>NW_018742770.1:2796211-3516015 GCF_001683475.1 Chenopodium quinoa
GAGGAAATGCGGTTTACTCCGTTGATCACCTTAATGCCATCAACAATTTGACCTCCCAAATCGCCAACCTTGGAAAGGAGATGACGTCCATTAAGGCAAAACTAGAGACCTCTAGTTCAACACAAGAGCATCCCTCCCAATCTAAGGGGAGAGGTATGAATTCTAACTCTTCTCCCTCTACTTCTAATAACATGCCTCATGGATGTTTGTTTTGTGAAAATTGTGGGTCTTATGACCATGATACCTCTTCTTGTAATTATGATTTCCAACCCAACCCCAATACGAAGATGGTAATGAAAATGAAAATGAACAAGTCAATGCCTTGTCTTATGATAATAGACATAGGAATGATAATCAAAGATACTTACCACCAAATAGAAGAGAACAAGGGGGAATTCCTATAACCAAAGAGGAAATGATTACGATTACCATAATCAAAATCAATGGGGAAATAGGAACCAAAGGGACCAAAATCCCCAAGGTAACTACAACCAACAAGGTGGTTATGGTAACCATAATCATAATAATCAAGGAAACTATGGGAATCAAGGGCAATTTCACCAAGGAGGAAACTCTAATAATCGGAACAATTGGAACAACAATAATAATAGAGGTTCTTCAAATCAAAATGCGTCCAATTCGAATGTTAGAGGTAATAGGGCTTCCCAAGACAACCACTATGCACAAGCACCACATAGTAGGTCTAGCTTGGAGGAAATGTTGGAAAATCAAACTAAAATGTTCAATTCTTTCATGGCCTCAAGTGAAAAGAAATTTAGTGAAGTGATGACCCATAATAAAATGCTAGAGACACAAATTTCACAATTGGCCAATGCTTTGAAGGAAGGGACTAGCACTTCTAAACTACCACCCCAAGGACTAGATCCTAAGAGGCCTGTAAATGTTATATCAACAAGGAGTGGTAAAGTTTTGGAAGAAAGTGTTCCTAAAAAAAGCAACGAGAGAATGAACATGAGTGAGCCTCCCTTTAAAAGTGATTTTAAACAAGAGAGAGAGCAAAACCATGAGAATGAAAAGGAGAAAGAATGTGAGAAAGAAAAGAATTTGAGAAAGAGAAAGATTTTGAAAAAGAGAGTGAAGAGAGAAGAGAAAAAGAGAGTGAAAAAGAAACCAAACAATTGCAAAAGACTTCCATATCCCCATAAATTTGTGAGACACAAATTAGATGTGCAATTCGGAAAATTCCTTGAAACACTGAAGCAAATTCACCTTTCAATCCCTTTTACCGATGCTATCAAGCAAATGCCTAACTATGCTAGGTTTTTAAAAGACATTTTGAGTGGAAGGAGAAAGTGTGATGTGGTTGGAAACGGTGAGTCTCACCGAGAATTGTAGTGCAATTATCATGAACAAGATGCCACCCAAATTAAAAGACCCCGGTAACTTTTCTATCCCATGTGCAATATACAAGATGCAAATTGATAATGCTTTGTGTGACCTAGGGGCTAGTGTTAGCCTAATGCCATACTCGGTATACCAAAGACTTGGGATAGGGGAACTTCTACCCACCAACATCACCCTACAATTGGCCGATCGCTCTATTAAATTCCCAAAGGGTAAGGTAGAGGATGTTCCTCTAAGGGTGGGGAAGTTTGTAATCCGGTGGGATTTTGTTGTGTTAGAGATGGATGAAGATGTTAACATTCCAATAATTCTAGGAAGACCTTTTCTTGCTACTTCGGGAGCTTTAATAGATGTTCAAAGTGCTAAAATTTCACTAAAAGTAGGAGATGAGGTGATAGAATTTGATTTGAATGAGAGCATGAAATATCCAAGCTCTAGTCTTGATAATTGCATGATGATTGATACTATTTGATTCTATTGTAAACTTTCTATGCATGAGCACTTGCTCACTACTAACGATGCCCTTGAGAATGTCCTTTTGAACAAGGAAAAAGATAGGTGACCAAAGCAAAAGAGATGGCATTGTATGAAGAGATGCTTGAAGGAAGTACGGAACCAAGCAATGAGCAAGTGTGCATGGGAATCACAACACGTGATGCATTAGAAGTAGCTACCTCAAGAGAAGGTAAGGGTGTTCCAATGGTAGAGTTGAAAACCTCTACCATCACACCTAAGATATGAGTTTTTGGGCCCCAATTCAACTTTTCCGGTTATTGTGAATTCTTCTTTGAACGAGTGCCAAACTCAAATGTTATGTGGTGTTTTGAGAGATCACCAAGGTGCTTTAGGCTATACCATAGATACCCTCAAAGGTATTAGCCCCGCTTTATGTATGCACCACATAACACTTGAGGAGGGTGCTAAGCCTTCCATTGAGAGGCAAAGGAAACTCAATCCTCAAATGGGGGAGGTGGTGAAGAAAGAAATCACCAAACTCCTTGATGCCGGCATCATCTTCCCCATTTCGAGTTCTAGATGGGTTTCCCCCGTTCATGTGGTCCCTAAAAAGGGAGGAATGACCGTAGTTGAAAATGAGAATGGTAATCTCATTTCAACTAGAACGGTGACTGGTTGGAGGATGTGCATAGACTATAGACGTCTAAATGCATCCACCAACAAGGATCATTTTCCTCTCCCTTTTATCGACCAAATGCTTGAAAGACTAACCAAGCACAAGTATTATTGCTTTCTTGATGGCTATTCGGGTTTCTTTCAAATCCCTATAAACCCGGATGACCAAGAGAAAAACAACTTTTACTTGTCCCTATGGAACCTTTGCATACAGGAGGATGCCCTTCGGCTTTGCAACGCACCGGCAACCTTCCAAAGATGCATGATGAGTATTTTTGGGGACATGCTTGAAGCCGAAATGGAAGTTTTCATGGATGATTTCTCGGTAGGGGGCCTTTCGTTCGAGGATTGTTTGTCCAACTTGGGCAAGTGCTTGACAAGATGTGAGAAGGTCAATTTGGTTTTGAATTGGGAGAAATGCCACTTTATGGTGGAAGAGGGAATTGTCCTTGGTCACAAGATTTCAAACAAAGGGATTGAGGTTGACAAGGCCAAAGTTGAAGTGATAGAGAAGCTTCCCCACCAATCAATGTGAGAGGAGTAAGGTCATTTTTGGGGCATGCCGGGTTCTATAGGATATTCATCAAGGATTTCTCACAAATTGCTAGACCCCTAAATGCTCTTCTTCAAAAAGATGCCATCTTTATTTTTGATGAAGAGTGTCTCCAAGCTTTCAACAAATTAAAGGAGGCTTTAATCTCAACTCCAATTGTGCAAGGGCCAAGATGGGATTTGCCATTTGAACTTATGTGCGATGCAAGTTGATGTTGCGATTGGAGGAGTATTGGGGCAAAGGATAGAGAAGAGGCTTCACGTGATTTACTACATGTCTAAGACTTTGAATGAAGCTCAACGGAACTACACCACAACGGAGAAAGAGTTTCTTGTCGTGGTTCATGCTTTTGAGAAGTTTTGGAACTACCTCATTGGTTCCAAAACTATTGTTTATTACCGATCACGCAGCCATTAGGTACCTTATTGCAAAGAAAGAATCCAAGCCACGTCTTCTTCGGTGGGTCCTATCTCTCCAACAATTTGATGTTGAAATCCGTGATAAAAAGGGGGCCGAGAATGTGGTTGCGGACCATCTTTCCCGACTAGAGAATGTGCAAGCTAGTGGTGATGAAATCCCTATATGTGATGAATTGAGAGATGATATGCTTTACATCTTGAATGAAAGGAGCTTCCTTGGTTCGCCGACTTGGTAAACTACTTGGCTTGTGGAGAATGCCCACCCAATTTCTCCAAGAATCAAAGGAAGAAGCTAAAAAGGGAAGCAAGACATTATGTATGGGATGATCCCATTCTCTACAAACGAGGAGTAGACGGTTTGCTCCGTAGGTGTGTCCCGGATGAACAAGTGCAAGGAGTGCTCAAGATGTGCCATTCCGATCCATGTGGAGGGCATATGGGAGCCAACAAAACTGCATTGAAAATCTTGCATAGCGGTTTGTGGTGGCCTCACATCTTCAAGGACGCTTGGGGATTTGTGAAGACTTGTGACCGGTGTCAACGAACCGGCAACATATCCAAGCGCAATGAGATGCCCCAACAACCGATTCTTGAGCTTGAGGTATTTGATGTATGGGGTATGGATTTCATGGGGCCATTCCCAAATTCTCATGGGAATTAATACATCCTTGTGGCGGTCGACTATGTATCAAAATGGGTGGAAGCCATTGCCTCCCCAACTAATGACCACAAGGTTGTCATGAAGATGTTCAAAAAAGTCATATTTCCAAGATTCGGTATTCCAAGGGCGGTGGTGAGTGACAATGGTTCACATTTTGTTCATAGTGCTTTTCAAAAGATGCTAAGAAAGCACGGGGTCCACCAAAGATTCGTCCTTACCTATCATCCACAAACAAGTGGACAAGCGGAAGTTTCTAACCGTCAAATAAAGCTAATCCTCGAGAAGACGGTTGCTAAGAACAGGAAGGATTGGTCAGAAAAGCTTGATGACGCTCTATGGGCATATAGAACGGCGTACAAGACCCCAATAGGCACAACTCCATATCGTCTAGTGTATGGAAAATCTTGTCATCTACCGGTGGAGCTTGAGCACCGGACCCAATGGGCGATCAAGAAGATTAATTTCGACTTGGCTAGCGCGGGAGAGCAAAGATGGCTTGATTTGCATGAGCTTGAAGAGCTAAGGTTGGAAGCCTATGAGTGTGCTAGCAACTATAAGAATCGCACTAAGGATTGCCACGACCGGAACATTGAAAAGAAAGCATTTCTAAAAAGCGATAAGGTACTCCTCTACAATTCTAGGATGAAATTGTTTCCCGGGAAACTTTTATCAAGGTGGAGTGGACCTTTTGTTGTCAAGGAAGTGTTTCCTCATGGAGCCGTGGAAGTTTGGGATATGGACGGCAAGAGATCTTTCAAGGTCAATGGGCATCGCCTCAAGCTTTATTATGAGGATGCTCATGTTGGTTTGATTGAGTCAATGCAATGCAATCTCATCTCTTGAATGTGTGAAGTACGTCAAGCTAGTGACGTTAAAGAAGCGCTTCCGGGAGGCAACCCGAGTTTCTAACCCTCCTCTATTCTATTTGCTTGATGTTTTCTTTTCTTCTTTCACAACTTTGGATTGATGGTTTTGCGTGTATTTGGTTTGTGTTGGTATTCTTGTTTGTCTTGCCTTAAAAAGGAATGCATTTTCCATATACCTTAGGCATGATTGTGTTGTATTTTAGTGTGTCTTGAAGGGAAGTTTTGTGCAAATTTTCAGATAGAGGGATTTAGGGGTGTTCGACCAAACTGCAACAAGGTTCGGCCGAACTTTGCAAAAGTTTGACCGAACCACCCAAGAGTTCGGCCGCTCCTCCCCTAGAACTCAAAATGGGCTAAAAACTGTCGAATTCTGGAAAATCAAAGAGTTCGACCGAACTTTTCATAAGTTTGGTCGAACCTATGCTGGTCCGACCGAACCTTCAGAAAGTTCGGCCGCTCCTGTTCTGGAAATCAAATTAGGCTGAATTCTGGCAGTTTCTGGAAAATCCAAAAGTTCGACCGAACTTTTAAAAAGTTTGGTCGAACTTATTATGGTCCGACCGAACCTCATAAGGTCCGACCGAACCTTTTTCGAGCTTGCCCAGAATTAAAAGGTTTGAGCCGCTGCTTTCTCACTCTTACTTCTTACTTTCGGCTCTCCCTCTCCCTTTTCTTCTCCTTCTCACCCTAATACTCCATAGTCACCCCTCCTTCAACCTCAAATCTCCATAAAAATCACTCCTATCTTTTTCCCTCCTCACTTCATTTACATCCACTACTCAATTCCTACAATCTCCCATAAAATTCACTCCTTAAATTTTCCCTAATTTCTAGGGTTTGAGTGACTTGAAACTTCTTGATTTCTACTTACTTCCAATCAATTGTGGTATGGTTATTCTAGCTTTTGCAAGCTCATTTCTTCAATTTCTCTTTATTTTACCATGTTTTACATGTTCAAGTATGATATGTGGTATAATTGATATTGTTAGTCATGGCTTGTTTGATTTAAATGGTTATTGGGATTTCCTTGTTGTAATTGGTTGGTTGTTGTTAGTAGAATTTGTTTCATGATGAATATGCATGTATGACTTGGGTTTTCATGATTTCAATTTGTTTGCTTGAATGTGTTAATCTTTCACTAGGTTGTTCATGCTACATTTTGATTGAGAAATTCTTGAGTTGGATGGAATTTTGTGACTATTACTCATTGTTCTCGGTTTGATTTCGATGAGTTTTGAGTGGATTTCATGAATTTTAGGGGACGTCATGCCCATTTTCGCCTAGGTTTTCTTAGGATTTGCATTCGATTGCCATAGGATTTTTTAGCTCATGCCTTGGTTTATAAGTGTCCATTAATGCCTTGAATTGTATTGTTGCTACCGTCTACATCTATTTCACAACTCATGGCTTTTACTCTCATTGCACACACTTTTAATCTCGACGAGCTTCTTGTGCCCCCTTTTGGCTTGAATCTTCCTAATGTTAATTCTTGGCGATTTTTGTAGATTCACAATGCATCTTTTTGGCAAAAGCAAGTCCAAGAGGAAGAGGACGGGTGAATCTTCATCGTCAAATTTTCCTCCTCCACCCGGCATCTATGATCATGGCATCATCGCTCCAAACAAACACTTTTGGGATGTCTATAAAACCCTCATAGACCGTCCCATTCGATCTACAAGGTTCTTCTGCGGGAACACCTTAAGAAAGCTTGGCATCATGGATGAAGTAGTCCGGCTCGCACAAAACTTTGGTTGGGGCGAGTTCATTGACCTCCACGCTCACACCTATGAGCGCGTCACATTGGAGTTCCTTGCTTCCCTCCGCAAGGAAGTCATTGAAGAAGATGATGAAGGGAATGAATCTCAAATTATTCTTCACTTTCGTATGTTCAACGAAGACCATTCCCTATTCGAGAGTGAGCTCAATGAGATCTTCCATTGGCAAGCAACCGGGATGCATCGGCCTTCCGATATGACCTCAATGTGTCGCATTCCCTATAATGAACAAGAATGGTGGCAGAGCATCTCCACCAAGCCCATCTTTCGCACTAACACCGCAAAGGTCAACAACATCATCCATATTGCTTTGAGATACTTTGCCCGGCTCCTTCAGTATGCCGTATTCTTCAAGGCAAACCTCGGCTCTATGGTGAAAGATGAGGTAGCTTGCCTTTTCTTGGCCGACAATCCTCAGCGTTTAAAGTTCAAATGCTCCACCACTTTTATCTCGAGATTGTTGGACACTCGAGATGGGCGGCTTGGTGATGAGATACACATGGGGGGCATGATCACCCTCATTGCCCTTTCTTTGAATGGTGGAGCTTACAAGGACCAAATTGATTTGCTCCCCCATGTGCTCCAAAACAAAGAAGAAGAGGCCGTCGGCTACCCTCCTTATGCTCTTTCTATTGTTGCTCTCCGCAACCAACGCTTCATCAACTACTCCACCCAGAATCGCAAATTTATCCTCTTGGTAGATAATGGAGAAGAATGGTGTGTCCTCCCGGATCCTCCTCACACTTCGGTAGACCCTTCCAACCCGCTAAGGTGGAAGATTGCGCGAAAATTCATCCCCGATGAATTAAGGAAAAAACAAGCCCGCGGTGCAATCCCTCACCCTCAACCGGTCTACCAAGTGGAGCATAATTTCCCCCCCCCTAGTGGGGGAGGTGAGACATCTTCTTCTTCTTCCTCTTCTCCTTTTGATATGAGTGCCCTGCGTAGTACCCTCGATGGTATTCGTTTTGATAATCAGGCTTCTATTGAACAATGGGGGTACTACGCAAGGATGAACTATGATAGTCTTGTGCAAGCGGGCGTTCAAACGCCCTATGTTAACTATCCCTACCACCCGCCTCAAGAGGGTCCAGTTCCACATTGGGACACCTATGACCCTAACAACCCCTCCCCCAACACCTATGCTTATTGGGAAGGTCCTATCGACCCATCCCAACGTGTTGGTACCCCACCATACAACCCTTATCGGCCGGGTGGGTGTGACTACGCCTATGATCCGGCAAGTCCATCAACCCCGAATCCTTTTGATGGTGGTTGGGGTACCCAAGGGTGGCCCTATGAGCACTTTAACCAACCTTTCCATCCATCCATGGATCGCCCGGGGTTTGATTTCATGAACCCCCCTAAGGAACGGGAGGATAGAAGCCCCCAATGAGGGTTCTCTCCCTCCATTTCCCCCCCCCCCCGGTCTTTCATGTCTATTCCTTTTGCTCGAGACGTGCAAAAGACTAGCGTGGGGGAGGATGTTCCTTTTGGTTGAAGTGTACATAGGAGGGTAGTGTGGTAGGATGGTAGCTTGTGCACATGGAGAACCATCACGGATAATGAATTTATTGTAGTTAGAGATGATTTTTGGTTGGTAATATTCTTATGATGATGATGTTATGAACCATTAAAAAAAATATAAAAAAAAAATAAAAAAAAAATAAAAATAAAAAAAAATAAAAAATTTGAAGTTGTTTTTCCCTCTTCTCTCTTGATCCCATAATCCAAATCCCATAATCCAAATCCCAAAATCCAAATCCCAAAATCCAAATTTTGTAGATAGCTTTTTGTCAATCTTTTTCTTTTGTTTATAATTCTAGTCTTTTCCTTTTGTTCACTAACTTTTCTTTGTATAGTTGTAGTGTTTCTTTTCTTTTGGCTCACTTTCCTTGTAGCTTGAAAACGGAAGCACAAAATGATGGGATAAGGAGCAACTCAAGCTCCGGAAACCTTGGTGAGATCGCAATTTTGCCTTGTGTTCTATTTCAAGCATCATTTGGTGAGATCTTTCCCTACTTTCCTTTATTTTTCCTTGTGTGCATAGTTAGTTTAGACTAGAATGGAGTTGATTGTTCGAGGTTGTTTGCATTTGATTCCTCGGAATCTGGTGATCGTTGGTATTGATGCCGAACGATCTTTGTTTGTCGATTGAGAATTATATGTTTACTAGCCTCTTATCTCTCTTGTACTCCTTGCATTAAAAAAAAAAAAAAAAAAAAAAAAAAAAAAAAAAAAAAAGTGAAAAAGATTTTCCTTTTTATTCATGGCAAACCACGAAAAGCTTAGTTGTTTCATTTTCATTTCGAGCATAATAATGTTGACTCGTGTGTTTGAATGCTTTGCTTCTTGAGTGTTATAAGTTTGCATGCTTCGGGATTGCCATTGGTTGACTCTGGGACATGTTCATGCTAAGGTAGTTGTTCTAGAACTCGTTAGGCCCATCGAACCCAAATTCACTTGTTTGTGGTAAGAAGGTGTTGCTCTCATTAGGGGATTTGAAGCCCTAGAGATGGTTTTTGTAACCCGATGTGAGCTTTATTGTTCAAGCCTCCAACATTACTTGTATGAGCGGCGTAGGATCCTCACCAAGGCATGCTTAGATCTAGAACTTGGCGTCTGGCTCCCGAGATCGAGACCGAACTAACCTACGAATGACAAAGGCATTCTTCCTTCGGTGACTATTTTGGGTTGCATTTGCCCTTACCATGTTGAATCTTCCCCTCCTTGATTATAGCACATTTCAAGCCCATGGCCCTTTTGTTTTACTTTCACCATTAGAATCGTGAAGCTCAAGCCATGAGGGCTTATTGTAGTTTTGATTTGAAATTTGGAAGGGAATGGTTCTACTTGGAAAGTGAAGCAGTGTTTTTGTGAATATATGTTCAAGAAAAGCAAATGTAAATCCTAGAAAAAGCCTTTGAAGCTAAAAAAAAAAAAAAAAAAAAAAAAAAAAAAAAAAAAGGATGTGACAAACGAAGGGTTGATGAATGAAGATGTAAGAGGAAAGCGAAAGCTCAAAAGTGTTTGGCATTATAGTTCAAGATTGTGGCAACGTAGTTTGAAAATTGGTTGATGATTGATTTTGAAAAAGAGGCTTGATCACCCTTTGCTTCACGGTTAGGCTAAGCACCAATTTCCAAATTCCTCCACACCCTTACCCCCTAGCCATCGTTATAACCCTTTCAATGCCCTGTTGACCTAGGTTGGTTGAGTCACTAATCGGTGGAGGGAGCTGGAACTCAAGCATATAGAGAAGGCATGACTTGGTGAGATGTCGGGTTCCCCTATTTTGCAGTGTTTTATCTTTGTTCCGGTTCCTTCGAGGAGTCACTTGATGCTATCTCCAAGGGCGGATTTGAATCTAGATGAGGGAACGCGGTAAGATTGTATGGAATGCGGGGGGAGTGGTGCATGTTTGAGTTCTCTATGCTTAGCATAACTTATCCTTCAATCAACTTTCGGCATCCCCTTGCATGCTCACTTCTACTACTCAGAAAGTTTGACACTCATTCATGTTTGTTATCTCCAAAAGCTCGATTTGGCTATGATTTGTGTTGGATTTGTTGTTTCTCTTTCCCTTGTTTTTGGTTTGTCTTGAACGCAATTTTGTAAGAGTTGTGGGGTATGCTCTCTGGAAACCCTCACGAGATCACAACTCGTCCTCATCGGCGACCTTGGGGTTTAAATGGCTTGTTGCTTTTGCTAAAAGCAATTTCGGTTTTTCTTTTGTTCCTTGCATGTTTGAATAACTAATTCTTTCTCCCTTGTTCTTTTTCCTTTGCTTTGCTCGAGGGCGAGCAAAGGCTTAGCGTGGGGGAGTTTGATGAGTGACATTTATGTCACTCTTAGGGGTAGTATTTAGGTCTTTTTCCTCTTATTTTTCTTAGGTTTTTCCACCTCATTATCCTCTTATGGCTTCTTTTTGTGTTGATGAAAAGTAATGCTTATTTTGATAATCTTTATGCATTATTTTATCATCCCCATGCTCTCGTGAACTTTGGTATCTTCTGCAGGTTCCGTGACGGTCCTATGCACGGTGGGAGGCCCCTTGGCCAAGCATGGAAGCCATGGACAAAGGCAAGAGGAGCAAAAGGGAAGGAGAGGAAGCAAGAAAAGGAAGTGCAAGAGGAGGTGTGGCCGAACCTCTGAAAGGTCCGGTCGAACCTTGGTGTGGTCAAACTTTTCAAAAGTTCGACCGAACCTCCAGGGTGCAGTGAAGGCAGTGTCAAACCTGTTTTCAGCAATTTTGCAGGAGAGGTCGAACCTCAAAAGTTCGACCAAACAAGGATCAGGGAGGTTCGACCGAACCTACACAGGGTTCGACCGAACCTACCCTGAGTCCGACCGAACTTACCCAGAGTTCGGTCGGACCTTTTCCCGATCTCAGCCAATTTTGTACGGACTATTTAAGGTCCTTTTGTGATCGTTTAAAGGAGAGAGAGAATGGGGGACAGTAGCCTAGTTTTCAGAAACCTCTCTTAGTTTGAAACATTCCTTAGGATTAATTTAGCTTAGTTTTCATCAAATCAAATCATTGTATTAGTGAAATTCAAGAATTATTCTCAAAGTTTGGCAATTTGTATTCAACATTTGAAGCTTCAATTAGTAATTTCTCCAACCTTCTTCCTTTTAATTTCAGATTTTATTTGGTATTTGCATGTTATTTAAATCTTCCTAGTTCTTGGTAATTTGTTATTGGATGATAGTTATTTCAATTGTTAACCACTTTTCCCCAATTATTGAAGTATTTAGAACCCTAATTCTTGATTGCATGTTGATAAACATGAGTTGTGAGTAGTCTTCTTGCTAGGGGTTGGGTGAAGCTCGACCTTTTGGGTTAACTATGCAAATGTGGGAGAAGCATTGATGTTTGAATTGCAATTAAATTGATTATATGAGATTGCTTGTTAGTTCCTCATGATAGGTTTAGCTACCCTTGACTAAGGAGCTTGATAGTATGATATGCCTAATTTGACATGGAAGTGTAAATTGAGTACGTCATTACTTATTGTAATTTGATTATGTATCATCTATTGCTAAACTAATGAGGAATCTAAGTTTAGTAGTGTGAGTTGTTTTCTAATTGCATGAGGTTGATTTTACATATAGTCCTTGCTATATCTTGTCTATTTTACTCCCCGTTTGCCTATTTGCCTTGGTTGAGTGGATCTCATTCCCTAGTATCTTTAATTCATTGATTTAGAACCATAGTTTGTTTGTCTTCTTGACGAACCCCAATTCACCAATTGACTTCGAGTTAGCTTAAGTGTAAAGATCTTTGGCAATCATATCCCGTTCCTTGTGGACCGAACTCTTACTTGTCATTATGCTTGGTTTGTAAGGTGTTTGTTAATAAATGTGTTTGATTGAGTGTGGAATGTACGACCGTTCCAACGCCCATCAAACAGTAATTTCAAAAATTTTGAAAAACAGAAGGGACAGTCATCTGGAAGCCACAAACAAACTCTTTCAAAAGGAAAAGACACATGTTACAGATGTGGCATGACAGGACATTGGGGACGTACTTGTCGTACGGCCAAACATTTGGTAGACCTTTACCAGGCTTCTGTAAAAGGAAAAGAGAAAAATGCAGAAGCAAATTATGTTAATGAAGAAAATGCTCCATGTCCTACCCTTGATGTGTCCGATTTCTTCATGGACAATGCTGAAACTGGGAATGATTTCATTCTTGGAGAAAACAACAATGCTTAGGTTCCCCATCTACTAATGTAACATATGCTATGTTTTAATGTATTTTCTTAGTTCCCTGTATTTTAAATTTCTAGTCATGTACTTTAAATCTTTATCATCAATAAAAGTTTGTATGATACTATTCTAAACTAATCTTAAATTTATTTTATGAAGATATGGATCTACCTGAAGTTAGTTCCGAATATCAATGCCTTTTGGACAGTGGAACAACACATACTATCTTAAAAGATAGAAAATATTTTTCACAACTAAAGTTGTTTCAAGCAAATGTAAACACCATTTCCGGGTCAGCTAAATTAATTGAAGGATCTGGAAAGGCTTGTATAATGCTTCCAAATGGAACAAAATTAATAATCAATAATGCTTTATATTCGAGTAAATCTCGAAGAAATCTCATAAGCTTTAAAGATGTACGCCAAAATGGCTATCATCTAGAAACAATGACGACAGATCAAAAAGAGTATATATGCCTCACGGCAGAACACATGGCAAGAAACATATATATGAGAAATTGCCAGCATACTCTTCGGGGTTATACCGTATAAACATACGACCCGTGGAAATCAATATGATATCTAACCAAAAGTTAGATGACAAACGTTTGATTATTTTATGGCATGATCGTTTGGGACATCCAGCAACTGGGATGATGCAAAGAATAATAGCACATTCAGTTGGACATTCAATAAGAAATGTCAAAATTCCCCGATCAGATGAATTAACATGCTCTGCATGTTCACTTGGCAAATTAATAATAAGGCCATCTATGAACAAAATTGCTACTGGATCTCCAAAATTCTTGGAAAGAATTCAGGGAGATATATGTGGGCCAATTAATCCAGCATGTGGACCATTTCGATATTTCATGGTTTTAATTGATGCCTCTACACGATGGTCACATGTTAGTCTACTTTCAAGTAGAAATGTTGCCTTAGCAAAATTACTTGCCCAAATCATCAAATTAAGAGCACAATTCCCAGATCATACAATAAAGAAAATAAGACTTGACAATGCTGGGGAATTTACATCCCAAACATTTAATGATTATTGTATGTCAATTGGAATTGATGTTGAACACCCAGTAGCTCATGTTCATACACAAAATGGTCTAGCTGAATCACTAATTAAGAGATTACAATTGATTGCAAGACCATTATTAATGAGGTCAAGATTTCCATCATCTGCTTGGGGACATGCTATAATACATGCAGCAGCGCTAATTAGATTGAGACCTACAGCTTATCATAAATTCTCACCACTACAACTTGTTTGTGGTCGAGAACCAAGTATCTCACATCTAAAAATCTTTGGTTGTGCTGTATATGTTCCCATTGCTCCACCCCAACGAACAAAAATGGTTCCACAAAGAAGGCTGGGAATTTATGTCGGGTTTGAATCCCCCTCTATAATTAAATACCTTGAACCATTGACTGGTGACTTATTTACGGCTAGATTTGCGGACTGTCACTTTAATGAAACAGTATTCCCAGCCTTAGGGGGAGAGAAAGTGGACCCACATAAGAAAGAAATTGAACTCATTTGGAATGCAACACAACTGTTGATGTTAGACCCACGAACAAATATGTGTGAACAAGAAGTTAAGAAAATTGTTCATTTACAAAGTGTTGCAAATCAATTGCCCGATGCATTTGTAGACACAAAGAAGGTGACAAAATCACATATACCAGCAGAAAATGCCCCTGCACGTATTGAAATCCCAACTGGTAATAAGGCCATAGAAAATGAATCTCAGGCACGCAGAAAGCGTGGAAGACCACTTGGTTCAAAAGATTCTAAGCCAAGGAAACTAAAAAGATTGGATGGAATAGAAAATGAGACTAATAATGTTCCCCCGTCAGAAGGTCAAGAAAGACCAAATGTGGATGAAAGTAAAGAAAATGATGATAATCCAAAAGGGGACGAACAAGAAGACAACCCTACGGGGAATGAACAAGATGTTCAAAACATCGATAACAATGAAATTTCAATGAATTACGTCTCTACAAAGACTCAGTGGAATAGGAAAGATGTTATCGTTAATGAAACATTTGCAAATTCCATCGCAATCGACATCGTGTCTGATGAAAATGATGTTGAACCAAGAACTGTAGAAGAATGTCGACGTAGGAGTGATTGGCCAAAGTGGAAGGAGGCAATGCTGGCTGAGTTAAAGTCACTTGAAAAACGAGAAGTTTTTGGGAAAATAACCCTTACACCAGCAGGTGTAAAACCCGTTGGATACAAATGGGTATTTGTAAGAAAACGTAATGAGAAAAATGAAATAGTTAGATACAAGGCAAGACTTGTAGCCCAAGGATTTTCTCAAATTCCAGGGATTGATTATGAAGAAACATATTCTCCAGTGGTTGATGCAACTACATTAAGATTTCTGGTAAGTTTGACAGTCACAAAAGGACTGCAAATGCGATTAATGGATGTAGTGACTGCGTATTTGTATGGGTCACTCGATACGGACATTTACATGAAAGTCCCCGAAGGACTAAAACTACCAGAAAACCACAAGCCTAGACAACTGCTTCCATAAAACTAAAAAGGTCACTTTATGGATTGAAACAATCTGGAAGGATGTGGTACAACCGTCTGAGTGAATACCTTATGAGAGAAGGATTCAAAAACAACCAAGTTAGTCCCTGTGTTTTCATAAAGCGATCACAATCAGGATTCGCTATCATTGCAGTTTATGTTGATGATTTAAATATTATCGGAACCCCAAATGAACTCGAGAAAACTGCAAAATACTTGATGAAAGAATTTGAGATGAAAGACCTTGGGAAAACTAAATTTTGCCTTGGACTACAAATTGAGCACTTGAGTCATGGCATTTTTGTCCATCAATCAAACTATACAGAAAGAGTTTTGAAACGTTTCTTCATGGACAAAGCAACCCCAACCAACTTCCCAATGGTTGTTCGTTCTTTGAATATGAAAAATGATCCATTCAGACCCCGAGAAGAAAATGAAGAGATTCTGGGTCCAGAAGTACCATACTTAAGTGCAATTGGAGCCTTAATGTACTTAGCTAACAATACTAGACCCGACATAGCTTTCTCTGTGAATTTGTTAGCCAGGCACAGCAATGCACCAACATATAGACATTGGAAGGGAGTTCGACACTTACTCCGGTACCTACGAGGGACACAAGACCTTGGTTTATATTACCAACCAAAACAAGATGCTGCTCTCATTGGGTATGCAGACGCTGGATACTTATCAGATCCTCAAAATGCCAAGTCACAAAATGGATATGTATTCACTTATGGCGGCACTGCAATATCATGGAAATCAACAAAGCAGACATTGACCGCGACATCATCAAATCATGCAGAGTTGATAGCCCTCTATGAAGCAGGACGGGAATGTGTGTGGCTGAGGTCGATGATCAGTAATATCCAAAAGGAGTGTGGAATGAACGCAATAACAGAAGACCCAACCATCATCTTTGAAGACAATACAGCATGTATCGCTCAAGTAACTGAAGGATATATTAAAGGAGATAAAACGAAACATATTGCCCCAAAACTGTTCTTCACACATGATCTGCAAAAGGACGAGGAAATAAATATCCAGCAAATTCAGTCTTGTGAAAATCTTGCCGACCTTTTCACCAAATCACTTCCTTCGAAGAAATTTGAACAGTTAGTTCACAAAATCGGAATGCGACATCTTCGTGAACTATGCTGAGATCAGGGGGAGTATTATATGTACTGCACTCTTTTTCCCTTCGATCAGGTTTTTATCCCACCGGGTTTTTCCTGACAAGGTTTTTAACGAGGCAGTATACCAAAGCATATAATACAATAATATTGGTATACTCTTTTGGCTATGGGTCTTATCCCATAAAGTTTTACCTAACAAGATTTTTAGTGGCATTCAAGGGGGAGTGTTAGAAGATAAGTCTAATAAGTGAATGCCAATTATTGATTTGATTACACAATGCTCATATAGGTCCAAACACTTGTGAACTCATATGGCTCTATGTGAGTAATTATTGTATTATTAGTGTAACTCATGGCTATAAATACAATGCCATAGAAGTAAGAATACAATGATAACACTACAACAATTTCACCCATCTTCTTTCACTCTTTTACTCCTTTTATTAATCAAAACTTTTCTATCGGTAAATTCTTTAACAGGTGCAAAACACTTGACATAAAATTATTTTTGATGGTCAACTTTACCAGTTTACCTAGTCCTATTCCTATAGCAAGTTGTACTGTATTAGGTCCACTAATTAATCAGAAAGGCCATGCAACCTCTTCACAATTGCCTTTTAGCTTTAACAAGTTGAATGTAAGATAAACTTTAGAGGCCCAATAATTTATAAGGACAAATGGTACGACGAAGTAGAATTTAAACAATAAAAATAATACAGTTAAAAAATATAAAAAATCAACCAAATTCTACCCATGTGAAATAAATTCAAACATTAAATACAGAGTATATAATATTTTGTTCACGTTAGTCTAATGTTTGGCACTAGAATTATTTATTTACTCCATAATTTTTTAGAAAGAAAGGTACTCAAATTTAATAATCCTCATCCCTCCATCTCTCGGGAATAAATCAATAGAATCTAAAAGTTTTCCCATCTCAGAATAGAATACTTTTTTCAAAAGAAAATATTTTTTATAGGCTCATTTTCATTTACAGACTGGTGTTTAAACACACTCGCTTTGGTATTATAGATAGAATAATACTCCGTATTCATTTACTGGAATAATAGTAATCAAAGTGTACATTGAAAATATAGGACACCCAACATATGTAGTGAATAAATTTAAAAAGAAAATAAGATAATTTGTTATTTAATTTGAATCAAAGGAAGTACATGTGATTAATTTAAAAAATTAACCAAGATTGATTGCAAAATGAAATTAATCAACAATTATTTGAATATTAAAAAAAAAAAAAAAAAAAAAAAAATCATGTAAGTTGAACCCAAATTCCTTTACTAGGAATATTTTGGTGCACCACAAATATCATGTAAAAACCAGGGGGTGCTATGTTAGTGGACCTAGGTGTCACAATCTTGACCTTATATTGGCCCAAACCAATAGGCATTATTGGCCCTTTTTTGGTCAAAACCAACATTCTTTGGCTCATAGAAAATGAATGTGTGTTAAATGGTGGTCTAAGCATCGTAACCTTAATTGAATCCGGCTTAATTAACCCTTTAACTGAAAATTTGATTGTAAAATTTTTCTTGTACTTGATCTTACCACCTATGTTTTTTGTGGTTATAACGGGTCTAAGCCGTGTTTTCGACGAATCCAAGTATGGTGGCGAAAATGTCTCTAGGCTAAGTTCGGTAGGGAAGAGCACATTGGTGAAGTTGTAGTAAGCATGAGGGTTACTTCCCCCTACTAAAACACGTCCATCACGTAACAAAATTGCACACGAATGATACATCCTAGGGATTGTAGCTGGATTTTGTAGCTCGAACCTTGATCCGGGAGCTTCATTTGGGTGGTAGATCATGGGAGTTAGGACTGGTTCGCGTCCTAACTCCCATCCTGCACTACCTTTACCTGCACCATTAATTATTAAAACATCGCCGTTGGGAAGGACCACCATGTCACTCATGACTCGAGCCATTGGCATAGTTTCAATAGTCCAAGTAGGGTTAGGATCAGTATACCTCATACGTGCACACGTGTTTAGAGCTGGCAAAAACTTGTGCGAGTTTAATGCTTTTAAGTATGACCCCGCGGGTGCACCTCCGCATATCAACACTTCTGCTTCGATTTTATCCGAACCCATTTCTATATTCTTTATAGGCAAGAGAACGGCTGAACCCGTACTAGGGTAACTCCGAGGGTCGCCCCCCGGGATAGTAGGGTACGTTCGTACAACTTCGTTTTTAGTATAATCGAATAAAATGGCTCGATTATTAGCAAAGATAAACAAATTCCCATCTACATGAAGGAACACGAAAGGGTACAAATTGTTTTCGGCTTTAGGATCAGTAGTGTCCTTTAAAAAGGGCATCGTAAAGAGTTTAGAGGATGGTGTTTTAGGGTAGAATTCGTAGTTAAAGGCTTTCGTACCACCCACAATTATCATCCTTCCATCAGGCAATGCGTGGTTAGTAGCATACCATCGACTTTGCAACAATTGTTTAGGGATTTCAACCCAATCACATGTTTTGCAAGACGGTTGGAATGTTCTAACCACGCGTTCTCCATCTCTGTACCCACCACTCTGTACGAGGGTGCCGTTGGGGAGGGTGGCGCCGGAGGAGCACCAATTGTTGGTTAACACCGTGAGGGGCCGAAACGTGTTGGATATAGAGTTGTATATTGCGGAGTGGGCTGTGCAATCTTTTTTGAAGCATTTGCCGTTGGCAAGGGTGAGGTTTGAAGGGCCGAAGTCAGTTCTATCGTAAATAATGACACGGTCATCGTTTAGGAGTTGCATATGCATGGCCGAAATGCCAATGCTTTTTTGTAAGAGTTGCCATCGGCCTCCCCCTGCAGCAATTATACTGCGGGGGAGAAGGATAAAGAGAGAAAATAAGAAGAGAAGATGTGACATGACACGAGATAAGATAAGTTAATATAATACAGAACGAGTTCAAAAATAAATGTGGGGTGAGGTATTTGAATTTCTTGATGGTGAAATGGGAAAGACAATTTGTGGGATATATATACACAAACATGCATGTAAGAAAGCAAGCTTATGTAAGAGAACAAATTTGGGGAGGAATGTTAGTAGTTAGTGATAGAATAAACCATATTATTTTTTAATTCATTGAACCATGTTCTTCATATAATACTATATGAATAAATAGTTTTATTAGTTACGAGTAGTAGCCCATACATAGAATCCGAGTCCCTATAATTATGGGATTTTCTAAGGAGCATCAACGTTTTGATTATTACAGTTCATTTTGTTATGATTTTATTAATTAATTATACATTTTTAATGTTGAATGTTAATTTCATAATAACTGTAATCATGTAAACATGATGATAAATAGGTTTACGAATAGACATTAGATTGATCCGGATAGTGACTAGCTCGAGTTCAAGGAAGATGAGATTGGTGAGTCATTGTCATGACCCTTTCTTTTTTGAATTTTAAAAAGTTATTAGCCTACGGCGGGTTTATGAAATATAATTTAACTCACTCGTGTATAGTCGACACCAACACAAAACCAATTCAATTCAATCAAACATGAGTTACATGACTATTTTTTGCTGGCTCTAATTTTCATACATTGTAATTAATTAGATTATAATATGTAATGTTATATGAACTATTATTTCAATCAATCATTATATGTTGTTATCTCCAGGTCTCATTACTCTTATTTATATATACACGAAATACAAAAATGCAAAGAATAATATTATGCACATACATAGTTTTTTAATTTTATTTGGTTTGACAATAATTCAATCATCAGTAACAATTAATTGCATTCCTATGTTTACGGTTTACTGACATTATTCAAATATTTAGTCAATGTTTGACATTCCAACTGCTAATAAACACCTCAAATACAGATTAAATGTATATGTAATAATGTTAATGGTGTTACTAATACTACGTAGTATTAGTATAATTTTATCTACAGCATATCAATAATTCAGTTATGTCCAACTGTCATGCCATGCAAAAATTCCAACGCTCATGCTAATATGCCATGCAGATCTTTATAAAAGATTTTCGATTTTTAATGTGAGTTGTGCTTAATTAATTAAAAAATTTCACCCTTTACGGTCTTTACACGTGGATGTGTGTGTGTTTTTTTTTCCCTCTAGACCAAGGATGAGTCCTCTTAAAGCCTGTACACGTCAACTTAATTTCAGTTCAGTTCAGTTGTAAGGGCCTGTTCACATTTACTGAACTGAACTGAACTGAACTGAATTGATTGAAGTTGAACTGAACTGAACTGATTAGAGCTGAACTGAATTGAACTGAGTTGAAATGAATATTTTATGAGAGAGGGAAATTAGGAGTTGAACTGAACTGAACTGATTGGAACTAAACTGATCTGTTGAAATGAAATTAAGTAAATGTGAACAGACCCTTAATTTCCTTCTCTCATAAAATATTCATTTCAGCTTTATGAGTCTGTTCTCATCAGATTATTTTCAGATCATTTCAGCTCTAATAAGTTCAGTTCAGTTCAGCTCCTAATTTCCTTCTCTCATAAAATATTCATTTCAGTTCAGTTCAGTTCAGCTCAGCTCATTTTAGTCAATGAGAACAGGCAGTTCAGTTCAGCTACAATCAATTCAATTCAGTTCAGCTCAGTAAATGTGAACAGACCCTTAATTTCATGTTATATGTTCGAGTGAATGATTATCAAGCATGTAAAATGTAACATGTAGTTTTAGGTGAACCCATAAACCGGAGTGTTGTAACCATGATCAGCTCTTGGAAAATATAATTGTTTCTGTATGTTCAATCTAGAATGAATCTGAAATTGTAGCAAGGAGCTAAATGTGCACGTTCATACCTTATCAAGAACTCCAAGTAACGCGTATACTGCAGAACTTTGAGAAAATATGCAAGGATGCTATAGTATGCATGTACCATAGCTAGCTTAATGTTGTCGATAACAATCTAGAAACACCCCTCGTAGTTGTGAGATGTGCCAATGAAGTTACCAGCCATGCGCAGTTGAATGTGGTGATGTCGGGCAAAGCAATGATGAGGCAGCTAAGGAAAGAGTTGCCAGATTAGAGCGCAATCTGAAGAATATGTTCATGGGTGATAACTGAATATTTCAGTGAGAAATCTTAACTTTAAATCAAAAAGATGTTAGATGCTAACATCTTTTCAGCTGCAATAAGTAGTGTATAATGTATATCATCTGAGTGAATTTCTTTGCACATGCTCATCTGTTTACCTTTCATGGTCTGGCTTCTTTTTTATTTTTTTCAAATTTATTCCTTTTGTAAAAAGATATAGAATAACTGGTAAAAAGGAGATTCTTTTTCCTTTTATGCATTTTTGAAAAGTATTATTTTGTAATTTTCTTCTAAATTATCCCTCTTCTCACATTTACATAAGAGTAAATTAGTTATCATGAAAAAAAAAAAACATAATTTCAAAATGCAGGGTAACTAATTTATAAACAAAAACAATTCATCATGAGCAACTCTAGTCTGTAGTACTTAAATCACCTATTATAAGACATTCGTTATAACAAAGAGAACACCTTGGAGATCGGACTTGATTAGAAGATCACTACTTCGAATCAGTCAGTGTTTCGAGGTGGATAAAGCTCCCATAGAGCAACTGTGGTATCTTCTGATGAAGATGCGAGCAGCTTAGAGTCCCTAGAGAATGACACAGCATTGCACTGCAACAAGAAGAAGAGCAAGTTTTCGGATAAACAAAGACATACCAAACTAACAGTGACAAACTTAACAATCCAAGCAATTTTGTAACAGCAAGCAAAAGAGCTACCAATGCACTATGATACTTGAGTATAGCAAGAGCATTTCCTTTCCGATAGTTGTATATCCTGACTCTGTCACATTGTCAATAAACAAAGAGGACCACATGTAAGATGTAACTTCACAAAATGTTGATTCCAAGCAAGAAACCATAGATAAAAAAAAACTGATAGAAAAACTATACAAACTGATAGAAAAACTGTTTTTAAACCACTAACAATCAGTTTAACGGTCTAGCCTACTCCAAAGCTACTTGAACCTGACATTGATAAAGATGGGATTGAGACCAAAGAGAGCTAGGCTGGAGTCAAAGAAGCAGGCTTAGTAGATTTTAACAAATACTTATGAGGATCTCAAATGGTTAGCGAAATTCTAGAAACAGGAATATTTTAAGAGATGAATTTTAACAAATACTTGTGAGGATCTCAGAGGTCAGCAAAATTTGGAAATAGGAATATTTTAGGAATGTATCTTCTTAGTTGGAGATTGTAATGAAAGCTCAAGTTACTCAAGGTCAAGCTGAGTTACGAACCAAGTCTGGAATGTCAAAAGATTAATACACTTGAGCTCAGCTCGGATTGATATAACCTTTACTCATAGTAAAGCATTACGAGAAGGGGGTGGTAGTAATATAGTATAGTCGGTAGAAGAAATCAAGGCATTTACAAGCAGTAGCACAAGGTATAAGTGTGAGCAAGGAAGAGTGCCACAAATTCCAAATTAAAGGTCCAAGCCCCAAATGAGCTTTATATGAACCATGTGCCTAGTGGCTTATCACCTTTCCCACAATATTTATCTTACAAACCCATCTATAACTGTTGCTTCACAAGGACAACCGTACCAACACCTCCAATAGACATGCTTGAACATTGAAGCCTCACCTATTGCACGTTATGGTTCAATAGAAGTCAGCTTCCCATATTAGACCTTTTTACTCCTACAAAACAGCTCTTTTCACTAAAGCAACAAACTCCATTGCTCCAAATGCTTCAGACGTCGGCAATGGTACCAACACCCTTTGCAGTAAATTGTAAGACATGATGCCACATAAATAGACTTTACAATTGACACTGCTCAACTGCTGGCTTATCATTAAAGAGCAGATGGTAATGCCATAAAGGTTGATAGCAGTGACATAGAGGGCCTTCATCTCAAATTCTCAATAATGAATATAATACAAGTATACTGAAGAATCAGACAACTTGATTAGGGAAAAATAGCACACATCTCAGCTTACCCAAATTCCACCTAAAACCAAATACATATTTTGTGGTGGTGCTGGCCATTTTAAATACAACTTGGCAAAGCAAAAGAAGGATTTAATTGTCATTTACAGGAAATTTTAAGCTAATATATACCATTTTGTTAGACCATGCTTGATGTTTGTGCTATTTAAATTTGGGAAGGACACAGTGAGAAACAGGTGATACCTGGGAAGTTCTGTTCTATTCTTGTCTAACTAGGGCAATGCATCATAACTATGAGTTAACTCAATGGTTTGGATTGAATGAAAATTAGTCATTTAAAAGTCTGTCTGCCTATAAGATGCAATGCAGCTGTGAGCTGCTGTGAGCGGCGTGCCTGTGTAGTTGTGTAGTGTAATAGTGAAGATTGGTGAAACAGGTTGCATTGTAAAGTTAATTTTCCAGGGAGTAGCTCAATCGGTATAGGTAACAAGTTGTCACCGAAACAGAAGCAAGATGACTTAAGGTAATGATTAGATTGTCAAAAGTAAAGACTCGCATAGGTTTCAAGCAGATTAAAAAGAAACTGAAAACAACCAACCTGCGGTCCCATCCAGCAGTAGCAGCAATTTTACCATCTGGACGAATTGAAGTGCCTGCTATTCCAGGTCGCTCCAAGCTAATTTCTTTCCTAACCACACAAGTACCCTAGATAGAGTAGACAACGACATCATCTTAATCTCAATTTCAAGAAAGAATTCGATAGCAATTATTTAAAGAAACATTGTCAGACAAATTAACAGCAGCAAGGGATACTAAGTTCTTTTTACGTACAGAACAAAAATTAATACCCCATATGATGATATATCATCTTCCCATAAAAGTAAATAATACGTAGTAGTAGAAACTATCAAGAAATGAACGCTGCCAAACTGATATAACATCATAAAGATACAATTAACTAGAAGCAGCAAATTGTTACAAGAATCTACTTATGACACTGGAATTTTAACGATAGAGATCTTTAGAGAAAAATCTCCTTTCTACTGTATGCCCTAGTAATCTTGCATACATCTGGATCTAATCAAATTCAGCCCCATATCATAGCCTGTTGACATTGTAACAATCTATAAAACAGGGTTAGCTTGTCTATTGTATTGATCAATAACATGACTCCATCCTAATGTCTAGGCCTAATAAAACAATATGCTCTTTGAAATATGAGGCACATGATAATTATACATGACTGTAGCCTTCAATAGAACATAAACCGTGTACAGAATAAAGGAAATTACCATATCGTAATCTAAATTAAATAGAAGAATCTTGTCATCTGCAGCGCCAGCAACACCTCCTTGGCATGATTGATCAACTGCCAAGCTAATAACTGCATGCAAGAATTGGCACAAATCACACTTATTCATGGAAAATTACAAAATCTCCATGTCAGGAAGAGGGCAGCAAAACCTGGTTCTGAATAGTACTTTACAGAAGTCAATGGTTTTGAGGTGTTCCTCATATCCCACCATGCCATAGTCCCGTCCTCATAACTGTTGTATGCAAGTTATAAGATATTAGTATAAGTACAATAAAAGGTTGAATTACAAGGGGAAAAAAAAAAAAACTCCATTAATCAGTAACTTCTTAAGTTTAAATCTTTAACAGAAATCCATTGATGCCAATGTCCCAGCTACTCTGAAGTCATCAAAACAAGCTCATCCAGCACTTAGAACATAAGCATATCCAGAAAATTAGTAAAATATAGGGAATAAGTGGCCCCACTTATGGGATTAAGGTTTTGATTGATTGATAGGGAATAAGTGCCCTTGTTTTGTTATATTTGATCATATTTAATGCTTTTACCCAGATTCTATGTTGAAAACACCCCAATGTCTTTTATAATAATTCCAGATACACCCCCCCCCCCCTCCCTGGCCCTCACACAGGGTTTCAAAATCTATTTCCCGGAGAATCAAGACTCATTAAGAAAAAATTGAATTTTAACTATGTACCATAACAACCATCGAATCCTCCTTTGACATCCACAATCACATTTCCAACCCCCTTTGCTCACCCCAAACCATGATACTTCAACCCTGCCTGCCCCACTCTCCAACCCGAGTCCCAGTTGTCACAACATCTACATTGTATCATCACTAAATCAGATATTGGTGGTGGTGGGTGGGGGGGGGGGATGCAAAACGGACTTGTTGAGAACTTGAGATCAATATTAGAAAGAAGATTGATCCAAAAGGCTTAGCAAAGTCAATTGTCTCTCATCAACTCAAATTAATGGCATAGGGATGAGAGAAACTGATGGTGGACAACTTAACCTGTGGTCAAAGTTGAACAGAAAAATTCAGCATCAGGATTATTAGTGGTTCAATTCGACCATCAAAGGGCAGGATCAACAAGTTGCAGGATAAATGAGCCACCAGAGAAGACAATTTTACAAGTGAATGAGCATCTGGTGAAAGATGGGGATGATGATGGTAAGTTGGCAGAAGGAAGAAGATGGTGGAAAAGTTGAGAAGTGGTGGCAGTATTGACAGGAAAGGGAAGGGACAGAAAAGGAGTGAAAATATTTTTTTAGGATGAGTGAACTGAAATGGCGGTGTTAAAGAGTATGGGGGTTATTCCTTTCCTCCTAGTGAACCAAAAGTTCCCTAAGATTAATGCCATTTCAGACTAAAACTCCACTCGTTGGCACAATTCAGCTGACACCAAAGAGGAGCAGGGTTTTAGCAAATTCAAGAATTCTGCAGGTCCATATTAGATTTAACCCACTCAAAATATTATTTGTCTGTATCATGAACATTCTATCGAATTAGTAAATATACAAACATCTGAGGAATGACATAAAGCACCTGCAAACCACTTAATTAACAAACCAACCCCCCCCCCCCCCAAAAAAAAAAAAAAAAAAAAAAAAAAAGGGAATATAAGAAGCTGAAACCTTTTTGGAAGGGAAACCCATAGTAAAAAAAAATTGCCTTATAAGAAGAATTTAATATGCCCCGAAAACATTACTAGTATAATGGGAGGAAATGGTGTGGAAAAAACAACAAGAATATCATGGCAGGATTTCCATTTATCAGAACCTATAATAAATCAAAAGAGAGCAGTAATAAAAACTTTTGAACAGCATACCCAGCCAAGACATGTAAGGACCCTTGGAATTTAGATGGTATAAACGCTTGAACGGCCATGCACATTCCTGCAGGAAATATTCAGTTGCATTCCAACGTTAATCTGGAAAACACAAGTTATTCCCCAAACAAGACCAAAAGCATGTATACTCAGATTGCTGCTGAGGCTATAGCAAAGAAATGAAGAAAATCTTGAAGGCCTCATCTTATGCTTAAGTGTAACCCCTGTGTGTTGGGACATAAGATGGGATTCCAAGTACAGGAGAAGGGCTTGCATGCATAAACTTCAGTCACTATAACATTAAATCAAACAGATTCTGCTGTGATCTTATATTAAAGAAGAAAACAAATGAAGGCAAGAAACAAACAAAAATGGTGAAAAATATAACTCTACAGGAAAAGAAGGGTTCAGGTTCAGCAGCTTAACATCACTTTTACCAACTCCTTATGGAAGCTTTTACAGAAGGAAATCACAATATCTTTAGCATCAACCATTCCTTTTTATTCTCAGTTTTCTATTATGCCCAGGTCCTGTTTGCTACATAACTGACCATGGAAAACTCTGAACCAAGAGAGAATATTGAGTAAAATGATGATATAACATACCTCTCTTTTTTTCGGAATCACTCCCAACTCCATTTGAAAAACTTTGAGGAAGTCTCATACACCTTTCTGCAGTATTGAGATCCCAAATCTCAACCTTTTTCATATTATTGGCATCGATGTTGTAAATAACATAATTCATATAATAAAAGAAGAAATAAAATATAAAAGCAAAACAGTCATCAACCTGAGAGGGTTGTTCTCCTGCAACTGCAACGTATTTTGGTCCTTCAATCTGCATATCATCTAGAGATAGAAAACAAACGATTAATCTTGCCTCACACATATATACAGCAGAAAATTTAGAATAAGTAACTGCAATTTAAGAAACAATTTGACACAAATTACAGGATATCCATCCATTCATAGCCATTACACTCTCATTGGAGAGAAGGGGGGGGGGCATATAAAACACATGGAGTAGTTGGCAGAAGATAGATACACAACTACCTACATTTTAAAACTCAAGTTTAAGTGCTTGATTGGTGGAAAATAATTAACAGAATCGACAATGATAAAAAGAAGAATCTGGCCTACATCTCTCAATAAGGTCAAACGACAGATTACCGAGCGAGATTTTATATGACCAATTAGCGGTCATGTATGATTCCAAACAATATTATACGACCCCGATATGCATCCCTTACATTCCCGCAATTTAGCGATAACCTCTAATAGCCTTCACTTTTGGACATGACTAGAAAATTAGTCGAGGTTCTTCCCATAGACCCCACGACACCCCAAGAGGTAAATCAGATGGTTGGAACCATCCAATTTGCCTTTAATCAGTAATTTTAGCCATTTTTGTACACACCTCCCTTAATTGACTTAAGGTCACCACAAGCCTTCTCATGATCGACTAGTGGTCATATATGGTTCCAAATAACATTATATGACCATAGGATACATTCCCTACAATCTCGAGATTTTTCGGCACCAAGTCTCGAAACCCCCAAAATCAATCAAAAAGCATGGATTATAACCTTCAGTTTTGGATAATATTGAACTTTTCCGCACCTGGAAAGAAATTTGGTCAAGGTTCTTCCCATGGGCCCCACAACACTCCGGAAGGCCATTAGAGTGATTGGCGTTGTCAACTTTGCCTTTAAACCGTCAATATAGTTGTTTTTGTATACACTTCCTTCTATTGGCTATAGGCCACCACAGGCCTTTACGTAACCGACTAATGTTCATATATGGTTCAAAACAACATAATATGACCCTGGGATGCATCCTTTACAATTCCGTGAGTTTTCGACATTAAGTATTAAAACCTCCAAAATTGGCCCGATTTAGTGTCTTATAGCCTTCAAATTTGGTTTCCAGGGAACATTTTTTAGCCCGACCAGATTTTGCATTGAGGTGCTTCTGGGAGTTCTATTTGGTGCCCGGAACCAACTCTTTCATGCCTTAGCCCACCCTTAATCTTCATATCTTAAGATGTCTTCCATTCATCCATTGTCTTGCCTTGGCCTTGTTACCTTGTCTTGGCCTTCTCTTTGGCCCTAAGACAAGCCAAGACACTTACCACGATTGCCAAAAATAAATTAAGAATGCGGTGTTTTTAAAATGGTGCTTCAGGAAATGCAATTTTATTCAAACCAAATGCAAAATCGGTCTGCAAATTCCAAATCCCCCCCCCCCCTCAAGCCGTAAGTAAAAAGAGCTCACGGTGTTGCCTTTGGGTGGAACTAGAAAAGGCTTTAGAGCCAGAATTTCAAAAGTTGACAAGAATTACTACATATGCAGAGATATCTAGTCTAGAAGAATAAAAATAAAGCATGGCACAACAGCATATGTCTAACCTATACCACTTTAACAACAGAATGGAAGGTTTCCCCGAGTAAATGATAGCCCACTACATCTGAGGTTCTTCCGGTAATCAAAACCCCCTAAAATATGAGTTGCTAGACATGTATAATATGTATATGCAGCAAGACAATGAATGACAAGTTTGAAAACATACAGGTCATATGTGCATATGTTGATGACTGATGAGCTTAATCATGAGAATAGATGTCAAAAATGACGCAGAAAAGTACTTGGACACAACCATATGACATTGTCGATAGTAGATTGATACTAAAGATGGTATTGAAATAAGTTTCACATAAGGTACTGGTAAAAGAGGCAATATAATCCTAACCTACAAGTTACTACCGAGGAAGCATTAATTTGTAAGTAGTTCAATGAAAACAAGTGAGAAAGATTCAGCAGTTCACTTTCAACCTTCAAATTGTTTATTATGATGCAAGAAGACAAGTCCTAGATAGACTTAATAAGCTTGGATTTAGGGTGACAGTCATTAGAACCAAAGCTAACACGACAATGGCACTGGTCTTTCATAGGTAAACTAACTGGCATCATTCCTAACAAGGTAAATTAGCCACAGATTCTTCATTTAGATGGAATGCTTTAGCCAAAGTTAAAATTAAGATGTCACAAGAAAGCAAAGAGGATGATCATTAATCTTATCCACTTTTTTCTTTATGAGGGTAAGATCGTAAGAAGGTCCACTTCCCAGCCTGTTACTACTAGTAGCCTGAGGGCATCAACATATAACCATTAGAGAAAGGAAAAAAAAAAAAAAAGCCAAACAAACAAGCAAACTAATTCCTAGCTGGATTGAATAATATAAAATGCCTCCTTTATTGGCTTCCTAATACAGAGATAAAACAATCTATTCTAAGTATTCATAAAGTTACACCATAAAGTAAATCTAACAGGCACACTTGCACAAATGCTTCGAAAAGAAGCAATGTTTCGTCAACTAATGACAAAACCAGCATCTTATACAATATGAAATAAGAAAAATTAAGATTTAAAGACAAAAACCTATGATCTGCATCTGCAAAGATAAAAAATTTGTTGCTGGGAAAAGGGAAAATTTTGGACTTTCAAATGATAAAACGGCAGATTGCTAAGCTCACCTGAATGTTCTGGTTGATTTTCTACTGTCTTCTTAGTAGAATCACACAATAAGTTTGCATCCATATCCCCACTACAATCCACATCCTTCTCCTTAATGGATGGTTCGGTAGGCTTCAACTTCACAGCGGGCTTTCCCACCAATGATAGCTTGCAAAAATGGTAAGAATTTGTGCTGATAGTGACCGAGGGTGTTCTATTAAAAAGAATCTAACATCAGAAGCTTAAAAGCCCACTTACACAAACACGAACAACATTGAATAGCAAGGAAAATACAAAGTTGGCAACAAAGTATGTTTGCAGAAGGAAATTACGGTCTAAATACCTGGAAAGTCCTCCATTTTCAAAATCCCACAACTTTATTGTTCCATCCCTTCCCTGACTACAAAGAATAACCCAAGCAATCAGCTAAGAGAGAAAAAGGAGCCAAAATGTCGCTACAAAAATTGCACCAATTCAATTTCTACACAGAAAAAAAAGAGAAATAATATAACCTAAGAACTTTGTCACCTCCAATAGAAGGATCGGAAGCAACACACATAATCCCATGAGCTGCACTGTGAACCCTACAACAAAAACAAAAAATCACCTAGTACAACTCACATTTTCTTCATACAAAAGCAATTCGATAAATCAATCAAAACCAAGGTGCATGAATGATTTCCCATGAATGATGAAAGATGATCTTCATTGTAGAAAGACTAAGGCCATTTTTTGACCCATGTCATACAACCGTTTGTAAATAGAAAATTGCCAAGATGAAACAAATACCACGCAGAGTTTAACGTCCGATGCTGCGCTGTATCCCATATCCTTAACTCACCATCCGAAGAACTGCAAACCATCCACAACATTTTGTAACTAAATTAACATCGCAAGTTCCAATGACTAACACAATATAGTATAACTGAAGGAGTAAATTATATACCCAGAAAACAGTAAGCGTTTACTCCAATGGAAGCAAACATCCATAACCGACGCACGGTGCCCTCTCAGCACAGCAATTGGATCAGGGGGTGGTCTCTTTTGGCTCATTCTTTCGTTCTGCAACTAAATTGTCCTAATTAAACTTCTCTTCTTTCCCAATATACTCTTCAAGCAGTATACTATGCATTCCCAACAATTACCACCAAAAAAAAATGGTGTAAGCTGCAATTCTAAAGGTGGGAATTATCTAACAGCAAGAATTCATCCTATCTTTGATTTGACATATAAATTAACACCCGTATAATATTGAGGCCCCTCTTACATTTTCATATAAAGATTATATCTTTGCAACATGAAGCACTTGAATCATTCAATTTTTATTTCATTATACTGAATAGTTTTATCAGGTTAACAGTGCCATCTTTCTAAGAATATTTCAAGGAAATTTAATTTATTTTACTGAAAATAAACTTAACCCAATTATAATTGGGTGGCTTGCCGGAGATTTTACATCCAAATTAACATTAGCTGATTTTTCAATTTATTCCCAAAGTTTTTATTCTATTTTTATACCGGAAAATTCAATAGGGAGAAAATATAACTACAGTATATATGCTGAGCATATTGACCAAGAAGAAACAATGGAAATTGCCCAAAAATAAATATTAAAAAAAAAAAAAGGAATGAAATGGTATGTACCTGGTGCTTTGCCTTGCCCGAAATCAGAGTTAACACTGAATAGAGAGGACCGACTATGAAAGACAACAGAAAAAATGCAAAAAGGAAGACTTTAGCCAAGTTATGTTTGACGGGTACTGGGGTTTGGACTTTTTAGGGTCTCCTAGTCAAGGACTTTTTAGGGTCTCCTAGCTCGAACTGTATTTCAATTTAATTTAATAAAAATAAGGAAAAATTGTCAAAAATAATACTACTTTCGTTAAATGTTATGTGCAAATTTGGGTATTATTTTTTGGGTTAATTTTTAAATTACCACCCCAAAATGTAACCATTTTTGAACTAACCACTCGTTTAATTTTTTATTTTAAATTACCACCCCTTAAATTAAATAAATGCTCAGATTACCACTCATTTCAAAAATCCAGTGGATATTCCGTCTGTAGGCCCCACCTAACACTTATTTTGACCCTTTTGACTGATTTTTTTCCCCGATTTTTCTCTTTAAAAACGCTCTTTAAACTTTAATTCACATTTTCTTCACCAAATTCTACAAAATTTCATAGAGAATAATGTGAATTGAACTTAGGAGAGCGTTTTTAAAGAGAAAAATCAGTGAAAAAATCAGTCAAAAGGGTCATAATAAGCGTTGGGTGGGGTCCACAGACAGAAAATCAACCGAATTTTTGAAATGGGTGGTAATTTGAGCATTTATTTAATTTATGGGGTGGTAATTTAAAATAAAAAATTAAATCGGTGGTTAGTTCAAAAATGATTACATTTTTGGGTGGTAATTTAAAAAAAATTTCTATTATTTGTGAGATATAAAATATTTCAAAGTTGCACATAACATCTAACGGAGGTAGTACAACATTTCAGCGGTTCGCCAAAAACAAGTCAACCTTTTGATTATTTCTGAATAATAATACAACCTTTTGAGGGGTATCCGCTTTAAACAAGATTATTTACCAACAACCTTAATAACCGGTTAATTTTTTTAAATCTAATGATTAGTTAATAAATTAAATAATTAAAATCTTAGATAAATTTTTTTTTTTAAAAAAAAAAAAAAAAAAAAAAAAAAACCTCTTCCACCACCGGCCACTCCTTCCCCTTCCACGGCAAGTTGCCAACCCAGCCCCCGACACTGGCCATGCTTAGATCTCCCCTTCCCGGCGTCAGCGCCGATCCTCATCCCTGCACATTCTCGTTTCTCTCTACTCTCTTCTACGATCCCCACAAAACCATTGAAAACCCTCCCTCCCCCAAAAACTACCTAAAACCACCGAAAACCACCTAAAACTTATCCCTTGTCCTCGAAAAACCTTAAGCGAAATCCTAGGGAGTTCCGGTTAAGATTTTTCGATGGGATGGGTTTTAGGTGGTTTTGTGCAGGAGGAAGGTTTCGGGGATGGTGGTTTTGTGGGGACGAGCGAAGGGGCGACAATATCAACATACTGCGTAGGGGGGTCGCCGCTGGCGCCGGAGGTCAGGTTGGTAGGTCACCGGGGAAGGGGAATAGGGTTGGCTGGTGGTGATGGTGGAGGTGAGTGGTTTTTTATAAATCAAATAAATAAATATAATAATATTATTAAATTAAATTGAAAAATCAATAAAAAATAATAAATTGTCAAACCAATAAGATTATGACACGTGTCTCATTTAATCTGTTAATTAGGTCACTAACATGTCATAACTCGTTTAATGTGGATACCCTCAAAAAATTATATTATTCAGAAATAATCAAAAGGTTGACTTGTTTTTTGCGGACGGTTGAGGCGTTGTATTATTTTTGACAAATTTTCATAAAAATAATGTAAGTTGCTAAGGGCTTGCTCACATTTACTAAGCTGAAATGAATATTGTATGATAAAAGGAAATTAGGAGCTGAACTGAAGTGAGGTGAACTGAACTAAACTGATTGGAGCTAAACTGAACTGAAATTAAGCTGAAGTGAACAGGCTCTAAATACGAAGTAATAATTTTGATTAAGCAAAAATAAGGTGAATAATAGAGGTTTAAATCTATGATTAGTCTCAAATCTTAAGCATTAATTTTTACACTTAAATTTGGTAATTGATTTACAACATTCCTTTAAGATGCCTATTAACTACATGTACTACAATAATTGTTCTTAATTTAGTAAATAATTATTCTTGTATTATTAGAATAATTATTGTTGGACATACAAATTATTGTACGCTCTCTCTTTAAGATTGATTGTATATATTGTTATTTACCACCTAATATTTCATCATATTGCCCTATGAAATATCCAATTTACCCTTACTCTCACCCACACACAATTCTCAATTTCTCTCCATTTTCTATATGAGATTCTAAGTATATTAACTATATAAATAAACGACTTCGTCAACTTTGTCACTTCGCTGGACATGCCACATGGTAGTTTCTATTTCTTCCATATTCTCTCCACATACATGGCGCTAATTCATTTTTCATCATACTTGTCACTTCGACAAATTGCCAACGTAATCAATTTCCTATGACAATCTCGGGAAATAATCAATACACAACCTACATAACATCTTCTGTTTCTTTTGCCTATACTTCTTTACGTTGTCAAAGTGGTTATCTTGGTGCCATTTTCTTCACGCAATTGTTTTTATAAAAAAAATAAATCAAACAAGCACTTTAATTCACGATAAATCAACTAAATTTCTTCAATTATTACATGTTTTATACGTTTGCAATGTCAAGCTCGATAATCATGTAACATACAACTTCCACAAAACTTCTTCATATTGTCTACAGTACTAACAATTATCATTCGCGCTACTAAGATATAGTTTATACACACTTTGCAGTATTAACCACCAACCCTAGCTTCATACAACCCACAATTGCTTTAACGAGTATACTTTGCAATTATAAATCATATCAATTACTAAGAACCACCATTATTTCTTTAATGCAACCAAAGTCATAAATCACTATTTTTCATGTACTTATATCACGATCAGTTAATTATTCATTTGGCGGTAAACAACTATACATTACTTCGTACTTTTTTTCAATGCCAATTTCATGTATTATCAAATATATAATACTCATAACGACTTTCATAACTGTTGGTAACAGTTGCCATATGAGGATGATTATTTTTCGCGCCACCACTATATCTTATACGCAAATGTCATCAACAATTACCATATTAGGATGATTATTTTCGCGCCACCACTATATCTTATACTCAACTGTCATCAATAGTTACCCTATGAGGATGATTATTTTCGCGCCACCACTATATCTTATACTCAACTGTCATCAATAGTTACCCTATGAGGATGATTATTTTCGCGCCACCACTATGTCTTATACGCAACTGTCATCACATATCACCAACTGATATACACTTCACATCCCAATCAACTGATTATACCTCAAAACAATAACCCGCCATTCTTCTAAATATCTCTATCTGATTCCAATCCGCCATTAAAAACAGAGCATCCACACCATCTTTTCAATTTCTTCAAACAATCACACTTCAGATTCCACGATAACTCTATTCATGCCACCATCACCCATCAACAGCTTCCATACACTTCACATCACGACTATCCTGATTACCCCTTTTTGCAATTCACACGTCGTACTCAACATCATCCATCATCCATCATCGATCTTCCACACCAATTTCACCTATTAGTGGTAACTAACAACCATCAAATTTCATTAACACATTAACATCTCAAAATTCATAGAATCAACAAGGATATTGAGAATTGAAGACATAAGTACAAAAGACCTTTCCACCTCCCTCTCTCTTCTTCGCTGACTCCACTTTATCTCTCCTTTGTTTCTCCTGCCTAAAACACAAAGGCCTCGTTTTTCTTTTCCCTCCCAATAAACACTTATACACATGCGTTATATTCTTCACCAAAAAAATCAATTGAGATATAAAAATACTCCCTTTATATTTCTTCACTTTTGGTGAAATTTCTGTGTTTTGGGTTCTGCTATATCAAAGCTTTAACATCTAAAGCTTCTGGTTTTCGAGAATTTCAATTGGGAAAATTGCTCCATTGGTTTGTTTAGGTAATTTCTGATCTCCCCTTTTCGTGTTTTGTGTTTGTTATTTCAGTATTTTTCTTACTCTAGAACTTTAAAACCCTAGTTTATGAATTGTTGTTTTGTTTGTTTTCATTGGCATTATACAGGAAAAGGGTTTTTATATTTGGAGGAATTAGAATACTTTGTTTTAGCAGTGGAGATTGATTTGGGTTTTGTTTTTGGAATTCTGGGTGTTGCTTGAAATGATTGAATGTTGTTGAATTTGCTGAGGAATATATTTTTTTTTTGCTGAATTGTGAGAGTGAATGATTGGGGTATGGAGATAGGAAATGCCCCAAATTGATTAAAATTGAAGGGTTGTATGTTTGTTGCTGATCCAGGTGTTTGGTTAGGGTTAGGAAAGGAGGGTTGTGAAAGTTAGGGTTGGTGAGGGAGAATATGGATGGTGAAGATAAAAAGATTGGCCTCAAAAAGAGGTCCAAAGGAGTTGAGATTAATGTAGATTCTGATGATGATGAGCCAATTGGGGCATTGTTCAAGTTGAAAAGCAAGAGAAACCCGAAGAAGGTTAAGTTGGGATCGGATGGTGAAAAGGGTAAGGAGTTAGGGGTTAAGGGTAAGATTGTAGATGGAGATTTAGGGGGGATGGAGGATACCTTAGCAAGCTTTAGGAAGAAGTTGAAGGGTCCTAAGAAAGATAGTGGTCCTGGGAGTTTAGTGAAGATGGACTTGGTGTCAAAACTGGCCGAACTTGCGGATGAATGTCTTAATGCTTCACAGAAGGATGAGGGTCTCGTAACTAAGCTGGTTCAAGGTGCTGAGGATGAAGCTTCTGATGTGATTTCAGATTTAAGTATAAGTCAAAAGTCAGAGAAGAAGCAAAATGAAAAAAGTAAGAAGTCCAAGGCTGCATTAGCTGAAAAGAGTCCTAGAGTGCTTGTTGAAGCAGATGACATTGAGATGCTGGAAGGTAATTCATCAGAAAACCAAGTCAAGGGACCGGAAGGTTTGATGAGCCCGGAAAACAAACATAAGAAGAAGGATATGAGATCCGAGTCTTCTTCAGCTGCAAAGAGTCACAGGGTTTCTGTAGATAGAGATGACAGTGAGGTACCAGACAACCATGCATTAGGTGATCATGTAGAGGAAAAGGAAGGTGCATCTACTAGCCCTTTACATGACAATTTGACAGATTCTCTTTCCTCCTTTATAAGAAAGACGCAGTCTGGTGTACGCAAGAAGTTGCGTGCTGCTTCTGTTTCAAACTCTAGGAAGGGAGGGCATCTGCAGGAGAAAGATCAGTGTCCAAGCTCAGGTCGTGTTTCCATAAATTTTCAATCTACAGTTGCAAAGAACTCTCTTTCAGATGCAGACTGTAGAAGTAATAGTCATAAATCAGAAGATTATCATATTGATAGTGGCCGAATCAACTCCATTGCTCCCCACTGTGAGTTAGTGAGAGATCAGGGTTTGGACACTCTACTTGGTAAGGGGTCTGGAAATGTACCAATCAAGGATCCTGCACATATTGATAGTATTATTACTGATATAAGTACGGAACTTGACACTTGCAACTATATTGTGGACCATTCATATCCAGCTTCCCAAGTAGTTGCTTGTTCTGAGTTAGATAGAGTAGAAATCAAAATTGGTGAATTTTGCAAGGAGGTTGAAATGGTCCAGGAGCAGCCTCAAATTGTCTTATCAAATAAAATCTGTGAAAAAGATGCAACAAAGTTTCCTGTTGCAAAGGCTTTTAACCAACATACTTCTTGTTCTCAAGATGCTCAACCCCAGAATGGAGTTGGGAGTTTTGTACCCTTAAATGCCAGCAGCATGGTGAATGATGCTCCCTGTTCTACCTCCAAATCAGATTTTGTGGAAGGATTACGTGGACCAACCAAGTGTGAGGCTACTGTTAGATCTGATAATGACTGTATTCAGCATGATATGGACATTTCAAGAGCTGATCCAGTGTGTGCTTCTGATCAAAATAATGGTGTTGCTCTCATCAGGATCGATGTCAATGAAGGAGCCAATGGAATTTCGCCCTCCCCATCCATCACACCATGTGAGAATGATGCTTATCAAGAAAATTCTGGATGCTTTCCGGAGTCCAACAACCAGTGTAATTCCGTGTTGAATGATCGTGCTGTTCGGAGAGCGAAAAAGCGGAAAGATGGCGACATGGCTTATGAGGGTGATGTTGCTTGGGAGGTCGTGATGCAGGAGCATGGTTCTCTTGATTTGTATCATCCTATAGATAGAGACCTGGGCTCTCTGTCAAAGGAGAGATTTGATTCTTCTCCAAATGCAGGCCTTGACTTTGAGGTTGGTGGAGCTGCTGCAGTGTCTGTTGGTCTCAAAGCTCGCGCAGTTGGTCTTGTGGAGAAGATTAAATTCAAGGAGGTCTTGAAGCGCAAAGGTGGATTGCAAGAATACTTGGAATGCAGGTTAGTACTTTGTTTAGAACTGGATCGCTGTAGCGTTACTTAATGTGCTAGTTAAGTTTCAGGTTATTATTAGTTTCAAATCATTCTCCCATATTATCTCTATATTGTGACAAAGTTTTACCAGGTGCTGTATTTTGGTCTTTGATTGTTAATCTTGAGATGTTTAGTTTTTGTTGTGAAATTATATTTGTTTCTTCCATGTGGGAAATCCATTATATTATTGAAATGTGGAAGTAGACATCAATGTCCTGTTAATTTATGTATATTTTCAAGGTATACTTATGACAGACCTGCTTTATGAGAAATGATTTTTTGACGCCATTGTTTTGTTTAGCTCTGAATGTTGGTTTGATTAAAATATTAGGATTTCCTGAATTGTGGTGATATGTCTGCATGTTTTATGTTTGTTTCTCATCCTTAAAAATTTATTTCAATTGGAATTCTTGGTTTGATGCAATGCAGGAACAAGATTTTGAGTCTTTGGAACAAGGATGTCACCCGTGTGCTGCCTCTTGCTGATTGTGGCATTGCTGCAACTCCATCTGATGATGAACCTCAGCGTGCTTCCTTGCTGAGGGATATCTACTTATTTCTTGACCAAAGCGTGAGTCGTGTTTACTGAATTTTATCAACTTCATCCTTCTCCATTTTCTCCTCCATCACAATTTCATTTCTTCCTTTGTGATTCACCCCGTCTTTTCTCTTTAATACTTGAAACAGGGATATATAAATGCTGGAATTGCTGCTAACAAAGAGAAGGCAGAGCCCAAGTCTAGAGGGAATTATAAACTGTTAGGAGAAAAAAAGTTCGAGGGAGGTTCTGGGACTTCTGTTGCTGACTCAGTAGACGGAGTATCTTTTATCCTTGGTCAGGTCAAAAGCCTTGATACATTCCCTAAGGCAGAGGATGGTGTTGCTTTAGCTGATGAGAACCCCACAGAAGAAGATGTGAAAGCTGGTGTTGAAATTATACTTGATCCATCTTCTGATAAGCAGCTTGATGCATGCCAAGGTGAAGGGGAACCTGATGAGCAATGCATTGATGAGAAAGCATCTACAGTAAACCTTGTCTCAGACTTCTCAACTGCTGATATACTGGGGAAGAATCTCGATAATGCTGTAGACCCTTGTCTGCCAATGACTCGTGAGCATTTGGAGGCCAATACATGTGACTTGGATAGCAAGAAAAGGATCATAGTAGTGGGAGCTGGGCCTGCAGGTTTAACTGCAGCACGCCATTTGCAAAGACAAGGATTTTCTGTCATTGTGCTTGAGGCGAGGAGTAGGATAGGTGGTCGAGTTTATACCGACCGCTCTTCACTTTCAGTTCCTGTGGATCTTGGGGCGAGCATTATTACGGGAGTTGAGGCTGATGTGGCTAGTGAAAGACGACCAGACCCTTCATCTTTGATTTGCGCTCAGTTGGGTCTTGAGTTGACAATACTAAACAGTGATTGTCCACTTTATGATATCAGAACTGGTCAAAAGGTTCCTCCGGATGTTGATGAAGCTTTAGAAGCGGAGTTCAATAGTCTTCTCGATGATATGGTGTTTGTTGTTGCAAAAAAAGGAGAAAGTGCTACAAGAATGTCTCTTGAAGATGGTTTAGAGTATGGTCTTAAAAGACGCCGTCAAATCCTTTCTGAAACAGACAATGGAAAATATGGAATATTGCAGCCGTTGACTGGCACTGTCAATCATGAAATGGGTTCTGAGGGCTACCAGTCTGCAGAGCAGAATGTTGGTAGGAATGGAACACTCAGTCCTCTCGAGAGGAGAGTTATGGATTGGCATTTTGCTCACTTAGAATATGGTTGTGCTGCATTGCTGAAGGAAGTATCTCTTCCTCATTGGAACCAGGATGATATTTATGGAGGATTTGGGGGTGCTCATTGTATGATTAAAGGAGGTTATGGTGCTGTTGTGGAATCAATAGCTCAAGGACTTTCCATCCATTTGAACCAGGTGGTGGCTGACATTTCTTATGGTGCAGTGGGCTCAGAAGGATCTGATAATAGCTCATACAAGGTAAAAGTGTCAACTTTCAGTGGCAAGGAGTTTTCCGGAGATGCCGTTTTAATAACTGTGCCACTTGGTTGCTTAAAAGCGGAATCCATTAAGTTCTCTCCACCATTGCCACAGTGGAAACATTCAGCAATCCAGCGGCTGGGTTTTGGTGTTCTCAATAAAGTAGTCCTGGAATTCCCTGAAATATTTTGGGATGATACTGTAGATTACTTTGGAGCTACAGCTGAGCACTCTGACCTAAGAGGTCGCTGCTTTATGTTCTGGAACATCCAGAAAACAGTTGGAGCTCCTGTTCTTATAGCATTAGTTGTTGGTAAAGCAGCTAAAGAAGGACAGAATATAAGCCCCTCTGATCATGTAAATCATGCTTTGAGGGTTCTACGTAAACTATTTGGTAATACTGCTGTTCCTGATCCAGTTGCATCAGTAGTGACAGACTGGGGAAGAGATCCTTATAGTTATGGTGCGTATTCTTATGTTGCTGTTGGAGCTTCTGGGGAAGACTATGATATAATAGGTAGACCAGTTGAGAATTGTTTGTTTTTTGCTGGTGAAGCTACCTGCAAGGAGCATCCAGATACAGTAGGTGGTGCAATGATGAGTGGGCTGCGAGAGGCAGTTCGTATAATTGATTTATTGACTACTGGTAATGACTACACAGCAGAAGCAGAAGCTGTTGAAGCTGCCCAGAGACAATCAAGCAGTCAGAAGAATGAAGTTAAGGACATTGCAAGAAGGCTTGATGCAATTGATCTCTCCAGTGTCCGCTATAAGAGCCCATCAGATAGATCCCAGCTTTTTGCTAGAGAAAGTCTACTGCAGGATTTGTTCTTTAGTGCCAAAACATTAGCTGGACGATTGCGTCTGGCCAAAGAGCTATTAAGTCTTCCTGTTGAATCTCTGAGGTCTGTTGCTGGGACAAAAGAAGGGCTTGGTGTACTCAACTCGTGGATATTGGTGAGATTTGTACCGACACCATTTCTCTTGAATGAAAGATAGACACAACAATTGCTAATGCTGTGTTTTTGCTTTGAAGTCTCTAGTACTGAAGTTGAGAGATTGTTAAGATTGCAATTTAACGTTTCTCTTACATATTTACAGGATTCCATGGGAAAAAATGGAACTCAACTCCTTCGTCTCTGTGTCCATATACTTGTGTTGGTTTCCAGAGACTTGGTAGCTGTCCGGCTGTCAGGTATATGCAAGTTTTATTTTATTTTATTTTTTTTATCTCTTTTACTAGCTACTTTGCTAGACATTAAAGAAAGTTGTTCATTGGTATCTTTTCTGTCATTTGATGGTTTTGGTATATTTTAATACTTTGGAAGTTTTGTGCATATATTTGGTTTGCAGTATAGATCACTTTTACAAATGTTCAACTCATCTATTGAATTCCTTTCCTTCAAATTAACTTTGCTTTGGTTCCTGCAAAAATAAGATCTTTGTGCGCTAGTAGTGATATTAGGATGGCCTGTATGTTTTCCTGCATTCGACGTGGTAAATTTCAGCTGATTTCTAACCTATGAATACTTTGGATTTTAAATGTAGGTATTGGAAAAACTGTCAAAGAGAAAGTCTGCGTTCATACTAGCCGTGACATACGCAGCATCGCAAGCCAGTTGGTTCACATGTGGATTGAGGTTTTCCGTAAGGAGAAGGCTACGAATGGTGGCTTAAAATTATTGAGGCACATGACAAATGCAGATTCTTCAAAAGCAAAAGGGAAAGATCCAGGCTCAAGGAAACCTCCTATACATATGCAGCACTATGCGGCTGGAAATAAGGTCAATTCAAGCGCAAAAAAGCTAGCTGTTAAGCAAGTGAAGTCAGAAAATGCAACTGGCTCAAAAATGGATGCTCGGTCATCAGCATCACAAGTTTCAAATGGCTCACCTGGTAACAAGTTAGAGGAGGGTGGGAACATACCATTGTCAGAAGAAGAACAGGCTGCTCTTGCTGCTGCAGAGGCTGCCCGTGCTGCTGCGGCTGCAGCTGCTGAGGTATGCCATCTCTCCCTCCCCATCCCCCCCCCCCAAATTATTACTGTTCAGCTTATATATGGAAAGGTACAACTTGAAGGTATACTGTAAGCATGTATTTATCTCTTGGACATATAACCTTGTTTAGTTGCTAATGCTCTTTAGGGGATTGGTACAAAAGATGTGGGCTTTCACCTTATGAGCCTTAACTAACTTTAAGATCCAGAGGTTAAAGCAGGAAGTATCAAAACTAGGTTTTTAAGTGTGAGATAAATCATATAATTAATAAGATATTGAAAGATCAATTGAATTCTGAATTGGCTTCACTTGTTTATATGGTCTGTGTTTGGCCCTTTGATAATGTTAATCACTTATCTTTGGATGGGGTAGAATTGGGCATTGTATGTTTTGTCATTAAATTTAACAATTACTTCTGTTGCTTATTGCTAGGCCTATGCATCATGTGAAGCTAGAGTGAGTATGATGCAGTTACCGAAGGTACCGTCTTTTCAGAAGTTTGCTAGGCGAGAGCAATATTCACTAGTGGATGATATCGAGCGAAAAAGATGGTCTGGTGGTGTTTTGGGAAGACAAGACTGTTTATCAGAAATAGACTCAAGAAATTGTAGAGTTAGAGATTGGTCTGTTGATTTTTCAGCTACATGTGCCAATATTGACAATTCAAGAATGTCTACCGATGACTTTTCACAACGGAGCCATTCAAATGAGATGGCATGCCAATTAAACTTGAGAGAGCATTCTGGAGAAAGTGCAGCTGGGGATAGCACTGCATTTACTAAAGCTTGGGTTGATTCTTCTGGTAGTGATGGGATAAAGGACTACCATGCCATTGAGAGATGGCAGTGCCAGGCTGCAGCTGCTGAGTATGAATATCAATCTTCCGTACATGTTGAGGATGAGGAAGATTCAAGCACAATGTCAAGACATCTCACAAGGAAGCCAGAAGGAATGGTTAATGAGAGTTCTGTTTCACAGGTGACAATAAACAAGGATTTGGCTGCTAACCAGCACATAGGAACTGAGCATATTAAGCAGGGTGTTGTGGATTATGTAGCTTCACTGCTCATGCCTTTGTACAAAGCAAGGAAGATTGATAAAGACGGTTATAAGTCGATAATGAAAAAGAGTGCAACAAAGGTCAGATACAATTTTTAATTGACAGCCATATTTAATACAAGCACTACTTTATATTTTATATTATTATCGCCCTACCAAGATAGTACAAGGGGATATTTAGTTTCCCACAAATGTTTTAAGTGCCATTTTCAATACGTTGACATCATTTTTGTTTAATTTCTCAGGTCATGGAGCAGACAACTGATGCTGAAAAAGCAATGGCTGTCTGTGAGTTTCTTGATTTTAAGCGCAAGAATAAGGTAAGACTTAGTTTCTTTTTAGCTGGCGCCATTCTTATTTTTTGGTAAATACCTAGTTTTGCCTTTCATCTGATTGTGATGGCTTGCCTTAATCTTCTAGTTTTACTCCCTCTTGTTTTTAACAAACTCCCATAGTATTTCTTACTATTGCCTTTTTACTCCAAATTCAATGATCAGAAAGAAGATAATTTTACTTAACCCCGAAACACAGTTGCTCACATACAACTATTTTTAAAAGCCTTCCGACAAGAATTGCCCTTAAACTTAATACTTTCCCATGTTACAACTCTTAATGATACTTATTTAGAAATTCAGAATTATATTACTTTGGTGGGTTGAGATGAAAAAAATTAATATAGTGAGGTATAATGTTTTAGTTATGGACTATGGTACATATAAGTCATTTTCTTTTCTGTCAATCCTAATCAATTGTGGTCTACTTATATTATATTATTTACGGATGGAGAGAATATCTTCTTTGATGTTGTTGCCTTTCATCTTACTGTTGTCCTTTTGCCTCACCATATTTTTCTCTCTTTTTTTTTTTTTTTTCACCTGTTGGATTGAGCTTAATGAAATATATTTGAATACTTTCTTATATAATGCGGAAGCTAACTGAGAAGTGGTGTTTTAGTTATTTGTTGAACGACTTTCTTTGAGGCTTTGTTTTGCAAATGGGGGCAAAAGGCAGATCCCATTACCCAAATCTCAGTTCTTGAAGTTGTGTTTGAAAGTTGTGCTATCTATCTTCCCTCAAGGATATACCTATAATATGCTTAGTAATTACAATGCTATTTTCAAACTAAAAAAGTAACAATGTTCTTATATGATTATCGATATTGACGAGGTTAGTGTTAGCAGTATCATATGAATGGCTGTTTTATATCATTACTTATACCATCTCTTTGCTTGATTAATTACAGATTCGTGCTTTTGTTGACAAGTTGATCGAGAGACACATGCCAATGAAGCCAGCAGTGAAGCCTTGATGTGCTGCCGTAGTATGCAATACATGCAAACCATCAAAGCATTTGGTGACTGGGGATGTTGGATTGTGGACAATAGAAACCTTGGTTTGGCACATCTTTTGGCATTTGCCTTAGACAATTAGCTCATAGAATCTTGTTCGTGTAAAGGAGAAACAAATCAGTGAATTTCCTGCTGTCTATTGTGGGGGGATTTACGCAGCTTTTCTGGCATTTCTGAAGTTGTTCAGACATTCTCACAGAAGTACTGTCTGAGCATTGTCTAGGCTTCTGCTGATTATGTGAAGCGAGTGTTGCGACCTCTTCCATATCTGCCATAGAGACCAGTTCCATCTGAAGAAAACATGGTTTTTTGAATGCATTCTTTTCTTCTGCATCAATTGTACTTCTCAGGGTGGAAAAGAGCACCCCAAATTTTTTTTAGTTTATTTTTTTTTCTGCACAGGGATTATTCATAGATGAAAACCTCAGTTTTGTCTTTTAACATTGTACAGAATAGGATTGTTTCCATTAGTATACAACACCTTTTCTTCTCTCTGGGAAGATCATTAAATATTTTTCCTCCTATTGGTACTAAGGGTACAAGTTTTGTGCTGGCTTGGAAAACAAAAAAACTATTTGTTTCCCTTGAATGATTTGATATGCACACCTTCATCATGGAAGCTTTTTTTGAGCATATGCATGGATGCCTGTTTATGGTTGGATGTATCATATGCATCTCAAACACTGGATATGCTTAATTGAATTGCGGGCACAAGTGAGATGCATTAGAGGCACACTCACATTGAACTGGTGAGAAGAGGCTTTTGGCCCTTGGTGTTATATAATATATATCCATCATTGCAGATTGAAAGATATGTTATTTTTACTGATTGAATGATAGATGAAAGTCATCTGTGTCTGGCTTTATATCTGGTTTGTTTGAGTAACTTGTCGTGATATGTATTTTTGAAGTTTATGTTACTTATAGACTTTGTTCTCTTCTATGTCCCTTCTTCAGATAGACTCAATGGAAGTCAATTTTCTTTGCAAAGGATGGATTCTAATCATTTATGTGCATGGAAACAAGCTCTACTAGCCTCAAACATCTACGTGGTCGGTTTGGCTTCCGCACAAGGTAAGTGGAAAATAGAATTAATACCTTAAAAATCCTGATTCTTTTAGGGATTTTATTAAAATAGCTTGGGTGGACTAGGGGGGGAGGGGGAGTATATGATGAAATAGGTAATAAATTAATTTCTTAAATATCTCTACTTAATGCTTATGAACTTATTATGGTATGTAATGATTCTTGATGATATGAGATGTTAGTTCATTTATAGAATTTCTTTACTTATCGAATGATCAAATAGCTACTTTCTCTTTCAGCAATACGCTGTCACATTTTCCCAATCCTTCATGATTAAGGATATGACATATTTGTACAGTGAAACCCTTGAAAATAGGTATGCCATCGTAATCCTCTACTTATCACTATAATAGATGTAGATATGTAGTGACCTATTAGGTATTTTCATTATAACCCATTACGCTGATAGGAAATGTGCCAACCTTTTCTGGGCTTCAGTAATAGTTTATCTGGCTAGTATATTGTCAGTAATGAAGTTAATCAATAATGAGATATTTATGTGCACTTTTTGCATTTGACTTTTCAGGCCTCAGCGCTCAAAAGAGTTGCAGATTTTGCACTTGTGGTTAAACTGAAATGAGATAGCTATTGCTGCTTAATAATTTGATGTGAGGATGATTAAGATTTCTGCTTGTTAAGTATCTATTTTTGTTTTTTTAATTTGAGTTCTGAATTAATTACATTTAAATGATTCAAGTTGAGTAGATACGGACATGCAAGTCTTTTTATTTACAGAGGCGATGTGGCTGCCGGACATCACACTGTAAAGTTGTTTTCACCTTACGTTTGACCGAGAAATTGGAAGAGCACACTCATGGTTTGTTCCCCAGCCATGTCAAGAAAGCGTTCAAGATGACAATATGTTAATGTGTATGCTTACTACCTGAGCAGAGAATAAACAGTAGCATATATGCAGTAATTATGAATTGCCATTACTTTGCACTATCTTGCAGACCTCTCATGTCTGAAACCTGAGGGAATTTAAAACATTTTGGCGTGGAGAAGTTGCTGGGGGCTGTTAATGATCAGAGTGAGTTCTTCTTATTGTTCTTTCAAATTACTCGTATCTTAGTTGTTAATTGTGATTCTGCATGCAGATTGTTTTTGTGAAGTTATGGCTAGAGATTTAAAAATAGGATCTGATGTTGGGCATCCCTCACCCGTTGCGAATTCTGAGCTTGAATACTCATTTCTATTTCTCTGAGTTTTGTAATTTCATTATGGCATGCACTGTAAATGCCATATAATTTTGAATCGATAATAATTCCTGTTTCTTGTCTCAGGAACCCTTTTTGCCACATTTTGCCACATTTTCATTCTTTTACTCGCTTTATCTTAAATTCAATTGTTGTCATGATGGTTTAAAATTGAATTTGTTATGTATAGTTTAATTGGATTAGTAATGGGATATGTAGATGAAATGAGTATATTGTAGGACTTCTTTTGCACAGGGTGCCAATTGTAATACGGAGTAATATTTATAATTCTCCACTCCCCCGTGTTTATGTGCAGAGCTCTCGTGGGAAGAACCGAAGGATGTGCAGAGCTCTCGTGGGAAGAATCGAAGGAAGAATCGAAGAACCGTTTTGTGCACTTGTATAATTAGTCTTTTGCCCATGATTTTTAAGAATTTGGGTGCGTAAAATGATTAAATTTTATACTCTGTATATTTTTTTTTTCCTTTGCTCTCCTAAGTATCTTGACAATAGAACTTTTGTACTCTTTTTGTCATCATATTAAAGTTTCCTTTGCTTTTGCACACGATTTTAGGGAGAAAAAAATTAAAAAGGAAAAAAATAGAATTTTGATCGACTAAAAATACATGAAGCTATAATGAGACTTTTCTTTGAGATTAATGACAATTTCAAATGTATGATCATATACAGTACAAAATCACTTCGAAATGAGAAAAATTGAGCTCCTTTGCTAAACTTTAGATATCTTCTTTGTATTACTAGATAATATGGAGTATATCAATTATCAATTATCAATTATCAACCACTTGGACTACATATTGATATTGGTTGAGTTGTACATCATAATTGTAGTTAAACTCTTTATGTACCTATTAATTATACTATTAAGTGTAACACTCAAATGATTTTAGGGGATATATACGCGCTTATTAATCACCACTTTACTTTTTTTTTTTTTTAAAAAAAAAATGATTAATCATGGTATGTAAATGGTATTCGATACTCTATCTATCTCTATTTGTTTTCCTATTAAGTACACTAGATGAAAGCCCGTGCGATGCACGGTTTTTTCATGTATAAATCTCAAGAAAATATATTTTCGTATAGATTCTATGTGTTTTTTTTTATTATTTGATTTATTTTACTATCTAATAATTTCAGACAAAAAAAAACACATAATATTTTAATTAAAGTGTTATTGCCTATAACAAAAGTTTTTTTTTTTAAAATGTAATTTATAACGCGACTTTGTTTATTGTTGTTTTGTATTTTATGAGTTAAGCACAAATTCAGGTACTCAATTCTTCCTTTTTTCACCGTTTAGGTACTTAATTTTTGTTACTTTGCTTTTGGGTACTGAGTTAAGAATTCCGGCCAAAAAAAATAAATCAGCCTAAGAATTCAGTACCTTTGGTTGAAGAATTCAGTACCTTGGTTAAGAGAAAGTGGGCCTCACCCGATTAAAAAAATTCGCGAGTCACCCTTAATTTTTTCCCTTTCTTATTCTTTATTCCCCCTTTTTGCTCCCTTTATTCTTTCCTTTTCTGGAAATTCTGCTGCGTCATTGTCGAAGAACACGAGCAAGCTTGGGCTCGATTCTGGGGAAAACGACACCAAAAGCCGCCATTTTTTTGAGGTGAGCTCAATTACTCATGGATTATGTTGATATTTTGATATAAATTTTGAATTTTTTGCCCATTTCTTGATGTTATTTGCGACCTAGCGTTTTCGATTTTTTGGGGTTTTTTTTTGAACAAATTGATGATGTCGATTTCTTGTGTTTTTTGTGTTAAATTTGTTGCTTTGTTGTTGGATTAAGCTAGTGTTGTTGTTGAATGTTGATTGCATGTTGTTTAAATTGCGCAAGGGTTTGATTAGTTGAAGCTTACCGTTTCTGTTTTTTCCAATTTGCAGGAGGCTGATTTTGTGGCTTGTATACTGAAGAAGCAGCAGGGGAAGAATTGAAGAAGCAGCAGCAGGGGAAGAACCTAGCAGCAGCTTTTGTTTTTTTTTTTTTTCCTAAAAAATCTGGGAAAACCTTGTTGAAGAATTTGTGCCTAAATAGACATGGTGAATGAACCTGTTTTGATGATATTTGTTGTTGGTGTACTGCTACATCTTCTGCGTTGCTGTTTTTTTTATTATTATTATTGAAATTGAATCAGGGGAAATCGTTTTGGAAACATGGTGTGCTGCTAGTGTTTTGCAGGTGTTTTCATGGCATTTTTTGGCCAAGTTCACGCCCCTTTAAATAGAGTAATAACGGCTAGTTTATGAGTCAAAGTTAAGATTTTTTTTTAAAATATTAATTTTTTAATTAGGTATGGTTAGTGATGAGTTAGTGGTGAGTTAGTTCACCTGAAAATCACTTTGAGTACCCAAAAGCAAAGCAAAAAAAATTGAGTACCTAAAAGGTGAAAAAAGGAAGAATTGAGTACCTAATTGTACTCTTAACTCGTATTTTATTGTGGTTGTTAATTATATAACAATTGGATTTAAAAATATGAATAAATTGTAAATATGATATCTTTCAATAAAAAAATAAATGTGATATTTTATCGGTTACATATTAAAAACATGTATACTATTTATCTTCTATTTTGATAGAATCACCAACTTCGTTCACACCCATATCTCTTCCATCTAATCAAAATGGATAAATAAAACATGTTAGCAAAAATAAAATTTATATAAAATTAATCTTTAGTCTTATAAAATAAATCAATAAGTGAAAAGTTGTTGTGAAATTGATCTAAAAATTTTAATTGTAAAAAATCAAATCTATGCATTGGAATTTTTTCATCGTCCTCAATCGCCCAAACAATAGTATTTTAAAAAATTAAATCATTATTCTGTTGTCACTGACAATGAGTGCGATATTGCTTCTTATTTGTAACGATTGAAATCTAATTTTTAATTGGTCAAAAATATACCTTTGCTTATGTGGCTCGTCGAATACTCTCAAAAAATGCCTACTTTATATATATATGTATTAGATTTTTATAAGTAAATTTTTTTATTATTTTGACTTTGAACTATCATTGCTCTTTTAGCAAATATATTGTAACATATAATTTTGTTAAATCCGTTTCTTAATATTGTATTTTTTGTACAAGATCAAATTTTTATATTACCTCCGTTAAACATTATTTGTAACTACTCCCTCCGTGTTTTTTTAACTGTTACACTTTTCATTTTCGGCCATGTTTTTTTTAAAGTATTACACTTCCTTTTTTTTGGCAAAAAACTATATTAAAATATTATATCTCTTTCCTCTTATGGTCCTCACCCAAACCCACTACTATTTTTTTTTATTATATCTTTCCTATCACATTCGTTACTTTTCAATAAACTATTAACTCCACTAACTTTTCTTTTATAATTTTTTAATATTCCAACTCTACCCCACTTACCTCTTATTTTATTTAAGTCAATTAAATTGCCTAAAACTATGTGCTGGTCAAAGTATAACACTTAAAAAAACACGGAGAGAATACATTCGTTTTAACATGTGTGTTGGAGAATGGAGATGGTGAAAGTTTGGGCCAAAACACAAATTCCTCATTGGGCTACACAAAAACTAAACAACCCAAACACAAATGAATGAAATCGGACTTCTGACTTGCTACCACGTGCACTCTCTTTCTCTCTCTTGTTTCTCTCTCCAATAAATAAAAACCTCTTATGTTAGTGATGATCCCATCCAGAAAATCCTGATAAATCATTTCATTCATTTTCTCTCTCCTCCTCTTCTTCTCCTCCCAATCAATCGCCATTGTTATACCTCCATTTCTCAGATCCATTCAACCATGGCTACTGCTGTCTTCAATGGCGATGAAACCGCTCCCTTCTTCGGCTTCCTTGGTGCCGCCGCTGCTCTCGTCTTCTCCTGTACGTCAATTTCAAACCCTAGAATTCTCGATTCTTTTCTTCGATTTTATGTAATTCAATGCTTATTTTGTTTAGATCTAGGGTTTACTTGATTGAATTTCGATTTTGATTTGATTGAATTGGATTCTGAGTGATTGTTTGATTGATGATTGATTGATTGATTGAAGGTATGGGAGCTGCGTATGGAACAGCGAAGAGTGGTGTAGGAGTTGCATCAATGGGAGTGATGAGACCTGAATTGGTGATGAAATCGATTGTTCCAGTTGTTATGGCTGGAGTTTTGGGTATTTACGGCTTGATTATTGCTGTTATCATTAGTACTGGTATTAACCCTAAGGCTAAATCTTACTACCTCTTTGATGGTTATGCTCATCTTTCTTCTGGTCTTGCTTGTGGTCTTGCTGGTCTTTCTGCTGGTATGGCCATTGGTATCGTCGGTGATGCTGGTGTTAGGTATATACATATCTCGCTCACTCTATCTGCTACTTTCGTATCGTTTCGTTTGATTGTTGATGACATTGATTGATCTAGTTTGATTGTGAATTGGAATTTTTTTGTGGATTGGATCTGTTTAGAATTGTTGTTTTTATCTATCTGTTGTTCTTGGATCTTTAGGTGGAGCATTGTGATTGTTGCTAGTGTTGCTGTGTTTTAATTAAGGATATGATGATATGATTAAAGTATTTGCATCTTGGAATTTCCAATTGTGTATTGAAGTAGTTGCATTATGTTAAGAATAGATTACGACTTTTTTCCGGATATCTAGAAATGTTCTGATTTCTGAATTGATGGGGGTATAGTATATTTGCTGATGCTAATTTATGTCTTCTTTGCTGTGTTAGTTGGTTTTTCAGTTGTCTGTTGTGTTCTTACGATCTAGGTTGCAATGGCAGTAATAGCTTGCTGTTTTATGTTGCGTTTTTACTTGTTAGAATGTTGATTTTTAGTGGTGCTGAGCTGTTCTGGATCTGGGAATTTATTTTAATTGTTTACATTGTTGCTTGAAATCTTGAATACTCCTTTGCATCTGTTTTCGTTGTGGTAAGTATTTGATGAGGTCAATGCTATGTGTTAAGACTGAAGAGTAACACTATCAAGGAAGTGGTCCTTACAAAATATAGCTGGAAAGCCTGTTTTTGACTTGGTTGTTTATAAAATAGTGGATTCATGACTTCATCTTATCTAGTATTAATATGCATCTCTAATATTTTATTGCTAGACCAGGTGTTGGTCATGAGATTTAGTCTTTTTGCTGTTCGAATTTTGAGGTTGAGAGTAATGCTATTGTCAAGATTGTTTTGTGCTTGATTAATTTGCTATACCCTGGTGGTCTATGTTCTGTATTCCTGATTATTGATAAGGTTATTAGTTACTATTGTCTTTCTGGCCTTTGGGCAAAATCGTCTGATTTTTACTACACACAAATAGTTTTGTGTTAATTGGTCCACAATTTGCTTTATGGAGATCTAATTTGTTAGCAGTTAATTGAGCAATCAGGAGTTTGAACATTTTCTTGGCTGGCAGTTAATTGGGCATGTTGCTCAAAGTGTCTGTTGTACACATATTTGTAAATCCAGTTATGCTACCTATAGTTATGCTACTTCTCTCTGACCGTCAATCAGAGTGACATATAACACTCCTTAAGTCCAAATTTATACTGGAAATCGTTTTTTCAACTTCCTAGGTTACTATTGAATTTAAAACCAAATGAGAGCATATGACATGGTGGGTGGGCTAACCTTATTTAGATCTTATCTATACTATTATGGTTCTGATGGCATGTCTTGATTTTATGTTGGGTCATACTCTTTAGGAGAGTTGAGATTCATTATTTTTCTGGCATTCCTGTTTTTTCCTTTAGCCTGTTTAGGTCATTCTTTTTTCTTTGTTTTTAAAAAATAACTTTTTTAAAAAATTTTCTGAAGTTAATTTCTACTGTGCCTTACGTTTTGTGCTGTTGTAGAATTAGGAATACACATGTTTGAATTTCAGTAGTTTATCTTCCCCATTTCTGTTCATCATGGATTACTCTGGTGTGCCTTTCAGTTGGTATCATGTGTTCCATTTACTTGTTACTCTTCTCTTCCTTAAAATATGCTGTATTGTACACTATACAACATCTCATATTTCTATGCATCCTATGATTTCTGATGACTGTAAACTCCCCCTCTGGTTTAAGTTTTTTCTTCTCTGAAATAATATGCTTATTTGTAATTTCCGTCTGAACCTGTGCTGTAAAGCTGTTTTACCCTTCCTTGTCTGTTGTATCGTGTAACTGTCTTGCTGTGAAGTCATTGATTTGCTAATAGATATCATTGCCTTTAACATTCTTCTGATGAACCTACTTCTTGGTACAGAGCCAATGCCCAACAGCCCAAGCTTTTCGTTGGAATGATCCTTATCCTTATTTTTGCTGAAGCTTTGGCTTTGTACGGTCTCATTGTTGGTATCATCCTCTCATCCCGTGCTGGTCAGTCAAGAGCCGACTAGAAGCAGTTCGCCTCTTAATCTTTGCTGTTTCCATTGCCACCGCTGGAGATGTAATTTTTTTCTTACTCGGGCAGTGAGAGGGTTACTTGGCATTCAAAGTGGCTCCTCTTGAAGGATTTGATTATGGTCTTATTGTTTTGAGTTGTGATTAGTGGTTCTACATGGAGATTGTTAAAACCAGAATATGTAGAGTTTAATAGTTAGTGTCTCCTCCAAATAAAGTTATGATGTATCATTATTTCCCATCTTTGCACTCCTGGATATGGAGATTTGGTTTGGACATCCTGTAACAGTATGTTGTGTTAGATGCCAAATATTCTTTTGATCTTTTCATTCGTGGATTCGATATACATAATTTAAGCATCATTCTTGCTTTGATTTTGCCTCAATTGTGGATGAATAATAGTGTGAAAGCTTTAGGCTACACGCCTACTTCTACTATGATACTACGAGTATATTTGCTTCAGGGTTCTGCATGAATATCTCTTTATGGAGTATTTGTTGATTTGATTAGGTAGTCCTTTGTAATCCATATATACCACTTTGCGAAATACGGCTAGACTTTCACAAAGTGTAATATACTAATAGGTATGATCCATTGTCTAAACTGATTAGTGTACTGTTTTCTTCAACAACATACTCGAATAATAATCATAACTTTTTACGATTTTCAAGTATAAATTTAATGCTTATATGTACCCTAAGGGCTATGTAAACTTGTCCACCAAGTCTAATCTCTAATACGTACAGAGTATTCTACTTTCTAATTTTTATAAGTGGATTTTGATTAGAAAAAAATATGATAATCTTCAAAAAGAAAAAAATATGATAAAAATTGCAATGTGCAGCAGATTATTTTTATACGAAAAATGTAGCAATATATTAAGCACCAATAGCTTCCAAATCAGAAAGATAATATTAAGTTGAATTGTTTATACTTTCCATATAAATAAATAAAAAATAAATAACACTTACAGAACAAGATAATAATATGAAAGATTAAAAAAAAAAAAAAGAAAAGATAATAATATGAAAATTTATACCAAAAAAAAAAATGGGAACCAAGCACAAAACCAATAAAGGGAGCTGCGTTTTACACGTAGTACAAAATTAGACACATCTTTTTTTAATTTTAGGAAACTCTTGTAATAAGATAGAGTTTAATGAACGGAGTATTTATTTTCCTAACTTAACAAGGGTATCATAATTTACCTATAAAAGTAGTCTTCTCTAGTGGTATACAGTCAAAAGCAATCGTAATTACCATCCTTTTATCTCATCAAGCTTTTAATTTTTTCAATTAAAATTCGAAACATGAGTAACATTAGTACTCCTTTAGAAAATATAGATTACTTAGAAAATATAGATTACATTAGTAATCTACATGATTCAATATTGTGTCATATACTTTCTTTGTGTATTGTCAAAAAGATGGAAGAAAGTATGGATTCAAGTCTCTGTACTTGATTTTAATGAGATACCACAATATTATCCTACCTCAATGCCTTCATTGAGTGACAAGACGAAAATTAATTATAATAATTTTGTGAGTAAGGTTTTAGTTGAAAACGATATCTCTTATCTACAGCGTTTTCGTAACGAATTCTCTAGCGACGATGATACTGAATATTACGAGTCATGGTTGAATAATGCAAAGAAACGTGAATATTTTGAGGTTGATCTAAATTTTTCTTTGGATCGATCTCAAAGTTATAAGTTTCTAGAGTTGATTTGTGGTGAGAGGCTTACAATTTTGAAATTAACGGGGGTGAAAATAAATGATACCCCAAAATCTTTTCATCTACCGAGCCTTGAAGTTATATACAAAACTACTCATCAAAGAATGTATTGTTTTGGATAATGAGACATTGCATATGGATTCTTTGACGTTAACATTATTAGAAATATGTGATACCGTGAATAGAAGTATGAATGATTATGATTATGGACCTCCGAATGTTAGGATTAAAGCACCAAATCTTAATTATACTCCAACTTTTTTGTCTAATGCATACTGATCTAATTTATTGTGTAGTGATGTTCATACAAAGTATAATTTTGATGCAGTTTATAGTTAATTGCAAAGAGCTACCAACTTTCGAGAACTTGACTTGCAAGTTACTAAAACGAGCTCCCAAGTTGATATCTTTGATATTTGAGGAAGTAAGTACATAATTCTTTGTTATTTTCCTTTCTTACAAAAATCAAATTAATTTGGATCTAATTGTGTCAAAATATTTGATGTTTGTTCATTAGGTTGAATGGATTGATCAATCTCTTAGTTCTTTAGCAAATGATGGATATGGGTCGAGCCTTCAACATGTTACAGTCTCCTTGTACGATTTCGATGAAGTCTCTTTGGTCAAGTATATACTAAAGGCTGCAACAACCTTGAAGGAGATGACTATCATGTGTTTTTTAGAAGACAAGATAAAAATTCTTCAAAAGCTATTGGCTTTTCCAAGATCCTCACCATTCTGCAGAATTAAAGTTTTATTTCCAGAAGAAATAATGGATTCTTAAACAAACTCATCAATCAATTAGGCGTAACGTTCATCTTTATTTTTTGGCAACATTGTTAAAATATTTTTTGCTAAAAAGTATCATTCTTCTTATTTTCAACATTAATGTTTTGTTCAAATGTACCTTTTATCTTATAGGTGATAACACTGATTTACGTGTGTTTTTATCATGAATTTCTAATTTTATACAATTTCCAAGAGTATATTTAATGCTATATTTAGCCCTTAGGGCTACATATAACATTACCCTAATTTTATTATTAAGCATATTTGTCTATTTTCTATTTTGATTTATTATATTATGAAACATAATTATTATTTCAATGCATTTGCAAAATATTAGACTTGGAGAACAAGTTTATATTTCCTAGTTAACAAAGGATTTTAATTATGTTTAACTTTGTTATTAAGTAGTACTCATATCCCTTAAAAATAATAAAAATTAGTACTCGTATAGTCGTATTTGATAGATTGATTTATTCATCTTAGATTTTTAGCCCACAAAAATAATTGTAACTGTTACTACTTACTAGTACTCGGTAGCATTTTTCTCAGGACTATTAGCCTCACACCAAAGTAAATTACACTGGTATACTTTATATAGCATTCAGCAGAGGAAATTGATTTATTCTAAGGAAAACGAATACGTAATACAAATTATGAGAAGGCAAAAGATATACGAGTAAAGATAACATTTTAGACAAAATCAAATATGGAACATACTTTGCATCAGAAGAATTGCAGAATATATAAGATGCAATATCATCCAATATGAATATGGATTATGGAACATACTTTTAAACCTGTGTAGGCTGTGTTTAACAAGTCTTCATGTTTCTAATCGATTTCAATGTAAATATGGTGAAAACTATGCGAAAACTTGTAGCTCTAATAGTGAACTTCTTGAAACCTTTAGCTCAACAATACCTATTAATCAAGATGGACAACTTTAACTTGGCAGATTGGTGAGGATCTTGGAAGATTCAATAAACTTTGATAAACAGCTCTGCCCCTCTTAATAGTCGTAGGATGCAAGTAGATTGTCATCTTCTTCAAGGCGGTAGAAACTTTCAATATATACTCTGCCAATCTGATATGATGTCTTTTATCCAAGAAAATTTCAACATGTTCAAGAGATGACATACAACCAGGCGCAACTTTGGAATAAAAATTCTCACCAACACAATCTACCTGTTGAATTAACACAAAATATTTTACAAAAATCACATTTAGAGACATGACTCGTAATAAAAAGTTAAAAAGAAAATTCAAGAATTACGTGCTTACTTCCTCAATGATCAAAGATTTCAGCTTAGGAGTACTTTCTAACAGCTCATGGATAACAAAATCAGCGGCAAGCTTCAACTCAATCAAGTTTTCAAAGTTTGGTATAGCATCTTCAAAACAACAAACAACCTGCAAGGAATTGAACAATTCCAGTTGGAATTTTGACAAGTACAGCTGATTGGTAATGTCAAAGAGTTCACAGATTAGTAAAACTTATGAGGCAAGAGGATAAACTTACATCAGTTCTTCCTAATCGCAGAGATTTTACTCCAGAAATCTTTTCAATAAGCTGAAGTGCATGATGTTCAATTTCATCATAACCTTCACTATCCCAAAGATCAAGATTTGCCTCAATAAGCAACTTTAGTTCACCGATGTTATAATTAGCCAGCGCGTCTTGGAGACTGAGGTACCTAAGATTTGGGGTTTGTATGCGTATAAAAGGTAACACATAATTACTGCGATTAATTGCGCATTCTTTTATTTCTAATGACTCTAAGGTCGAAGACTCCACATAGAGTGTTTCCTCAAAACCATAACATCCATCAATAAGCAGCTCCTTAAGAGCAGTACAATCCAACACCAAACTCTTTAGAAATAGATCGCCATCAAACAGAATGGAAACTAAATGGATGATCTCAAGATTTGGAAGATGGAATGAATGCCCCATATTACTAATCATAAACCCTTCTAGTTTTAAAACCACAAGTTTCTGACCGGAAAGAAACTGTCTAGGCAAGTAAAAAGTCTTGGGGCAATGAAGCTTTACATTGAGCTCAGAAAACTCACGCCCTTCTACAGCTCTCAACCATGACTCAATACAGTCGTAATCATACTCAGAATATGTTCTGAGGGTAAAACATTGCAGACAGGATACATCATTTTGAAGTAAAACCTTATTCACGAAATTCTTGAAATGAATTTGCTGCTCATCACTCAGGTATCTACGTGAATGCGGCATTTCAGTAATGTCCAGTGCAGGGACTTTAGTCCAGACATACTGCCATCTTTTCGATAAAATACACGTCTTCATAGCAGACTTTGTAGAGAGAAAAGATAGAATGTAGCTGATAATTGCATCAGGCAAGTTACTAATATAATCCATGCTTTGATAGTTTGATGATACTCAACAAGCCATTGATTGACAGAACTGCAACTTCAAAGACAACATGACAAAGATATAAATTGAGTATATGTTCATCCGGGATCACGATATGCATCATGAAAACATGACAAAGATATAAATTGCGAAATTTTGTAAAACTTTAGAAGCATATCAACTTTAATAGTAATACAGAATAATCCCAAAAACCAACCATTATTAATTAACAAGAAAAGCTAATGGCAATTTAACAATCAAAAATTGAAAATGTAATCAACCAAAGAAAGCAATTATATAATTGAATCAACCCTAATCACCAGATCGTAGATAAAATCACAAAAATTCAGGGAAATTCTAGGAAATTCAAAAGTTCAAAATCAAACAAACAAAAATTTAAATTAGGTAATCACAATTAACATTAGACAATTAAAATTTTAATCTTTAAAATATAATAGATTGGAGTATAATGATCCCAAAAACCAACCATTATCAGTTAACAAGAAAAGCTAACGGCAATTTAACAATCATAAATTGAAATGTAATCAACCAAAGAAAACAATTATGTAATTAAATTAACCCAAATCACCAGATTATAGATAGATTCATTAAAATTCAGGGAAATTCTAGGAAACTCAAAATTTCAAAATCAAACAAACAAAATTGAAATTAGGTAATTACAATTAACATTAGACAATAGAAATTATAATGTTTAAAATAAAAATAGATTGGAGGATAATTACCTCAAATTTTTGCTAGGGCTAGAATAAGCAATTAAGGTCTAAATTGATGCGCATTGATGCAACCTTAAATTGGGGGTTTCTCCATCTTCATCTATAATTGATCAACTTGAATTTCTAATTGTTGAATGAAATGGGGAAAGATTAATAGTAGGGGAAATCAATTTATTCAAAAATTAGGAGCAGAAATTTTGAGAATTTGGGATTTTTGAGTATAAAGACGCTACCCCGTTGAGTTGAGTACAAGTCCGGATAGTGGTAAATGGATTATTTGGATATAATAATAATTTTTTTTATTAACTTATTTATATTGAATATTTTTTCTAAGCCTTTTAGTTTAACAAAAATAATTTTTTTTTAATATATGAAACTATTATAATTTTAATATATTAGGTAATTATTGTTTTATATATAAAAAAATTGATTAATGGGGGAATAATTTTACTATATTAGAGAAATCGTGATTTGATTTTATGTTGATTGATTTGTTAATGCATTAATTGTGGGTTTGATGAAATTACTTGAATTGATTGAAGATTTTGGAGTAAATTATGACATAATGTTATGAGATCAATGGATTGAAAATTATAATTGATGAATCAATTAAAGGCATTGATCTTTTTAGTATTAACCAAGAGGGGTATTAAAGTTTTTTCAAGGAGACATTCAACCTTGATATATTAGAAATGCCTTTGTAATATATTGATAGTTTTTGAACCCGGATGATGTCCTGAATTATCATATGTATAAAAAATAGTGGATGACATTAAAATTTCTTACATATTAATAAGACATGTATTACAATACTTTTTTGTTTAACTTCCTATTAATTAATTTTGAGATCACTTTTAATATATACTCTATAGTATAGATATAGAAGACCATGTTAACTTCACCTTATTTTAGCTGAATTGAAATTATTTTTATTGAATTTAAATTAATTTTATTAAATTGAAATTATTTTTGCTGAATTGAAATTATTTTTACTGATTTTCTATTAAAATTCTTCTTTTAGAAAACTGAATTTTACTGAATTGGACATTTTTACTAAAGTGGAATTATTTTTACTGAACTGAAATTAATTTTATTGAACTGAACTTATTTTCATTGAATTGAAATTATTTTTACTTAATATTATTTTTTTAAATTGAAAGTGAACAGGGCCTTATACGAGTATGTAGTATTTAAAAAAAATAAAAAAAATTGAAATTGAGTCATCAAATCTTCTAAAGTTCTAATCATACAAAGTACAAACCAAGGGTTATATTGAAAAGGTCAAGTCTAGACAAATAATACTCCCTCCGTCTCATAATATAGCGATGATTTGTGGTTTTTCACCGTATTTAAATTTAAGAAGTACTCCAAATCATGATTGGAAACTCGAACTTATTTGAATTACTTAATTACAAAGGTTGACTTTTAGTGGGTTCTAATTTTATTTTTCAAATTCTCATTTTAGTTCCTGGAGATCGTCATTTCGTGGAATTCTGCCTCCAAATTCAAGGTATGTAGTCTCATCTTTGTATCAATATGTTGAAATTCATCATGATTGAATAGTACCAAAATTTTACTGAAATTTTGTTGGCTCAATGTATTCAGAAATTGAAATCATTTTATTCAGATAATTAGAATTCAATTTGAAAAAATTGAACTTTCAGGAAAACTTTAAGTGTTATTTCACCAGGAGCCCCAGTTAATCTTCAAGACAATTCGATCATTTACCCAGTAATAATTACGTAAATAAATCAACACAATATTCCAGTCAACGTGATATTTTTGTAAATAAATCAACATTTGTGAAACTCGTGTTTAATAATAGTTGTTTACTTAGTAATTATTTACATTCAGAGAAATGCTACTAGTAAACATTTTTTTTTCATCACGAAGATCAACTTGTATTTTCTCAGAAAGAGGAAACCCCATTTAATCTCGATAAGTTTGGTTGATTTGGTCATATAACTCATATTTTTGCTCCTAGGAATGTTACCTGTATGTTTTGATTGATTATGCTAAGATTGTTCTCTTGAGGAAGTTATATGTGTAGAGTATAGAGTGATTTCTTGAGCTAATTATTTTTACATGGTATATTACTCTTGCATTACAATTAATACTACCTCCATTAATTTTCATGTACAACTTTGGAATATTTTATATCTCACAAATAATACCCCAAAGTTGTACATAAAAATTAACAGAGGTAGTATTAGAGATTCTATTATATTCGTTTATATTTATGTAAAAATTTTGTGAACAAAAATGTATCTACTTTCAATCTTTGGGTTCATTTGGTTTGATCAGGTGCTTGTACGGTTTCAATTTCGTGCTCAAAGAAACACAAGTGACTACGAGATGGATCACATTAGTAAGCTACCAGATGCACTGCTTTGCAATATCTTAACTTTTGTGCCTACAAAACTTGCTGTTGCAACTAGTGTATTGTCTAGAAGATGGGTCTCTATTTGGACTAAAGTTCCTGTGCTAGACATTACCAAGCTTCCTAGGACCGTGTTTGATAACGACTGTGAGAGATATAAGTTCATGAGTTTCATAGATAGTGTTCTGCTTAACAACGACGTACCATGTCTGCAACGTTTTCACTTTGAGATATTTAAAGATTTTGGAACCGTCCATGTCAACACATTGATCAATTCTGTACTGAGACGTGAAATTTGGGAGCTTTATCTGATTAAAGATGATTGGGGTTTACCAAATAAACTTATGCGCCTGCCAGTGGACTTATTTGCTCGTCAGACACTTAAGGTATTGAAGCTAAGGGGTACTTTCGAAATCAATAATGTTTGGTTGAGCTTGCATTGTTGAGCAATTAGGTTTTGATGATTATAAACTAATGATGATTATCTATCTAACGTGTATGTTAAGTTGTGCATAGAAAAAGCAAATTATGCTTGGAACAGGATACAAGGAACCTGAGTAATGACAGGTATATATGTAAGGAACTTGAGCAATATAGGATAAGCAATAGAGGAACAAGAACAACGATAAGTGTTATGGTTGATAAGCATGATGATGGCTAAGGGACCATGAAGGTAACTATGTAAACATGTGTTTACATATGTTAGCTTCATAAGGTAAGTATCCTATACATATATAGGTTATGTATGTGTAGGAGTCTTTTAATTTAGTTTAGTTTTCTTTATTGTTTTTATAAATAAAAAACTAACCTTCTGTTTTACTTTGTTATTCTCAGAAGTTTGCTCAGTTCGTCATCATCAAAAAGGGACAACTTGTTGATCCTTATGAGGTTTTGATGATGATGTTAAGAATTGAGCAAACTTCCATTTAATAAGGATTTTCTAGTGTTGTGATGTTTGCAGGTTCAGTAAGCGTTGAGGGCTGAAGTAGGAATTGAAACAGAGGAACTTTAGAGGATCCATGAGGATACAAGTAAATTTAGAAGAAGAGTTCCAGAAATGGAACTTCCAGAAGTTTCTTAACAGGAACTTCAAAACGGGTTGTAACGACCTGGTTTCGGTGTAATGCTGGGGAAAACCCTAAGATCCAGAATATATCAAGACTACAGGATTCCAGAACAAGAGTTTCAGAGAAGCAACATGAAGACAGAGAAATAGAAGTATATTGCTCTAGGATTCATGTAAGTATGTTGGACATAAAAGTCGGTCTGGAACAAGTCTATATAGAACCAAGGTGAATTCCAAACAGTCAATGAAATTAGAGTAACTGACTTGTCAGGAACTCAGAGACTGTCAGAGTTCAGGAACCTAATAGGAACTTAAGTATGAACGTCGTTAAAAGTCGGTTTTAATGATATATATATTTACCTTATACGTGCATATCTTTTAGGGATTTGGTTTTACTGAATAAAGATATTTATCTTCTAATAAATCCCTTTTGGAAAAAGATAAGATTGTTTAAAAAGTATTTTAAACAAAAAGATAAGTTTTGAATAAAATCTGATTTTATGCTAAGTTTATCTTATTATTATTGACAGTTTTTATTCTTAACAAAAAGATATATTTTCAGAAAACTGATTTTTAGAAAATATCTTTTAAACTTATCTTTTCAGAAAATCTATCTTTTTCAAGATGAAATGAATAATTTGAGTGTACTATAAATATGCTCATATGCATTCATTCAAAGAGGGGGCTGACGAAGTGTAGTGGTCGTTCTTAATGGTTTTATCCTTCACCACGAAGCTAAGTCAGTCCTCCTGGTCAAAGTTCCTATCAGGTTTTTGGTTACAATACGTCTAGTGAGTTCCAGACAGATCTTGAGTGTTCAACATATTAGTTTTATACATTATATCTTTTATATGTATTTGAGAGTTGTTTAAGGGTTTGAGTGAACTCTTGTAATGGGGAATTAATAAGGGTTTGAGTGAACTCTTGTATTAGGGTGAGAACTTGAGTGAGTTCTTTGTATGTAGAGAAGGCTTTGAGTGAAGCTTGAGAGAAAGAGAAAGAGTAAGGTTTTGAGTGAAGTCTTGAGTGAGAAGAGAGGTCTTTGAGGGAAGATTTCAAGCTGCAACTATTAGAGGGAATAGTTGTTGGGGATATGAGTTCGTTGAGGAACTCGGTAGAGGCTCAAGTTCCTCATAGGTTGTAACAGAGTCGTTGGCCTATTTTAGTGGAATGTTTTGAGTCAAAATCCCTTTGGGTCGAGGTTTTTCACTTCCTATTTGGCCTAGGAAGTTTTCCTCGTAAAATCTCTCTTGCACTATTTCTCTATTGCGTTAAGTTTCTTTTAATTCCGCAAAAAGTGACTAGCAATCTCCATACTACAATTCACCCCCCCTCTTGTAGTATTTCATCTAAATAACAATTGGTATCAGAGCAGGTGCTCTTGATAAACCGGGTAACCCCGAGGAGCAAGTTCCAGGCTAGGATGGATATCTACAAGGAATGCAGTGAATGGAACTCAACCCTAGAACGTTCCGAATACCACGTGAAGACCAAAGTCTGCTTGTGAAGCAGATGTGATTCAAAGATGAACATCTTTGAGGTAAGTGTCTCGTCTTTGAAGTCTTGATTATATGCATGACATTATGTGTACAAGTTCCTTGTAGTATTTCTAGTTAAATTTTGGATTTTGTTTTGAAAGTTTGCAAATCAATTTTGTGTAACCTCAAATCTGATTTATAGAGTGAAAAGTATTTGTCAAATTTACAAATTGATTTATTTTTAAAGAATCGGTTTACTGGAAATAGTTCAAGGAACGTATTATGTAGAATTATGCATATTTGGTCTCTTGGAACCTAGATTACCCCTGTATGGAAACTTAATTCTTTGGGCAAGGTAATGAACGTATATTTTGAATATTTGCCAAAGAATGACCTTATCATGTGTATGTGTTTTTCTGAATATTTATTATGTAGACACATGGTGTTTATTGTTAGTAAAGATAGTTGGTTTAACCGTAGTTGTTTTAATTATGGATTATTGATGTCTATTACTAACATGAAAGTACCCAATATAAATTGGGTAACCAAAGCCAAAAGATGACTGATTTTGCAGGCTAAGTGAGTGGAGACAACTTATTAATAATGATGAACTTTGGTTGTTTGTATATAAGCAATTATGTGCAAATTCCTCTCACTAGAAAGCCTTTATAAGAGGTTTGTAGTAGGTGAATCGACAACATGAATAAGTGTGTAAGTTGCCTATACATCTCTCTGTAAATATTGGTCATGTTCTTTTGGTATGTATTAATCCTTCACAAATTCCAATTGAAATTCAATTCCCTAATCTTATGAAGGTTATTTGTGAATGGATGAAAAGAGAAGTTGTTTGGATGTTTATAATGTATATCATGACAAACTAACTTCTCTTCTAGCTTTGTGCAAGTTATTAATGATTGTTTTTGTAGGTTTGTCCATTGAGACAAATTGGTGCGCAAAAGTTTGTTCCATTAGGAGCTCAGTGCTTAAATTGGTTGGAACTTGGTAAACTTGGAATGATAAAACGAATTAGGGATACAGGAATAACAAAGCTTCTATATCAAGGTGCTATAGGAGTTAGCGTATACGTTCCTGTAAAGATTCTTGTTCAAGTTCCAGTTAAGTTCTTATTATTCAAAGTTCCTTGGAACAAAGCATTAATTCCTGTAGCAGACTCTTATGAAGGATGATGAGCTAAGATGATTATATTTGACTTCGTGTTAGAAATTCATCATTTCGTTGATGGAACGACATCTAAAAGGGAGTATTCTTACAGGAACTTTATGTTTTAACACTTTTATGCTTTAGGTTTTATCTACCTCTTTTGACTAACCTACTGACATTTTAAAGGCACAAAGGAATCTCTTGGGTTGTGAACTTTCATGTTATATCTTTTGAATGATAATATGAGGGACTTTGACAAGGTGTTGAAGAATTTGAGATTTAATCAACACGTTCCTCTACCCAAGATACAATGGTCTAAAGGACCAGAAGGACATGTTCCAACTTTATGTCAAAAGGAACATGGAAGAGTCGAAGGTTTATAATAGGAGGGAACTCGCATTATCTCGACAGCGAGGTTCCAAAAGAGATGATGATAGCCAAATCAAGGTATCTCTTTCTATAAACCTACAATGGAAGAACTTTGACTTATAATACTAACACGAAAGGTAAAATTTCTACAGAACAGGAAGTTAGTAAGTCAAGTTCCTATCCCATTGTGAATATCTTTCTTGTCGAGTTTTTAATGCACATTCTGGTTTTCAATTGCTTGTAACTCTAGTTGTTTCATGGCTTCAATAAGACATCATCAATAAAGAGTGGAAATGTCACATATGAAGGGAATCAAAAAGGGAACACATCATTTGTGGATCTCAAGGTGATTCCTAACAACAACCTGACATTTCTAGGTTTTATTGAAGATGAGATACTTCTATGCTTCAAACTGTGAACATGTAAACCTTTTCATGCTTGATAAACCTAGTAGGAACTCGATAATAGGTATATGTATATGTAAGTTCCAAACAGGTTAAGATCGAGAAGCATGAGAATCAAACACATGTTACATTCTCTTTCAACATCAGGTATATGGTAAGCAACACTAATCCATTGGATCTTAGTGATATGAATATGTTTACCATGTGATATGTAGAGACTAATTGAAAGATATGTCTTGTTTATAAGTAATGAAAGCAAATGAATACTTGGTTAATTTTCTTAACAGAAGAGATGATGAACTGTTTGTTGAAAGTCTTTTCTATCACAGGGTATGTGGCTAAGCGTTCATCATTTATGAAGGTATAGATCTAAAAATGGAACCTAGTTCCAGTAATTGTTGATGTTTGTTGCAGGAACACAGGATTGACAACAAGTTTCCAACTTTGAATCATGAAAGACACGGAGAAAACAAAGTTATATGCTAATGGTCTTTGCAGGTTCTTTGGAATAGTTTTCAATGTCTCTTGCTACATCATCAACACTGAAGCAATAGATCTTTGATGAACAAGACACCCTATGTTCCACTTAGGGATGTTTGATGATATAAGTTCCAAGGCGATTTATCCATAAACGCCTAGACTAGTAAAACATAAAGAGTCTACACTATCATGGTTAATGTGCAATAAATGAACATATTTTGAGACTGACAGGTTTGTTCCCATCAAACAGGTTATAAAAGATGAACTCATGTGTTCTTGAAGAACTAACGGAGTTCCTAATAAAGAAATATGTCACTAAGGATAACAGCAAGGGCTAGCTACATATGTTGAGGAACTTTGAGATGTTAAGTTCAAACTCATGCAACAAAGGTCAATGAACTCAATACAAGAAAGCAAGTTCCAACAAAGTTCCAGAGCTAAGATAATATTTGTTCCGACCAGCAATATCTCAACAAACTATGGAACTAAAGTGTTTTTCATGCATATATATAACCAAAGGGAAAACCTCAACAACCAAGGATCTGAGAAGAGCCCGAGATATCAATCGAAAAGGATGGACTTTATAACTCATAGTTGTATAAAAGATAAGTCTGTTTTTAAGGTTGATGTAAACATGTAATTGGTTGTTATCAGGTTAGATGTGCAGCAGGAACTTAATAAGCTTAAAAAGAAGAAGATGCATGTCACATCCTGAACCTATTCTAGAACACCTAAAAAGGGTCGGAGATTAAAAAAGGTGTTCTGGCAAAAGCTTGTTGAGTAAGGCACGTGAATGGAACAAGGCCAGGTTGGTTCTTAAAAGAAAAAACCAATACAAAGGTATGTATTGTCTTTAAGGAACTTGTTGCGTGTGTAGCTAGACTTGAAGCAAATTGAATAATATTTGTTCTTGCTGTTTATATGGGATTAGAGTTGTACCACATGGATGTCATGTATGTCTTGATATGAATTTTTGTAGACGTCTATGTGGAACATACTCTAGGATAGAATCCTATCCAAGTTCCTTCTTGAAAATTGAGTTTTAAAAGTATCAATTTTTGTTTTCAAGATTAACTGAGTTATTATTAGTACTTGTTTACATTGATATATCTCTGGTACTACTAACGAGCCATTGTGAATTGGTTTTTGCTAATTTATGATAAGAAAATATATTTGTAAGATTAACCACTGACAATGGAACTTGAGTTAGAAGTGGAAGTTCATATTAGATTCGAGATCATCAAGGAACATAACAACCACTTCAAGAACTCCAAGGTAAGCCATCATACTCAACCAATGCTTTAAAGTTATATTTTTACTGGTAAGAGACTACATAAGATATAAGTTCCTTTTCACATGTCGGCATTAGATGAATTGAATTGATATTTTTTTGGTATGAATGCAATATGTGAATTTGTGAATTGATTCTCTCATGGTCTTGTCTTGATTTGTCATATTCTTGTTTATTGCTTAATGGAACAAGACTTGATGAAACATAACACGAGTATAAAGTATTTTTTCCCATAAGTTATGTCAAGCTGGGGTTCCTATGTTATACTTAAAGTAAAGAATATGCGCTTATTTTTTATGTGTCACACTTAGTTCTTGTGTTGTAAAAGACATACTCACTTGCCTAAGAGTATTAGAGGTCTCATAATAGAACTATGGGTGCTGTCAAACACGAAGTTCCTAAGTTGTCAAAGGAACAATGGAAGAAACTTTGATGGAACAAGACAGGTAAGTTCCCAGACCGTTTGTAACTCACTTGTTTAAATTTCAGAGGGAACTAACCTATCTTTTAGCCAACTTTCAAGCATCTACGCCATATATCTTCGATCGCAACATTATTCTACAACTCTAAGTTGTGTGTCCGTGTTGCATATACTTTAATTGTCCCATATTTAGAAAATCGAAGATTCTTATTAACCCAATTCAATTTCCTCTTTCCGTTCACACACTTTTACTTTTTATTCTTAATTCCCATGTGCTCTAAGTTTGTTCACCATCTTTTTATGGTTCAATGAAACGTGAAAAAGGGTGATTACATGTTGAGGGGGAAGTTGAAGAAAAAGAAAGAAGTAAGTACTTGAAAAGGAAGAAGAATGGTAAGGGACTCAGGGGGAATAAGGTAGGAACCAAGAATTCAAAATGGTTCAGATCTGGTTGTGGAACTCAAGTGTATGAGTAAATATTCTCTTCATTAATTTAAAATGTGTTATACTAGGAAATCATGCAAAATTTGTGTAATGACACCCTTTGAAAAAAAAAAAAAAAAAAAAAAGAGAAAGAAAAGGAAAAAGGGTGGTCAAATATTTAATTTCCTGGGTATCTATATATGAAGAATGTTGACTATGTTGATGTCGTGTACTCGTATACTTGGTGAGCTAGTGAAGGAACAATAATAAACGACGAAGGAACTTGATTATGATGAAACTGAAATCTATTTAAGTTCCAGTATGGAGAATGTTCCTCAAAGAAGTTGGTGGTTAAGGTAAGGGAACTTGGTTATCAATTGGCAAGATGAATATGTGTTGTGTTCAATAGGAGATTCAAGAGTTTGAGATAAAGTACAATGTGGTGGTTCTCATCTCAAAAGGTTTAAACGAAGAGCACAAATTCCACTTCACGTTCCCTCTACTTATTTTGTTCCATATGCTTCTTTATATATCCTTTAAGCTTGCGCTTTAATTGGTCTATTCATGCAATCCATTTCTAACTTTTTAGCTCTGATCTTTACTTGAATTTTAACTTCTTATTTGTCAAGTTCAATTAAGGGTTTTGAAGTTGGGCCTTTGGATTGTGAGTTGGAAGTTAGTGTGGAAATGGTATCCGTGTTTGAAAAGTGAGTACCTTGAGGCTTTTAGGAACAACAAGTGTTTAACTAGTATATACTTACTTATTATATGGTGGTAGGTGTGACATATGACTTTAAGTGCATATAATTTACGAAAAACAAACGTGTGGAACAATACCCTTTTTGATAATGACAAAAGGGGGAAGAATATGTATGATGCTTATGGTATGCAGTAATTAAGTCTAAAGTTATTACATCATGATTGTTGAAAGTATTTATATATTGATAAATGATGTGTATTGCTAAGTTCCTAACTATTAAGTTCTTGTGTATGTTCTTAACTTGTTTAAATGTTATTTCCTTGAAAAACTAAGGGGGAATAAATGTACAACGATTATCCTTTAATATGTGATGAGCATCAATAGTTTGTCATCATCAAAAAGGGGGAAATTGTTGAGCAATTAGGTTTTGATGATTATAAACTAATGATGATTATCTATCTAACGTGTATGTTAAGTTGTGCATAGAAAAAGCAAATTATGCTTGGAACAGGATACAAGGAACCTGAGTAATGACAGGTATATATGTAAGGAACTTGAGCAATATAGGATAAGCAATAGAGGAACAAGAACAACGATAAGTGTTATGGTTGATAAGCATGATGATGGCTAAGGGACCATGAAGGTAACTATGTAAACATGTGTTTACATATGTTAGCTTCATAAGGTAAGTATCCTATACATATATAGGTTATGTATGTGTAGGAGTCTTTTAATTTAGTTTAGTTTTCTTTATTGTTTTTATAAATAAAAAACTAACCTTCTGTTTTACTTTGTTATTCTCAGAAGTTTGCTCAGTTCGTCATCATCAAAAAGGGACAACTTGTTGATCCTTATGAGGTTTTGATGATGATGTTAAGAATTGAGCAAACTTCCATTTAATAAGGATTTTCTAGTGTTGTGATGTTTGCAGGTTCAGTAAGCGTTGAGGGCTGAAGTAGGAATTGAAACAGAGGAACTTTAGAGGATCCATGAGGATACAAGTAAATTTAGAAGAAGAGTTCCAGAAATGGAACTTCCAGAAGTTTCTTAACAGGAACTTCAAAACGGGTTGTAACGACCTGGTTTCGGTGTAATGCTGGGGAAAACCCTAAGATCCAGAATATATCAAGACTACAGGATTCCAGAACAAGAGTTTCAGAGAAGCAACATGAAGACAGAGAAATAGAAGTATATTGCTCTAGGATTCATGTAAGTATGTTGGACATAAAAGTCGGTCTGGAACAAGTCTATATAGAACCAAGGTGAATTCCAAACAGTCAATGAAATTAGAGTAACTGACTTGTCAGGAACTCAGAGACTGTCAGAGTTCAGGAACCTAATAGGAACTTAAGTATGAACGTCGTTAAAAGTCGGTTTTAATGATATATATATTTACCTTATACGTGCATATCTTTTAGGGATTTGGTTTTACTGAATAAAGATATTTATCTTCTAATAAATCCCTTTTGGAAAAAGATAAGATTGTTTAAAAAGTATTTTAAACAAAAAGATAAGTTTTGAATAAAATCTGATTTTATGCTAAGTTTATCTTATTATTATTGACAGTTTTTATTCTTAACAAAAAGATATATTTTCAGAAAACTGATTTTTAGAAAATATCTTTTAAACTTATCTTTTCAGAAAATCTATCTTTTTCAAGATGAAATGAATAATTTGAGTGTACTATAAATATGCTCATATGCATTCATTCAAAGAGGGGGCTGACGAAGTGTAGTGGTCGTTCTTAATGGTTTTATCCTTCACCACGAAGCTAAGTCAGTCCTCCTGGTCAAAGTTCCTATCAGGTTTTTGGTTACAATACGTCTAGTGAGTTCCAGACAAATCTTGAGTGTTCAACATATTAGTTTTATACATTATATCTTTTATATGTATTTGAGAGTTGTTTAAGGGTTTGAGTGAACTCTTGTAATGGGGAATTAATAAGGGTTTGAGTGAACTCTTGTATTAGGGTGAGAACTTGAGTGAGTTCTTTGTATGTAGAGAAGGCTTTGAGTGAAGCTTGAGAGAAAGAGAAAGAGTAAGGTTTTGAGTGAAGTCTTGAGTGAGAAGAGAGGTCTTTGAGGGAAGATTTCAAGCTGCAACTATTAGAGGGAATAGTTGTTGGGGATATGAGTTCGTTGAGGAACTCGGTAGAGGCTCAAGTTCCTCATAGGTTGTAACAGAGTCGTTGGCCTATTTTAGTGGAATGTTTTGAGTCAAAATCCCTTTGGGTAGAGGTTTTTCACTTCCTATTTGGCCTAGGAAGTTTTCCTCGTAAAATCTCTCTTGCACTATTTCTCTATTGCGTTAAGTTTCTTTTAATTCCGCAAAAAGTGACTAGCAATCTCCATACTACAATTCACCCCCCCTCTTGTAGTATTTCATCTAAATAACAATTGGTATCAGAGCAGGTGCTCTTGATAAACCGGGTAACCCCGAGGAGCAAGTTCCAGGCTAGGATGGATATCTACAAGGAATGCAGTGAATGGAACTCAACCCTAGAACGTTCCGAATACCACGTGAAGACCAAAGTCTGCTTGTGAAGCAGATGTGATTCAAAGATGAACATCTTTGAGGTAAGTGTCTCGTCTTTGAAGTCTTGATTATATGCATGACATTATGTGTACAAGTTCCTTGTAGTATTTCTAGTTAAATTTTGGATTTTGTTTTGAAAGTTTGCAAATCAATTTTGTGTAACCTCAAATCTGATTTATAGAGTGAAAAGTATTTGTCAAATTTACAAATTGATTTATTTTTAAAGAATCGGTTTACTGGAAATAGTTCAAGGAACGTATTATGTAGAATTATGCATATTTGGTCTCTTGGAACCTAGATTACCCCTGTATGGAAACTTAATTCTTTGGGCAAGGTAATGAACGTATATTTTGAATATTTGCCAAAGAATGACCTTATCATGTGTATGTGTTTTTCTGAATATTTATTATGTAGACACATGGTGTTTATTGTTAGTAAAGATAGTTGGTTTAACCGTAGTTGTTTTAATTATGGATTATTGATGTCTATTACTAACATGAAAGTACCCAATATAAATTGGGTAACCAAAGCCAAAAGATGACTGATTTTGCAGGCTAAGTGAGTGGAGACAACTTATTAATAATGATGAACTTTGGTTGTTTGTATATAAGCAATTATGTGCAAATTCCTCTCACTAGAAAGCCTTTATAAGAGGTTTGTAGTAGGTGAATCGACAACATGAATAAGTGTGTAAGTTGCCTATACATCTCTCTGTAAATATTGGTCATGTTCTTTTGGTATGTATTAATCCTTCACAAATTCCAATTGAAATTCAATTCCCTAATCTTATGAAGGTTATTTGTGAATGGATGAAAAGAGAAGTTGTTTGGATGTTTATAATGTATATCATGACAAACTAACTTCTCTTCTAGCTTTGTGCAAGTTATTAATGATTGTTTTTGTAGGTTTGTCCATTGAGACAAATTGGTGCGCAAAAGTTTGTTCCATTAGGAGCTCAGTGCTTAAATTGGTTGGAACTTGGTAAACTTGGAATGATAAAACGAATTAGGGATACAGGAATAACAAAGCTTCTATATCAAGGTGCTATAGGAGTTAGCGTATACGTTCCTGTAAAGATTCTTGTTCAAGTTCCAGTTAAGTTCTTATTATTCAAAGTTCCTTGGAACAAAGCATTAATTCCTGTAGCAGACTCTTATGAAGGATGATGAGCTAAGATGATTATATTTGACTTCGTGTTAGAAATTCATCATTTCGTTGATGGAACGACATCTAAAAGGGAGTATTCTTACAGGAACTTTATGTTTTAACACTTTTATGCTTTAGGTTTTATCTACCTCTTTTGACTAACCTACTGACATTTTAAAGGCACAAAGGAATCTCTTGGGTTGTGAACTTTCATGTTATATCTTTTGAATGATAATATGAGGGACTTTGACAAGGTTTTGAAGAATTTGAGATTTAATCAACACGTTCCTCTACCCAAGATACAATGGTCTAAAGGACCAGAAGGACATGTTCCAACTTTATGTCAAAAGGAACATGGAAGAGTCGAAGGTTTATAATAGGAGGGAACTCGCATTATCTCGACAGCGAGGTTCCAAAAGAGATGATGATAGCCAAATCAAGGTATCTCTTTCTATAAACCTACAATGGAAGAACTTTGACTTATAATACTAACACGAAAGGTAAAATTTCTACAGAACAGGAAGTTAGTAAGTCAAGTTCCTATCCCATTGTGAATATCTTTCTTGTCGAGTTTTTAATGCACATTCTGGTTTTCAATTGCTTGTAACTCTAGTTGTTTCATGGCTTCAATAAGACATCATCAATAAAGAGTGGAAATGTCACATATGAAGGGAATCAAAAAGGGAACACATCATTTGTGGATCTCAAGGTGATTCCTAACAACAACCTGACATTTCTAGGTTTTATTGAAGATGAGATACTTCTATGCTTCAAACTGTGAACATGTAAACCTTTTCATGCTTGATAAACCTAGTAGGAACTCGATAATAGGTATATGTATATGTAAGTTCCAAACAGGTTAAGATCGAGAAGCATGAGAATCAAACACATGTTACATTCTCTTTCAACATCAGGTATATGGTAAGCAACACTAATCCATTGGATCTTAGTGATATGAATATGTTTACCATGTGATATGTAGAGACTAATTGAAAGATATGTCTTGTTTATAAGTAATGAAAGCAAATGAATACTTGGTTAATTTTCTTAACAGAAGAGATGATGAACTGTTTGTTGAAAGTCTTTTCTATCACAGGGTATGTGGCTAAGCGTTCATCATTTATGAAGGTATAGATCTAAAAATGGAACCTAGTTCCAGTAATTGTTGATGTTTGTTGCAGGAACACAGGATTGACAACAAGTTTCCAACTTTGAATCATGAAAGACACGGAGAAAACAAAGTTATATGCTAATGGTCTTTGCAGGTTCTTTGGAATAGTTTTCAATGTCTCTTGCTACATCATCAACACTGAAGCAATAGATCTTTGATGAACAAGACACCCTATGTTCCACTTAGGGATGTTTGATGATATAAGTTCCAAGGCGATTTATCCATAAACGCCTAGACTAGTAAAACATAAAGAGTCTACACTATCATGGTTAATGTGCAATAAATGAACATATTTTGAGACTGACAGGTTTGTTCCCATCAAACAGGTTATAAAAGATGAACTCATGTGTTCTTGAAGAACTAACGGAGTTCCTAATAAAGAAATATGTCACTAAGGATAACAGCAAGGGCTAGCTACATATGTTGAGGAACTTTGAGATGTTAAGTTCAAACTCATGCAACAAAGGTCAATGAACTCAATACAAGAAAGCAAGAAGCCAGGATTTGCTTAGGTGATTATGAATACGAACCTTGGAAACTTCAACTTATCAGAAGAATCTGTAATGTGCAGACTCTGTGGCTATCACAGTCTTCTGTTGAAGTATGTCTCTTAACCCTTAATCATCTGAATGATGGCGCTATTTCTTGTTACTTTCTATAATTTACACTATGTTTTACAATGATCATCTTTCATTTTGCAGTTGTTTGGTCATGTTAGTAAGAATGAGCTCCCCATGTTTCCGAACTTGACTCATCTGGAGATTGAATTTGAACATAGTATGTTCCAGATGCTAAAATGTGCTCCTAAGCTAACACATTTAACTGTGGATGTGGTAAGCACGCTATTTTGCTATGTATTGTTTTCCATCTACAGAATCTATGTATATGAATGCTGAATGCATGTCTTTCATTTTATTGACAGTACCTTATATGATTTTGTGTATTGATTGGCAGAAGCGGTCATTAACGGTTAACAATCTCCCATTTCCATCTGAAATCATACCTCCATGTATTTCATCTATTTCATATATTGAGATTCGAAGATTCTCTTGATTGGAAATTGACACAAAACTGGTAATGTACATCTTAAAGAATGCAATGGTGTTAAAGGAGTTGAAAATACACATGCATCGCGCAAGCATGAAACGTGAAAGGGATGCATTCAAGCAGCTACTAAGCTTTCCTAGGATCTCCTTTTGCGAATTCATTATTTGTTCTTTCTGTGAATCAGAAGCATTGCCCCTTGATTTCCCAATTCCTTTTTTTTTTGAAAGGAAGTGTCACAGGGACAATTGACTTTCCATCTCTTATCAATAACCTCAGTATGTGGAATAATTAACTCCAATGTCCTCATTTTGGAGGAAACTTTAATGTTTTTAATGTGATTGAAGACAATATGCACTCTGTACATCTGCTAGCTTGTTGCAACTTATTGATTTTTTTTTTAAATTAAATAAATTATTCTTAAATTAGCTTTTCAGCGTTAATTCATTACTGGTTGAAAAGTAAGGATATTTGAGTATTTAAATTGTAAAGCAAGGTAACTTTGTCCAAAACTTATGATTAAAAATAAATGTAAAGAATAAAAAAGAACATCTAAAAATGAAAGCGTAAAAAACACAAAGGAAAGACAAAAGGGGAAGAAGGTAATACTTTTTTTTTTTTATCTTTTCTACGTACTACTTATAAAATAATCCCCCACTCCATCTATTTACCTTAATTACTGTGTTGTTTGAGAAATAAGCATATCAAAAGGGGATGGTGGGAAGTTATTATTATTATTATTATTATTATTATTATTATTATTATTATTTTATTTTTATGTTATTACAAATTTAGATATATAAGTATGTAACAATAAAAAATCTCACATAAATAATAAAATATGTTTAAAATTTATTTATTTATTTTAATTTGATTTGAAATAAACAAGTAATAAAATCTTGAAATGAGGTTAACTAAATATGACCTAATATGCAAAGTGAAACTCTAAATTCTAAACTCTAAAATTGACTCAAAACCAAATTAAACACAATAGTGTGTTGCAAACTTGTAATGTTGTATACTTGTATTTGTATCCCATTGAATCAGTTACCAAATTACGAGCATCTCCAATGGTATACAAATAGGGACTTCTTGCAAATTAATTAAAATTACAAGCATGTAGTTTACCATTGGAGTGGAAATTGATGTAGCTAGATTAAGAAACGTTGCTCAAACAAGCTACGTTGCTTGATTTTTCAAAGATAATATCACCCATTAAACATATGACATGTGTATGATAAAAACTATTTTAATTATTTATGTTTCTTCAAAGCTACAATATGCTACGATTAACCATTGGAGCTAGAGTTGTCAATTCGGGTAAACGGGTCGGGTTTGGGTCGGGTCAACTCGGATTGGGTCAATTTAGATTAATTCCATAACATATGGGGGTCGGGTTTGGGTTGGGCCATGCTTGAGTCAGGTCATGTTGGGTCATACTTTTTATCGGATTTGGGTCAGGTTTAGGTCGGGTTAATAACATGTCGGGTTACATTCGGGTCGGGTGAACAATAGGTCGGGTTTAATTTGGGTTTTCACAGGTTAAAACGGGTTAGGGTAATTCTCGGGTTCGAGCTGGGTTCGGTTCAAGTCAATAATTGGCGGGTTAGAATCAGGTCGGGTCATTCTCGGGTTTGAGTCGGGTTCGGTTCAAGTCAATAATTTGCGGATTATAATCAGGTCGGGTCATTTTCAAGTCGGGTCATTATCGGGTTCAAGTCAATAAATTGCGAGTTATAATCAGGTTGGGTCATTTTCAAGTCGGGTCTTTCTCGGATTCAAGTCAATAATTTGTAGGTTACAATCAGGTCGGGTCATTTCTAAGTCAGGTCATATTCGGGTTCAACTAACTATAAATAGATAATTATCATTTTTATGAAGCTAATTATTTCCTTTGACTATAATATATATGGAAATATACTAGGAAACTATAGTCTATAATTTAGGAAAATAATTATCTCCTTTGACCATACAACAAGTATATACTATATTTAACTCTTAAATTTTTAAATTTGAGGATGATGCTCCTTTCTTTTGCTAGCCTCGACCGACTTGGTCTCCCAAGACAAAATGCTTTGATCAACAATAATAAGGTGGTCTAAATTGCATTTAAAGTGTTTGAAATCGGGTCAGGAACAAATTGGGTTGGATTTATGTCGGGTTAATAACAAATAGTGTTAATTTCAAGTCGGGTTAGTAACAAATCGGGTTGAATTTTTGGGTTGGGTTAGTAATAGGTATGACAAAATTCGGGTCGGGTCAATAACAAGTCGGGTTGAATTTGGGTCAGGTCAAGCAATAACAAGTCGGGTTGATTTCGGGTCGGGTTTGTAATAGGTTGGGTTAAATTCGGGTCAGGTTAGGAACAAGTCGGGTTGAATTCAGGTCAGATTAGTAACAAGTCGGGTTAAATTCGGGTTTTGACAGGTTAAACTGGGTTTGGGTCAATTTTGGTTCAAGTCAGGTTCGGTCCAAGTTAATTAAATTGGTCGTTGTAAACCGGTAAATCGGTGCAAGTTGTAAATTGGTAAATTGGTTGTTAAAAGAAAATTGAATGGTTCCATGGACTCCTAGAGGATATTAGGGACCATGGTAAACATTTAGGCAATTTTTATTTGCGGGCGAAAAAAGTCAAAAAAATTCCAAAATTGAAGTCTAATATCCACACTTTTTTAGAAATTTTGGAGGTTTCGGGGCCCGGTGTCGAAAAGTCTTGAAATTCTATAGGATGCATCTCGGGGTCATATAATGCCGTTTGGAATATGATCATTATTTGTTGTCATAATTGTTCGTGGTAGGCTTGAATTAACGAAATCAGTACAAGTTGTAAACCGGTAAATTAGTCGTTTAAATACAAATTGGATGGTTCCACCCACCCAATTGGACTCCTGTAGGGTATTAGGGACCATGGTTAATATTTTGGTAATTTTTATTTCCGGGCGAAAAATTAAAAAATCAAAAAATTTCAAAATTGAAGGCTAATATCCACGCTTTTTGAGATATTTTGGAGGTTTCGGGGCCCAGTCTAGAAATGTATTAATATTTTAGGGGATACACCTGGGGTCATATAATGTCGTTTGAAACCATATATGATCATTATATGTTGTCATAAATGTTCATAGTAGGCTTGAGCTAATGAAATCCGTACAAGTTGTAAACCAGTAATTAATTAAATTGGTCGTTTAAAGGCAAATTAGATGGTTCCAACAACCCAATTGGACTCCCGGAGGTTATTAGGGGGTCATAGTAAACATTTCGACAATTTTTATATCCAGGCGAAAAAAGTCAAAAAATTCCAAAATTAAAGACTAATATCCACGCTTTTTGAGAAATTATGGAGGTTTCAGGGCTCGGTGTCGAAAAGTCGTGAAATTTTAGGGGATACATATCGGGGTCATATAATGCTGTTTGGAACCATAAATGATCATTATTTGTTGTTATAAATGTTCGTGGTAGGCTTGAGTTAATGAAATCGGTGCAAGTTGTAAACCGGTAAATTGGGCGTTTAAAGGAAAATTGGATGGTTCCACCCACCCAATGGGACTCCCGGAAAGTATTAGGGACCATGGTAAATATTTAGGAAATTTTTATTTCCGGGCGAAAAAAAAGTCAAAATTGAAGGCTAATATCCACGCTTTTTGAGAAATTTCTGAGGATTCGGAGCCCGGTTTCGAAAAGTCTTGAAATTTTAGGGAATACATCTCGGGGTTCTATAATGCTATTTGGAACCATATATGATCATTATTTGTTGTCATAAATGTTCGTGGTAGGCTTGAGTTAATGAAATCGATGCAAGTTGTAAACTGGTAAATTGGTCGTTTAAAGGCAATTAGGATGGTTCCACCCACCCAATGGGACTCCCGGACGGTATTAGGGACCATGTTAAACATTTCGGCAATTTTTATTTTCGAGTGAAAAAATAAAAAATTTCAAAATTGAAGGCTAATATCCACGTTTTTTGAGAAATTTAAGAGGATTCGGGGCCCGATGTCGAAAAGTCTTGAAATTTTAGGGGATACATGGCATCTCTGGGTCATTTAATGCCGTTTGGAACCATATATGATCATTATTTTTTGTCATAAATGTTCGTGGTAGGCTTGAGTTATTGAAATCGGCGCAAGTTATAAACCGATAAATAGACCGTTGAAAGACAAATTGGATGGTTCCACCCACCCAATTGGACTTCCAAAGGGTATTAAGGACCATGGTAAACATTTCGGCTATTATTATTTTCGGGCGAAAAAAGTCAAACAATTAAAAAATTAATTAAAGGCTAATAACCACGCTTTTTGAGAAATTTTGGAGGTTTCGAGGCCCGGTATCAAAAAGCTTTGAGATTCTAGGGAATACATCTCGAGGTCACATAATGTCGTTTGGAACCATATATGATCACTATTTGTTGTCATAAATGTTTGTGTGAGGCTTGAGTTAATGAAATCGGCGCAAGTTGTAAACTTGTAAATTGACCGTTTAAAGGCAAACTGGATGGTTCCACCCACCCAATTGGCCTCCCGGAGTGTATTAGAGACCATGTTCAACATTTCGACAGTTTTTATTTCCGAGCGAAAAAAGTTAAAAAATTCCAAGATTGAAGGCTATATCCACGCTTTTTGAGAATTTTTCGAGTCTTTGGGGTCCGGTGTCGAAAAGTCTTGAAATTCTATGGAATACTTCTCGGAGTTATAAAATTTCGTTTGGAACTATATATAATCATTATTTGTTGTCATAAATGTTCGTGGTAGACTTGAATTAATGAAATCAATGTAAGTTGTAAATCGGTAATTAAATTGGTCGTTTAAAGGCAAATTGGATGGTTCCACCATCCCAATTGGACTCCCGGAGACTATTTGGGACCATGGTAAATATTTCGGTAATTTTTATATCAGGGCGAAAAAAGCCAAAAAATTCCAATATTGAAGGCTTATATCCACGTTTTTTGAGAAATTTCGAATGTTTCGGGGCCCAGTGCGAAAAGCATTGAGATTTTAGGGGATACATCTAGGGGTCATATAATGCCGTTTGGATCCATATATGATCATTATATGTTGTCATAAATGTTCGTGGTAAGCCTGGGTTAATGAAATCGGTGCAACTTGTAAACTGGTAAATTGATCGTTTAAAGGCAAATTGGATGGTTCCACCAAGCCAATTGGATTCCCGGAGGATATTAATGAGCATGGTAAACATTTGGACAATTTTTATTTCCAAGTCGGGTTCGGTTCAAGTCAATAATTTGCGGGTTATAATCAGGTTGGGTCAGTTCCAAGTCGGGTCATTCACGGATTCAAGTCGGGTTATGTTCAAGTCAATAATTTGCAGGTTACAATATGTCGGTTCATTTCCAAGTCAGATCATATTCAGGTTCTACTAACTATAAATAGATAATTATCATTTTTATCAAGCTAATTATTTCCTTTGACTATAATATATATGACAACATACTAGGGAATTATATTTTATAATTTAGGAAGATAATTATCACCTTTGACCATACAACAAATACATATACTATATTTAACTCTTAAATTTGAGGATGATGCTCCTTTCTTTTGCTGGACTGGACCGACTTGGTCACCCTAGACAAAATGTTTTGATCAACAATAATAAGGTGGTCTAAATTGCATTTAAGGTGATTTGAAATCGGCTCAGGAACAATTTGTGTTGAATTTAGGTCGGGTCAATAACAAGTCGTGTTGATTTTGAGTCGGGTTATTAACAGATCGGATTGAATTTTTTGGTCGGGTTAGTAATAGGTCTTGTAAAATTTGGATCGGGTCAATAACAAGTCGGGTTGATTTCGGGTCGGGTTTGTAACAGGTTGGGTTAAATTCGGGTCGGGTTAGGAACAAGTTGGGTTGAATTCAGATAAGGTTAGTAACAAGTCGGGTTAAATTCGGGTTTTGACGTGTTAAAACGGGTTTAGATCAATTTTGGTTCAAGTTGAGTTCGGTTTAGGTCAATAATTTACGGTTTACATTCGAGTCGGGTCATCTCCAGGTCAGTTCATGTTCGGGTTTGGGTCTCACATACTCGGTTTAACTCGAGTCTTGGGTTGGTTTTAGGTCAGGTTTAAGTCACCATTTTTGTAGGTTCAGATGGGTCGGTTAATAATCGGGTTTGTGTCGGTATTTCTGATCGGATCTACTTTTGAGTGAGTTTTGACGGCTCTAATTGGAGTTGATAGCTACAAAATATATTAGCTTGGATATTTGATAAGGCAATGTAATCTAATACGAAGTATCAAATTTAAAGAAGAGATACTCCGTAGTAAGTGATCTTAGAAAAATAGAAAGTGGCAAACACCCTAAATTCAGTGGCGGGACGACATTTCATAGGATTTCAAAACCCTAATATTGGTGCTTCCAATTATTTCAAAAATCCCATTTTAGTTCGCCGGAGATCGGCATTTCGTGAATTTCTCATTTCTGTCCCAAATTTAAGGTATGAAATCTCATCTTTGCATTAATTTCTAGAAATTCATCATGATTCAACAGTACCAGTTATTGAAATCTAGTTGGCTCAGTGTATTTAGAATTCTAATTATGTTATTGTATGAATTAGAATTTCATCAAGTGTTTATTCAAGTTCCAGGAAAAATTAAATGGGTTTTTCACGGGGTATTATGGGTATTTGCTTGAATTTTCTACCATATGTGAGTGTGCTTGTTTTTGCGTCGTTGCTAATTTATGGAATTGTTGTTATTGATTTCATTTAGCTCAAGGAAATGGAATTAAGCTCAATTTGTTGTTAAAAATCAATACCAAATTGGTATATAAACTTTATTAAGTAATTGAAAATTACAAGTTCAATTGCAGCCACTTCAAAGATAATTAAGAAAACATTCTTTTTTTAGTAATTATAATTGATCAAATTTAAAACAATGCCGCCTTTCGTCTCAATAAGTTTGGTTGATTATGGCTTTATTTTTGCTCCTAGGATTGTTACCAGCATATTTCGATTGATTATGCTAAAATTGTTCACTTCAGGAAGATATATGTGTGGAGTATAGAGTGAATTTTCTTGAGTTAATTGTTTTTTTTAGGATGCCCCAATTTCTCACGATGAGAAACGAATTCCAGGGGGGCATTTTTGTGAATAAATCAACTACTTTTTCAACTTTATTCAATTGTGGAGCCCACAATATTGAAAAAGTTGTTGATTTATTCACGAAAATGCCTCCATGAGAAACAAATTTCTTTTCTCACCATGAGAAACAGGGAATTTCCCATTGTTTTTACATTAGGTATTCCTCTTGCTTTAGTGTAGCTATTCGAGTTTTCATTTTATGCTTTTGAAGTATTGTAAAGGTTTCGTGAACAAAATTGTATCTATATTGGATTCATTTGGTTTGATCAGGTGCTTGTACGGTTCCAATGTGGTGCTCAAAGAAACAAAAGTGCCTTGAAAGTGACCACGAGATGGATCGTATTAGTAAGCTACCAGATGCACTGCTTTGCCATATCTTAACTTTTGTGCCTACAAAACTTGTTGTTGCAACTAGTGTATTGTCTAGAAGATGGGTCTCTATTTGGACTAAAGTTCCTGTGCTAGACTTTACCAAGCTTCCTATGACTGTGACTTATAAGGATTGTGAAAGAAAAAAATGCATGGATTTCATAAGGAGTGTCCTGTGTAAGAATGACATTCCATGTCTGCAGCGTTTTCACTTTGAAATATTTAGTGATTTTGAGACCATCCATGTCGAAGCATTGATCAATTTTGCATTGAGACGTGAAATTTGGGAGCTTTATCTGAATAAAGAATGGGTACATAATAAAATTATGCGCCTGCCTATGGACTTATCTGCTCGTGAGACACTTAGGGTGTTGAAGCTAAGGGGTAATTTCGAATTCAATGTTTGTTTGAGCTTGCATCTACCAAAACTTGAGACTCTATACCTTTTTGAATTGAGGTGTGTAGGTAAAGATGTGATAAAGATTCTCACTTCAGGTTGCCCTGTTCTTAAAGAGCTGTTGATTGAATATTGTGAAGGACTAAAAGAGTTATCTATAGATTCTCTGACCTTGAATAAGCTGAAAATACATAATGAGAGCCAAAGTATTGCTGTTAAAGCACCAAATGTTAGATACCTTGATCTAGATGTTAAGGGGGCAAGATACGAAGCAAGCAACCTTAGTTCACTTGTTGAAGCCAGGGTCCGCTTGGGTGATTATGAACCTAGCAAACTACCTTGGCAACTTGAACTCATCAGATAAATCTCTGATGTGCAGACTCTGTGGCTATCACAGTCTACTGTTGAAGTATGTCTCGGAACCCTTAATCATCTGAATAATGGTGCTAGTTTTTAGTTACATTTTAAAATTTACACTCTGTTTTATAATGATTATCCTTCTCTTTGCAGTTGTTTGGTCATGTTAGTGAAAATAAGCTCCCCATGTTTCCGAACTTGACCCGTTTGGAGATTCAAATTGAACATAGTATGTTCCAGATGCTGAATTGTGCTCCTAATCTAACACATTTAACTGTGGATGTGGTAAGCACGTTGTGTTTATATAATGTTATTCCCTTATGTGATTGTCTATTTACAGGTTCTGTGTAATTGTCTATGAGTACATGCCTTTCATTTTATTGACATTACCTTGTGTGATTTTGTGTATTAATCGTCAGAATCGCTCATTAAAGGATAACGCTCTCCCATTTCCGTCTGAAATAGTGCCTCTGTGTATTTCATCCATTCCAAATATTGAGATTCGAAGCTTCTGTGGTTTCGAAGATGACACAAAACTGGTAATGTACATTTTGAAAAATGCAATGTTGTTAAAGGAGTTGAAAATATACATGCATCGCGTGAGTTTGAAACGTGAAAGGGATGCATACAAGAAGCTACTAAGTTTTCCCAGGGTCTCCTTTTGCGAAGTTATTATTTGTTCATCTTGTGAACCAGAAACATTACCTCTTGACTTCCCTGTGATCCCTTACTCTTATGAATAATCTCGGTACGTAGAATAGTTAACTCGAATGTACTCATTTTGGAGGGAACTTTAATGTTTATGAATATGATTGAAGACAATATACTTTCTGTACATCTGCTTGCTACAACTTTAGTTTTTATGTTCCTTAAAAATCTATTCTTATTTCAGCATTGATGCATTTTACGGATGTAATCTTCATTACATTAAACCCCTAACCATCTATTTGAAAAATTAAGCTCTTAATTTGTCGTTCTGATTATTTTATGTAGCATCTTACTTTGCCCGGAATATTACTATGAACAAAATGCTTCTATATTTAAAAAAATATATATACTACCTCCGTTACATATTATTTGCAACGATTTGACATAAAGTAGAGAAGAAAAATGTCTAATCGTTGCAAATAATATGTAAGTAGTATATATATTTGAAATTATAAAACTTCAGATTTGACACCTCTTTTATATGGATGCTTTTGTTTGACCATTGCTTGAATGTACTCTTAGGATTGTAGGCCTTACACAATGATTGGATAACAATAGGAACGAAAAGGGTGGAGAAAGAAAATGTGGAAGAGATAGAGAGGTAAGGGGAGGGAGAGAGTTACTTTCCATTTTTCTTCCAAATCTCCCAACAATGGAGGGGTTATGTTTATGGAAAGTGGAGGCTCTATTTCTTTTCCCTTCATGTTTTATCACAAATAAGGAAGATTATATCTCTTCCTATCCAAACATAGTGAATATTTTACAAATCATAGAACCCAAAATTTTAATACTACCTCCGTTTCATTATTTAATTTGCAACGAATTAACATGGTATATAATGAGATGATCATCCCATCATTCTCATGGCTAACTAGGGGAGTGTGGTGTAAAGTGGTAGTCCGTCATTATGTACAATTTAAAAGGAAATTGGGGCAAACAAAAAAGACAGTGAGGGTAACAATTTTTTTTTTTTTTTTCTCTTTGAGGAAACCCGAGAGGGGAAATATACTAGGCTAAATCAAGGTCTACCAAAGTATGAAGACTTTGGGGGAAAGAGTTCGTACAAATTTATTCCGGAGAGGCAACAAAATGGGCAACCGTGTTTGCGCAACGCCTAATATGAGAACATGAGAAATAAGAAAAACCATTACACATACGCAATAGATTATAAAAAAATCAAAAAAAATTAGAGCAACACTAGACTTCTTGCTTTGGATCACTTGGACTACAACTAGTTGATCATTACTTTATCAAACGCTCATACTTAATTATGTAATTCCACAAATAACAACTTATTGACATCTAACAATTATTGCCACAATGAACCAATATTACAATAGCTAATAGTCACCATTATAAGTTTTTAACTACTACGTACATTAATTTTATTGAATAGCGCTTTAGCTCCAAAATTTATTTCTCACCTAAAGGTATAACAAACTAATCACTTATTTAGGGCATGTTCTCATAAACTAAATTCAGCTGAAATAAAATGAAAATATTTTATAAGAAAAAGAAATTAGAAGTTGAACTGAATTGAATGAAAATATACTTATGCGAACATGCCCTTAGTACCAAATGACCCCGCGTGAATAGAAGTGGACGAAAAAAAAAATCTAACCCCATCAACCTAATTTGATTGATTTTTATGCTTCAAATACTTGAGATTGAATTCAAATCGCCTTACTTTAAAAAGTGTACTCCGTACCTCCAATCCGGCCATTAGTGTTCGAATACTTTACATCAAATCTGTTTTTTTTTTTTTTTTTTTTTTTCGAATCGGATTTTTCTCGATCCAAAATTTGATGGTACCCGACTCGGTCACTTTTGAGACGGATCTACGTCACGGCCTACGTTTACCACAAACAGTCTTGCCATTTTCAATTCAGATAAAGAAAGTTGTACTCGTCAAATTAATCAAACCCCCCAAATTAGACACTTCTACTCTTCCTCCTAACTCCCAAAAATAAATGAAAAATTAAAAGATTCTTCCTTTTTATAGATTCTCTCCTTAATATTGCGTAGAATTTGCCCAATTTGGAGGGAAATTAACGTAATATTATATTTCATTCTTTATTCATTGTATGAGCTTAATTAGGCGGTGGCGTAAATCGTCGACGAAAATTGCAATGGCGGAAGAACTCAGAACGGCGGCTGCTGCTACTGCCACCGCAACCGGCGCTGCTACGGCGGCTCAAACGACGGTGGATTCTAATGGTCGGAAGAAGTGGACGTGGCCTTCTCTCCTCCGTTGGATTCCTACCTCTACCGATCATATCATCGCTTCTGAAAAACGCCTTCTTTCTTTGGTCAAGTAATTGCCACTTTCTCTCTCATTCGATCTTTTTTTGGGTTTTTGTCGTTTTTATGATTTGATATTATGATTTTAGTTGACCCCATTTGTTGAATTTGATTAAAATGGGTTTTATTGTGTTTTTTTGATGATGGGTTGTAAGGGTTTTTAGTAATTGATTGGAAATTTTGCTTTGTGATTGTGTTGGATTGGAAATTTTGGTATTTTGTTGAATTTATAATGATCATTATTTCCCAATTTGGAAAAAGCATCTGGGTTTTTGAGGCTTTTTTTTCATGAAATTTGGATGATCATTTATATATATAGCTTTGGTTCATAAATCATAATCTGATGATCATAACTATAATTTTGTGAAGTTCAAGGTAGAGTGAAATGAATTGAATTGGTGTCTGGGAGTGATCATGTTATTCTTCTAAATTGTGTAGGAAGAGAGGTATAACTTAAGAATGCGTTTTGCAATTTGATGTTCAGTTCATTTATATATGCCATCTCGGGTTTTAATGAGTTTGGAATCGTGTGTATTAATGTATGTATTTGGAAATTTGCCTTATGGGATTTGATCATTTGTTCTATTTCAGGACACCTTTTGTGGTGGAACAAGTGAATATAGGCTCCGGTCCACCTGGTTCTAAGATTAGGTGGTTTCGATCTGCAAGTGATGAACCTAGGTTTATAAATACCGTTACCTTTGACAATAAAGATGAAAACTCCCCGACAATTGTTATGGTTCATGGATATGGTGCTTCACAAGGCTTCTTCTTCCGGAATTTTGATGCCTTGGCCCGTCGATTTAGGGTTATTGCTATTGATCAGCTTGGGTAAGTATTTAATTATTTGTTTATATGTTTGTTATTGATCACATCAATCTTGTTTTAGCTTAATTCTGTGGTAGTTGTAAAAGCATCACTGTTGACTTTTGGGCTTCTGAACATTCTGGTCTACATAACAATTTTTCTAAGAGATGTGAGTGATATCAGATCAGTTGTCTTTCCTTTCCATTCATATTTTTGACACTGAGAAAGATTTCATTTGTTATGTCAAAGGAAGCATGGTCATGAAATGAAAATCATACATACCAACCTATGTGAATTTCCCCTTCCATTATTTTGTGTGCTGAATTTTCTGTAATGAGTGCAGAGATATTCTTGTTAAAGTTGGTTACTTTTGTTGATCTTAAACATACATAAGTCACGGTGTCCATGAATGCGACGAGTATCCTTGTGCTGTGTTGTCTATTAAATTGTGGCTTAATGTAAATGAAAATTTTAGAATTGGGTGAGTAGGTGGAAACCTACCCGAGATGTTGCTGAAAAGGATCAGCAATTAACCGGAAGGTTAAAAAATTGGACAGAAAAATAGAAGTGGCTATTTCATTTGCCCTTTCTGCACCCCATCATTTTTCATGAGATGATTGCGAAGCCGGATTAATTTTCATTCTGTATATTATTTTGCTTCATTGTTTGATTTCTTGCCTTGCAGTTGGGGTGGATCAAGCAGGCCTGACTTTACTTGCAAAAGCACTGAAGGTTAGTCATGTTTCTTGCTTGTCGATACTTGAAAAATTAATTGCGTTTATTATTAAATGCACAGTCCCTATGTTGGTGGTAATAGAAGCAGTTTAAACGTCATTGCATTTTCTCTTAGCTGATTGCAGCCGCTATGCTACTCTTTTTTTAATGCAATTCATTTCTCTTGCTTTGCAGAAACTGAAGAATGGTTCATTGATTCTTTCGAGGCATGGCGAAAAGCCAAGAAACTTGATAGTTTCATTCTTCTTGGCCATTCTTTTGGGGGTTATGTTGCTGCTAAATATGCTCTTAAGGTAAGAATTTATTTTTTCCAATCTTCAACTTGGAATTTGCAGAGAACTTCAGGATTATTTTTTCTTATCTAATCAATTCTTATTTTTTTTGTTGGTGTAGCATCCTGAGCATGTTCAGCATTTGATTTTGGTAGGATCAGCAGGATTTTCTGCGGAAACAGATATGTCAGAGCGTTTGACCCAGTTTAGATCAACGTGGAAAGGAGCTGTCTTGAACCATCTCTGGGAATCCAATTTTACTCCTCAGAAGCTTGTGAGGTGATTTTATTTATAGTTTTCTTATTGAATCTGTTGATATCTAACTAGTAATTACAGGGCATCAACCATGTTTATTAATTCTCTCTTAAGTCATTGACAAAGAATAATCCTGCAAATTGTAAAGTATGATCTCTTTATGCAACTTATTTTGAGGGTGAACCTTTAGAGAAAAAGAAACATGAGGAGTTGGTACACATATGATATCTCTATCTAAACTATGATGTTGAGTTTCTTAATATGCTTGGTGTGGTCATGCAGGGGATTAGGTCCGTGGGGGCCAAATCTTGTCCATAAATATACAAGTGCTAGGTTTGGTTCATATGGAACTGGTGAATTGTTGAATGAAGAAGAATCAAAATTGTTGACAGGTAATTTCACATAAGATTTGCATTGACCAAGTAAAGTATCTATTAGCTTATTCTTTTTTTTTTGACAAAATCTATTAGCTGATTCTAATTTAATGTCTCTTTCTTTTTAGATTATATATACCACACACTAGCAGCCAAAGGTAGTGGAGAGCTGTGCCTTAAATACATATTCTCATTTGGAGCATTTGCTCGGAAACCGCTTCTTCACAGGTTGGTGACTTTCTGTGTTCCCCTTCTTCACTCTCAATTTCTACTCATTGTTCAAAAGTTGACAATAGTAGATGTCCAACTTAAAGATTTACTTCTCACATTAGGCCATTATTCAGTAAAATATTTACTCCACCCGTTCCCTCCACTCTGTTGTAGTGAACATACCAGTATACCACTGATTACTGATTTCTTTCATTGATGACAGCATAGATACAATCCTCTTTGTAGAAGTACAAAATAAAGTGTTTGTTATTATTATCCTTAGTGCAGACGGACATGAATATGATAGAGTACATAAGAAGTGCTAGGCATATAATGTATTGCTTTGCCTTCTAAACCGTGGAAATGGGCTAACTATATTGTGATAGCTTACTGGCTGAAAAAAAAAGAGAAGAAATAAACAAAAGCTCTATACTGGTTCCTAGACTTTCAGCTGCTCGAAAGAGCTTCTTGATTGAATTATAAAAGTATATGAACACCTTTTCTTCTTTCATTGCAGTGCATCAGAATGGAAAGTGCCAACTACTTTTATCTATGGTTATCATGATTGGATGAGCTACCAAGGGGCTCAAGAAGCCCGTAAGCATATGAAAGTCCCCTGTGAAATCATTAGGGTTCCGGAGGTATGTCACTCTCTTTGTTTCTTCCCCCTTCCGAGCCCCTGGGTTTGTTTATATATCGAAAGCAGTGATATTTATGCAAATTTGCAAGCATACATGGCTGCAAAATTTGTTGGCCTGGGATCTTTGTAACCTCGTTTTTTATTATTTGGCCATTGCAGGGTGGGCATTTTGTTTTCATAGACAACGCGAGTGGATTCCATTCAGCTGTTTTTCATGCTTGTCGCAGATTTCTGTCACCAGACCCTGATAACGAATCTCTTCCAGAAGGCTTAACTTCTGCTTAATTTTGAACTGTATGTTGTAGCTTTATCTTTTCTGTGTCTTGCTTGTAGTAATATACTACCATGTAATTTGTTTACCTGTAAAAACTTACTCATTCATGGTAGTGAATTACTACCGTGTATTTTTTTTTGGCTCTCTTACAGAGTGATGCTATATAGTATAGAATACGAACAATTCTTTCACTACGTTTCAACTTTGGTGGTTCTCTCATGTATTTGTGAATATTGTTCAATAAAGCATGGTTTACTTACCCCTTATGTTTATTTACTTCTTGAGAGTGGCATGTCTTAGTACTTAAGGAGGTTATATACAAGTTTTTTTCCCCCCTTGATTCTCGTTTTAAGAATTTAGTGATCCTTTTCCTCTGTGCAGTCCGATTGCATTTTTCTTACGAAGTGTTGCTACTTGCTAGAACTTATGTTACTTTTATATGAAATGTCGTAAATTAATTGCAATTCTATGCAAAGAATCATATTTTAGAAGCGAATAAGCAACAATTTCATTTATCCATAAGTAGAACAGGGTCAAAACCTTCCACACCTCATTGTATGCTAGGTTTTGAATTGAACTTACGAACCCTTATATGAACTTATCGATCCTAATCTAGCCCTTAACTTATTACATTCGCAACTCAATACTCATTCAGGTGAAAAGAACAAAACCGTAGTTGGTAGTCGAAGTCCCTTACAGTCAAACCCACCTCCTTCGAACCGTACATGTCAAAGTCCATTTGGCAACACAGTAGATGAATAAGATGATAATGGATCTGTATCAAGTAGAAACTGTATGTACATGTGTATATACTGAAATAATGAACCCTACTTTGATTCAAAGAGTTAATGTCGTTTTGAACGTCTTCTTCAAAGAAAACGACATGCATGGTTAATTGCTGTAATATTGTACCTGACCCTGTCTATAAGACTATACTTGTTGTATATATATAGCTAGGTTCCTGCAATTGTTGTCATCTTTACACTCTTGACTAAAATTTTGTCAGTGAAAATATTGCGTTTATTTATGAATGTTGTACCACTGCTTTTTTCTTGCATTTGTCACATGCTTTTCTCTTTTATGTTTTTTACTGTGCAACTGTTATTTTCACCACAAATGGCTTTGTTTGAATTCTGTAATGGTGGTGAGATGGGTTAGGGAGAAGCATACAGGAAGCATTTTGTTGAACAGAGGAAGTAAATTGAAAGTCGATTTCCATGCGACATTAGGTTTTATCGATTTATCATTCTTATATCAATCAAACGGACACTTTATACTTCAATACATTGAAGTAATATGGTTTTATCATGTTATATTAAAACAACTCGATTTATGTGTGATGTGCTAGATGGTAGATGCTCAACTAAAAATGTACTGTATCCTTGTTTATTGTTTGTAACCCCCATAACCTTTTTAAAACTTATCCATTGATGAGTTTTGTTTTTTTTTGAAGTACATTGATGAGTTAATGGTTACCTCATTTTATTAATTGTATTATATTAATGTCTTTTTATATGTTGTTGATTTATGATAACCTTATATGAATGCAATTAATTAAAATTATAGGGTGTTGCATAAATATTGTTATATTTATATGAGGAATTGAGGATAAATTTTTAGTGTTGGATTTATGGTAAAAAGTGAAGCTTAAAAGGATCTCAAAAACAAGATTGCGGTAGAGTTGGTTTTTTTTTTTTCAACTGTAATTTCTTACAATATTCAGAATATATTTTGTTAAAATTTCATGGAATTTTGGATAGAAAGAAGACGAACAAAATAAAGACGGACCCCTTTATTTGTCATCTTATACAAGTATTTTTTTATGCTCTGACGACTTCACGGGTCCCTAAAAACTATCCTCTCTCTTTCTCAATAAAATAAAATTATTAAATTTAAGTATAAAAAAGTTGCTGTATTAACGGCTACTTTTCTTTTATATTCCACGTGGCTATTCCACTTTTGGCGGGAATTATATATATTTCCTTTTTGTACCCAACAAATTTTCCGGATTTTCTGAATTCCCCGGTTCAATTCCTTTGACTGATGCTGTGAATCTGTGATGCAGAAGACTATTTAATGAATTTACTTAACTTTTTTTTTTTTTTTACCAATTAATTTACCTCAACTTGCAACATAATAAAATTTAATCAACTTAATTAAATACTCTATATACACACATAAAAAATCACCATTACATTTTGTTAAAATTGAAACAAAATCACATCATCTGAATTTTTTTTTTTTACCAAAACAAAGTTGGTTGGGTGATCAACTTTTTTTTTCTTTCATAGGTTACCCGGCAGGGGAAGGAAGTGAGGTCGGATCCGCGGAGGACGGGATATCGGGTCCTACCCGACAACCCTCGAGCATGAATACGATATCACCCATAGACGGTCTTTCACTCGGGTCGGGTGCTGTGCAAAGGAGGCCTACTTTGATCCCAAGTAAAAATTCTTCCCACTCGGATGATTCAGGGTCTAGTTCCAGCAAACCCGGGTCGATTAGCTCGGATATTTGACCTGTTTGCAACTGTTTCTTGACCCATTTTACAATATCTTCATCTTGCTCAAACATAATGGGTTTTTTCCCTGTCAATATCTCTAGCAAAACAATCCCAAAACTGAACACATCCCCTTCTCTTGATACATGACCTGTTAACACCACTTCTGGAGCAACATATCCAAGTGTTCCGATTGGCGGTGTTGATGTTGAGGCTTCGATTGGAGTTGCAATTGTCAATCTGTCTAGACCAAATTCTGATAAATGGGCTTCAAAATCAGCATCAAATAACACATTTTGAGGCTTGATATCACCATGAACCATATCTAAGGAGTGCAAGAATGTGATCCCACGAGCAATCCCAAGCGCGATTAAGTGCCTCATTGGCCAATTCAGGACATGTCCATCATGGTGTGATGCTTCTTGCAGAAGAGTAGCCAAGTTGCCATTAGGCATGTAGTCATAAACTAGGAGTCTTATGTCAGGTGGACCGGCATAATACCCTCTCAACACAGTGATGTTCCGGTGCTTCACTTTCCCGAGCATCTCAGCCTCCTTCTTGAAGCCTCTATCATCAAGGAATCCATCAGGTAATCGTCTGATTGCGAGGACCATTCCATCAGCAAAGGAGGCCTTGAACACCATCCCATACTTTCCTCTGCTTAGAACATTTTCTTCATCAAATTGCCTTGTTGCTTCTAAGGCCTCTGCCAATGTAATCTTACTAGTGAACATGACAAGTTTTGGGACACCATTTTCGCTGCTGCTTCTACTTCTTTCTGCTCCAGAGCTTTTTCTCGGTGGGCTAGGTTTCTTCTCTGCCCCGGCTGCCTTGCCTTTGAGCTTCTCACGCAAACGCAGGAGGCTTATGATATAACCACAACAGCATAATGCTAGGAAAATAACCCCAGCAAGTGCAACACCAATAATCAATATCAACTTCTTCATTTTTCTCCGTCTCACATAAGAGCATTCCTTCTTCAATGGATACCCACACAGCTTTCCATTGTCTGCAAACACTGAAGGATCACTGAAGTGAGAACCTAGTGTTTTCGGGATTTCTCCTTCAAAATGATTCGAGGATAAATTAAGGCTCTGCAAGCTTGATATATGGGTTAGATTTTCGGGGATGGAGCCACTCAAATTGTTTGATGAAAGATCAAGCATTCTAAGGTGTAGCATTTTTGACATTGAGCCTGGAATAGGCCCTGATAAATGGTTAAAATCCAAGACCAACTTTTGCAAATCAGAGCATTTGGAAATATCCTTTGGTATATTACCATCCAAATTATTATGACCCAAATCAAGCTCCTTCAAATGAGATAACCTTGACAAAGAATTCGGAATATTGCCCACCAAACGATTCCTTTCAAGTTCAAGTACTTGTAACTCTGAACAATTGCCAAGCTCAGGTGGAATTTCACCCGAGACTTGATTATCTGAAAGAGAGAGGACATTCAGGGACCGGAGGAAGCCAAAAGTCGCCGGGATATCACCAGATAAAGAATTGGAGCTAAGATTCAAGTACCTCAAACCAACTAAACTACTAAAACCCTCAATAATATCCCCATGTAAATCATTCTCCTGCAATGCAACAGCCTCTAAATTGGGCAACCCAAACAATTCAGCAGGAAAATTCCCAGATAATCTCTGCTTGCTCAAATCTAAAACTCTTAGCCTCATCAAACCCCCAATGCTACTCGGAATCGAACCCGAAAACCCACAATGACTCAAATTCAACACCACTAAACTCTTCAAATCACCAACTTCTACTGGAACATGCCCAGAAAAATTGTTAAAACTGAGGTTCAAAGTGGTCAAATTAGTGAGTTGAAGCACCTCATTTGGGACCACTCCAGTCAATTCATTTTCACTCAAATTCAACACTTCCAAACTCTGAATACTCCCAACATCAAAGTCAATGAAACCCAAAAAACTGTTTCTTCCTAATGACAAAACCCTCAAATTACTCAAATTCTGAAAATTTTCTGGAATTTTCCCAGAAAATAGATTCCCTTCAAGATCAAGAACCCTCAACATACTACATTGTCCTAATTCCTTAGGAACTTGACCAATTAATGAATTATTAGCCACCTTAAACTCCTCTAAATTCGTCATATTTCCAAAATTCGCAAAAAGTGAACCAGTGAAGAGGTTCCCAGAAAGATCTAAAACCCTCAACGTTGGAATATCCGCCACCCAATTCGGAAACTCGCCAACAATGCGGTTACCGTGAAGGTCCATGACCTCCAGTCCACCCCTAAACGTGCACCCATTTGGGTGCTTAGCGATTCCCGTGAGGGCATTTAATCCCAAGAAAACGAATCGAAGCGACCGAGGGTTGGACACATTACAAAACACAGAGGCAGGAACTACACCAGAAAGTTTATTGGAGGTAAGAGAAAGTACCTCCAACTCCGGCATTGCACCAATCGTCGCCGGAATATTACCGGAGATGAAATTATCCTCAGCAGAAATATGAACAAGTGATGTACAATTCAATATCGCCGAAGGAAGAGTACCCACTAAAAGATTCGAATCCAACCACAAGTACTGCAGCCGTTTTAGCGCGCCAATGCTGGTGGGTATCTCTCCGGAGAACCTATTCGACGAGAGGTTAATCAGCGTCAGCTGTAGGCTGTCCGAGAAGTTCGCTGGGACCCGCCCGGAGAAGTTGTTGTACGACAGGTCCAGCACCCGGAGACTGGGTGAGATTCCGCCGGGGATTCTGCCCGACAGGTCATTACCGGCGAGATTAACGACCTGGAGATTACTAAGCGAGAGAATCCCCGGCGGAACATCGCCGGAAAGGGAATTATTATGAAGGTAAAGAGCACGAATAAGAGAAAGTTCGGCAAAAGACCTCGGAATAGACCCATGAAAGTGGTTTGAGTGGAGACTCAACCGCCGCAACTGCCGTAACTTCCCAATCTCCGGCGAAATAACACCGGTGAGCTGCAACCGTGGAAGGCGGAGCTGATTAACTCTGCTAAAGTAACAGCCAACTCCACGCCAGTCACAAGGGGCTAATGGGGTGGACGAATCCCAGCCATCTAATACGCCAAGTGGGTCATTAAGATGGCGCTTGAAGGCGAGCAGTGAGTCAACCTCCGTCACCGTAGCGCCGGAAAAAATGGTGGCAAAACAAAAGGTGAGAGTGAGGGAGAGAAGAAGAAAAATAGCCGTTGCCATAAAAATGAAGCATAAAGAAAAATGGTGGGATGAAAATGTAAGGAATGAATTATAGTATTATGGAATTATAGAAGGAGAATAATAATTGATGGTTTTTCATTTCATAGTTGTTGTTATTGTAAATTGTTGATGGTGTTTTTTTTGTGGGTTTTGGGGGATGCGAAGTTGGGAGAATGGAGCGTATGTTGCTTTTTAGTAGAGTATAAGTGGACTGTCAAATTTTTGCCTGTTTTTTTAATCGTACATGCTTTTTCTTATTAATTATTCACTCTTCATTTTTCCCCCCAAAAAAAAAATTCATGTAAGAGGCAATAAATAAATACAGTAAATTATGTTTCCTCAAAAAAAAAAAAAAATAATAATAATAATAATAATAATAATAATACAACGTATTAGAAACTACGAGTAGATGAATGGTGTGCCATATTGTATGAGGGAGGGATACTATTAAGGATGGAATTCTTGATTTTTCGGGTTTGTTATTGTATGGATAGATTTGACAAGGTTGACTCGTATTTTGTGATTGAATTGGATTGTTTTAGTCCAAGTTTGTTTGAAAATGGGTTTTTTGCATGTATTAATGTTAATGAGACCTAGAATTTAGCTAAAATGGTCCAGAAGTAATAAGGATGATTAATGTGGAGTATTGATTGAGAGACTTATTGGTCAAATTTTACTAAAACCAATTTTAAAAACCAACCTAGAATCCTACCCATCTAAATTCCAAACTACTAGTAATTACTCTTTTAATTTGGCAACAACCTTCTTTAATCTGGAGTATGAGGCTGTCAAACAATTTGTTTCATGTAGCTATTGTGTGGTAGGTGCTATGACTTGATGAGATATGCATTATGAGTATTATTACCTCTTCTAAGCGTAGTGATATGGTTTGAGCCGTCTGATACATTTCATTTGGTCACATCAAGAGATTCAAGACAATTTTTATTTTACAAAACAAGTAAAAAAATTAATCATTATGTCATTTAAGAAACATTGTTAACAAAAATTAAAATTAGAAAATAAACTAGTAAATTAGACAAACGTCTTATGATTAAGTAAAATGCGTAAAATGTCATCTTAAGGTTAAAAAAAGGTTTGGAAACACATTTTGATAATTTTAATTTACCTAGCAAGGCACTCATTTGCGGATCTTGGTCAAAAATATTAGAGGGGCCGGAATTTGAATCTCTTTTACATCTTGCTTAAAACTAATCATCATGTCCTAATATTTTAAAAGTGAAATTAGTTTTTTAAGTTTATAAACTAATTAATCCACCGGGGACCAGGTCCCAAATGACCCCAGTTAAAAGTGCCCCTCCGACACTAAGGCTACCAACTTAATGAAAAGAGCTTATGATTAAGTTTCTTAAGTATTTCTATTAGCTTGATTATAACAAGTTGAAGTCTTTTTCGTTCTATCACATCCCAACATTTCTCCCTATATTATGGCAAAGATATTTGACTTGAATGAGTTCTTTTTTAAAACATACAAAAGCATGTCTGCATTTGAGTGTTATCAAGTCTTTGATTATTAATGTAAAAGGTCACCCAATTCTTCAATTGTAAAGCTAATAAATACATATCAATTGAGGCATCTAGCTAACATTAATCTTCAAACTAGCATTAATCTTCGAAATGAGCTAGTCCAGAGTTCCCATTATTACTTGATTTCAACTCGCCTTTAAATTTATATTTATATTGATCAACCAAGGTTAATTTTAAAAATTTCATGCATTAATCGGAATTTCATAAACTCCACTCTAACAGCTTATAAATTAGATGCATTGATTTATACATACACCTTGACCTTTTTGCCAACGTCAACCACGAGAAAAAGAAAGGCAAAGAACATATATAGATTACAAAACCAACAAGTTGTGACTTGGACATAGTGTAGTTAGTTGAAGCACCATCAAAAACCAACATATCTTCGTCATCTACTATAACCCCCTTCCTCAAATTGTACATCAAAATGAATTGGAAAAAAGACGGAGTCTTTATTGAAACAAATTAACAACATATTAGAAACACTAATCCTTAATAATCCAATTTAATGGAATCAATAACTAATAGTTGTATTTCCAATAGAATAACGAATCGAATTAATTGAAATGAGTGTCAAGAACTCAATTGATTTATATACATTCGAGATTGGAAAATTCAAAAAACAAAATAAATCACAACTCATACTAATAACTGCACATAAAAAAATTTACTAATCAGATCAAAACTATTACATTTATTCGTTTTTGTTGGTTATGCTTTAATAATTTTCTCTCATAATTTTTTTTTTTTTTTTACGTAAAATAGGGATGAAGGGAGTAGTCTCTATCAACCTCCATGCATTGCAAGAAATTATAACACTCTTTAGAGGTCTTTGTCTTTGATGGTATCACCTGAAAGTTAAGGTATAGGTAGGTGTAGTGAATTGTCAATGGATTATTGGATTAGTATAATTAATGATGATAAATTTCTAGGCATTGGAGCATGTTACACTATATGGTGGTCCAAAGAAGGATGCTTTTATGGGAGCAATGTGGGTAAGTTTAGCCAAAAGTGACTCATAAAGTTATTCTATGTAGCTATTATATAAAAGTTGTTATTTTTCTTTCTTTTTCTTGGATTCTAGCTTAAGATTAACCAATAGAAAAATGTGTTGCTTAAAGATCTAAGAATTGGAGACTACTTTAGAGAATCCTCAAAGCATATGAAAACTAATGTGAATTATCATTATGTCAAATTTCTAAGTTATGCTTTAATTTATTTCTTAGGTTTGATCACGTGGAGGACCATGTTTTATATTATTGATTTCAATCTTGATACATACGAAGTAGAAAATTTAAAGTAGTTGTAGTATATATAATCGCAAATTTATGATATTATTTCATATGCAATGGACAGTAAAGTTGTGATGGATTGACGATATTTCGAGATCTAATGGTAAATTGATATGTTGATCGTGGTGGTTTATAACAACTGTGTAAAAGTAAACTACGTCCGAATGACTAATTTATTGTTGTTTGTTAATTATAGAATTGACTACTCACTATTTTTTTCAATAATTTCTATTGAATATTGATCTTTAACCTCTTTTAATATAGGTAAAGAATAAAAACCTCTCAAATTCAGCAATATGTCTCATTAATTATTGAATCGTATGATGTATGATGGAGCATTAGAGCTTATCTTGTTGTTGGGTATTCATTTCTTTGTTAATTTTTTTTGCTCCAAAGTAATGTAAATAGGGTAGGTGATGGACTATTTATTTACGTTCAATAATGCGTGCTTTATATTTGATTAATAAATCATGATGATTAGCCTTGTGGAAATAATAGTATCTTTGTGCACCAAAAAAAAAAAAAGAAAGGAAGTCAGATCATGATGTACAATCCTTAATAGTTGACATGATGAATATTTCATGAATATGTATAGTACTTCGTACTAGTTATACTTCGTAAATCAGTTTAGGCCAAATTTATAGCATTTTAAGGTTGTACATTCAATTATTTATCTTGGTGTTTTCATACAAGTACGACTTTGACCGATAACCATTTTACTATGTAATCTATTTATCGCCAAACAAAATTTGATCAAGTACGACATTTTTTGCTTAGATACGTTGAACTTGTTGATAATTATATACACCGGCATGTACATTTTTTGTCGAGCAACTTTCTTAGCATAGGTTGCAAATACGTTACCATCAAACGAACCATGGAGAATACATTTTCTATCGACTTCTTCTTTATGTATATGTAATCTTAATAATATTATATGAACCGATGAATAATATTATATGAATTGATGAAACTCCTAGATAACAATGGTGATGATTTTAATGATGGGTATAAGAAGCTTAATGATGAAATCAATCTATTTTATCATCAATATAATTTGTCTTAATAATTTCAAGTGAACTTTAATCTTTTATCAAGTATTCAGCCGCTTCAAAGTATTTAACAATGCAAATGCATATGATTGTTATGTATTGCATAAACTTTTCTACTAGTGTGATTGGATATTATATTTGTATGAATAACATAATATTTTTTTTTTAAGAGAGAACCCTTTTTGTACGTTTTAAGTTTTTTAGGGCATGCATATGGCCTTGCCCTTAGCTTGGTAGTTAATTAGTTTTCCATTTATTTTTTTCATTTATTGTTTATTTAATTTGTACTAATCCACAGCCTTCCATCATTAGCCAATGGTGCAAATAATTTTCTAGTAATGAGCTTAATTAAGAAAAACGATCATCTAAACTACTAACATCATTGTTGTCTTGAAACAAGCACCAAGAGAAATTGACAATCAAAGCACATTTTTTTTTAAAACGACAGATTAAAGAACATAGATCTAACTTTAGCTTAATAACTTACAAATTTCTAAAAAAAAATATTATATTAGAAACTTGATTATGATATCTATATAGATTTTGACATGCTTTAATTTTTTCTATCATTATTGGATCGCCTCTCTATAAACTTTGACATGCTTTAATTTGAACATTATTGATGTGCTTATTCACTTGATTTTCGTTTATATATCTTAATATAACTAACTTAATTTAGTACTCCGTAACCCTTTGAACTAATCTTATTAAACCTTATTTTTCTTAAAATTAAGTAGAAATAATGAATGAGACCTAATTAAGTCTCAACTTTAACCATACATGTACTACGTTAAACTATTAACAAAATGATCACAACAGCTAAAACCAAATTGAATGTAAATAAAAATTTACTAGGATTAAAAAATATTTAAAAAAAAAAAAACATAGCTCTATTCTATTGCACATTATCTGAACCCTCTCAAGTCTCAACTAATTGTAGAGGAAGAATTGCGTGATTGGTAAGATACAAAATATACCCTATTGCTTGTGCACAAGGGAATTGAATATACATACGAGATGGTTGTACATTATTATTATGGTAGTACATGTATTGATGTATGTATTTATTTTTGGATGATATTTAAAGAAATCATGAGTTTTTTCTAGAATTTCAACTTGACCATATTTAAGAGAAGGCATATATATGCTGCTGAAATGTGATATGTACTAGTAATAATGTTAGCACACATATAAAGTTATACCACATCAATAACTTCTGCACTACATATATGAATGTACATGTATGGCTGCGTGGCTGCGTTAGTTCATCACGTACATGATGTGCACATTTACTATATATGCATACACGTCACCGTCTTAGATCTAATAATATATTATTATTATTTTTACTGTTTATGTAATTAGCAAAATACTTATTGTTCGGACAATGTCCTATGTTGTTGGAAACTGACTTTGGCACATTCTCGGTGAAAGTAAAAATGAAGCTAAGAGGTGTGGATATGATTGATGTATGTATCATGTATGTTCATATAAAATGTCAATAATATTCTTAATAACGGTTCCAGGAGATCTTGAGATCGATTCTCTCACCCCAACCCTTATGATATTCTTAAAAAAAAAATTAATAATAATAAAATAAAAAAAAAAGGTTAATGTTTTGCTTGTCTAGCTATTGTATAATTTTTTTGAAAATGTTGGCACACCAAGTCCAATATCAAATCATCACCATAATATGCATGTATGTACCAAAATCTATCCATACTAAACTTCCGAAAAATTGATGAATTGTTAAACAAGAAAACGATATACTCTTGCATGCATGTAATTACGGAATAATATTATGATATTATCGCATGATGAACAATAAGAGTAGCTTCCATATTTAGGCCAAGAAAATAAAATAAAATGGGAATTTTGCTTGTAGGAAACTTTATAATTAAGGGAAAAATGGAAAGAAAAAAAAAAATACAAGTACAAAAAATTAAAATATACAAGTAATCTTTATAACATTGATTCATATGCGTGATTTTGTCACACATTCTTAAATTAATTTCAAATTAAAAAGACTTTGTGATATTTTCGTACATCATTACCCTATATATAAATTAATCTGTAGTTGTATACAAAGTATTAGCCAATACTAAAACCCTAATCTTGTCACCCAACAAACATGTCATCATCATCATCAACTGTGTCCGATTCTCAAAACTCCGAGTCAAAAAATGTTAAAGATGATGAAAAGCAGCCAGAAGATCCCAAAACTCAAAACCCCAAAAGATTAAGTTGTTTTGATGCCCTACTAAATATAAAATTAAGTGAGGACAATGATGACAACCTCGACGACGACGAGACGGACTGCGGGCTTTGCTTGTTGATAAAAGCAGGCGGGTGCAAGAAAGAAGCGACTCCTTATTCCAAATGTATAAAAGCGGCCAAAAGTGAGGAAGATATTAGAAAAGTGCGTGGAGTTTGAAGAGAAGTTGTGCGATTGCATGCTAACTAAACCAGCATATTACGTGCCTCTTGTTAAAGCACTCCATGCTATAGCAAGGCGTAATATTTGAAATTTTTTAAAGGTCAATTGACAAGGTTCGTAAATAAAATAGACCCTTAACGACAATTTGCTAAAAAAAACTTACTTTAGCGACAATTTGGTTACTTTTTTACCCAAGTAATACTCTTTCTGATACTTTTTTTTAAAAAAATATTGATAGAAAAATGGTAAAGGTTAATTCACCCAAAATTCTTAGCCTCGGTTAAGTATGCTTAGTTTGGTATTAAAACATTATTCGTCTAAATAATATTTATGATGAATTTATTTTCTTTTCTTGTCTTTGATTGAATCTTATGAATTGCTCCCCATCTCAATTTTTTTTTTTTCCTAATACAAGTATTTGCAATATTTTGACTTTTACGCTTGGAGAGTTGGAGTATAAATGTAATAAAATCATTAATCTATTAACTTATACTAAAAGCAAATAACCAATGACACTTATTATGAAATTTTTTTATCCTTTTCGTTTCTCTTAGACATATAAGATATCGGAAAATAATACATGTGTGATATTTTTCCGTAGATATCATTTAAGAGAATAATATATTTAGATTTATTTTATGTTAAGATATTATTTAGAGAATATATATCTTTAGAATTTATGATTATGGTAGTATATCTTTTAGGAATATTGTTTCATATCTTATGTTCGTAGGTTTTGTATAAATACTTTACCTATTAATGAATAATAATCTAGTCATTCGATTCTCTCTTTCCCTTAATTTATCAATATCTCATATGTCTAACAGTTTCTTTTATTTATTTATTTACTAGATGAAACCCGTGCGATGTACGGTTTATTAGTATTTTTTTAAAAAAAATATTTTTCATATTTATGCGATTAAAATTGTTATTATATTAGTTTTAAAATATTAGATAAAATTCCTATCTCAAAAGATATATTTTTTATTTAATTAATTTAAACTTTAAAATCTCATTCGTCAATTTTGCTTACGTGGCATTTGAATTATTTAATTGTAAAAGAAATTAATAATTTCTTATTTAATTGGATACAACTTAAATTTATAATCCTACATGACGCGCTAAGAAACTTAAATCCTACGTGACTCTCTAAAAACTCGGGGAAAAACTCCCCTTTATATATATAATATTAGATTTTATTTTATTTTCAAAATTTTTAAATAAATTATTTATACGTTATGATATTTTCTTTTCCAGTTTGACAATTATATTCCATATATATCCAAATGAAATATTTTTACATATCTTTTATATACCTTATACGGTGAATTTTGTAATATTATTATCAAAATTATTTAATAACTTTGCAATACACGGGATTTTAACCTGCTTTTATTTAACAAGCAAAAAAAAAAAAAAAAAAAAAAAAAAAAAAGCCATGAGACCATAAACTTGTCATATACTTTGACTAGCCTTGGACATAACTCATCAAAGCCCACATGAGTCGTAATTTCAGGTGGCCTCGTAAATACAGGCATGTTGGCAGAATTGTACAGTTGTACGGACCAAGATGGTTCAAAACACATGGTATGTAGACTGTGTAGTCCAAGCCCATTTGATTGGCACAATACAACGAAGTTGGTCCTGTGCATTTTCAGCACTTGTCGCTAATTATCGGCCCAGAAATACAGTAACGTGCATCTCTTAATAATCCACGCATCATTTAATAAGTTATGGTCCACTTGGTTTATTTTACCATAACTCACAGTCTCAGACCAAGTACCCACCAAGTGTTCCCCATTTATCTTGCGTATACTACCTCCATCCCTAATTTTTACTTTTACACTAGCTATATTGAGTGGGTTGCTAGATTTGTTCGTAGTTTAGTATTTACTACCTCTGTTAATGGTTATCTGTAAATTTGGGGTATTAGTTGTGAGATATAAAAAACTTTAAAGTTATATATAACCATTAACAGAGGCAATAGCATGTGAGTCTCTATATGAGATAGAGAGTATTAAACAAGGGCAATCAGTTTATTAGGACGGGAAAAAATGGGGCAATCTTTTAGGGCTAGGGATGGAGACGAGTTTTAGGTATGTGCTCTATGTTTATAAGTGTTTTCTTTAAGAGTCGAATACATTTAAGCGAAAAATGTACATATTGTGAAATAAAAGAGTAAAGTTCAAAGCCGAGGCTACAAATGCTAATTGTGAAATTGTCCAAGCGTAACTTTGTAAAGTTGGACCCTAAAATCATTTTTGTAATGATATAAGTATTCTCTCTATTTTATATAAGTAAATATCAAATTTTGGGACCCTTTTCATTTAGAGACTCGTGTAATCGATCACCTTACACATGTTTAGAACCACCACTGGTAAAATTATAGGGAAAAGATAAAAGCTGAAAGCTGATTGTGTTAGCTGATTGTATTAATTGATTTGACTAACCTATTTTATTAGCTTATTGTAGAAAAGTGTTTGGTAAATAGTTGATCGTTTAAAACTGATTGATTATGTGAAATGACCAATAAGCTAATCGTGGGGTAAGTAGTTTATAAGAATTGAATAAGCTAATTGAAAAAGCTCATAAAAGAAGCTTTTTGAAAAAGAGCTTGTTTAGTGGAATAAGCTCTTTAATTAGCTTATTTAGTAGTCAATAAACTAATATTAGTCAAATAAGCTAATTTTGCTCAAATAAACTAGTTACCAAACACAGTTACAACCATTAACATGTCACAATCTAAAAAAACAAAAGAATTCTGAACTTTTTTTAAAAAGCGTAGGTAGTATTTGACTATAGGTGCATGCCAATAATTTCTTTTGAATCAATGTTGCATTATTATTAAGAAGAGGACAACTTATGATTTTATGAGAGCAGGACAAGTTGCTACCAAACCAATTATGAGGACAACAGAAGTACTGCTTATTTATTTATGTACTCAGCTGCAGCTTTCTGGTAACAATTTCGTTGCTTTCAAAACATATACTCATACAGTCATACTATACTATGGGCCTTTAAATTTCCCACCAAATTCTCATAAATTAGGCACATTTTTATAATTTAATGCTGCCAAATGTAACAAAGAAAGAGTTTGATAAATATATAGACAAATATTCTAACTAATTCTAAATATTCTCTAATATATAGACAAATATTCTAAATAATAAATTAGCAGGAGAAAGAAAAAAAGCAAAATTTCCACTAATTCTAGATTTAACTATTATGCCTTTTTAGAAGATAATTATCAATTAATAATTCACTTTGGGGCCTACGATTGATTTGAATTTGAATTGAAGTTGATATAAAGTTTTGATTTGAATCCAATGAATATTATCTTGCTTGTGAATGCAGACATCGACTTTAAAAAAAGGAGCATTGCAACCCCAGCAAATGAACACAAAAGTCTTGCGCATGCTACAATGACTAAATAAAATTAACAACTGTAATCTGTTGCAACGCAAACACGGGTTTTTCAAATCGAACCCGGATTCGACACTAAAATGAGCTGAACTAAACTACTTAGAATTCGAGGCACAACCTAACAAACAAATCAATAGCACCAATACATTGTGTTAAAACAAAAAAAAATTAACATGTTTAAGAAAACTAAACTGGTTGGCAGCAGGGTGTCTACTCTCTTACAGTCTTACCCAGCCGGGGAAGGGAGACGAGTCGGATCCGCTGAGGAAGGGATATCAGGCCCCACCCGACAACCCTCAAGCATAAAGACGATATCTCCCATTAACGGTCTATCACTTGGATCGACTGCAGTGCAGAGGAGACCAACTTTGATACCAAGTAAAAACTCCTCCCACTCGGATGATTCAGGGTCAAGTTCGAGATAACCCAGGGCTAGTAACTCGGAAATTTGACCCTTTTGCAGCTGTTTCTTGACCCACTTCACAATATCCTCATCCTGCTCAAACATAATTGGCTTTTTTCCTGTCAATATCTCTAACAAAACAATCCCAAAACTATACACATCCCCTTCTTTGGTAACTTGACCTGTTGACATTACTTCCGGGGCTACATAACCAAGTGTTCCTATTGATGGAGTTGATGTCGAGGCTTCAATTGGTGTTGCAAATGTCAGCCTATCTAGTCCAAATTCTGACAAATGTGCTTCAAAATCAGCATCAAATAACACATTTTGAGGCTTGATATCACCGTGAACCATTTCTGAGGTGTGCAAAAATGTGATCCCTCGAGCAATCCCAAGGGCAATCAAATGCCTCATCGGCCAATTTAGAACATGCCCATCATGGTGTGATGCTTCTTGAAGGAGAGTAGCCAAGTTTCCATTAGGCATGTAATCGTAGACTAGGAGCCTTATATCTGGTGGACCTGCATAATACCCCCTTAAAACAGTGAGGTTCCTGTGCTTCACTTTCCCGAGCATCTCAGCCTCCTTCTTGAAGACTCGATTTTCAAGGAGTCCATCAGGTAATCTTCGGATAGCCAGGACCATCCCGTCATTAAAGGAGGCCTTGAATACCATTCCATATTTTCCTCTGCTTAAAACATTTTCCTCATCAAATTGCCTTGTTGCCTCTAAGGCTTCAGGCAATGTTATCTTGTTATTGAACATGACTAGCTTCGGGACACCACTTTCACTGCTGCTTCTACTTTTAGAACTTCTTGGTGTGCTAGGTTTCTTCTCCCCCCAGGTTGCCTTTTCTTTGAGCTTCTTGCGCCAACGAAGGAGCCTTATGACATAGCCACAACAACATAGTGTTAGGACGAGAATACCAGCTAGGGCTACAGCAATAAGCAATATCGACCTTTTTTTCTTTCCCACAGATGGACACACTTTCTTCAATGGAGACCCACATAGGTTGCTGTTGTTTGCAAATAATGAAGGATCATTGAAGTGAGAACCTAGGGTTTTCGGGATTTCTCCTTCAAGATGATTTGAAGACAAATTTAAGTTTTGCAAGGTGGGAATACGGGTGATATTTTCTGGAATGGAGCCACTCAGATTGTTTGATGAGACGTCCAGCGTTCTAAGGTGTAGCAAATTTGATATTGAACTTGGTATCGAACCTGATAAATGATTCGAATCCAAGGCCAAATACTGCAAATTAGAGTAATTGAATATCTCATCCTGAATACTACCATTCAAATTATTATGACCCAAATTAAGTACCTTCAAATGAGATAACCTTGATAAAGAATTCGGAATATTGCCTGCTATACGATTCCAGGCAAGTTCAAGAACTTTTAACTCTGAACAATTGCCAAGTTGTGGTTGAATGTTCCCTGATAATCGATTATCTGATAGGGAAAGGACATCCAAGGACCGGAGGAAGCCGAAAGTTACCGGAATGTCACCAGAGAGTGAATTAGAGCTAAGATTCAAGTATCTCAAACCAGCTAAACTACTAAATCCCTCAATACCATTCCCCTGTAAATTATTCTCCTGTAATGCAACAACCTCTAAATTAGGCAGCCCAAATAACTCAGCAGGCAAATTCTCTGAAATATTCTGCTTGCTCAAATCTAAAACTCTTAGCATCATCAAACTCCCAATGCTAGCCGGAATCGAACCCGAAAACCCACAATGACTCATATTCAACACCACTAAATTCTTCATATCCCCAATTCTCACAGGAATCTGCCCAGAAAATTTATTAAAACTGAGGTTCAAAGTAGTCAAATTACTGAGTTGAAGCACTTCATCTAGGACCACTCCAGTCAATTCATTTTCACTCAAATTCAATACTTCCAAACTCTGAATACTACCCACATCAATGTCAATTGATCCCACAAATCTGTTCCTCCCTAATGACAAAACCCTCAATCTATTCAAATTTTCGAAAACCCGAGGAATTCTCCCCGAAAATTGATTTCCCTCAAGATCCAGAACCCTCAACACCCTACATTGTCCTAACTGACCAGGAATTTGACCAGTTAGAGAATTATTAGCCACTCTAAGCTCCTCTAATCTCGTCAAATTCCCAAAGTTCGCGATTAGTGAACCCGTGAAGATGTTTCCAGAAAGATCTAGAATCCTCAACGTTGGGATATCCGCCACCCAACTCGGAAACTCGCCAACAATGCGATTCCCGTGAACATCTAGAATCTCCAAACCACTGTTAAAAGTACAGTCTGAACCCGGCTTTGCGACTCCTGTGAGCGCGTTGTTGCTAAGAAAAACAAATCGAAGCGACCTAGAGCTGGATACGTTACAGAACAGAGAGGCAGGGACCATGCCAAAGAGATTATTAGAGGAGAGAGAAAGTACCTCCAGCAACGGCATTGCTCCAATCGTCGCTGGAACATTGCCGGAGATGAAATTGTTCTCTGCCGAGATATGAACAAGCGAGGTACAGCTGAGGATCGCCGAAGGCAGCGTTCCCACGAGAAGGTTCGAGTCAAGCCATAAGTACTGCAGCCACTGAAGCCCACCAATGCTCGCCGGAATCTCCCCGGAGAACCTATTCGACGACAAATTAATCAGTCTGAGCTGCGACCCCTTTGAGAAATTCGCCGGGATTTGCCCGGACAGCCCATTATATGAAAGGTCCAGCACCCGGACACTACCAGCAATCCCGCCGGGTATTCTGCCCGACAGGTTGTTACCGGAGAGATTAACAACCTGGACATTCTTCATCTGAAGAATCCCCGGCGGAACATCTCCGGAAAGGGTATTATTATGAAGGTAAAGAGCTCGAAGCAGAGGCAAAGACGAAAGCGAACCCGGAATCGACCCATGAAAATAATTAGAGTGAAGGCTCAACCCCTGCAACTGCTTTAACTCCCCAAGCTCCGGCGAAATAACGCCGGAAAGCTGAAGCCGTGGAAGACGAAGGTCCTGAACTTTGCTAAAAGAACAGGTAACACCACGCCAGTCACAGGGAGCAAGTGACGTGGACGCATCCCAGCCGTCTAAAGCGCCAAGTGGGTCATTGAGATTGTTCTTGAAGGCTAGCAGTGAGTCAACCTCCGTCGCCGGAGCCGAAACGACGGAGGAAATAAAGGTGGTGAAAAAGAGGAAGACAAGAAAAATAGCCGTTGCCATAAAAAAAAGGTGGAGGAAGAAGAAAGTGGGAAAAATAATGATTAGATATAAGAAGGAAGAAGAAGATTGAAGATGTTCATAGTTTATTGTTTTTGTCTATGTTTTAGAGAACGCAATTTAGGGCAAGACTTGAGTTGTTTAGAGTGAGTAGAGTGGAGTAGTGGAGTGTTAATTGTGAAGTGTGGTTTTTTATTTAGTAATGTAATCAAGTATGTGCAGTAGCGTAGACGGACTGTCGCAATCTATTTCCCAATAATGTTCCGTATGATTCATTATTATTATACCCGTTGTTATACGGAGTACTTTCTACCGAGTATGTAGTACGTGTATCGATTATTTTATCTAAGGAATTAAATAACTTTTGGTGTAGAATTTGTTATATATGCGGGCGTATTGTACACTCAACTATTAGTTTTTGTTTTTCATTTGATGATAAAATGAAAACAATCATCAAAATAAGAACAAATACTCATGAGTGTGTGGTACAACCGAGTGGCTAAGTGTATATAACAACCTCTTGTTTTGGTGTGGTTGGTTCGGGATTTATCTATTATGAGGTTACAAACACAAAATTTTTACACTGCTAAATACGAAGTATGAGTATCTATTTATTATTATCTTAGACTACGAGCAAGTAGCAACCCTTATTTAAGGTTATAAGTGTTGAAATATAATTTCTAAATTAGTACTCTCTTCTATGTATCTTGCTCTTTTCCTTTGAAATATTGACACTAATTATAAGGTAAGAAAATTTTCTAAATTAATCTCTCTATGTATCATACTCCCTCCGTCCCCTTTTGATTGTCTCTTATGGACAAATTTTAGTCTCAAAATGTTCACCTCATTTGCTTTTTCCAACAACCATTAATATTAAATTTTTACCAAAATTCCCTCCAATTTGCAACAATATTTGTGCAAATTTCACTTTTCCGTGTTAATTTTGTTTTTCCATATACTTTTATCACTTTCTCTCTCTAATTTTTTGCATACCCAATGTCAATTTACTTTTTCAATACACTTTAACTATTCTTATTTGTGTTTATTAATTCCTGTGAAATATGCCCATAAGGGATATAATATAGTCAAACTGGATCTTATATATACAAGTATACACCCTTGCACACGTAGCAATATGTGTTACAATTGTTGTTGTATGCCGATCAATAAATCAGTTGGGCGAGTCTAGTTGTTGTTGATTTTGGGTTATTGTAGGAAATAAATCAAAATTAGTGTATTAATTATGGACTTAATTAGTATTCATTTTTTAGAATTTTTTTTTTTTTTTAAATGAAAGTTGGATTCAATTATAAAAGTTTTATTTATGTGTCGTGTAAGATATATTTGATACTCACAAAAAATGGAGTTGTTTTGAATAACTGATAAAGTTTTGAGGTTTTTGGGTAATTTTACTCACAAAAGTTAGCATACTAAAATGGAGTTGTTTTGAATAAGACATGAGTTCTCACAAACATATTTCATTACATGAGTTCTCACAATATTGATCTTAATTTTAAGATAGTGATTGGCACGGACGAAATAATAACATAAAAAACAAGAATCGGTGAATGACGGGAGATGCAAGAGACATGATGGGAAAATAACGGAGAAAATTTGAAAATCACTTTATAAAAGAGAGTTATGTGAAAAGCAGATTCCAGCCATAAAACAAAGTCAATGTACGGAATCTTGACTTTTTCACCGGAAAAGTGTTTTGTTTTTATATTTTTGTTAAATCAAGTTACTATTTGACAAAAACATTCAATACACAAACTTAACAAAAAAACAAGGTAGTTTTTGACAATTTTCCCTTGTTGGTATGATAGATGATATCAATGGCGGCCTGGTGGTTAACTACTTGGTGACCTTGTACTTCTGGAAAAATAGAAAAAGAACAAGTTAAAAACCCAATGATTTAAAAGAATCTGTAAATTATACAAAAGCCAACAAAGATGTACAAACCTTGATCTTCTTTAATAGATTTCGGGCATACTCATTGTTGACAAAATGATCTCGAACAGGCTAATAGAAATAAGAATGAAGATGTTTAAAACTCTACTATACTTGACCAATAAAAACCAATGGAGTTCTGCAAGATCAAAAATATACCTGCAGAATTTTGTTCAGTGACTTTGCTAATGCAAATTTCAAGTCCTTAGGGTGCAATGCCTCTGCTTCATAATCAGCAACTACTTCTTCAAAGGTAAGGTATGTTCTGATATTGACAGTAGAATGGCAAAGATAAATAAAATATAAGAATAGCATAGTATTTCATAATCAAGACCCAGTAATGGTGCAGGGCTTACTTAGGTCCACCATATGCAGCTTCGCGATCAATAGTAAATTCCTTGAACCATGGCAATACAATGTATTTCACATATTCTAAACATGGATTTTTCTCAACTATCTTTGGTGGACAGTAAGCTTTCTTGATCTTCAAATTAACATCAGCCTAAGAAATACAGACAGAAGATCAATAAAAAGTGCTTTTCTTTTGACTATTTAACAGTCAGTTTACATATCAAAGATCTCTCTAGTATCATACCTCCGAATCATCCATAAAAATGGCAGATGACGGATCAGACTTTGACATCTTTTCTTGCCCTTGGAGCAAGCCTGGAAGCATATCTGTGAGCCACCATCAAACAAACTAAAATAAGTCATCAGCGCAACCAATTTATGATCATAATTGACACAATCTAGCTGACACAACTTGAAAGAATACAAAGCAGAAATGCATACGGTGTGATAAAATGATAGGCTTATGCTTTCTTTTGATATCGTCACAGTACTCCCGAGCAAGCACATTGACCTTGCGCTGGTCCATGCCGAGCTGGCAAATGTCCGCCTATTCACAAAATTGTATTTAAATATCACAGTAGAAAAAAAATAGTTTTCGGTATAAAGCAATGCAAAAGGAATGTTAAGAAGGGCAATTCTTATCATAATAAGTTAATAACAAAACAAATTTAGAAAAATAGGTAAAATAATTGACATGAATTTAACATTTTACTACATGCAAAGACAGGGAAAGAAACTCAACCATAATAAACAATTCAACTCTTGATTACAAAGCCTGGTGCCAAGACAGATTACAGGGCAAAGTTACTAAAGTTGTACTCATTATGCCAATATATCAGCCAGCTATAAGTCGCAAACACGGCCTAAATAAAAATGACAAGGATGTCAACGGAAAGAAAGAGCATAAACCAAACAACAGCCAACAGGCCACCAGGTTATAAAATGGTCACCACATAAGCTAAACATATGACAAAGAGGTTCATTGTTAATAATATTGCAAAATAACATCTATTGATGTAATAGATTAACCTTAGAAAGGGCAATTTGGGAAGTTTAAGGCGCAGGTTTGTCCATGGCAGAGGTAGTGTTGGTTGTGGTGGCTTCACGCAGCAGAGGCGTGGTGACTTTTCCGGTGGTTTTACCGGCGGTGGCCCAGGTAAGTTCGCCGGTGGAGATGGTGGGAGAGGCGGCATTGTTCAAAGTAATTTTGTCAGGGACATCGATTCATCACCATCAGCGGCCGCAAGAAGGGGTGGTGATTTCGCTGGTGATCCTACCGGCAGCTGCTGTGTGGCCGGAGGTGGAGCAGGAGGCATGTTTCAAGGAGAGTGGTTATTTGGTGGGTTCTTCAAGAAGACAGAAGGAGCAGCTTTTGGAAGTTTGACTAGAAACTTCTTTGGCTTGTGGGGGAAGCCAAGTAGGGGGCATGCTAGTAAGGGCAAATTGGGTAAATCATATTGGGTGGGAGTAGTACAAAACTACTTCAGTTCACGGTTCACCCATTTTAAATTCTGCACCTCAATTAACAACAAAGGCTTCCTCTATGGGCCACCCAACTTCAAGCCCAATTTCTATTTCCATGATCCAAGTATCACAAGTCAGATAAGCCCACTTTTGGTGCCACATCCATTTCATTCCTGTTGCATACTCATCATCTGGACTAAGTTTCCTAACCCCCCATTTTTTCAACAACTCCCAGTCAGTAGCTCCCAATGTCTTCTCACAGTAGTTTCTTCACATAATTTATCAAGAGATTTCACCACGAAGGAGCTCAATCAGTTGTGGAAGCTGGGCATTAAGGATGATAGTGACTATCATTGTCGAGGCCGGGTACTAAGTGCTGATTATAAACCACCTTGAGGACAAGGTGAAAGTTAGGGGGGCGGTATTGTAATAGATTAACCTTAGAAAGGGCAATTTGGGAAGTTTAGATGGTTTTAGGTTAGTAGTCCTTACTCCTTAGTATAAATAGGAGATAATATATGCATTTAGGTTTTATGTGAATTGTGAGGAAAAATGTTGAGAGTAGTAACCTCAAGCTACTAGGAGAGTGATAACCTAAAGTTATCAAGAGAGTGATAGCCTTAAGCTATTAATCTATCCTTTTGTATCCAATTTCAGTCATTATTAATCAAAGTATCAAGCTTTTATCTCTTAATTAATCTTTAAAACAGAAAATACTAAGGCAGTCCATAACAATTGAGCACCCTGAATTTGAAAAGAGCAATGAAGGAAAGTGAATCATGTAGCATATATGAGTAAGATCAGCTCAAACAAGCATCATCTTCACATGATCACAATTTCTCAAAATATACGCTTTTTATCCTACCTTGTATTTGAGTGTCAGTGTGTGCACAAGTTCTTTTAACTCCACTCCCTATAGTACACTTTTAAGGCATAATATATATGGAACAATTTCAAGAGCTTTGTACATTTTACATTAACTTAGCTCCAATAATATCCCAGTTAACAGTACAGCTGAATAAAAGTGAGTGAATACTCTTAACAGCATAATATAGTGTACCTTCAAGAAAAAGATATCAGCGCATTGCATGCATGGATAAAAGATCTGAGCACCAGTTAAATCTTCTGGGTCTTCACGACCCATAATTTGACAGCACCTACAAGCAAAAGTTGCATGGGCCATCCATAAGCTTAATTACGAAAGTAAACTTGATAAAAAATAAATCTTATGGAAACCCCGATCACCTCTGGAGCCTTGGCAGCTTGTTCTTGGCGGCTATATCCATCACAAGAGGCCAGTACTCGTGTGCACGCTCATTGATTTCTTTGGAGGCCCACAAAAACTCAACCTTTCCTGAATCAATATCCATTCCAGCAGCCTTCCAGACTTCAATGAAATAGTTCCCAACTTCTTGTATTTTCTTGATATCACCACCCATTTTATTATTAAGTTGGGCAAACCAGTCTGCAATCCACATTCTTACTCTACAACCGGCAGATAATAACTTGTTCACATTTATTATCTTCATAGCCCCCTGAACATTAAAATAGTAACAAGACCAGAAATCCAACATTAACACAAGTCACAATCACAAACCTTGATAGCTCACAAGCCCAAATATAAAGGTAAAGGTTAGAACACTCTACAGACCGGTCACACAATATTACATCAAGTGAATGTATAGATTGAACATAACAAAGGCCAGTAAAAATGAACAAAACCCTCAGTAATCGCATCATTACTGCAGGGGACGGAACCAATATCCATGTACCCTCCCAACCTAAAGTTGGACCTCCTAGACCAATGTTGACACCTCCCCGGAAGATAGTGGAGCACCCTCACTACTCACTTACTCAGACTGGCCACAGAAACAGGAGCAACCTTCCCATGATTATGGGCCAGATCATGTTACCCTGCTTTAAAACTGGAGGCCACAATCTCACACCTTACTCTAGAACATCATTTTAACTTTAGCTGTTTATCATCATCAACAGAAGGGTTCCCTCGACTAAAACCTCTAAGGTAGCCAACATTTGTTGCCCATAACAGGGAACAACCTGGACTATCACCTCCATATTCTATACCAGAACAATTACCAACAACAAGCTTGTTCGAGTGTATTGTAAAGAATGCCTATGTTAATTAACTAGGTAAATATTTTAGACCTAGTGACTAAAGTTTAAGAAATCTCAAAATTACAACTTCTGCTTAACTAATTTCCCCTTGCAAGTTATACGATAGCTTTGCCATTATCATTTGAAATGTTAATATCAATCCATCAAATTGACAGCATAAAAAACACAACCACTCTATATGTATTAAATGTAGTCTATGTTACTCTTACTCCTCATTTCACCCCTTACATACCCGTGTTACATCCTCGACACTCCAACACTAGTCGTAACACTTGAACACGTACCCGTACCAACATCCGATACAAATCACTAACCATTCATATAACATAAATTAATCCATTTTAACCCCACCCCAACACATATAAAGTGATTCCCAGGAATCCCAGCTACAAAACAAAATAAAAACACTAAATTTCGAAAACAAATCAATAAAAAATTAGAATCAAACCTGGGCAATATGCATATGACCAGAAGGTTCAAATCCATCATAGCAAATAGGCTCAGGTTTCTTCGAAAGCAGCAACATCAGCTCAGATTCTTGAATACATTCTTCCCCAACACTCTTAATGATCTCAAATCGTTCCTCCAATGTCATCCTACATCATACAAATCAAGAAAATCCCATTAAAATGAATTCAAATTAGGAGAGAGAAAGTGAAGCAAAAGTACGGTGGATTACCCGGTGGCAGAGGATGATTCTTCGGCGGCGGGGGTAATGGAGAGAGAATCGAGTTTTTCCTCCGGCGGACATTGTTGGTCCTGAGCTTTGTCGACCTCCATTGAAGTTGGTGAGTGAAGAGATGAGAGAGAAAGATGAATTAGGGTTGTCGAAATTCAGAAGTTTTACTTGTTTAATTGTGTATTTTTTTGGGAAAAAAAATGGGGAAATTAAGAAGTTGTTTATATATGAGGTTTAGAAGGGATCTTAACCGTTCGTTTTTTAATCGATGGCTTTGATAGATGGGATTTTTAGGTGAAAGTAAGAGTTTATTCTCATTTATTGAAGTAAACTGAATTGATTGGAGTTGAAATGAACTAAATTGAAATGATTGGAGCGAAACTGATTTGAACGTGAACAGGCCAATGTAAAAAAGTCAAATTGGGATTTATAGTTAGGAAGAGGGGAAAAAAAAATCAATTATGGATAATCTAATAATGAAGGATTTCCTAAAAAAAATGAAGGATGGTTCTCTCCAAAATAAATAAATCCTTAACAAAAAGTATAAGATATCTTTTATAAATAGTGCTTGGACAATTATACCTTCAAAAAAATTTATTTACTTAATTGCCCCCATTAATATTAGTTAGCTTTTTTTTTAAACTCTTAAAAATAATGTGAAGACATTTATACCTCTAAAAACAAATCTCTTTTCACATTGTTTTCCCCTGATTAATACTACTAACATCTAAATTTTGATGTAAGATCAAATCGAAAGAACTTCTCAAATATTGCGAGATATGATGCATGCATCGCGCGCGTTAGCCACCTAGTAAATAATAAATGATAGATGTCTTTGGAAACAGTTCATATCTATTTAACTTCATGGTCATGATTAAGAATCAAGCACTGTGTTCATTTTGTTCTTATAAATGTTCATTTTCGACTATGAAATGTGACTAAACAAGAGCCTGACTATTGTCTTGTAAAAGTTCAAAACAATAGTTATAAAAGTTCTAAACAATAACCTTCTAAAAGTTCAATAGAAAATTTCAGGTAAATTAGAATTTGGTTGATAGTTATTCAATAATTATTATTGTTCAAATTTATTTATCTTAACCTTGATAATTTTGAATTTTTGACTGATACTTGTGTTTATTATGTTTTCTTTCATGTTCGTTTTTAGCACATAGATGAACATGCACAACCTTCTAAACAACCTATCCCTTTTTACTCTTTGAGGTTTTTTATTGATCCAATTTACTCCTCAATTTTGTATTATTTCCTAAGCTTAATATTGTCTTGTAGTTTTTTTTGATGAACTTTTTATGGTTTTCTATTCTCGGAGAATATATGGATGCATGAATTATTATAATTATTATTGTTGTTGTTGTTGTTGTTATATCTCAAAAACAAAAGTCATACAACCTACAATAAATTAGTGGGAAGGCGAGATACAATCTGGGCCCCCACTTATCTAGCTATAGCAAAGCCTACCCTAGTGAATATATGAGCTGCAGCACGAGCCCCAATGTCTTGCGTCGTTGAGAACCTTTGAATCCGCTTCAGCAACGCAACAACCTTATTATTATTATTATTATTGTTATTATTATTATTATTATTATTATTATTATTATTATTATTATTATTATAGAAAATAACAAAAACCGACAAAAGTCAATCGATTCACAAAAATTTAGTGGGGAGCCGAGATACAATCTATTTTTTTATTATCATTGAACATCGTTGCTAATTATAAAAAAATAAATAAAAAATAAAAAAACCTATTGAAACACTTCTTTTGTTTTTTTTTTTTAACTTGCTAATTTCTCATTTCACAATAGTAATTAATTATTTCAAGCAATGATATCTTTGATTCTTATAAAAAAAAGTGATAATATGAAATGATAATTCGAATAAAATCTAATAAGATTTTGCATGATTATATTTAAGTTTATCACAAATAATTAAATTAGTCAAAATGGTGTACATGAATATATAGTGTATTAGTAAAAGAATTACATATCCAAAACACAAAAAGTAATGTGTATCAGTTTGGGTTTTCTACCAAAATTTAATTACAATTTACATATGTCCAAAATCTTGAATTGATCCACATCACTGTGATTTGATATTACTTCCATAATTACATTTTAATCTAATATTAAGTTTTGAAATCTCTATACAAATCCTTACTATTGATTAAATTTATAATAAATTCTTTTTACCACAGAAAAAAGCGTGATCAAGAAGTTTAGAGAAAAATGGTGAGACCAAAGATGCAATTGAAAAAGTTGAATGACGAGCTATCAAGAGAACAATACTACTTGCAGAATAAATCAACTGTGGAAAAGAAAGTTGAAGAAATGAGTGTTCTTACTGGAATAGATGCGTTTTTCCTTGGATTTTCTCCTAACGGCATCCCTAGTCTTCATATGGGAAAAAATAGGCAAGCAAATATTTATCTATTCGCTGTATCATTTCATTCATAATATATATATAATGTTTTATATTTAATTAATTTAAACTGAAAAATCTCATTCGCTTTACGTATCATTTAAATTATTTAATTTTATATAAAATTAATAATCTCATATTTAATTGAATGCCACTAAAGGAGCGCTGAAAAAATTAAATCCTATATGGCTATCTAAAAACTCGGGAAAAAACTCCACTAAGCATAAAGTATTTTAATTTATTGAGGAAAGTCTTAGGGATTTGAATAGTTCTTGGAATCAAAGTCGTTCATCAATTTATGAAACACGCTATACATTTGATTAAGATGCAATCATTTTTTTTTGTATCATTTCATAAAAATTTATCACCGTTACATACTTACAAAAAAATTCATATACAATTAGATATAATTGTGGATTTTTGAAACAATAATAAAATGAAATGATCTGATATTTATTTTTTGACGCCATTCATGTTCTTAGATTTCGATTTTATAAGATTTAATTAAATGATGAGTCGTGTAGTAGGCGCGCTGTAGAAAACACTGATACTTGAAAAATGACATACATGAAAAAAAACAAAATGAAAATTAGCTAGATTATTACAACTTAAGCATTTAAGAGATTAGTTTTGTTCCTTATTTGCCTTTAAGCCCCTGTTTACTTCACCTTAAAAGTAATAATAATTTTAGTTCAGTAAAAATAATTCCAGTTCAGCAAAAATAAGTTAAGTTCAGTTCAGTAAAAATAAGTTCAGTTTAGAAAATTTAGTAATTTTAAAGAAGAAATATAATAGAAAATTAGTAAAAATAATTTTAGTTCACTAAAATTAATTTAAGTTCAGCAAAAATAATTCCAGTTCAGTAAAAATAATGTAAGTTCAGCAAAAATAAGGTGAAGTGAACAAGGCCGAAGAATATTATAGCGTAATTAACACAACAAGCAAGATTTATGTCCATAGACATTCAACTAAGCAAAAAGTTGGTAAAGTTTTGTGAATTCATCGGATAGTTCTTTGAACGATAGCCATTCATTTTTCAATTAGAAAATATATTATATTCAGATATAAAATTTATTGAATTCTATTTGAATCTACGGCATATTAAAAAAAAAAAAATGTATTGCAATAACTTTTATTTTGGTATTTGATTTTCAGTAATTTTGTGAAAATGATGAGGAGGTTTTCTATGGTTCCCTATGGTGATAGAGAAAAGAGGTTAGTGTTTTAATTTGCACTGTAATTCCTCGATATCTTTTGTTTTACATCTTTCCATTAATTTGTTATACACTTACGTAAATTTGTTTATAATATTTTTCAGGAGACTGGACAATCTTCAGGTAAATTTCATTGATGAATAAGCCCAGGCCAAATGATAATTCAACTTCTATTTACTTGTTATTGTAAAATTAATTTATCAAGAACCTTTACTTACTTTTCTAACTAAGATGATTTAATTCACTGTTTTTTTTATAGGGTATTAAATTATTACTGATTTTCTTTTTCTTTAATCTTTATGAGAGAGTTATATATTATTATTATTATTATTATTATTATTATTATTATTTGTGGTAACCAGACAATCAAGAGTACTTATCAAAAGGATGGATACACTGTAGATGTCCAAACCATTTATGAGGCATGGTATGATACTTTAATTTGTTGTAGATTCAAATGATACACTTCATACTTTATACATATGTATCTTTTTCTACGTTATAATGCATGAGTGTGAGAGAAAAGCTCCCTACTTTCTTGTGTACCTTAGCTTTTCTTTTTAAACAAATAAGAAACATAATGTATTGCCCTCATGCAAATGTAGTATATTACTATTGTCATATATACCATATTCAAAGCCCAACACATGTAAAAAGAATCAACAAAAATGGAGCATTGATTGTTATTGCTTCAATCTTAGGTTCAATTCCCCTTGATTGTGAGCCTATCTTAGGGTTCGATTCTTGTTAAATTCATCAAGTACTTGTTTACAGATAAATTAAAGAAATGAACATTACTGTAATTATATAACAAAACATATATGTATGATTAAATTGTACGTGTAAAATATTTTATAAGGTACCTTACTAACAAAACACACACACACAATTATACATATTGATACTTGATAGTAATTTCAGCTTTAGAGAACATACACAACACACAAGAATGACAATGAAAAAATTTTAAATTTTTTTATTGATGATAATATTATATATATTTTTTTTTTTTACCTAATTTCAGGAAAGTCAAGACAGTGGAGGTTAGTACATCTTCCTTTCTTGTTTAATTTAATTTACTTCTCTAATCTTTTAATCGATTAAATCTTGAATTAACTTAATTATATTCTGATGTCATGAAATAGGATTTGGGACAAAAATTAATTGAGAAAAAAAAGAAACTAACTGATCTCAAACTGAAGAAGAGGTATAATATAGTTACTATGTGTATATATATTGTCAATTTATAAATTTATTCTAGTGTATACTACTTATATCAAGCATATAATTAGTCAGAATTTTTAAAGATTTATTTGTTTTGAGTCAAACTTTAAATGCAGTTACTGGGAGAATACAAAAGTTGTGACTAGCATTGAAAAAATTGCAGAGATGGAACAAAGTTTACAGAAAACCCTTCAAGACATTCGCCAACACAAGGTATGTACCTAGAAGTCAACTTATTAATTGTTACGTACCCTCCTTTAATCTTTTAAAGTTATTTTAATTTGTATTTATTGTAAGTCTGTAAACTCATCAGTCGTGACTAATTTTAAAATGACATGTATTTATAAACGACGATGGATTGAAGTATTTACTAAATACATGTAGGTCAAATCATATATGTAACGTGTTACTCCGTACTTGTTTGTATTTTTCTTGTATCACAGAAAGAATTATATGAGCAACATTTGATGATATCTCAAACTGCTGCTGAGCCCTTTGAATTCAAGTGTGACTAATATATATGCTTTAATTAAAGTGTAATCCTCACTCTTTTATTATTTAAACGTCTATTTTATCTTATTATTTGATCTAATTAAAATCAATTATTTCTAACACATCATTTCATTCTTATTGCAGAAATGATGACTTTGGTGCATGTTCTAGTTAATATCATCGTCGGATTCAATAGCATGAGAAGTACTCATATATTAAAAATTCTATACTCGTAATAATAAATATTTACCTATTTAAGACTTATAAATAAATAGTTGAGAACGACCAATAGACTTTTAAATTTGGTGTATTTAAAGTTAAGTGAAGTTGAGAGTTATTTGTGAGCGCATGTGAGTCATATAAACACTTATTTAGAAATCCATGAATGTTACAAACTTTTCGTATTGTTATGAGAAATACTCGTACTACTTAGTAATAAATTTGCTTAAATTATCTATTTGGCCTTTTAAGACAGCAAACATATCTCTTGCAATAGACCAAAACCATTATATTTCAATTTAATTTCCCTTTTGGTCCAAATATCAAACTATGCCCAATCAGGCAAGCTAAGCATCCAACCCTATAAAAAACCTAAAAATTTAATGTACGAATGCAACTATTTATGTAGGGGGAAATTAGTTTAATTAATTAATGTCAATTTTTTTTCCCATTTTCTAGAGGGGGTGAGAATCGATCCCAGATTTCCTGGAGGAGGGAGGGAAGCTCTAACCACTTGAGCTATACCTACAGAGAATTATGGAGTGTTAAAAGAAGAGATTTTGGAGAGGGTTTAACAAACAAAAAACACACATTTAAAAACACTAGACAATCTTCACTTCACAATCACAATTCAACAAACAAAAAACAATTCAACAAACAAACAACAATGGAAGCCCTCACACATTTGGGCTACAATCTCTGCTACCCCACTCTCCGACCACCACTTTCCTCTTCCTCTTCAAGAAAAGACTTCCTCCACCGCCCCACCACCGTCACCGCCACCAGCGCCGCCACTAACTCCGGCGCATCGACGTCATTTCCCGGCAGTAAATGGGCTGACCGCTTACTCTCCGACTTCCAATTCTTACCCACTTCAATTTCTGATACTTCCACTTCATCTTCTACCCCTACTTCTATTCCTCCCTCTCTCTCTCCTCCTGACCGCAATATCTCCATTCCCCTCAATTTTTATCAGGTATTGTACAAAGTTATGATATTTGTGTTTGCATTATGAATGAATTTATGGATGTATGCCCAGGTTTTTTCAATGATGATTTGTGATTTTGGGTTGAAATTGAGATTACCCATTTTGTGCGGATTTATGATTTTGGGTTTATCATGAGATTTACCCAGCTTTGTAATTTTTGATTTTGAGTTGATAATGTGATTTGCCTAACTTTGTGATTCTTAGTTTTGGGTTGAAATTGTGATAACCTACTTTGTGATTACTAGTTTTTGAGTTGAAAATTAAAGAAATTTGAGCTTGAATTGAGATTATACACATTTGTAATTTTTGATTTTGGGTTAAAATTCAGAATACCCACTGATTATTTTGGTTGAAATTCTTCATTTTTAATTTTTTTGTTTTTAATAGAAATTCTTCATTTTTAATTGAAAATGTGATTAACTAATTATTGTATTGTTCTTATTATTGGATTGAATATGACATTATCCAGCAATGCAATTTGCACATTTATTGACACATTTTAGAGTGTAATTATTAATTTTGAGCTGAAATTCAGAATACCCAACTTTATATTTTGGCATTTGAACTTTATCATTCTTCTTTCCTTTCAGGTGCTGGGAGCGGAGACCCATTTTCTGGGTGATGGGATAAGGAGGGCTTATGAAGGAAAGGTTTCGAAGCCGCCGCAATATGGGTTCACCCAAGATACTCTTATTGCCCGAAGACAAATCCTGCAAGCTGCTTGTGACACTCTTTCTAACCCCAGTGCTAGAAGGGAATATAATTCAGGTCTTTCTGATGCATTTGAAGAGACTACCCTCTTTGATGTCCCTTTTGACAAGGCAAGTTTGTATTTCTACATAAAGTGCCCCCATTTTGATTTCTGTAGCTTTTGTGGTTGAAGTTTTTTTGCTTATTGAAATGGATAGTTATTGGTAGATGGTATTACGGTGTGCTATCTATGTCACGAGCTTCATTAGGTTTTGACTTTTGACTATGTAGATTTGTAGTTAACAATGTTGATATGAGGGCAGCACTGTATTTGGGGAAAGGTTATCACATATTCACATTACACATGGTCTTGGGTAGCTTGAAGATTCCTCGAAAACACATTGATTTTTGTTAAACACATTGGCACTTCTCCGTATAGGGAATTGATAATGCCATAATGGAATTAGTATATGTTATTATTATATGTACATGCCAACATGTTGAAAGAATACTCATATTAAAGGGCATTACATTTGTGATTATCTCATTTGATTTGTGGGTTTTGGTGCTTTAGGTGCCAGGTGCATTGTGTATTCTGCAAGAGGCCGGGGAGTCCGAACTAGTCCTTAGAATTGGAGATGCATTGCTAAAAGAGAGACTACCCAAACCCTTCAAGCATGATATTGTGTTGGCAATGGCCCTTGCTTTTGTTGACTTCTCAAGGGATGCAATGTCATTATCTCCTCCTGATTATGTCTTTGGCTGCGAGGCCCTGGAGCGTGCTCTAAAACTCTTGCAGGTAACACTCAGGAACTCGTTGGTTATGATGTAAGAGAATTAAATATTTTCTTTAAGACTCCAGAATCACATATTCCTTCTGATTATACGAAGTTTTTTTAGTAAATGCATAATGAAGCGGCTCAAGGAACTTACTTAGAAAGAAAAGCTAATCCTAGGATTATTATTATAATATTTTCCTATGATAGAGTAAATATGGGTGTTATTCATTTCTCCACTTATTACCTGAGTTTGGGTAATAATAAAGCATTGCCCTACTGTGTATTTAATTATAAATATGCCAGAACTCTGAGGCCCTACCTGGAACTCTGATATTTTTGTTGTGTAGGAGGAAGGTTCAAGTAGTCTTGCACCAGATTTACAAGCACAGATTGATGAGACATTGGAGGAGCTTAAACCCCGTTATGTTTTGGAGCTCTTGGCTTTGCCTCTCACTGATGAATATCGGAAGAAAAGAGATGAAGGCCTGCACGGTGTTCGTAATATATTATGGTCTGTTGGAGGAGGTGGTGCTGCGGCTATAGCTGGAGGTTTCACTCGTGAGGATTTCATGAATGAAGCCTTTTTGCATATGACAGCAGCTGAGCAGGTCAGTTCAAACTTTGCCTGTTTTTCACTGTGTATTGTGTAATTCATTGCTTTCATATTGTAAATTGTAATTTTTCTTTCTATATTTTCCTTAGTGCTTATTTTGGAAGTGGAAGCAGAAAAGGGATTGGAGAATGGTTTATATGCAAGTAATGTTCACTAGACCTTCACAGAAAGAACGTAGAAAGCCAATCAGCATGTAGTTGACTGGTCTGACCTTTTGAATTTAAGTATAATTGAGAGTTAGGTAAATTCAAGTTCCATGTTGGAATAAAGCTGAAATAGTGGCTGTATTGAACTGGTTGCAATAGCTCTTCCTTGGTCAAGTCCATACATATGACCTCCGTAGATTACCTTTCACCCCCTCCTTTAGACAGGTTGATTGGTTAATCAAGCACTGTTCTTGCAAAGTTGACTTAGGCCCTGTTCACCTGATATTGTTCTTATTTATGAATCAGATATGTTCAAATTAATTCAGATAAAGTAAAATTACTCTTACAAGTTTAGCAAAACCTCAATTACATTTTAATAGTTTCAGAAAAATACAGTTGAATACTGTTGGACAGTACTTAGATAGAAGAAACTTTGGTTTTAAGAATAAGGGCGACACGCACATCATTCCCTCTCTGAAGCCGGGACTCTCCACCATTAGACATCCTTGCATGGAATCTCTTCCCAACATGAAATTTAGGAGGATTCCCCCTCTCCTCCTCATTCCAATCTAGAAATAAATTTATTTTCTGTCTTTTGTGTCAGGTTGATCTTTTCACTGCCACGCCAAAAAATATTCCAGCTGAAAGCTTTGAAGCTTATGGAGTAGCTCTTGCACTTGTTGCTCAAGCTTTCATTAGCAAGAAGCCTCATCTCATTCAAGATGCTGATGACTTGTTTCGACAACTTCAGCAAACCAAGTTGGTGCCCATAGGAGACTCCATTTCTTTATATGCTACTCAAGAAAATCGTGAGAAAGATTTTGCATTGGAGAGGGGTCTTTGTTCTCTTTTGGTTGGAGACCTTGATCATTGTCGGACATGGTTGGGTCTGGACATTGAAAATTCGACCTTCAGAGATCCATCAATTGTGGAATTTGTGCTGGAAAATTCAAGGAATGATGAGGACAGTGACATGCTCCCAGGACTCTGTAAACTATTGGAAACCTGGCTCATGGAGGTGGTTTTCACCAGATTTAGGGAGACAAAAGATGTGCAATTCAGACTGGGGGATTATTATGATGACCCTATTGTTTTGAGGTATTTAGAGCGGCTGGAAGGAGGGAGTGGCTCCTCATTAGCTGCTGCAGCAGCAATAGTGAAGATAGGAGCTGGAGCTAGTGCAGTGATTGGTAACGTTACCACTAGTGTCATACAGGCATTGCAGAAAGTATTTCCTCCTAGTTCTGGAGAAGAACACATAACCCGACAAGAGGATGTTGCTGTTAATGGCTTTGGATATGAGGATACATTGGCGGAGGCGGGGCTTGGTTTTGATAATACTTCAAATTATGCTGAGTTGGCCAGTAAACATCTTGCTGAAGAATATCATGAACAAGAATTGATTACCGAGAAGATAAAAGATGTTGGTGTGAAGGTTTTGTGCGCTGGTGTGGTGATTGGGTTGACGACTTTGGCTGGCATGAAACTTTGGCCTGCTAAAACTGGTTCTGCTATTCTGCAGAAGCATGTTGGCTCAGCAACTTCATCGGTGGATTCTGATGTGTCCAATGTGGGTATGACCTCTTTAAAAACCTCTGTTCTTCACCTCATTTGAGTACCTTTAATATACTCCAACCATTCCGTTATGGATGCATCATCACAGAATTAATGTCCTACTCATGTTTGTCAATTCGCAAAGTTACATGTCAAATTCATAGGTTATTACTGTGACTCTGTGATAAATGTGGAGTGCAATGTTTATTAATTGTAGTCCCAGCATCGGGTTGCACATATATGTTTATTCTGTAATTACTATTCATTAAAATATTTGCAGGCCTCTCATTAAATGAAAATAGTGAAAAGAAAATACCGAAAATGGATGCAAGACTTGCAGAGGTTCTGGTGACAAGATGGCAGAGTGTTAAATCGCAGGCTTTGGGACCAAATCATAGCCTTGAGACGTTGCCAGAGGTTAGTCTAAGCCTTCCATTGATTTTTTGGATAACACTATGAGAATTATTTAGTAATTATTCTCTAACTACTAACACCAAGGAACAACTGTCAGGTTTTGGATGGCAACATGCTTAAAATTTGGTCTGATCGTGCAAAGGAAGTTGCAGAGCGTGGTTGGTTTTGGGAATACTCCCTACTGAATGTGATTATTGATAGTGTGACAGTATCCCTTGATGGTAAGCGTGCTACAGTAGAAGCTACTCTTGAAGAGACGGCAAATTTAACTGATGCTACCCAACCTGAGCACAATGATTCTTACAGCAGAACGTACACAACAAGATATGAGCTGTCTCATTCTGATTCTGGGTGGAAGATCACTGAAGGTGCTGTCCTCCAATCTTAAATTTCAGTTTATCTGTAAATATCTCCTCTTTTGATTGTCTTTGTACGTATAATTTTGTTGGCAGTATTTGATGATGCTATGTCAATTTGTTGCTTAACCAGCTTGGGTCATTTTCATAGTAAAATCCGCTTCTGGTTGTGATGCAAAGTAGTTTGATTTTTCAAACATTATAAAATTCAACTGTTTGGTTGAAATTTTGTGATCAACTCTTGTATCCTTTCATGTTGGCCTTTGTAAATTGTATTATCTCACTCTCTTTTAGGACCATCAATATAATAATTGTAAGAAAAAACTCAAAATAATGATTTTACATAGGAATTACATTTTTAAATTGAAATAATTTAGTTTAAAAAAAAAAAAAAAAAAAAACCATGGCACCCCAAAATTAGGGGGATAGTGCTTAAGGCAATCCATAAGCTATTTATGAGTCAATAAGATGAGAGATACACATTTTGTCATGTGGAATAAACACAGAAGTCAGAAGTTAAAGTTGCTGTTTTCCAACACCAAAAAGTTTAACAATCAGAAGGAAAAAAATTAGATTAGTATTTTTAATTAATACCCAAGTTTGTTTTTGTAAAAGAATGAGATTATAGTCTATACATTTACATGTCAAAAGCATTAGGATACCCTTGACATGCTTGATTTCCAGCTATAGGATCTTCGGTTGATACTTTTTGTAGCTATACTTGGACCAACAAACATCTCCTTAGGCACTTGACCTTCATCTACGAAACCAACCAGCTTAGCCACTAGTGTTGCACTTTCTCTGATGTGTTGCATGTCTTTGGTATCTGTCCAAAGGCAGCGAGCTAGTTGCAGTCTCCTCTGCTTGCTGTTCATTGTGATCCCCCACTTCTCGAAGATTGACTCCCTCTCTTGTACAGGAATTTTCTTGTACATTTGCCTCATTAACATCTCCCTTTCTTGATTCAATGCCCTCATGCTGTGTTATGAAATAAAGAGTAGCAAGGTTAGGCTTTAAGGGTAATGACACATTCTAATGTACACAATGCATAACTGATCAAAAGCTGGAAATTTCAACTATACTCATAATACAGTTTATAACCAACTGAAAAAAATGAGTTTTGCAGATAATTTCGTAAAACATCTAAATATAAAATATGGTCTTTGGCTAGAAAAAGGCATTAGTAAATTCTTGCTAGTGTACAAGTTATAAGATATACCTTGAAGATGGTGTAGAAACTTCACCATCCACAACAATCTTCTGGCCTTGATCAAACCTGTTTTTGATGAAAGACAGCCTTCGGAGTTCTACCTCTAAGTAGATCTTGTCAGATGTATCACCCTTGAACAGCAAGTAAAAATAGGTTCTGTGGACTAATGGTATATGGCAAGCATGCCAAAGTTCGATTATCTTTAACCGCAGACTCTCAAATTCCTCGAACCAATTCGATGGGGATTGCACAGTGCTCATCGCCCCTTCTGACATGGAATCCCTTACCCTCATCACGTATGAAGCAACGTCTCTTGCACTTTCACTTGATTCACTGTCCTTTGATTCATTTTCCTCCTCAACTTTGTTACCATCCTGCAAAAAGCAAATATATCAATTCCCTTGTGTGTTCATATTTCTCTTTTCATGTCCTACATTTTTATCTGTACACTTGAGTATTTTACATCTACCAATAGTTTACAAATGATGCAATTCCTGAACACTAACTGAATATTTGAAAACGATTGGGAAAAGGGACAGTATTTAAAGAACTTCAGTTTACTAATTTGTGGAAATGGAAATTCACGATAACAAAATTTGGGTGTGAAAAATCATGTCCTACCCTCTTAATGTGAATCATAACCAAAATCAATGTAAAACAGGACATACTAATTTACTGACCATTTCATATCCCATTTGCTTGCTAGACTCATGTTCGGCATTTCCATTTGTTTCTACAGCAGAGCTGTAAAAGCTGGAAGCATCACTGACATCTGAGTTCTTAACTTCCTGTTCCATTTCGTTCATTATTGCATTCCTTATAGAAGGTATAGGGAGGCCAAATCTCGTAGGCTTTCCATTACCCGTAGGAATGTGATCTGAACCCCAAGGCAAGCCCTTTGGTCTTTCCGAGCTCATCTCTTCACCAAATCCAGCAAATGATAAGTCCCTAGAATGGAGCACGACCTTATCAAAAGTGATAGATGAGGCAGGGTTTGATGTTAGAATTGCCTTGCAGCTTCTGCTTCTGCTGAAGCTCGACCCTTTGTTGCTCAATCTCTCTGAGTCGATGGAACAAGGAGAGAAATTTCCCAAGGGATTGTGGTTAACAAGCATGTCAATAGTCCTTTGGAGTTCCTTGATCCTTTTTACCAATTGATCGTGTTCAGAATCACAGTGATGCGACTCCCTCTCTTCATTCTTTTCAGTCATTGGTGCTTTATACTCAGCAGCAGAATAAGGTGTCTCATTATCTTCATTCTTTCCAGCTGATAAGGCATACTTCTTTTCTTTGACATTAAATCTGTCCTTTTCGTTTTCATTTTCTTTCTCCTCTTCACTATCTGTTTCATCATCTGATATAGTATACTCTCTTTCGTGCACATCTTTTAAGATATCCTCTTCCTGAATTTCTTTCTCTCGAGGAGAATTCATTACAGCATCTGATGCTTCGGTTTTTTTGCCAATGCTTCTTTCTTCAACTTCAATACAACGAACCTCCTTGCAGTTATCTTCATCGTCTTCATCGATTCTTCTTCTGATATTGCCAGAGCTGCCCATTTCCCCCCATCTTAGTGATAGATCATCAGGAGTGAAATCTAGTATGGTGTCGTCCAGTGGTTGCAGTGAGGGCTCATTTGGTAGAAGGTCAATATTTTCTAGAAGATCGGACCGTTGAGTGCTAAGGTCAAAATTGCCCTGTTGATCAAGATACTGAAAGGATTCAGAAGTTGCCAGGTCTGCATCAAGACGCCTGTAATCTGATCCGTCAGATATTTCTGATGTATCGTCGAACCATGATAATTTATCCCGTGAATCAATTCTATGATGGTCATATTCATCATCCTGTGGTTTTGAAACCTCCTTTTTGGTTGACTGTAGCAGCTCTTCCACCTTTGTTTGAGCAAGGTCGCGTTGTCTACTTAGTTCTTTTATTTCTTTGTCCATCTGTGTTACACAGATTTTAACAAACTTAAAGATCAACCTATGCAAACACCAGAAACATAAACACAACTTGAATACAATTGAAAATATGTTTTCACCTTTTCAATCTGAATCTCTTTTTCTCTCAGAGCAGCTGCAACATCGCCCTTGGAAGAAACCATGGGCATATTCTTCAAATCGCTCTCTAATTTGGCCAATTCTTTCCTTAGCTGCTTCACCAATGCTTTGTCAGACATTACCACATTAACCTGTGCATTGGTGCTAACTTCTTTCGCACAACTAGCAAATAATAGGGTGTTTCTTGATTGTTCTAGATGACTGTGAGCAGGGCTCATGGTACATATAATGGCAGTCCTCGCATTTCCTCCTAAAGAGTTTTGTAGTATCCGTGTTAACTTGGAGTCTCGATAAGGAATGTGCCCATTCTTTCCCTTGCTGTATTCAAGTTATAGTCATGCCTTCAGACTTCACGTTCTTAAAAATACTGTAATATTTTTTCCAAGACGAATGAGGTTAACAAACAAACCTTAATGTGCGAATAACTTTTCCAAGAGTTAACAAACTTCGATTTATGTGGGAACCTTCTTTCAATCTTGCACCAGTTGCTAATGTCTGAGAAGTACGCTCGCTTCCTGCAAGATCCACAAAGTTCTGCATGCCAAAATTGTCAAGTTAACTACTACCTTTTCAATTCCTTATATCCACATAGAGTTAGGAGCAAAGATCAACCAATACTTCAACATACCACATTTGCTGCAAGAATACTAGAATTTCCACCACCAAATCTACGAGCAGAGCTTTCAATCGTCTACAAAAGTTCCAACTACTTTATTAGCAAATCCTGCCCCAAAATAGTTTCATTTGTGATTGAGCTAATTCAGTTCTGTAATGTAATTGAAGAGCTTACCAGTCTGAGGATTTGATGAGATCTAGAGCTGGCTTCATTCAGAGAAGTCTCACCCGTCTGTCTTTGAGCTACGAGTAACGAAGACCAAACATCAGTTAGTTTCTGTGACTTTAACTAAACACTATAAATTTGCTCTTGCCTCCGCACACAAGTCTGTACCTTCACATACGGCAATGAGCTCTAGAAGATGGCTCTTATCTTGGAGAGTCTCTTCAGTTAGTTTTTCAACAACTGTGCCTCTCTGTTAAACCAAAATCGATCAACATTTAAGGAGGTCTCATTTCTTATGACAAATCTCAAATATGCCTGTAAAGTACTGATCTGATACAAACCTCAGGATCATCCAGAAGTCGGAGAGGATTAGTGTCTGTACTTAGAAGGTCCCTAACAAGTTCATTATATATTTCAATGGCTGAGAACTTCAACACAAATTCACGCTCCTTTTGCTGTTACATACATTGTCCAAAAACACACATAATTTTGTTAGAAATGTCTTGAGTGACTGGCTATTACTGGTTCTTAGAATATTAGATGCACGAATATGTTTCATTTCTGCCTGTATGTTTTAATTATATCAGAGTGGTATATTCGGCAATCTTGGGGACTTATAAGAGAGCATCTAGGGATAGAGGGAGACTCAGTGTTATGTATAGCTGTGATGTGCTGAATTCGCATATCACAGCTACAAAGTTGGAGTTTCTCGTACCTGTTCGATGTAATCATATATATCTGCTACAGCATAATGTGTAATTCCGTTCATTGTGAAGGTCTTCCCACTGCTTGTTTGTCCATAAGCAAAGACGCTAGCTAGATCAGACAAATCGAAAAAAGTAAACCTACTTTGAAACAATAGCATGAAAATTAAGCACCAAAAACACAAATAACTTGTATCAGATTTTAGAACATTACTCACAGTTAATGCCATTGAGAACAGAGAGAGCGATTTCTCTGGCTGCTTCCTCGTAAACTTTCCTTGTAGAGTCGTTATGACCAAATACTCTGTCTGTCAATGTATAACACAAAAACAGCAGGAAAACTTCATTTAAAAAATCAATCTAAACATGAAGGAACATCATCATAAATAATAGCTTAGCTTTCTTGGCTACTTTTCGATATTCAGTACATGACACAACAGCAAAAGAAAGGCAATGTACTTACCAAAACACGCATAAATCCTGCTTATAACAGGTCTAGCAGATATCTATAACAGAAACTTCAGAGTTTAAGGCGATTTGCTTACCAAAATTATAGGCATTCGGATTCATAGACCGTTCACCAAGGCCATTCTTGAACAAAATGGTGGTGCTGTTGATGCTCTCCCAATCAGCAAAGTCATTGCTTTGGATTTCCTTTTCATTAAGAGGCCTTAATCTAACAGATACAAATATTTTTTCGTGGCGAGCATTATCAAACCCTTGTGCATTCCATTGCTGCAGGTCCTGATCCCCACCTGCCACCATCTTTCCACCCTTTGCACCTTCCTCCTTTCAACTCTTTAGCATATAATGATCATAATCTCGGGTTCCTTTGTCGTCGAAATCAGCTTTTTGGAGATAACTTAGATCTTTATTTGGTTGATTGTTTTTGTTATTTTTAGCAAACTCTGAAGCCAACACAATGAAGATGTCAAAAATTTTTGACTTTATTTTCTTTGCCAGAATGTAGCATTACAAAGAAAAAATTGAACATGTCAAAAGATTTTTTTTTTTAAATAACTGTAATTTTATATGATGGGAATCCAATCAATCCAATACATTGCACAGCTGTTTGGATGTTTAGAAAATACAGGTAGATTCCTTGAAAGATTAAAAGATAAAAATCATTTTCAAATGGAGTTTTTAGAACATGACCATTTAAAAAAAAATATTTGACAATTTTTTTTTTTTACTTAAAGTTGATAAATTCAATCAAATCTTAATTTTCAATGCTTAATATAATGGAATTATCCTATACAAATTATATGAAAGATTGAGAAATAAACATTAAAAAAGGTGAAAAATTCAAGTGCAGTTAAAATTTGTTACCTCCTTGAAACAAATGTTTAAGGTGAAAATTTCTGGGTTGAAAATGAAATATAAAACCAAAATGTACAACTTTTTTTCAGGGTAAAAAATTGATAAAACCCCACCAAAAAAAAAAAAAAAAATATTTACAGCTTTAATGACGTTGATTATTTTTTACCCCTAAACAAATGTTGTTTATTAGATGAGAACGTGATGGGAAATAGAAGGAGCAAGAAGGCGAAAAAGTCGGGAGAAGAGTAGTTTTTACAGTTGTTTTTATGGGATTTTGTATTTTAAAAGATATAGACTTGTTAACAGAACAAATAACTGTCATTATTTCTCACTATTGGTCAATCAAACAACTAATCTAACCGCTATTTCACTTGAAACTTGCCCATTTTTCTCAAAGCAAGATAGGTGAACCCAATTCGGGGTCATTTTATTTCTAATTTGTGAGGTTAAAATAAAAATTGAGAAAAAAAATTACTTTGAAAAATAATTACATCTAAGTGTATAAGAAAAGAGTACGTTTTTCTTTAACCGGATGTATTATTTGTATACGCGAGTTGTATATTTGAGTGTATATATGTCTATGTAGATCGAGTTAAAGAATTTGAATTATTCATAGACAAAAGAAAATAGAGAAATAATAACAAAAAATAAGACCAGCAGTATTGGTCCTCCACTATGGACAAGGCCACAAGGGATTACTAAGCCATTATGTTTTTTGTGTTCTTCAACCTACCCACTTGTATTTACTCTTTATTTTGCAAGATTAGGCTAATTGTAATACGAAACATTAAAAATTAATGTTAAAAAACATATTCTATATTTGTTGTTAAGCTCGTGTGTTATCCAGGCTGTATTATCGTAGTGTTCTTATGTGATTGTACTTTGTAATCTGCATATTTATTTTATTTCAGGTACTTAACGTTTAAATAGATTCTTATGTTCATAATTGTAAAAAACTATAATCATATTCCAATCGCAACTTATTTGTCTTTGTAACGATATTCATATCACTATTGTAATTTCTTCATACTCATCCAAATATATCAAAGTAATGGTCCATCAAGTTTACCAAAAGAATAAGATTCACGAATATGATAAATGGATCTTATATTAAAGCATATTTCAAATTTTTTACAATGGTATAGATTAGATTCCCAACCAACAAACAAACCGGCCATATACTACCTTTGTTATAGTTTATGTACAACGATTTGACATAAAGCAGAGAGGGAAATTGTCTAAATGTTGTACATAACCTGTAACAGATGTAGTTTTAGAGTAGAATTTTCAAATAGTCATCCATGGCACTGTATATATCAATTCAATATACATGACAATACATTCTGGCACTCTGGAGCCAAGAACCTAATGTGTGAGTCTTGGATAAGATAGTCTCACACCAATGCTTGTGGTTCGTCTAAAGTTAACTCTAAAAATACGTCAAAATCTTAGCCCTTAAATAGACATTCACTTGTTACACAATATGTTAATGTGAGATAATACAAGACTGAACGAAAGTAGCAACCTTCTTACAATCTCTTGGAAAATACAGCTTACCACAGTTTAATCTCTTATCATGGTAGTAGAAGGGAAATACTTTGCTGATTTCGGTATCTCTCAATTGTGTGAAAGTCAAGTTAATCGAGCGTATAACCAAATTGGATAGCATATGAAACAAGGTGATCGATCTCATCCTCATTGATAACTCCATCCAAATCTATATCTGTATAATGAATAGCGTAATCAGCCCTGTAACCAGGAACACGAGCTCCAAGTGCACGAAATGCCTCCTTTAACTCTTCCTTATCAAGGCAGCCGTCACCATTCTTGTCATGAGCCTTGAAAATTCTTCTCAGCTGATCTTCACTCAGACGACTCTTCTTCTTTGATTTCGCCATACATCTTAAAATGTTTCGTAACTTCCCCCATTGACTTGCCATGTTTTCGCAGCAATGCACCCCTGTCTTGTTAGTTTACAAGATCTAACAATGAGGAGAATGTGATGCCATAGGGCCACCTGAAAGCTCCTATATATGTCAGGGAATTTCCAGTCGTTAGCAAAGAATATATACCACAATTGTGGAAGATAATGTAAATGTAATATATGGTCCATAATCCGTTAAAGTTTGTAGTGACTGATCAAAATACGATCAATATCAGTGGTATCACTATGTGTCTGAGATACAGAACTTCCTTCTGTAAGCAATATTGTTTATCCGCTTGTATGGTTTATACAAGCAAACGATATACTTTAAAGCAGACGTGTATCAAAGCTTTTGAGTACATATTCGACATGCATCATCAAACGATCCTATCAATAAACTTTAACACTCCCTCTATCTCATGTAGTTTTACAAACTTGCCTTTGGCACAGAGGAAGGATAGATGATAGATAGAAGATTCCAAGAAAAAGTTCGGTGAGAGAAACAGTATGGTTAAGTAAAAGATTGGAAGGAGAAAAGGCGACTTCAAATTTGAATGTAACTGTGCAATTAACTTGGTGAAGGCGTAAGGCTGATCGAAGCTAATGAGCAAAGAAATATGGTACGGAGGGAATATTATGTTAATCTATAAGCTACGCCACATACTTCTTTGATACTCTCAGAATTTCCCAACAACTGTGCCATATCTAGAAGGCTGTCCTTCACATAACATGAATAATTGATGAGTACTTATTTTTTTAAGATTTTTGCATTTTTCTCAATTGAATTTCCAAACTTTATATTAGTATGTCATCTTTAGGCACTCTAAGATTAGTTTGATCAGTCATCTTAAGAGACTACTTAATCACTTCTTCTGTCAAACAGATACATATATACAAAGTATGTACTCTTTTAAAAATAAAAATAAAAATAAATGTTTTAAAAAAATGTTATATACAAGATAGAAATTCACCTTAAATTTGATTAACATGGTATAGTCTCCTCAGCAATGTAATCTCTAGACCTCTTGTGATATGATCACATGAATCACACGATTTTCCCCGTCAGAAACAAAAATTCTGCATACAAGTCAATTGTTTAATACATGCTGAAAAAGAATTAAGCAGAAACGTTTTTATGTCAATATACTGGGAAAAAACACAGTTTTTTAGGGGGGAAAAAAAACTACAGCTTCGAACCGCTGTGTTTCCCATGTATAACTGTATCTATGTCTTTCTATGTACAAACTAGTCTTCCTATCTAGAGAAGGATTAATACTGATTGCTGGTCCTGTTATGTATTTGCAGATATCTGAAAAACAGACAATTTGAAACAACAGGAAACGATGACCACTTTCCAAACAAAAAATAATAAACCATTGAAAAGTTTCAATGGTAAAAGTTCACATATCAAAAGCAACACTCAAATGGTAAAAATTTACATCAAATGTCACCTGGGTCTCACAATCTGTTACTGTGAGATTGTCTAATACAAGATTTTGCAGAACCTAGATAAAAGCCTTACTACAACCTCTTACACTGGAAAAATACAGCTTGCCACAATCTAATCTTTTATCATGGTAGTGAAAGAGGAAAAATTTGCTGATATTAGTACGTATTAATCTATATATAGGGTGTAATAGTAAAGCTAATTAAAACTGTAACCATAATGGGTAGCATAAGAAACAAGGTGGTCAATCTCATCCTCATTGATAGTTCCATCCAAATCTATATCTGAGTAATATATAGCACGACCAGCCCTGTAACAAGGTATACGAGCTCCTAGCGCACGAAATGCCTCCTTTAACTCTTCCTTATCAAGGTGGCCATCACCATTCTTGTCGTGAGCCATGAAAGTGTTCCTCAACTGCTCTTCACTTAGAGGATTCTTTCTTGATTTCACCACCCATTTTAGAGCTTTTTGGATTTTCCCCCATGCCATAGTTTTTGCTAAATGTCTTTAATTTACAAGAGCTAATTAGGAGGAGAATGTGATGCCAAAGGGCTATACAAAAAACTCTTATATATAGGGGAATTCCAGTAGTGAGCAAAGAATAAAAAAACATGATGGGGCAAGATAATGCAAATTATAGCTTAATAAAAAAAATGCAAATAAATATGGTCAATGATCCTTAGAATTGCGTAAAGTTGGACTTTTTTAATAAAATTTCTGAGTGGCAAATCAGACTACAATCAAATATCAGTGGTGTATAGCTTTAAGAGAATTTATTTAGTTCAGGAATCAAAGTTGTTTACCCACATGTTTCTTCTAATATATGATTTGGAATAGAAAATGATAGACCCTTTATGCAGATGTGATTCTAAAGTTTGCCCTGAGCAATACATACTGTATATTTTAGGCTACTTAATATTCTACACAAGCATCTTCAAACAATATGTTGTCTACTCGTCTAGTCGTCTATTGATTTATATTAATATTCCCTTGTTTCATTTTTCTTCTCGAACTTTAACAGAATGGAGACTGAAAAAGAAAAGTGCAGAGACAACCAAATCAAGTGTGCAATAAAATATGGTACAGTGGGATTATTTCTAAAGGACAGTTCTACCACATAAGTTTTGATGATCCAGAATGTTCCAACAGCTGTACATAATTCTAATAGACTGTGGATCACATAGCATGAAGAGTTGCAGACTACTTATTTACTAAGATAGTCCTCTACTGAATGTTCAAACTTTGACAGTCAGGCACTCTATGGAATTCTTTAAAAGATCTAATGAGATTAATTCAGAAGTTCTTGCTCTGTCAAACAGTTTAATTTGTTAAATAAAAACATTTTACCAGTTCAGATTGCACCGGATTCTCAGACTAATAGTTTATCTATCGTCCAATGAGACTATGAAAGATTTTAAGTTCAGTCAAACAGTTTTAGTTTCTTATAAAAACAGAAAGGAAAAAATAAAAATAAAAACTTTTGCAAGATAGGAATGCACCTTGAGATTAATTATGTTGAGATAATGTCCTTACTTCTCAGCTATGCAATTTCCAGAATTCTTCCATCAGAAACCAAAATTCTGCATACAAGTTACAAAGTGTCAACAGATGAATAGTGCTGAAAAATTCATCAGAATTCACCTTCTGAGAAACAAATAAAGAAAACATCTATTCTCGGTCCAAAGGAATCACAAATAAGAGTAATAACTTTACATCCAAGAACCTCACTACAGTATGGCAGTATGTATACCAGTCCTCTCCTAGAACTTTCAATTCCTCATTTATCATCATGATTATAGAATCAATTAAGTCCCTGTTAGATAATCGGCAGGACTGAGTTGCCAAGTATCAAGAAGAATATAATAACAGAAAGCCCACAAAGCCAAATCAGTAAATCTTGCACGGTGCCAACACAGGATATTGCCACTACTTTTATTCTGAAAGACTTTCAGGATCAACAATCCAAACATCTGGATAAAAAGACTAATTTAGAATGTTCAAAGATATACGGAACTCCCTATTTCGGAAGAAGATTCAGATAAGAGCTGGTTTAGTCAGCACGTGACATGTTGGTGACCTTGAGACTTGTGAATTCCTACAGAAAAACCTACACGCAGCACAGAGAAGTCGAAAAGATGATAAGTGTATTTATAGTATGGTTGAATTTTAACATGTGAATAATTGGGTCTCTTACCCTGTACATAGATATAAAAAAATAACATGAAGAAATTATAAGAAGCAAGGTTTTAAGCATCATCCTCATTGTCCACTCCATCCAAATAATTTCTGAATTAATTTTTTTGTAAAGAGATATCTGAATCAAGAATGGCGCTATGAGCTCTATAACTACAAAGAGAAGACCCTAGAGTGCAAAATGCCTTCTGCTTGTCCTTGTCGAGGTTATTGTCACGATAAACCAAAAGCCTCTTTAGCTTCTCTTGAATAACAGGAATCCTCTAAAAATACACAAAGTGGACTAGAGTTTTCCAAAAACTTCTCCAAGAGAAAAGAAATTAATATTTTGAACATGTCAGAAGTTCCGATGTCTTATCAAATTGTGTTATCCTGAACATCAATAAACTGATACAGCTGCTAAAGTCTCTTGATTTGTCAAATGACATAAAAAATGCTCAATATGATCCCTAACTGCCAAAAAGAAATGTACAAGGGTGTCTATCAAACATACAGTGGCAACCTTCTCCAGAATTTTTCTTGAAGTGGACAGTGTAATGTACTAAGATATTATTAAATGCACTTTAATAAAGAACAACAATGGAAAAAATTAATCTCAGGGGAAGTTTAACCTGAAAGTGCCTTGATAAAATTTAGCTCATCTTGTATGACAACAGAAAAAAGTAACCTGCTTTTTGGTGTAGTGCAGTGGCCATGAAGTTATGTTCGGAAAGAATCCAACAACATCAGTATCATACTGCTCAGGGGGGGGGTTTGTTGAAACATCTCTACCTAATCATGAGCTTGCAGACACTAACAAGTGATGCAAGACTATGCTGTTACAGTGAATAGAAGCAGCATACCTTCACAAAGCCTATGTATGGCCAGGACCAGGCTGCATTAATTGTATCTAATTTGTAAGTTTGAGTATTTCTCCATCAAATTGAAAAAGATCCCTGTTTGTAAGCTTTGATATACATCAAATTATCCAAAGAACACTGCAAAAGTTAAAACAGAGCAGCAGAGCCACGACACAGAATTGTTGCATGTTACCACAATGGGGGGTTTCTTCTTAATATTGCTGAGCTTCCAGGTAGATGACATCACAATTCAACGTTTTCAAGAAAACCCCAATTAAGTAGAGCTCCAAATTCAAATTCATTCCTTCTTGCGGCTATAGCTGAATCTCACAAAAACTACTTTACCAGTAATCACCACAAGAGCATTTACCATTTTTAAAATGATGAAATCTCTTGACATCTCTCACAACTATTACTCTCTGTACTATTTTCGAAATGTACTTGATTGCATTGTGGCAGTCCCCACATATCCTGAGGTTCTTAAATACCCTAACTGTGGCTCCTACAGGAAGCTTTAAGAGCCCATAAGCAACTGCAAGTTTTTCACTGTGAGTAGTCAAACTGTGCTCTTTCTGCTCTGTCTCCATATCATGCAACACATACTTAGTATCAGGAACATATCCCAGTTCCCTTAATTTCGGTCCCAATTGCTCAAGATAGTCGTACACTTCTTGTACGTCTGGGTGTGAAGTATCATCCACCAAGAATACATTAACCTTATTTTCGACATCTATCCAACTACAAGCAGGCTCTTTTTTCACACCTTGCTCTCTCATTAACATCCTCACCCTTGCCACATCAACCCACTGGCCAGCTGCAGCATACATATTTGATAACAGTATGTAGGTACCATCATGTTGTGGAATTAAGTCCAATAGTTTTTCAGCAGCTTTTATACCAAGGTCTAAGTTCCCATGAATCCGGCATCCAGCAAGAAGAGCTTCCCAGATAGGTGCTTTTGGCTCAAAAGGCATTTTATTGATCAGTTCCTCAGCTTCCTGGAACTTTCCTGAACGACAAAACAAGTCGATCATCCTCGCATAATGATCTTCTCCAGCAGAAATATGATATTTATGCATGGAATGAAAATAATGCCTCCCTTCATCGACCAACCCAGAGTGAGTACATGCAGTGATAATAGTAAGATATGTAATCCGATCAGGTAGTATCTTAGCTTTAAGCATCTGCTCAAAGAGTTCCAATGCTTGACGGCCATCTCCGTGCTGCCCAAAAGCTGCAATCATGGCATTCCAAGAAACAGAATCTATAGAAGGCATGGTGGAAAACATTAAGTCAGCATCCTCAACCACACCACATCTTCCATACATTGTTATCAGAGCATTTGCCACTGAAAGGCTCGACTCATATCCAAAGCGAATTACTTGACCATGAAGCTGCCTCCCTTGATCTAGTGCTCCAAGATTTGAACAGGCCGTCAATGCCCCAGCATATGTATAATCACACGGCTGAAATCCTTCCATCCTCATCTTATTAAGTAGCTTAATACTTTCTTCTCCTAATCCACTTTGTGCATATGCTGCTATCATCACAGCCCAGGTCAAAAGGTTCTTCTCTGGCATTTTGTTGAAGAATTCTTTCGCTTCTAAAATCTGGCCAGCAGTCACATAGCCTGACAATACTGCATTCCAGGAAACTATATCTCTTACATGCATCTCTTCAAAAATATGCCGAGCTTCACGAATTCTGCCACATTTAGAGTATAATGTGACCAATGCATTATTTATAGAAGATTGGACTTCAACTCTGTGTCTTACTCTATCTTCCTTCCGCAAAATGCGAGCATGTATCTCCTTTCCATGCCAAAACATACCAGAATCAGCACAGGCACCAAGAACATTTGTATATGTATATTCATCGTGCTGAATTTCTTCAGCATTCATCCTTCTAAAAAGGTCCAAAGCCTCTGGATACAAACTATGGTGCACATAACCCGAAATCATTGCATTCCACACAGCCACAACCTTAACACCGGTTGAATCAAAAACTTCTCGTGCTGAATCAAGGTCATCATTCCTTGCATACCCAGTAATCATTGTTGTCCATGTCAGCTCATCCTTCCCTTGCATCTCATCAAAGAGTTCCCGAGCCACACCCAACAATGAACTAGATGCAACAAAAGGCGAAGAAGCACACTTCACATACAGCGATATAAGTGCATTCAACACCGAGGTAGAGCACCCTGTTCCAGACTTCACCACGGCACAATGCAGCTGGTAACACTGCCTTGCATCATCTGCAATCAAACTTAAAGAACTAAGAACACTACTATAAGTAAAATGATCAGGCCTAACACCATCCCTCAACATGTCCCCAAACAATTGAATAGCAGAAACACCATCACTGTTATGATTATACCCTGTGATCACAGCATTATAACACACAACATCACGAATATGAAATGGGATTTCATCAAAAATCCTTCTTGCCTCCTTCATCTCCCCCAAATTGCAGTAAGCAGACACTATAGTGGTTCTCGCTACAATATCTGGTTGGGGAATTTTATCAAACACTTGGTGTGCATACCCTAGATTTTTGCATTTACAGTATACATCAATCAGGCGGTCGATAATATGGCCTCTTGGGTTGAACCCAGAAGTTATCATGTGGGCATGGATGGTCCGAGCAAGGGACTGCGAGGTGGGGCTTGGCGGGAAGCATCGTTGGAGCGCGGCGGCGTAGCGGTTGGCTAATGCCTTGACGTCTATTTTATCCGGGAAATTGGTGCGGGTGAAATTGATAGTGTGTTGAACTGCATTTCTCATTTCTGGGTTTGTCAAAAATCATGGTCTTTCTCTCTCTTCTTGCTTCTCTTCAATGGAGGTTTTGGAAGATGGAAAGAAGAGGGAAAAGGGAATAGCACCCATTGAGAAAAGTTGAGATTTTTTGGAGGGAAATATGAAAGTTAAAATATGGTTACCAATCTCTATTTGAGGATTAAATTGGAAAATAAAAAATTATTATTAGGGTTATTTTACTCTAGTGTGAAATTGTATAAAAGTTAAGTTTTTGGACTTAGAAACTTAGAAGCAAAAAAGTTGATCAATATATATACATATAATGCATTTGTGTTTCATTAATAAGTTACGGAGTACTTAATAATTTTAATGGCCAAAACATACTAACCTTTCAGTTCAATAAATTTGTTGAATATATACGATGAAAAACATGTCTCCAATGAGAATATGTAATATAAGTTGGTTCTGTTTAAAAAAAATGTCTCCAAAAAGAATATGTTTTCACTTTAAATTAAACTTCGATTGATCTTTTCGCTCAATGGAAGCTCAAATTTGGGTATTATAATCAACAATCACCATTTAGTTTCAAACTTACAAGTGCTAAATTTGTTGAATCCAAATATGGCATAATGATTCTGAAAATTTTACACTCTTTGATGAGCGCATTAAAAAAAGCGTTTTTTCTTATGATCAAGCACCAAACAACACTGACCATGTGAATAAACTTTGTCAAACGACAATAGAAGATCGCTTTATATGATCGATGTGGAGAAACGTCTTAATAAGTTCAAGTTAGTCTCTTTCCTCCACTGCCTTTGGGAGGCAAATGCAACAACATATTTCACAAAAATTAAGATGTATCACCATTTACATGTTTTTTTTTAATTTTTTTGGTTTATTAACTCTTGTAACGATTAGCTCTCCTATATCATTTGTAATAGTTTTCATTTCCTCTTTAAAAAAAAATAATAAAAATTGAAAGAAACTACTTCTATTTTTTTTTTTGAGAGTTTGGACAGTGATAATTAATAAAACGTTTATTTTATTATATGTTCCCTAATTGGTAAGTTGCTACTAGGACTTGACAAGCAAATTTTTGAAAGGTGAAAGAGAAAGAGGCGTGGACATTAGCTCAACTAGGATAATTTCTTTAGTCCCTTCACCATTAATAACCACAATCACTTGATTGTCAATCCCTTATTAAATAACAACGAACTCATCAACGATTTTGGCAATGCTAAGGTAACTCTTATTGTCAATCCCTTTTTTTTTTTTTTTTTTTTTTTGTGAAAAAATTACAGTAATTTAAATAAGCTCTAAGAACAAAACACAAAAGAAGAAAAAAGACAAACAAAAAAGCAAAAACTAAAACCAAGACACCCAGTCCATCACAACCAACTAAATCCTACCCTTGATCACAATATGAGCCCAAGTCAATCGCTTGATTCCTTCAATAAAATGGCATGAAGGTCTTTCGGGATTGTCCTTATGAACACTAACTTACTTTGGGCTGAATTCATTATATGGTTTGTTAACCAATCCACAACTCAATTAGCTTTCCTATAACAAACTCAAGTTCGATGATATATGTCATCTAAAAATCTGTCAATGCAAAGTTTGTTATTTCAAATAGACTATAAGTGTCTCACTCATCCCTTTTACAATCTTAAATAATATTACTAAGGAAAAGAATCCATCAATATAAATATGAATTGGTGCATGACGCCAAACTGTTAGCCAGCTAGAACTAATTAGTCCACTTTTGAACTCTTCAACCCACCACAAACTAACAACCCAACCAACCAACTAATTATTATCATTAAAAGTCTATATTTCACATTAACTCAATTTATCAATCACTTATTTTTAAACCCACCAAAATCCAATAAAATACAATACTGCTGAATATATTTATTTACTCCCTCCGTTTCATAATGTTAGTCCCATATACTATTTTGGGCGTTTTAAAATGATCTACCCATATTGAATCTATTCCTTTTTTTAATTTAATTTTATTTTCCTAATTTTGTCTTATAATTTCTAATCCCATTAGTGAATTGATGACATGGCGGTAATTAAATATTTTGACTGGTTATCAATCCCATTAAACAAGCATTGTAATTGATGCTTTCCAAATAAAAAAAATCACAACATTTAATAAGATACAACTAATTAAGCAATTTTTGTATGGAGTACTAAAATGTAAGATTCCAAATATTATTCATTCTCTTATTTTTGGCAATTGATTCTATATGGGACTAATGGAGGGAGTATTATTTATTTCAGAAATTTAAATATCTTAACAAATTCAGATAAATTCCAAAATCCAAAAGTTATTTTTTTTTTACTGAAAATTTTAAAAAAATAAAGCTTTTTTTTTTAATAATTAATTTGTTTTCTATTTTTCTGGAAATTGTCAAATTTATCATTTTTTCTCTCCTCCATTGTTACTCTTCCTCCCCCACCACCATTTCCATCTCCATCACCATCATCATTTCTCCACCAGAAATTCACAGACTAAGAAAAAGACACACCCAAAAAGAGAGAGAAAAAGAAAAAAAAAATACCCTAAAAAACAAAAAGAAAAATAAAAAGAAAAAGGGTAGCTTTAATTTTCTCTCTCCTCAAATTTCAAACCTTTCATTTCAGATCTAGTGCTGAAATCATCTTCCCATCATTTTTATGAGCAAAACCCAGAAATTTATTTCCCCATTTTACCCCCTTTTCTCTCTCCTATTTATGATTCCTTAGTTGCGAATCAAAATTTTTTTGGGGTTTTTTTGAAACCCTAGAAAAATCAAACTCGAACTCAAACCCAAACCCTAGTTTCCGACAATGGCGACTAGAGGGTCGAGATTGGAGAAAGTTAAGCGGATTTTCCAGCAATTTGATTTGAATAAAGATGATGGGCTTAATAGAGCTGAAATGGCGGCTTTAGTTGTTGCTGTAAATCCTAGGGTTAAGTTTTCCGACGAACAAATTAACGCAATTCTCGACGAAGTTTTTCGGACTTATAAAGAATTTATTGATGAAGATAAGGGTTTAACTTTTGATGGGTTGTTAAGAACTTATGATGATGGTGCTGGAGATGTTGATCGTGATTTTGAAGCATTGAATCTTGATTTGGTTGCTGGAGAAGGTGAGGATTCGATTGCAGAAGCTTCGACATCGTCGGTGGCGGATGATCGAGCAATGGAGCCTCAGAAGAAGCAGAGGACTGCAGCTTGGGCGGCGTCGCCGAATCATGGGATTGTTTTTGATGAGACGTGGAAATTGGTGGATGACTTGGAGATACTTGTAAAGCGGTTGAATACTAAGCAAACGAAAGATGGGAAAATGAAGAATGATAATTCGGATATGTATTCGGATGCTGGGTGGTCTAGGGAGTTTGGGCCGTCGTCTTCCGAGGTTTCGGAGAGGGTCAATTGGGTGGAATCAGGGCATGATTATGCTGCATTTGTGAAGGAATTAGGTGGGTTAAGGGCTAAGGCAGACGGGGCGAGGTCGAGGGAGGAGGCATTTGATGGGCACATGGCAATTGGCAGGGTATTGTATGAACATCAGTTGTTTAAGGATGGTTTAGTGAGTTTTAAGAGAGCTTGTGAGCTGCAACCAGTTGATGTTAGGCCACATTTTCGAGCCGGGAATTGTTCGTATGCATTGGGGAAGTTTGGGGAGGCGAAGGAAGAGTTTCAATTGGCATTGGAAGCAGCTGAAACTGGTGGGAATCAATGGGCTTATTTGCTCCCTCAAATTCATGTCAATTTGGGAATCACCCTTGAGGCGGAAGGTATGGTTTTAAGTGCTTGTGAACATTATAGAGAAGCTGCTATATTGTATCCTACTCATTATAGGGCTTTAAAGCTTTTGGGTAGTGCTTTATTTGGGGTAGGGGAGTATAGGGCAGCTGTGAAAGCATTGGAAGAGGCTATATTTATGAAACCTGATTATGCTGATGCACATTGTGATTTGGCTTCGGCCTTGCACGCCTTAGGGGATGATGAGAGAGCTATTGTAGAGTTTCAGAAGGCGATTGACTTGACCCCGGGTCATGTAGATGCCTTGTATAACTTGGGAGGGCTTTATATGGATATGGGGAGGTATCAGAGAGCTTCTGAGATGTATACTAGGGTTTTGACATTGTGGCCAAACCATTGGCGGGCACAGCTCAATAAGGCAGTTTCCTTGTTGGGTGCTGGTGAATCCGATGAGGCTAAGAAAGCAATGAAGGAAGCCTTGAAGATGACAAACAGGGTTGAGGTGCATGATGCGATTGCTCATATGAAGCAATTGCATAAGAAGAAGGTGAAGGCTAATGGAGGTTCCAATGGAGAGAATTCTTTCACCATTGTTGAACCCTTGAAATTTAAGACTCTCGGTAGCAAGACTACCTCTAGACAGGAGTTGGCAATTGCCCTTGAGATCAGGGCTTTTCAGAGATTGTCGAGATTGAATAGGTGTGATGTAGATCTTTTGATGAGGGAAATTAGTGATAGTGATGTGCCCTTGTCATTCTCTGGTACCGGTATTCCAGAGAAATCCATTCGCAAGAATGCCCTGGAGGGAATTCTCCGCAGGCTGCTTGGTTTCTTGAAACCTGAGACATTTCAAGAAGCAATCAAAGCCATTAATGAGAGAATTCTTTCTGTGTTAGATGATTCTGGACTGTCTAGAGTGGATATTGGTATGTTTTATGCAATAATCGCTCCCATTTGTGGTGGTTCATTGGAAAAACGGAAACGTGTTGCATTCGAAGCTCTTCTGTATCGGCCTGTCAATGAGGGTAATGGGCAGCTCAGAAAATCTGATGCTACCAGATATATGAAGACGTTGAGAGCCATCTACTTTCCTGTACAAGGGTCTAGTGAGATTTTAGAAATTCATGGCGATTCAGATGCTTCTATGGTGTCTATGACAGAGTTTATTGCAATGTTTGATGACCCTGAATTTGGTTTTGGTATCTTATCCACTCTGATGAAACTGGAGAGTGGTGATCGGGTACGACATGGCCATTATGTCTGTGCAGTTTGTCGCTACCCTATTATTGGTTCCCGGTTTAAGGAGGTGAAAGCTCACTTTAGCTTGTGTAATCAATGCTATAGTGAATGTAAAGTGCCTTCTTCAGTTAAGCAGGAGGAGTTTTCATTCAAGGAATACCAAAGGGAGGCAGAAGCAGCGAAAGATAAGTTCAAATGTTTCGGTTCGAAGAAGAACTAGCCCTGAAATAATTCTGTAGTTAGTTGCATTTTGTTAATTGTGTATTAGTATTAATTTTTTTTCTTGTAAGGCTAGCTGTTTGGTGTGAATTATTTAGGTTAGATGATGTGTGCAGAAATTATTGTTGCCCTTGTACAGTGATTTTCTCCCTTGCTTCAAATGTTAATTCTTTCTGTTCAAGTTTGGATGTGCATCCTTGTTTAATCTGTTTACTGCCTTGGTTCATGCTCCGTTGATTGTTGATGGAAAATTTTCATTTTCGCTTTGTGTGCCTTCGTGCAAACTGCAAACGTGGTTGAGATGGTAGCATGACTGTCATTTGCTCATCACTTGATTTCATGATGCAAAACAGTCCCTTGGTAAAAGCTTATGTTGTTTAAATCGTTGTTTTCGTGTTTCTCAAGCTGTTCTCAGTCTTCTCATCTTGCTCTCCAGTACTTAAATGTGCACATGTAAAACATTGTTGTTCCATGAATCTCTGCTGCTGGTTTTCAGATCACTAAATGCAGCAAGGCTTTCTGTTGCAGCAACTGCGTATATATCGACTATATGATGACCTTATCTTTGAGGCAAAATCGGCCGCAACACTTGCAAACTCGTTTTACGTTCTGAATATCCAAATTTGCCTTGAAATTGATTTTTCTTTCTTATTCCAAACTAATTGATGGATTTATCATCTCCATTAGTCATTATTTCCTTGTGTATATACTCTCATCATTCCCAAAAATTCGAATCATTTATGAAACATTACGGGATGAAAAAGTGAGTCGGACTTTAATGAACGGAGACATTCTAAATATCTTAGTAAGAATGCAAGATTCCTTTGTCTACCAATAGATAGGAATATAAGGAAGAGAGCTTGAGTCATTAGTCATTAACTCATATAAATTGTTAAATTAAAGTAAACAGAGTTTGGGTCTCTTTTTTATTTTACATCTTTTTCTCAAAAAAGTGCTAAACTTTACACTTTATTCCTTTTCAAAGGACTAAAGCTTTCCTTGCTTTTTTCTGTAGTTAATTGAGGTGATTAGAAGATCTGTTATTAGTACATAAATAATTGAACTTGTTTTTATTCACCCTTTTCATTATATCATTAGCAGGTAGGAAATCATGTCCATTTGGAAGATTATGTGATGACAATGATTACTTAAACCGTCATTAACAGGATATCAATTTATCATATTTGTTGGTGGCTTACTAATAATTCATCACATTTAGTTTACTTTTGAGTCGTATTGACGTTATCAACTTAATATCATAATTAGTAGTTGATGAAGCACTCAAGTGCTATTTACGTGTTACCCTTTGTCTATTTTTCTACAGTTTCTGTTCGGATTTAGTTATCACGTTACTAAATCCGAACAAAAGCACTACTCGTGGGATGAGGGACATGCTGTATCATTTTTAGCATGTTTCCAATTATCTAGTAGTCTAGTACTAGTATAAACGAAATCCGAGTTAATTACATGATTAAAGTAGTCAATTTATGGTAGTTAGAATGGTCCTAATCGTTGATTAATCAATGCCAGCGAAATAATTGACACTTTGTGGACCGTTTCTTCATCTGTCACTAATTATGATGAAGCATATTTTATCAACGATGTATATGTGGATGGGCTGTAATTGTTGCATAACTCTTTAATTTGTTGCATTGTTTTGGACCATTGTTGTTTTTGATTGTGATTGAACATAAAGTGACCAAGTTATATCTTCAAGCAAGGGTAAGGTAAGCAGTTAGCTAAGTTTTATAGAATAATACTAATACGAAGTACGATGTATATACGAGTATTTATGAATTTTCTACTACGTATGTGCCTTTTGATATACGATGATAATAAATTCAACGTTGTAATTTAAAAATAAAAATAAAAATGTAGGAAGTATAATGCAACATGATTTTGTTTTTCTCTATGAAATAAACATAGAATATAATGGTTTGGTAGGACACTTTTATCATTAATTCCGTTGTAGTCTAGTTGGTCAGGATACTCGGCTCTCACCCGAGAGACCCGGTTCAAGTCCCGGCAACGGAAACTTTTTTGAATTTTTTTATTTATTATTTTTTTTTATTGAGCCATGCATCATAGCTTATCAGCTTTCTATTCTTGTGTTGAAATCTTCCTTATTTTTATTTTTTAATAGATGTCTAGCAATATGAATTATTTCACAAGAAAGATTAGCGAACAATATAAGCTTGAAAATTCGTACGGGTAGTACATAATGAAACGAAGGGAGCAACATCTTTACGTGTGGACACAATGTTGCCAGCTTTTCCTTCAACCAAACTAAACAAAATACTCCCATCACTCACTCTCTTTCTTCCTTATATCCTCTTACATGCAAGAACCATGAACATTTCATCCGCTAAGTATGACAATAAGAAGATCAATTTAATTCAAACACCTCTTCTAATCTTCCCTCTTTGTCTCTAACTCCTTCAACCTCCCCTCATATTTAAAGCTTAAACACTTACCATGCAAATGGCGCCTAAGAACTACACGGAAGAAAATCACCTACCACCCAACCTTAACAACGAAAGAGGAACTTCATCATTTTTAGGTCAGCAATGCAGATTTCATGCGTTATTGTGTTGTTTATCTTCCTGCATATAACCATTACACTGCCAGCTGAGTCACGCCCACCTCCCCCAAAATCACCAAACATGTTATTCAGGCTAGCCTCTCCACCATCTATGGACTACTCGCACTCTGATGAGGGAGCTATTATATCGTCAGCTTCATCTTCAGGAGAAGTACAGACTAAGGAGAGCATCCAACATCGACATCAACCACAGCAGGAGAGTATAGTAGATGAAGATGATTACGGGTACTGGAATCCTGTTCCTTACTATGACAGAGGAGATGCAGGTCCTGTTCCACATTCTAAGTTACCCCATTAAGCCTCCATGAACAATTTTCTTGGTCGGTCACCATAATCTAAACCTAACCTATCCTAAAACTGTACACGTATGAATCTTTGCAACCTAGACTAAGTTGTAACCAAGTTCTACAAATTCTAATGTACTGTTCTTCAGATTCTACAGATTTTGTATTAATGTAGCTATTAGTCAGTACATACTCTGTACGTCGTAAGTGGTATAAGTAGTTGGTTTAGTGTCAAGTTGATTCATATTATTGACAATTAGCTTATAGCCTTGTAGAAATAAAAATTCAAGCAAGTTTGAATGTTTGATAGTATTGATGATAAGATTGGCCAATTTTGGATATGGTCTAATATTCCCTTTGTTTAGGTCTGAAGCATGCAATTTTAGGTCAAGTGATCAGGGTTACATTGGTCAGTCATTTTTGTTAGTTCTGCATGATCAAAGAGCAGAGTGCTTAATTCTAGAAATCAGCTTTTTCTTACAGCGACAACCAGTCTTCGGCAAGCAGCTAATCATATAATCAGGCTGATTCAGCTTAAAAACTCAATGGAGGCTTAAACTATAAAAAACCAATTCCAAGAAATTTCATTCCTTTTGTCAGCCATAATGAAACATATATCAAGTCATTTAAGTGTGTAATTAAACTATTCACATACAACAATATCTTAAAGTCTGAAGTATTTGACCTAGATTAACAAAATCTCTGAAGCAAATCAGATACAATTTAGCTTCTCCACTCCAACATGTATCACCAAAATGTACGCAATACTCTTCCAAACGTTCATTTGAGGCAAGGAAACAAAGGAACTGCATACCTCAAACATATTTGAACAAGGATGTCGTGTTACCTGATGAACATATTACAGCTTTAGATAACCACATTGTTTTAAGCTTCCAGCATTTGGCAATTAGTGGGATATATTGTAACTATGCTATTAAATTTGTAAAAGACAAATAAATTCATAAAATAGCATGACTGAATGAGAAAGCGGCATGTGGTATGAAAAAGCATAAGCAACTAAGCAAGTATTAGCTCAGCATATAAGTCGGTCATAGGATTTTATTCTAATGACAAGATGGATTGATGTGTAATATCAAGCCAAAAATTAGTCATCAAAAGGAATTATCACAAGTATGATTGACCTTTAAAGCAAACACCCTTTCTAATAGCCATAATTAGTGATGTGAAACATGATTGCTTAAAACAACCCAGAGATTTCTGTGCCAAGTCTAAAAAATTAAGTCCAAAAATTCTTGACAGCAAGATCGTGGATCCATATATTGCTTGTATTATCCCAGCTAAAACCCATATGCAGTTATTACTCAATAAATCTGTAGGCTGTAGGTGTGAATTAAAATTTATTCCATTACACTATCAAATCCCAAGGAAACCCCTCTTGATTTTCCAATCATTCTTGGAAGACAAGTGCATTAAAGTCGCTAATTAAAGTTTCTTCTAACTAATACAACCTTTGCCCAGAGTTATGTCTTGCCTTAACATTTTTTATTTATTTTTAATGTGAGGAGCTTATAAGGGGAATTTCAAAATGCTAATTCTCTACATCATAAAGGCAAAATCATGTTTTATGCTTCTAGGAAGAGAGAGAGAGAGAGTGTGAAGGAGGGGGAGGGGGTGGACAATGATTATGAAAAGAAAGCATTTAAAAGTGGCTAAAAAAAAGGTGCTTGGGAGTACGTGAGAGGATAACCAATAACATACCTACATAAGATGTATGGATGATGGGCCAGTAACAGCAGCAACTTTCTGAGCAAGTTTGGCTTCATCACGGTACAGTTCCTTCAAATCTTTCTTCAAACGTCTAGCCTCTCGCTTTTCCTCCTTTACAGCAGCCTACACATAAACATTTGCAGTTTAGCCCTGTTAAGTACAAATCTAGTACTTTTTTTTCAGGGTAGGGGAATAAAAGTAAAACATGATTGAACTTTACCAGACTACAAGGCATAATACCTTAAATTAATTAGGACAGGATTCTTAACAAGCATATGCACTAAATTCTAACTTGGATTTTCATCTATGTGGAAACCTCACGACTAGGGTGTGTACAAAACAATTAACAACTGTCTAACAGTGAATATATTTTTCTACCAAATGAGTACCTTTCTTTCTTTTTTCTCCTCCTTGGTCTCCTGACCATGTGGTTTTCTTTTTGGCACCTCTGGTTTGGCAACTACTTTGGCAACTACTTTGGCTGTCTCTTTAGGTTCCTTCTTTCCATGAGGCAAGTAATCAACAGGAAGTTTCGCCTTTCCTCCAAGAGTAATAATCTTGTCAGAACCACTTTTCAGCGCCCCGGAAAACGTCTCAGCCAGTATTTTCTTCCGATTTCTTCCAGGAGCTCCAATTCTCCCTGGGTGATTGTCAAGATTCGAGTATGTAGAGACAATGGTCTCACAATCCCAAATTTCTGACTCATCACTACTTTCTTCCACAATTACCACTTCTTTATCATTTCCATCCTCATTCTCATATTTCTCGGCATATTCGGCACAACGGCGAAGTATTTCAACCGGAGCTGTGTAATTTCCATCAAATTCTAAATCATCATCCACACGGTCTTTGAGAACACTATTGAGCTTTTCTGCAAGCGATATATCTTCTTCTTCTACATAATTTTTATAATCATCATCACTATCTGACCCATATTCTTGTTGTTCAAGCTGCCAAAAGACCACAAAGGAAAATACTATTAGCAAGCTATAGAGGATGTACAAGATAAACAAGCCTTGCACACTATAAATTTTAAAAGAAGAACCATTAAGTATTGTTGTCAGAAGCATAGTATTATTTTGAGAACTAAACACCCTATTAGTCAGAATTGTGTCTCAGAAATAATAGGTAGATACCAAAAGAGCACTAGCTTCAGAGAGAAGATCTTACAATATCAAACTGTTGGTCAAGCAAACGCTGAGGTCTAGTATCTTCAGTAACACTTCGAACCAACTCCACCATGGAGTTATTGGCTACTCTAGTTTGAACTTCAGCGCGAGGATTACTAATCGAAGACAAACTCTCCTCTTCATACACATCTCCTGTTTCCTCTGAATGATTTGCAAGAACAACAAAATCCTCCTCCAATTCATCAATATCAGAACCAAATTCTGATTCATTGTCTTCAAGTAAATTAGCAATTTCTGGATCTACTGCTTTTTGCACTTTCACAGTAACAGTTTTCTCAGCGACATTATACAATGTTTTAGGACTTGTAATTTCACTTGCCTCCTTTATCCGTACTCTTGAAGCATCATATGCCTGAGATCATAGTAATTACTAGCTAAAATTAGTACATACCCCCAAAGTGTTGACCAGCAAGTCCCAAAAAATAAACATAAGTTAAAAAGACCATGACAAAACAAGAAAAATGACTACTCATATCCAAAATAATACTCTGACTCCTATTTCACTTTTAGCACAATAACCAATGTACACATTCAAACATAAGTATCTTCAAATACGTATTAGTGTATCACAACGAATTATAAATATTGATATTGTGAAACTATACATGAAGATAAAACAAGCAAGACCACACATATATCAAGAGAGTATTAAGTTCCATGTATGTTGCAAATCTTGCAATCTATAAAGATTTCAAATAACACAATAAAAAAGGAACCGAGGCAGTAGTTGTTTACAATTAAGAATTTCTAGGTTAACATATTGGAATTTTAAAATGACAAAGTTCTAAAATTTCATAAAACAAACATAGGTCATTTTTATTCTAAGAAATGTGACCATTTTTCAAAACATGTTAAATAATAAACTTGCTTAAAACATACTTCGTACAATCCTTCCATAGTTCCATAAGTAATTATCACATTGTTCTAAAATTTCATAATAGAAACATAGGTCATTATTATTCTATGAAATATGACCATTCTTCAAAACATGTTAAATAATACTAAACTTACTAACTAATTCTGAACTAAATAACACTTCAAACCAAATTGCAAAAGCAAACGACTGCAATATCATCTAATAAAGACATAGCAAGAATCACCTTAACATCATTAGGCAGTTGATGAAGTTCAGCCTTCGGATTTTCATAATACGATGAGCCACCACCGGTATTCCGAATCTCCCTTAAATGATTAAGATAATTATAACCATCATCAGGGAATCCAAGCTCCAATATCTCCCTCCTTACATGATCAGGTAATGTACCTGAACCCCTAAACCCTTCATAACCCCCATCCTCAGGGGCATCAGCATAAATTGACTCCGGATCGTTCGAGTAATCCTCATCATCATGCTCCTCATCTAACCCATTAATCTTAACCCGATTATTATCGACACGAACAAAAACCCGGTCATTTTCCGGCTCCTCAACATATATAGGATCAGAAGAATCCCGTGAAAGAAGCTGAAAGGTTGCTGATTTTTTCTTATCAAAAAACTTCTTCTTCCCCATCTTTATACCCTACCCACAAACAATTCAATAAATAAGTATGTTATTCAAAAATTATGAACTCGTAATATTTATCAATTATATAGTCCTTCAGTTTCGATTATATAAATCGCAAGACTAAATTTTTGCAGAAATTAAATTTCTTTGAATAACCCATTGATTAATCGAGCTTAATTTGCTGAAAAATTAATAAAATTAAAAATTTCATCCTCTATGTTTGATTTTAAGCTTAAGTTTCTTCCTAAGTAAGGTGAAATTAGCTAAATTAAATCAAAAAATTAAATAAATATATAAAGAGGTGAAATTAAAGTGAACTAGAAATTTGAGTTTGTACCTTTTCAAGCTGCTTCTGCTGTTGCTGCTTGCGAAAATGGAGATAAAGAGGGAGAAGGTTTTGTTAGGGTAAAAGGAGCTTGGGAAGTGGAGAAAGAGGAAGAAAGAGTGATGGGTAGGGCATGTATCATACGGGAAGTTTGAAGCCCAACAATTTAAGCTTAATATTTAGCCCAACAATTTGAGCCTAATAGAGAATTAGTTCAAACTACTTTACTTTTTAGGTTCGGATAATATCTCGAGTTATTAGTTTATTAAGTGAACAAAAGAAGAAAAAAAATAACGTTATGTCGTTGTGAATAAATTGATTTTTTTTTAATTGTGTTGGTGGTTCATTAATCATTAGCTAGATAGTGATTTACAAAGTAAATTAAATCTTTTGGCAAATCGATTGTGTGAACATATTAAAAAAAAAATAAAAATAAAAAAGAAAAATGAAGAATTTGATCTACAAAGAAACTCCATTCAATTTTTGGTTAATACTGTAAAAGTAAAAACAAACCAAAGTTAAGCTTAGTTATTTGTATATATATATTTTTTTTGAAACAAGTTATTGGTATAGCCCTTTATTAGTAAAATACTCATCGTTAAGTATCATTAGAATCAATTATTCTTAGATACATGAAGTAAATAATTACAAAAGTTTATTTTTGAGTATGGTTTGATAACTTTTTTTAACCCAGTTAAACAAGATTAGTTGGTCCAAATTAAGTGTAATAAGTTAAGTTCACATAAAATGAATCGAGCACATAAAAAAAGACAATTTTATTTTTATTTTATTTTTGACACGACTCAAGGATAAAATTGGAAATTCGTTAATTTTTAGTTAAGAGTTCGGATAAAACTCATAAAAGACTCCAACACATACTTTCTCTCCATTTTTCGGATTTCGTAAATCCTCAATCGAAAATTTGTTTCCGCCATAGCTTCGAAGCTCGCGATTGTACTGAGCTTTTTCCGATTGGTATTCTCTCGCTCGTTCTTTATCTCTCTATTTTGATTCGATGAATTAGTATTCGAAGCTCTGATTATATTCATGTTTTTGTTTTTCATAATTCATAGATCCATTAATTTTCTGGATTTAGGGTTTATATTTGTTGTAGATTCAAGTATTTTCCTTACTTATTTATATTGCTATCATCCTTTTTTCTGTGTTTGATTATTAGTAATAGGTTGGCGGTTAGATTTAGGGTTTTGGATCAATTGATTATGAATAGTATTGCCAATTTTGTTCCTAATTTCTTCAAAATTTTATGAACTTAACTAATTTTATGGATTTATCTCAAAATTTGTGGTAGAAATTCTGTTTTTCGTTAGTTTGTTTCTCGCTATTTAAATGAATGTTATTGGTAAATTTTTCATCTTCTAATTTAGTTTCTGTGTGATGTTAAATTTTGCGTGTAGTCTACAAAATCTCATTCTTTCAGCTCATATATATGTCAATGAAGCAATGCATTATCTGGTTTCACAAAAAAAAAAAAAAAAAAAAAAAAAGGGGAATGCATTATCTTGTGCTGCTCTGCATTATTTATGTTTAATTATCTCTGTCGTCATGGCTAATTAGTTACATTCCGCTGCCTCCGGAGCTTGTATTGATGAGTTTTAAATGATACTGTATGATGTAGAGCAGTGGTGGGATTTGAAAATTATGTTCTTGATGGTAATGGTATTTAAAATGCTGCTTGGTCGTCTCATTTCCTTAATTTCTGTTGAAAATCTCGTGTATTGGTGTTTTAATGCGGTCACGCCATATGTTGTTTAACTGTTTTGCAAATCAATGGTATGTTTTTAAAGTTTAATGATAATTGAAATAGAAGACATATCTGCCAATCTGCCATCTGGTGTTCTCGAGTATTTCTTGTGGACGTATGTCACACTAAGCTTCAGTGAGGCTCTGGTGTATTTGCGGATGGGTGTATAATTTTATCTGTGGAGAACCCAGATGTCTGAGGGAGGAGTGTCCAAATTAAGTTGCTTGTAACAATATTGTTAATCTTCGGTGTAGTCTATGATCCTTCTATTTCACCTTTTCGTAGTGATAACTCTCAGCCTTCTGTAGATGCAGTGAGTTGAATGGGTCTATTCTGTATCTGAGTTTGGAAGGAAGATGGTAAAAAGCACTGATTTGTGGGGGAGTTCTCCTAAACTCTGTAGTTTTTCTTGTGGCGCTTGAATTTTTTGGGGTGTGTTGTTGTTGTTGTTGTTGAGGTTTTTGTTATAACTAACAAGGTGTGGTGTGGATTGTTGAACTCTATGTGTGCTGTAGTTGGTTTTTGTTGGATAGGGACTTATATGTAGCATTGGAATTTGGTTATGGACAATCAGTGGATTGATGGGGATGGTTTTTGGCAGGGGAGCTTCGGATGCTGGTTGGAGTTGAGTGTTGGCGTTTGAAGATCAGTTTGTTTAGAAAGGGGAAGAGAGGAATTGAAGATGAGTTCGCGCAGCAGGAGTCAAAGCCGTAGCCGTAGCCGTAGCAGAAGCAGGAGTCCTCGAGATCGTAGAATGCGATCTCAACGCCCTTCTTTTCGTGATGCTCCATATAGGAGAGATGCACGTCGGGGTTTCAGGTGGTTTGATTTTAACAATGCTCTTCAACTGTTTGTTGGGTAGTGTAGTTGGAAAAGAATAAAAGTTGCATAAATTTGGGGGAGGGGGAGAAAAGAAAGGAAAGTAGTTGCTAAATGAGATGATTAATGAACTGATCAGAGTTTCAAGAGCAATTACACTAAGCTGTATTGCCAAAAGGAACCATGTATTCCTGAAATTATCATGTATGGTAGATGATGTGTGTGTGGTTTTAAAATTTGTACTATCCTTTTCCTGGTTATATTACCCAGTGCCAGTGCTTGAGGGTTTGAAATGTCCGATTAAGCTCCTCTGAACTTGTAGGCAAAACTTGGTATTTGTTCAGCAGCATAATGAATTCTTGAGACATACTGCTGATAATTTACAGTTTGTATACTGGAGTTCTGGGAACCTGAGCAAGTTGTGTCTTGCCTTTAATGGTTCACAATGGCTTCATACTTTGGCTTCTCTACAATATATTATCCCATTTCTAATTTCTTTTCTATTCAATATTTTACTAGTGCTGGTTTCGTGCTAGCTTTAGTGGTTGAGAGTCACTTTCGTAAGTTCTTTTTGTTCTTTATAAACTCCATCAGTTCATTCTTCAGCTATATTAATTAGGCCCTAAAGCCCTATCGGGCAATGTTGTATATACCTTCAGAACCATCATTAATAAGAGAGAAAAAATTATTTACGCTTGGTGTACAATATATTGTCTTCTTTTCCTTTCTAGCTTGCACAACTCTCTGATTTGTACAGATAAAGGTTGAGAATATATGTCAATTTTGGAAATGATCACAGTTGTTTTGCTAAGTTGGGACCTGGGAATAATGAAGCTAGTTACTATAAAAGGAACTGTTGTGTGTGATTTAAAGTATCATGAGAAATTATGTTGTGATAAGCTGATAATGTTTTATGTCTTACGGTTAAGATGGGACCTATATTTGGGGGTTTTTAGCTGCTGGATTTATCTTATTATCTGTATTATTCAACCTGCAGTCTTCATTTTCTTTCAGATAACTTCATTTTCAATACATTTGGGTTAGGTTAATTATTGTTTTAAATTTTCAGATATCTTACACGTCAATAGAATAGCCTCTCCCCTAACACTAGCAGTCTATGTGTGGCATATGTTTGGCAGTTTCTGTTTATAATTAGTCGGATCTTTTCATTTGATGCTAACTTCTATTGGATATATTGCAGCCAAAGCAATGTCTGTAACAACTGCAAACAGCCTGGTCACTTTGCTAGAGAATGTACAAACGTTGCTGTTTGCAACAACTGCGGCCTCCCTGGGTATGAATTATTTTATTCAGTTAGAATCTATGCCTTTTTTATGCTTCCTTCTGCATGCCTAACTTGTGAAACTGATTAGCAGAATAGATGATCTGAAAAGACTAATAATGTGAATACCTATATAAATGCAGGCATATTGCTGCTGAGTGTACCACAAAATCTCTTTGCTGGAACTGTCGTGAGCCTGGGCATATGGCCAGTAACTGCTCAAATGAGGGCATCTGCCATGCATGTGGCAAAGCTGGGCACCGTGCCAGAGAATGCCCGAATCCTGAACTCCCACCCGGTGACTTGAGACTGTGTAACAATTGCTTCAAGCAAGGCCATGTTGCTGCGGAATGCACAAATGATAAGGCATGCAAGAATTGCAGGAAGACAGGACACCTTGCTCGTGACTGCTCTGATGAGCCCGTTTGTAACTTGTGCAATGTCTCTGGCCACGTGGCCAGGCAATGTCCGAAAGCTGATGTTCTTAATGACCGGGGCAGTGGTGGTGGTGGTGGTGGAGGTCGTTATGGTGGTTTTGGAGGAGGTGGTGGTGGACATGGTGGAGGTCGTTATGGTGGTTTTGGAGGAGGCAGTGGAGGATATCCCATGGGAGGAGGAGGGGGTTATCGTGATATCATCTGCAGGAGTTGTGGCCAGATGGGACATATGAGCAGAGATTGCATGGGCGGTCCAGCTATGGTTATCTGTCACACCTGTGGTGGTCGAGGACATATGTCTTATGAATGCCCTTCAGGAAGAATGATGGATCGCATGCCACCGAGGAGGTACTGAGATGGCATATCTTATTGATTACACTTTGGATGATGGAATTGATTTCCATGAAGTTCGTTGACCGAATAAAAACTTGTATGTTGTCGTGCTTTTTTTGTTTAGTCAGTCATTACAGAATTTTTGGTGACTTTGTTGCTGCCGTTTTGGTTTTGAATTTCCTGTTGACAATTATAGAGCTATTAAGTTTTGTGTTTTTTTTTTTTTTTTTTTTTTTTTTTTTTTTTTTTTTTTTTTTTTTTTTTTTGGATATAGCTATTATGTTATTGGCTAGTTTGAATTTACTCGTTTAGTTATTGTGTGCTACAGAAGTGTGTGCTGCAAACTATAGAGAAGGCTGATTGTATTTTAATATTTTTATTGCCCTCTTGATTGTGATTGATGTTCGTTTTTTTTCTGTTAACAAGCTTTAGGCTCTTTTGATGAGATTCTACCAGACCTCAGAAATTCAATCTTTTCCAGCTAAATTGATGCTTACAAGGTCTCAATGCCAATATGCTCTACCTCATCAATTAGATTCTTAGAGATTGGACTGCACCCAGCGAACCTGTATGGCCTTGAGAATTCCATCCTACCTTTGAAATTAACATTACATCTATAGACATGTCCTTGAAAGCATTCTGTGAGAGGTTCTATCCCATTTTCCATAGGAAATTTGTCACAGAAAACTCAATTGTTCGAGAACTCTGAGGGGTTCAATACCTTATTTGGTAGGAAACTTGTCGTCCTTAGAAATATTATACCTTTCTGAAAGAAGCTGAATAACTCCATTCCAGATAGCCTGGCCAACTCTCAGAGTTATTCAAGTTGCATCTTGAAGTGGTAGGGAATTCCAGCAGAAGTTCATTTGATCCCATAAAAAAAAAAAAAAAAAAAAAAAAAACACACACAAAACCCTGTCATCTAGATATGGACATTGAATTTTTTTTGTATGTTCTGTTCCTGACTTCCTGTATGGCTTCAGAGCCAATATTCTCTCGCCGTTGTTCTTCAATATATCCAATCCCTGCTACCAGTTCTCTGATTTGCTTCTCAGCTGACTTATGTGATCCATCCAATAACGAATGTGGGAAGGTTGCTGCATGGACTAGTTTTTCCAAACCTCTCATACATCAAATTGAGCTGGAATGATTTTGAAGTTCAGTTCCCAAATTGGTCTACCAACGCAGGACAAATATATCTTCAAGAAAATCTATTTTCCGGTCCTTTAGCTGAAGACATTTTTGAACTGATGCCTAGCTTGGGGTAATTTTGCAAACAATAAATTTTGATTCGGGCATGTGGAAATTCCAGATTCGTATCGTACTTTGTCGAGCATCAATGATGTTAGGTAGGGGAAACAAGTTTTCAGGAAGCCTACCGGCAAGGATCGGAAGAAACATTGTCAATTCTACTTGCTTCAGTGCATGAAAACAACTCATTCTTTGGGAAAACCCCTGTTGAACTAGCTTGAATACCTTCGTTTCCTTTATCTTTCTTGGAATAATTTCTTAGGTACTATACCAAAGTGTTTCAGCAACTTGTCTTCCTTAGTGAACGAAGTAGCTATGACATATTCTATGATGTACCAAATTATGCAATCATATTCCTGCAAGTTTTCCCTTGCTAACTTTCTTCTAGTGTTCTCTCAAAAAAAAAAAAAAAAACTTTCTTCTGGTGCAGTAGTGCTTGTACTTATCTTACAACAACTTGGAGGACTGATTTGTCATTGCTGTTGTGCTTTAATTATGTAATTTCATGCAATTGAACTAGATGATGCTAACTTTAAGCAAGTCAATTGGAAACTATTATAGAATCACTTAGTTTATTTATCCACATGACCATAGTATGTATTTAATGTATATCTTAATTGAAATACATATACATAAGCTGTTTAATTATTATTTTTATATAAGTAGAATGAAGGACAAAACGCCAATAATAGCCTAATTCACAGCCAACTAATGAGCAGGGACAACCCAGAAACGAGGAACCTTTTAAATATGACATGCAAAAAAGGCAAACTGTTTAGTTATGTTGGATCCAATAACACTGACCAAAATTATATCGCCTTGTTCCAAGACTATTTTTTTACGCATTGCCGATTTCGCCATCAATACCAATATACTATACATTAATACTATACGTACTTACGCAGCATTGTAATGCTTTGTCACAATCTCCCGCGCTTAAACTCAATCCGTGTCAAAAACCAACCCTTTACAACGACAAATGGCGCATTTCCAATTTCCTCAAACCCTCCATAACCGACCTCAACTCGTATCTCAAGCTTCTTCAATGGCGGTTTCATCAACTTCCTTTACTCAGAACCTCGAACTTTGCTTAAATTTCCAACAATGGAGGTCTCAATTCTGGATTCAACTCTAAAATACGCAGCTTCTGCATTGTTCGCACTTGCCCTAAATCAATCTCAGCTTCATCAATGTCGTCTTACCTCTACTCTTCCTTCTCCCGACGACGAGCCTATCGGCGCTGGAATGAGCGCCGCCGCTACTTCCTCCGACTCCGATCGTCCTTATCTTTGGATTCATGAGGATTCCGGCTTGCTTCTCCCTGTTTTCAAGTAATTCTCTCTCCTATAATTTTGATAATTTGATTTATTTTAGGGTTTTGATTGTGTTTTGTGATTGTTGTTGATTTCTTTCTATATTTGGAAGGTTTGTGAAGGTTGATGATAAAGCATGGGATGGTTTGAAGGAGACTGCTGGAACTTCATCACAAATTAGTCATCACGTTGGTTCTGTATGTAGCACTCTTTTTTATTTTTTATTTTTAAAAAAAATAAATGTAATTTCTTTGCTATGATTATGATACGACCTTAAATATGAGCATAGTCTTGGAGAGCACTGTTCCATTGAATTCTGATGAGGAAGCAATGAGAGCTGAGCTGGCAGAGCCAAGGGAGGGAATGACAGCTCAGCAAAGTTTGTTAGGAAGGGAATAATTAATTAAGTTCACTGAATTTGAGAAAAAGAATCTTTCTGTTATTTTTATTCTAATAACTTTTTATGCTGAATGAAAATCTTATTCCCTTCTCTCTCTCTAAACTCTCTCTTACTCCATTGTTAATACTGTTACATTGATTAATTCTCTCGAGATTCCCTTTCATTTCTGGATTATCTCTGAGATTAATTGATCCAGCTCTCATCCATTAATTTGGGTTGAGCTTGGGCTAGTTGAATCTGAGAAATTGCAACAGATTAGTAGATTTTGAGTGGAATATCAGTTGAAATTCGAACTCGAAATTTGATGATGCTTACTATCATGACAATTTTTTGGCTGCTTATTTGCTCTTTTATTGTGAATTTTTCTGCATTTGTGAATTACAATTGTACATTAATAATACTGACATCAAAATGCTAAGCTCGTCTATAATGTTAGGAGAAGTGATGGACAATGATGATGAATTGATGAGTGTAATGTGTTAAATGGTTTGAGAAGTCATGATGGCGTCCATTTTGGGTTTATGCATGAGCCATTTGGTATAAAAGCAATCAAGCGATAAACTTATGGAGTTATAATGTGTAAGGATCAAGAATTTACACTTTGCTATTGAGAATAGTTATGGCAATGTACCCAGGGTGGTACTTTGCTGGGCATTGATAAAGAGAGTTGTATCACTATATATACCGACACCACCAAGGATGAGTGGTGGTGACGAGGACTTATGTTGGGGGTGATGCAGTAGTGTGTTTGAGAATATTTCATTTAAGATTGTATTGTAACAAACAACTGCACTAGTTGCAGATTCACGATTATTTTAGCAAATTTTGTGCAAGATGATTTTCCATGGTATATTTTATTTGCAGGTGATATTGTTTCAGTTGATGAATTTAGAGTAGTAGTTAATGATGAGACAGAATTATGTAGACAAGAGTTACACATTGGAGGTGTAAGGCTGGGTCGAAGTAAATTGAATTATTTGAAGTGTAAATTTGGTGTGAAAAAGGGTTCTGATCAGGATATTGTGAAACTAGATTGAGAGAGAATTTCCAACCATTAAGTCAGTGAATGTTTGAGTGAAGAGATATTGACCAAGTGGTTGCTAATTAACAAGAAAAGTGAAAGAATATTGTTGAAATTTTTAGGAACAGGAAATCAACAATGTCTGTGTAGGACCCTACTTAAAAGAATGCTGACTGGAGTGAGTTTTGTTCTCATTGTTGCCACTACAGAATTCCACATTAATATGGGGGAGGGGGAATGGCATTAAGTACATAGTGATTCTCATCTTTCAGCTCCATCCGTACACCGTCCTTAAGGTAGAAAACGGAGGAAGTAACATTTTATAAATGATAAGTATCTATATAGCTGCTTTGTAAGAACTTCTATCATGACATTTCATCCTCTTTATTCCTCATAAACAGTAGAATGAATCATATACGGACAATGGCAACCACATTAAGTTCTTTTATTTATGTTCATTTTAAATCACTGTTATTCAGATTAAGAATTTAAGATGTTATATGATACGTGGAAAATTATTATCGAAGCTGAAAATACCCCTTTACTTTTGTGAGCTTCTCATTGACCATTTTTTAATTTAAGATAGCATGATATACTATGGTAGTCACTCGGTCTTCATGGTATAAACAGTTTTTAAAGTTACTTTGTGATGGAAGAGCCTTAACTTCAGAGGTTGCTGCTAAAGAACTTGCTCTGTCAAAGCTTGTTGATACCATGGTATCTAGCATGGAGGCACGTGATGCAACTATTGTTAATTATGGTGAAAAGTTGGAAGATGAACTTTTATGCAGTGAAAGGTACTCTAACTCTGCAGAATCTCTGTGTGAAGAAGCCACAGAGAGAGTGAATCTTCACAAATCTGTGAAAGAACAGCCGAAAGATACGTGTAAAAGCCATACTTATGAAAAACATATCGAAAGTGCAGAATCACTTAGTTGCCCTCGCAAAGTGACTGTCTTGTATGAGCTTCTTTCTGCATGCCTACTTGGCACCAACGAAGAAAACAAAAAGGCTTCTCAATCTGTAAAGGGATATGATTCTCGGTATCGTGTTGCTCTAAGACTTTTAGCAACTTGGCTGGATGTCAAATGGATTAAAGTGGTTAGTTTACCTGTTATTGTAATGTATTTAATGCGTCTTTTAAGGAACTCTCATGTGAATCCTTAATATTTAACATATATTGCAATATAGGGGCTATCTATTACTTTTGCTAAATTCATTTTTTTTTTTCTTCTTCTTCTTCTTTTTCATAGGAAGCATTGGAGATAATATTAGCTTGTTCATTGATGGATATAATCAAAGGAGAAGTCGAAAAGAGAGATGATAGTGATCCTTGGGTCAAATGGAAGCAAGGTGGCATGATTGGTGGAGCTGCTTTGGCTGGGGGAGCAGTGTTAGCTGTATCTGGAGGTATATGCCTTGTGTCTGTAGAGTGTAGAGTTGTAGACTATAGTGGTTAAAACTATCATAAATCTCAAATAAGTTGAAAGGACTTGGAAGTTGGTACCAGTTCTCACTACTCAACTTCTCTTCTGATATAGCAGGAGTAGTTGCACCTGCAATCGCTCAGGGGCTCAGCACTGTGGCTCCAACATTGGGAAGCCTTTTGCCTGCCATTGTTGCAAGTGGATTTGCTGCAGCTGCTACAGCTGTTGGATCTGTTGGTGGTTCGATTGCTATAGCTGCATCTTTTGGAGGTAATTATTCGGTTTCTTCTTTCATATCTTCCTTAACATTATTCCTTAGTCTTTTTTTTTTTTTAGAATTCCATAGTCATTGCAGAGTAAATCTCAGTGTGAAAATTTGTTTGGTTGCATTTTTGCTACATTATATTTCAAACTCCAGCGGCGGGAGCTGGACTTTGTGGTAGCAAGATGGCTAATAGAATTGGAAATATTGAAGACTTTGACTTCATAGCAATTGGTGAAAATCACAAGAAGGGGGTAGGTTCCTCTGAATTACTGCTTATGTATCACTCAGAATCTCCCTCTGGCATGTAAAGGATAACTGGTATCACATAGCAACTACTGAGGGAAAATATTAGTATTATCATAAGTTTTGCAATTTTTTCTACTGAATTTAAAGTATTTATATTAGTATTAATCTGCAGCATCTTGCAGTTGGAATAATGGTATCTGGACTTGTTTTTGAAGAAGTAGACTTTGTGAGACCTTGGGAAAGTCAAAACATTAACTTGGAGAGGTAAAAATGTTCTTTAAGTGTTTACTTTGAAAGATTTGAATAGTGTTAAGCTTTATGGCTTGATGCAATTGTAATCCAAGCCATGCAACACAGTATGTACCCTTTTTTGGCATTAGAATCGCCTTAACCTCTGCATTTTGATTGTATACTGCATTCACATCAATAGCTTACCTCATCAGGTTTAAGAAAAAAAAAAAAGTGTATATGATGTATGTAGGCTTTCTAAGTTCTTAACCTTACTTTACTACAAGCAGGATCCAGATTTTTTCAATGTATTGACTATTTATTTCTTTGTAGTTTTATTTATAAAGAGTGTGGCTTTTATGGCTTCTTTGAGTGGTGACTGCATGGCAATTGGCAAGCACTTTTTTGCTGAAGGATCTGACCTAGTGCTAAATTCTCTAAAAGATAATAACTGCACGGCTGACATAATATCCGTACATTGACAAAGCACCATGGATAACAACCTCACTAAGTTAATTCTTTTGGCATAGTTTGGGAGAATTTCACCCCTTTGGATGCCCCCTTTTTTAGGCAGTACTCCTCTTATGTATTGATTGTTAATTAGCAACATGGCTCTCTTTGCTTCTTTTTTTTTTTTTTTTTTGGATGCTTTAAGGGTAGTGTTAATAAGTTGCAGACTGTTTGAGGTATCTTACGAAGTGCTAGGCTGGTGGAGAGATTTGCAGTGCTGCTCTTATCCAGCCAATCCAGGCTGTCAGCACAGCTTATATTCCATGAAAGTCTTCCTTCTGTATTATTAGAGCTTTGTTTATTTCAAATCATTGTCACTGATGTACCTAATCTCAAGGTAGCCAGTCTCAGGAGTTTTCAAGCATATACATATTCACATTAGATGTTTCATTGCTCGTTTGTTTTTTCCCTTAAACTTGCAATCTTATAAGATATTGCTTCTTATTTGTCTTGGTGGTGACTAAACTATGTGTCGCCGCAAAGCTTCTACTTTTTGTATTGGTTATGTTAAATTCCTTGCGTGGCTTTTACAGTTATGCATTACACTGGGAATTCAGCAATTTGGCTGCACTTGCTACTGCGGTGCAGGACTTAATTGCTTCAGGTAAATTTTCTTAGACTTTCTTCCATAAGCAGTGTTTTTAAAACTTCAACCAGTGGCCTGCTTGCTCTGACTGATTTCTTCCATTGCTGTCTCGCAGAACTTACTTCACATTTGATGAGTTTGGGTGCTATGATGACTGTTATAGGCACAGTTATGTCAGCCCTTACTATTCCAGCATCACTTATTGCTGCAAGTAATGTTATTGACAGCAAGTGGGCTGTTGCATTAGACAGGTTGTCTCATCAGCATTATGTTTGGTTGAAGTGTACAGTGTGCTTCTGTTCATTATCATGGTGTTAAAATTTCCACAAGACCTTGATTATTCTTTCTAGCAACCCTTGTAAGCTTCTTTTGTACTGGTATATATCATGGTGTTAAATTTTCCCCAATTATAGATTTTTGGAACTGCCCTTTTGCGATTACTGGTTTATTTCATTGACTTAAACCCTCCTATGTTAGGTAGCAACTTTTTGAGAAGGATTGGGATGATAGTGATAGTAGTTTTTTTAACTTGAAAAAGTAATATCAAAGTGAGCAGAATAGCTAGAAAGTTCTATTGAGATTCATTTTTAAATATTTCCACAGATCAGACAAAGCTGGTAAGCTGCTTGCAGAGGTGCTGCTGGAAGGATACCATGGAAATAGGTAGGACTTATTTCTATCTGTTAAATCAACTTTTGATATCCACTCTTATTTCCCCTTCTTCATCACATTCTTTGACCATTGGGGTTGAACTTCCTTAAACGTTAATTATTTATGTCTGCAGACCAATTACACTAATAGGTTTCTCAGTTGGGGCTCGTGCGGTTTTCAAGTGCCTCCAGTATCTAGGTGAAACAGAAGGAGGTCATGGTAAGTCAGGCGTTAGTTTGATGTTAACTTAGATTCTAGTTCTTGGCATTGTACTGCATGCTTTATTTAGCTTTTCTTTCCATTCCTTTTCCGAGGCAGGACTGTAGGGGGGGTTGGTATAACTCAAGATTTGTTTGAATTTACGATTTAGCAGTAACAATAACATGTTTGATCATGCTAGATGGGCTAGTGGAGAGGATTGTTCTTCTTGGTGCACCAATTTCATTGGATACTTGCAAGAAAGGTACTTTCTGAAACTTCTCTAAGCAATGTTCATTCGTTTGTTCTTAGCTGAAGGGAAATAATAATTGTTCAGTCAAAACATGTCGAGAGAAATGTTAGGATTATCCTTCCATGTTTCTAGTTGCCATTTTGGTCTTCAACTTCGTATAATGTTACCGTGTTATTTACATTAAATATAAAATGGGGGAAAGTTCACGCTTTACATGAAATAATAGGAGTAATAAAAGAGGTAATGTAAGAGGAAGAAATGTCAGATTCTTTGACTACAAAAAAATGTTAGGATTATCCTCCATATTTCTACTTTGTGAGCAAGCTTCAGATTCTTGGCTTTTTGGTTGTATAAACAAGATGTTCAACACCTTATTTATTTTGAGTTATCCCTATATTCCTGGGGAAAGAAGGGGATGGGCGGGCAGTGAGGAATCAGGGTAGTAGTTGTTGCATTCATTTTTTAAGAGAATCTCTCTCTCTCTGGAAATTTTGTGGATATTGTTTTGTGAGGTTTTATAATCTTTTCCTGCTAAATAAGTAATGCTTCTTAATGTGTCGTTTACAATTGAAGTTATGCATGTACTTCACTTTCAACTTGCAGATGGTATTTGGGAGATTTATTAATGTGTATTCGACAAACGATTGGACTCTTGGAGTAGCTTTCCGTTCCAAGTATGTACACACATGAAGTCTTATTTACTGTCATGATTGCTTCATTATTTTAATTTCTGAAATTAACAGTAATGAGCTCAACAAACATATTTGCTGATTTTATGTGGTTTGAATTGTTCAAATTCCCTGGTCATGGTAACTTGTTTGGACATGGCAAAATTCTCATCTGATCTCAACATGAGAGCAGCTAAAACCTGAAAGTGTGGACTGAAATTTTTTAGATATCATGAAATATAGATCAAATATAGGTTCAGCATAAGCTCTTTTAAATCTGAAAGTCCACAAATGCAACATTGATTCTTTACAATTTAATAATTACCCAACTTGGACTTCCTTATCAGTTCAGTAAGTAAGCTTTGCAGTTCAGGTTTCCACTAGGATATTTCTTTGTTTTGCTATTGACCTATTGTTAATTGTTATGATTGATTTTTCATTTGATATTGCTACTTTGCTAGAATTGATTGCCATGTTTTAGTAAAAAAAAGTTTCCGTATGACATGATCCCTTTTTTTGGCTATCACCAAAAGGCGGGATGGCTATTTGACAACTGGCTACTATAAGTTGAGGGATTCTACTAATTTTTTCTATTTTTATTTTAGTCATCCAATATTCATGATTTCTTTGAGTAGCACTTCTTTCAGTCATTTTACTCCATTACTGTAGAGTTTTGGTTTCTCTAGGCTTCCCAAGTCATGAATGCAGGTGCGAGCAACAAGTTGTTGTGAAGCTCAAGTCTTTCATAATATCTCATAAATACAAGTGGCTTTTTGTTGGAAGATCATAGAGAAATATGTAATTTTCTTAAAAACTGAAAAGAAATAAGGGTCAGACTAAGCAACAGCTTTGTTTTATGCTCTATATTACTGTATAGTATCATGCAAGGTTTATAAGGTGTTTGATTCTCTATGTTGGAGTATCTGGTGCATGCAATCTATATATGCTGACGTGCTGACTGCTGACTGCATATGGTAGTGTAAATTCTTGTGTTTCTCACAATCGAAAATGTTTGTGCTTGGTATTCATTTCTCTTTTTTTCAGCTGCTAGTTTCCACTAACTAATTGACATATTCTACACCTCACATCTTCCAGATCGACGTGACAAATATCATTGAAGGCCATGCATCATATGTAAACATGACTGAGCATATTTTGAAACAGCTTGAGCTAGACACTTACTATCCTGTTTGGAAAGATGGAAAAGTAGAACCATCATCCCCTAAGGAGTGCACCCACTAAACCTTAGTTCTTGCTTGTCTAACCTCTTGGTGTCCTGCTAGGAAATCGGTTCTTGATTGTTGGATTGTGGTCGCCTTTCATCTCACTCACAAGTACTAGCTCGTAATTATGTTTTGGATATCCGTTGCTTTGCTCAGTTATTTAACCATTTGCAGTACTAAATCCTGAAGAGTTCATACTTGCATGTCCATTAGACCATTACACCTTGACTGATCTTTGATACGAGTACGGCTTTTGTATAGCAGTGTTAGTAGTCATGTGTTCGGCGCAATGAACATGTCTTGTTTAGTGTTGAACCCATCCTGTTAATGACTTAAATCTTCGGAAGGCCCTATATAAATCCCTCGTTTTGGTGCACGTCCCACAATACAGACGTGCTGTGTTGCTGGACAAACGTGGGATGTGCACCAGACGTGCTGTGATCTCTATTCCAATACATACATTACTGAATTGCACGTGTCCTTGTGTCCAAAATCAAATCCCCAATTAAATTTATCGGTATTTGCTCTAGTAGAGTTTCCAAATGCTATTGTCAATATTTGCAAATGCTTGGGAGTTGGGGGAATTCTCTTACCTAAGCGTTAACCTACCGGGCTGGACTGATTAAATTCGTGAGAGGTGTTGGTTCAGTAGGGTCTTTATCTTACCTTTAAAAAAAAAAAAATATTTGCAATGCACTGCTTTTACTTTGCATGCTTTACGTACAGTTCTTTGACTGTTGTTGGTGTTTTAAATGAGAACTTCACATATTCTCTTTTAGTTGCAACGTTTTGCCTTTTACGTGTGTCAATGCTTAATTTCAATGCTTTATACGCTATATATGATAAGTAAAAATGATACTCCGTATATAAAAATTTGATATTGTGAAAATATAAATCGAGACGAACTTAATAAATTTTCACACGACTACATTTTGTTCACTAATTAATCAATAAAGGTGACCAATTGGGCCAACATAAATAGTGTCATTTTCTAAATGTTATAACTAAAATAAATGGAGGAATAACAAGGGATTAATATAGTAACTAGTGTGCGGCCTGGGTGTTGCTAATTTTTTTTTTTTTTTATGAAATATATTATCGTCTTTTTTGACAAGATGAAATATTTTATCATCGATTATGTATGTTATGCATAAATGTTAAAAATAATGTTACTGGCTAAGATGACATCAATTGTTATTGGCTAAGATGGTAAGGAAGTAGATCTTGAAATATATTATCGTCGGTTATGTATATTATATATTAACGCTTTTTAATATATAAGTATAGATATAGATGTATGAAGTACGTGCTTAATAAAATTGTCTCAACGTGTATGGTGTATCTTTTGAATATTAACTTCTATGTGATGTGTATCATTGGTTAAATACATAAAGGTGTCGTTATTTTAGGGTTTATAGATGAATATAAATAATGAATATAAATGCTCATTATTTTCGAACGATTTCCATAAAAATTGTTGAATTGTAAATTAATTCCCTATTTGCGTTGGTTTAAAAACTTATTCCCACAATATTGTCCATGTAGGATTGGAAGAAGGGTTTTTATTTTTTTTTAAATAAAAAACCGTTAGATAGCGGTTCTATACTTGTTATAAAACCGCTAACGTCGTTAGCGGTTCTTATATTAAGTTTTAACTTGTGAAGTTTTCTTATACAAGAACCGCTAACGACATTAGCGGTTTTATAAGTATAGAGCCGCTATCACCGTTAGCGGTTCTTTGAAAAAAAATCTACCAAACCTACGTGGACAATATTATGGGAATAAGTTTTAAAACCAACGCAAATAGAGAATTAATTTATGATTCAACAATTTTTAGGGAAACCTTCCCATTATTTTCTTCTCACGACTTCCATTAATAAATATATTCACGATCAATTGTTCGGCTCATTTTGATTAATTTTAAGTAAATATTTCTCTTTTTTTTTTCAGTTGCTATTATTGAATATTAAAACTTCTATGAGATACTCCCTTTGTTTCAATGAATGCGTTAAAAATTTAACATTTGTAATGTATAGTTGTAGACAACTCTAATTAGTATTTAGCCGTTCCATAACTATATAATTTGTCTAAACTATTAATGAAGGTTCAAGTAATACAACAGAAAATCTTGAATGAACCTGGTATTTAATATGCGAATATTTAAATAAGACTTTTAGTTTGAAACGAAAATGACATCATAGAGATGTAATATTAATGGACCCATTAACACAAATACACACAGCACTACAAAATCATAAATTGATACGTAATATCTGGACAAAAATCAAAATGAATACAAGTATTTTTTTTTTAAGGAAATATCAAAATGAATATAAACAGTTAAACACAATCAAGTTATTTGAAAAGTCTATATTATTTTATTTTATTTTATTTTTTATAAAATATAGGTTATATTGTCAACGTCTTATCGGATTAAGACATCAGAAATTATTTCTCCAGACTTCCAGAGTCTCGTGAATATTGTGATTGTCTCAACTCTAACCAAATAATGAGCTTGCCACTTCTCCACATTCTCCACTTATATAAGTAACACATTGTCACATTACACAATGTACTCCATAGTTAATAATATAGTGATTAGCCATTAATCAAAAAATAATGATGAGGTTATTTAAAACCTCACTGTTTAATTCAACTATATTAGTAATATTTACCCTTTTGATCTTTCAAGAATTACCATGTTCTACCGTATGTGGTTACACTATTCATGATTTCCCTCCTTATTTCGTTTTTGGGGCCGGATCTTCTGCACATCAGGTAATTTCGTTTAATTTTTACTTATTAATTGTGTGATGTTACTCTGTCCATCTCATTTTACTTGTCCTACTTAATTAAAGGCCGAATGAAGGTATCGTCACTTACTCTATCGTGTTGCATATTGGTAGTGTATAGGGTTTTTTTATAGATCTTGAGTGTAGTATCATGCCATCTCCATAATTAATTTATTCAATTTTTAATTTTTTTAATATTTTTTTGAAAATCCATAATACGTAGTATTAGTAATTGATACAGTACTATGGTTCGATTAATTAAAAGTTGAAATGAAAAAGAAGAATATTGGGAAATCAACTTTAGGATTCGGACGGGATTTCATATTGAAAGTGTGTCGAATTTTGGCGGTCTTATTTTAGGACAATACATGCATTACTGAATTGCACGTGTCCAAATAATATTCGATTTAGTTTCTTTTAATGCTTCATTTTGGCCTTGCATAGTGGATTTTGACCAATATTGAATTTTTACACGAGTTGGTATGAAGTTTACAGTCATGTAGACAATTGTTGAAGTTGTCTTGATGTACTAGTGTCTTCCTCCCATAATATAGGGCTACCTCCGTTACATATTATTTGCAACGATTTAACATAAAGTAAGAAGGGAAAATGTAATGTCTAATCGTTGTAAATAATATGTAACGGATGTAGTATTTAAGAAATGAAACGACAAGTGAAAAAAAGTACATTAGAAGCAGAAAAAAGCTGGTTAAAAATACAAGGCAAATGGATAATTTAAGCAAGAATAAGTGAAAAGTAGAATTCTATTCAAAAAAAAAAAGTGAAAAGTAGAATTATAGATAAAAGTTAAATAGAGAAAGTGGAAAAAAAAATACAATGTAAGTAAATAATTTAAAAGTAAATTAAAAATTTTAATCAGTAAAGTTAATAAAAATAAGGGTATAATGATTTTTATATACTACTCAAAAAATAGAAATACAAACAATATTTTAAGTCTCTAAAAATAGTCCCATAAAAAAAAAAAGTCTCTAAAAATAGAAACATAGAAACTATATTATAGGACAGAATTATTGGTCAAACTAGGAACTACGAAGTACAAAAGAAACAACAAACAAACTAAAAGCAAAGAAAGCAAAACAAAATTAGATGAAGTAACAAACTACATTAGGAAGTAATATTGACAAAGGTGTTGATCAAAGTTGAACATAAAAAAATATATACATAATGTTTTTTTTTTTGTTTTTTGTTTTTTAATATTACACTTTAATCAGTACATTTCTTGGATGTAAGCATCTTCATTTGAATAAAAAAAAAACACTTTAATCAGTACATAATTTATGGCATTTTAATTAGTTTTAACATGATAAAATATATGCTCTATTTTAATTAGCATATTTGTTAATACGAAAATTTTGATCAATAATGTCTTTGATTATCAAAAAGTATAAATTATACGAGTAATAATTTGATATTTAACCATTATATTCCAACAAGAACCTACCTGATAAATTATATTATTATAAATTTATGTCTAAATTATTAATAGCGGTCAAAGTAGTTTATGGAAATAATTAAAATGAGAAACGTATATTAATTTTGGAATAGAAGAAGCACGTATTATGTTCACAATAAATAAATAAAATAAAATTAGGAGTATTATGAATATATGATTTGATTGACATGGACCCAATAACTATCAATACAAAACTAAAAAATACAAAGTATTTTTTTTTAAAAAAAAAATACCAAGGGTCCGTTCAAATACGATTATTTTCAATTCAGTTCAGCTCTAATAAATTCAGTTTTGTTCAGCTCAGCTCTAATAAGTTCAGTTTAGTTCACTTCAATTCAGCTAAATTGAGTTAATGAGAACAGACCCCAAGTACAAAATTACAAATCAATATTTATTTCGTCCTTATATTCAAGCCTATTCGGAGTTTCTTTATTAACAGGTTTTAAAGAAATTAATTAGGTGTACAAGTTTTTCGGGCCAATTTTAAATCAGGTAAAAAAAACAATTAAAATTGCGTAAAATTAATTTCCCAAACCCATCCGATTTTTTAAAAAATCTAGCCGGGCCCAACATGAATTCAGGCCAAAAAAAAATGCCAAAGCCCGCCCGCATGCCAAATTTGGGCCGCCCATTGGGCCGGTCCCAACTTCATCGGGTCTAGTAATTTTGCTTTAAGACAGGGAAAGTACATTAGATGGACAATAGTCAAAGTGAATAAAAAAATAAATACTTGGTACTCCATAAAGTTAAGTAGAATTTAAAAAATAAATAATTGGTCCATCTCCGCGTGAATCTCGAGATTATCTGAACTCTGTTGCTAATTGCTATCGGTTGGGTTGATGAACTCTGTTACTAAAGTGATTAGCCATTAATCAAAATATAATGGTGAGGTTTTTGAAAATCTCACCTTTCAATCCAACTATATTACTTCTAGTAGTATTTACCCTTGTCATCATTCAAGAATTACCATGTTCTACTGTGTACTGCTTTACCATTCATGATTTCCCTCCTAATTTCATTTTCGGGCCCGGCTCTTCTGCCTTTCAGGTAATTTCGTTTAGTTTAGTTTTTATTTGCGAATTGTATGATGTTATTTTCGCGGTCTCATTTTACTTGTCCCATCTAATCGTGATTTCTAGACTTTTATACTTCATTGTTTGATTGATATGAGGCTGATCAAAACAGTGTGGTTTGATTGATTAAAAGGTGAGATGAAAAAGAAGAAAATTAGGAAATCAACTTTCAAATTTGGACAATATTTCATAGTAAAGTGAGAATTATGGATTTCATTTAGGAAGAAATGGTGTAATTAAAAATTTTGTTGTTAAAAGGTGGATATTGTAGCATGTGAAATTAATTTTGGGTTTTGTGGAAATTTTAAGTTTAGAAATTAAGATGAATTTGAATTTTTATCTAAAATTGTACTTGTAATTGTGTGCTGTAGTCCTAAGTCCTCTGCTCGGATATATCGAATTTCGAATTTAGGCAGTCTTAGCTTTTGGGATTAAGTTTAGGCCTTATGTTGCCGTGGCCGGATTATGTTTTTATCAAATATTCTAAGCTACAATGGAGGAAACTAATTATATACAAAGTCAAAGATATATTATTAACTAATATATCTTAACAGACACCTATAACAATCCTGGTTTGAATTCTCATAAACTCATGTAGGGTCTGTTTTCTTCGGCTTATTTTCAGTTCAGTTCAGTTTCTAATTTCCTTCTTTTATATAATATTCAATTTAGTTCAATTCAGCTCAGCTCTGTTCAGCTGTAAATCAGAACAGACCCGTAATCCAACTATAGAATGCAATGTTGTTATTTGGTCATATATGTTGTCCGATGTTGAATTTAATATCAAGTCTGAAATAATTGTTAGGAATAAACTTTGCAATCAAATCTGTATGACTGACAGGTAAGTGTAGTTGTAAGAAGAGTTTATCATGCTAAAATTGGAATAATTTAAAAGTAACAAGGAACAAAATTAAATGGAAAATGAAGCAGATTTTAACACATCATGAAGCAGATTTTACCAAAATACCCCTTCGTAAACGAAAAAAGACACCATTAAATTCCAGATTTGTTTGTTCCGTTGATCTACTTATATTTCCTTGTGTGTGTATGTTAAGTTTTCATGGTTTACTGTATGTTTTAATTCTTGTAATGAACTTAGAGAACTAAATAATTTCAGGGGAAGAGAATGTTTATTTTATGGAGAGAGCTTGTGATCAGTATCATAAATACAAGGTAAGCAACACTTTTTACAACTTTTGGTTTTGTTGATTCCATTTTAAGTGTGCATTGTGCAAAAGGTGTACTATACACATCAAATTTACTCATCCTGAATTAAATGACGATGATGTTTGTAATTTTTTTTTTTTAAATGACGATGATGTTTGTAATTTTATTTTTTTTTAATGAAGATGATGTTTGTGATTTTTGTAACGACGATGATGTTTGTTTTTATTTTTTTAATGACTATGATGTTTGTGTTTTTTTTTTTATGACTGTGATGTTTGTGATTTTTTTTTTAATGACCATGATGTTTGTGATTTTGTTGTTTTTTTTAATGAGGATGATGTTTGTGATTTTGTTTTTTATTTTTTTAATGACTATGATGGTTTTTGGTTTTTTTTTAAATGATGATGATGTTTGTGATTTTTTTTAATGACGATGATGTTTGTGATTTTATAACGGTTGAGTGAATTTTCATGGGAATTTTGTAAGTGTTGATCTAGTGTGGGATAGGATAACTTGTTTAGCCTCTTTCTTACACCCACTGACTTTTTTCAAACTTATCTAAAAATAGAAGTCTACACCAAGCGAATCGATCTTTTTGAAATGGAGGGAAGTTTATAATTTATGCAATTTTATGACAAATCCATCAATATATATAATACTCTGTATTACAGTACAAATTATTAATACAGAGGAATTTCACCAATAAAATCTAAGTTTTTTTTAGCAAATTAATGAAATTTATGGATCTATTTTGTTCAAGTCAAAGTCAAAGCTAAGATGAAAATATTTTATGAGGTAGGGAATAGAGTTGACTACATATGAGTGATATAGAGCACAACAACGTAATGATTCCCATTATATTTGTTGCCCATATAATGAATTTGTGTAACTTGAATTTGTAGGAATTCAGCCGCATGTGGTGTTATTGCATATGGACACGCCACAAGCACTAGAAGATGACTATGGATCATGGATTAATCAGCAAATTGTGTAATTTTTCTGCAGCTAGTCTGATCAATTTCTTTCCATACTATGTTTTGATGTACGGAGGAAATATTTACTACTCCGTATTTAGTTGGGTTAAACTACCATTTATGGAGTAAGAAGTATTAGTCATGTATTCTACTGTGAATTTTTTCTTAACAACCATTGGACTTGTATAACCAAATTTTTTTTTTTTGTTTTTTTTTAAAAAAAAAAAAAAAAAAAAAAAAAAAAAAAAAAAAAAAAAAACCATTGGCTTGAATGACTGTGTGATCTCCTGGGTGCAGGAAAGACTTCACAGCTTATGCAGATGTGTGTTTTAGAGAATTCGGGGATCGTGTTTTACATTGGACTACATTCAATGAGCCCAATATTGCATTATTAACAGGCTATGATCAAGGGATTATTCCTCCTAAAAGATGTTCTCCTCCATTTGGCTCTTGTACCAGAGGCAACTCCACAATCGAGCCATATATTGCAGTTCACAACACATTGCTGGCACATGCAACTGTGGTTGATTTGTATAGGAAAAAAATATCAGGTACATATTTCTCAAGTTAATGCAAGTTTGAAGCTGTTGGTAGTAAAAGAATCCGAACTTGTAATCTTGAGGTCACAAGCTTAACTGCTACATGATACATCTAAGTTAGCACAAGTGTTATGGTTTGAATGCAGGGAAAACAACATGGATACATAGGTATAAATGTCTTCGCCAATTGGCTTGTTCCTGAAACAGACACAAAAGAAGATATACTTGCAACTCATATAAGCAGCAAGTTCCTTGTTGGTTGGTGAGTTACAATCACGAGCATTCTATTCTTCTAATTTCCCCTGCTAATCTGTTTTTTTTTTTTTTCTTGATCTTATTTGAACCTAGTTTACCTCTTGAATTGAGCTATTCTGAACTTACTATAGCTATAAATTGAACTTGGATAGTCATTACTTACACTTGCTTGATTGAACAATCTAGTATTTGTTCTTCTGAACTGAACTGATTTTTGCGTAAACTTTACTGATCTGAACAGATTTTCCCTGAAACAAGCAAAGCCTTAACACAATTAAAGCCCTAAATGCATACTATTGTCTTTTGCAACAATTGTTAGTTGTCAAGGGTTGTTTGAGGTTAGCTGCTAATATAGCTAATTAAAGAGCCACTGAACAAGTAATCAACAAAACGTTACATAGTTAAAAAGACGAACAAATTATTTACTTCTTGCCTTTGCTACCTCTAGAAGCTAGCATAATCTCTAAAAACTATGTATATTTGGTTTTTAAGAACACTAAAACTATCTTAAATTCTATTTATTCAGAAAGAGGTACAGAGTATGCAATTATTATTAAAATTACTATAATTGTTATGTTTCCTTGATAATTTAGCTAGTAGTTTACATAACTTAAATTTAATTTGTTGATTGCCTTAGATTCTTATCTACTTAATCTCTAAATGTCCTGCCAGGATTTTAGATCCCTTGGTGTTTGGGGACTATCCAGATATAATGAAGGAACATGCTGGCAGCCGACTTCCCTCCTTCACAAAATATCAATCAAAACTCGTAAAGCAATCATTTGACTTCATTGCATTGAATTCTTATGGTTCATTAGTTGTCAAAGACAATCCTAGTATCCTCTTGATTCAGCCAAGAGATGTTGCAGCAGATAGTGGAGTTGGATCTCACTGTAAGTACAACCTTTCTTGAGAACATATCATATGACAATTCATGTTATGAGATATAAAATCCTAGCATATATATTATTCCAAAAAAAAAAAAATAGCATACAATATAATGCATAGTGTTTTAGTTTATGTATAGCTTGCTAAAATATAAGTAAATAATTACTGAATTAAAATACTGTATACTATCTTGCAGATGGGGATCATAATGAAGAGGTGAGATGGAGGTGATGATATCGAATTATTGATTATGATGACTATTGACTCATTTAAAATTTTTATGATCTAACACAATTTGATCAAATATTAGGCACTTGAACATGTACTCGAATTTGTCAAACAGGAGTATGGAAATCCTCCTATATATATACATGAAAGTGGTGAGTTCATCCTTTTTCGTTTGGTTGTGTTTCCAATTAATACCCTCTGGCTGTGTTTCCAATTAATACCCTCTGGCTGTGTATTGCTAATGAGATGCTGTATTTGATAGGATATCGGATGTATCATAATTCATCATTGTTCGACAAACCAAGAGTTGAATTCTTAAATGCCTCAATCGGAAGCATGCTGAATGCTGCAAGGTACGACCAACAATCATAAATTGAAATTCTACTGCCTATTCATATATTTCTCCTCTGTATTGGTTGTCACATTACTTGTTCAATTTACATTGTCAACGTGACTATACAACAGTCGTTAAAATATATGTATATAAAGGAGTTACGGCCAAAATTGTTTTGTGTACTTAGTAGTACGTACTATTTGGTGTAGAGAAGATGAGAGAAATGATTTTATTGGTCATATTGGTGTTCAAGTGTTAATAGGATATTATTATGTTCAACATTAATGTTAGTTATAACTAAGAGTCTGAGCTGAATATTTTATGAGATAAAGAAATTAGGAGCTGAACTGAGCTAAACTGAATATAATCTGATGAGAACAGGGCCTAATGCACTTAGCTCGTGATTGAATTATTGAACTGAAGAATTATTTTACTAAAACAAGTTTAATGTTTCTTGAATTGTTGAAGGAATGGATCAAACGTAAGAGGATACTTCGTATGGTCATTCATTGACACACTAGATATGGCGGGATTGGAAGACTGGGTCTACGGATTGTACTACATGGATTATAGAGATCCTGATCTAAGAAGATACCCCAAATTCTCCTCGTATTGGTATACTGCATTTTTGAAAGGAAAAAGCTTCCCTTATGATGGTGATTTTATAGAAAAATTTCGGAACTCAACCAATGTCTTGGAACCCCTTGATTACAGTTAGAAATGGCGCTCATTCGTGTATTAGTATACTTCTGTGGTTCTGTATATCAGTATATGGAGTGATAGCTGTTTGAAATTGCTATTACAATAAATAATTATACTTAAATCTGGATCGGACTTTGTAACTTAACGTAGTTCGATCAATATATACTACGTATAAAAGCTTTACATAACTTTGGCTGATTAAATGTACTTTATATTTGTATGTCACATAATAATACAAGTATAAAAGTAAACATGCATTACTATTTAGATTTTAGTCTATTATATAAAATGTACTTATATAACTTTATTATAAAATTATGAATTTGCATGCATGGACCATGTTGTATGTAAACATGCGTGCACGGGCTGGAAAATCTCATAATAGAAGCAAAGTTGTTTCAGTTAATAACCTAACACGTCATGCTGAACCCATTACATACATATATTTTAAGATGAGAGCAAGTACAAGCTTCGAGTTGAAGATGAATAATGTTAGTTTGGTCCACCTTTTGGGATTTGTTGGTTAGCTCACCAATAACTTTATGTAATCATTCTTATACCAAGCTTATAATTTCTGAGTATAATTATGTTGGCATGCAACATTAAGATTATTTGTAGCAGATTGAACCGTTTAAAAATTAATAATAACTTGTAAGAAGAAGGGCCCTATCAGGTCAGAACCTCTCATAAGTCCTCCCAACTCAGATTAGCGGGATAGGCATTTTGAGAGTGGGGGGAAAGGGTAAGGGAATCTCCACCCCAAAGTGCCTCTAGTGGAGATTGAACCCCCAACCTCAAGGTTTGAAGGTACAATATTTTTCACTAGACCAAGTTTAGCTTGGTCAATAATAACTCGTGTTATTAGTATATGATCCAATGAAATTATTCGGTGGAAGTTAGACTCTGCTACATATTGCATGCTCTTACAAATTAAAAGACCATAACTCATGTAATAAAGATAGATGTTTTCAGGATAAGAAGATGATGAAAAAACTTGTGATTTTGGTAACCCTTTAGCAGTAGAATGATTATTTTTCAGGGGGGCTTGACAAGACTGCAATTAACGTGCTACATAATATACAAGTATGTAATCTTATTCTAGCATTTAAAAAGGCAAAAAATGATGGCATAAATAAAGCACTAATTCATCACAGAATAAAAAAAAAGGCATAAGTCATCAAAATGGTACTTGGATTTTGTCAACAAATCTCTAATTGGATAAAAAGGAAGTGGTTTTTATTTTCTTCATAGAACACCATACAAAGTGAATAGTGCATACCCTAGGAAATGACATAAAAGTGCTATATAGTAGTTATAGTAAAACCCTAAAACCTTAACAATATTATAAATAATGTTACTGTACTAATTACATTGTCCTAATGCTCGAAAAAATGTTGAATGGTGTTAAATAATGACATTATCAATCTAATGTTGCATTGGTACTACATACTGCATTATGTACTAGCTAGAATGCCATTAAATCATTAATTAATTAATTAATTAAATTGATAATTTCTTTCCTTTATTCCCCAAATTAAAATAAGATATATACATGACCCGATTATTAATTTCGAAGAAAATGAGTAAAATCAGTTTTGAAATATTCATCCCACTCGAAGATATCGCGTTTAGTATCCAAAATACCGATCGTTCATATAGATGTTTTTTTAAAGGAAATATATAAAAGTTAGATAACTTTTCTCTCAAGATTATACCCTTACTTATCTAATAAAATTAAATAAAAAAATTTAGCGTCTACATCAGGGACTCGGATTAATGTTTAGATAATCCATAATTTGATAGCTTGAAGCTGCAACATAATCTGCTGCTCAATTGGCTTTCCCGATAAACATGACATGAAAAAAACAACCACAAAGTAAGCCAACAAAATTCTTGGCGGCATTCATTAACAATTGAATTTTCCAAGGACAACGCACTCATATAGTTGATTTATTCCCAAAAACCGGCAAGTACTTGTAGAGTTGTAGTTGTAACTAATCGGTACATTCTACTTGTTACTAACACTGTATGTTCTTGTTATGGTAACGACCTATGACTCTACAAGTACTTTGTGACTTTGTCTGCCCACTTGTATTTTTTTATTCACGAGTGCAATGCAATCTACCTTTCTCTCATCTCTCTCTCTCTCTCTATTGAGGAGTGGGAATGAGTGTAGGAAAAGTATGTCTAGCAACCGTAACATGTAAGCGTTACGTATTATTTGGCCTATATATACTACATAACTTCAGCATGATTTGGCTGGGAATTAAACTAAGTAATCTGATCATGGAGTTGGTAAGAAGCTTAACCCTCATTTTTCTATTCTCTATGGCCTTATTTGGCCTATGTAGTAGCAACCAAAGTGTTAATGCATCCACAACTCAAGCCAATAATGCAACCACCTTGATTGTTAACCTTCAAAATGATCATACTACTACTTCCAATTATACTAAAGTTACCTTAGGGGACAAGAAACGACAGAATGGAGGTGGAGGTGGCGGTGGTGGTGGTGGTGGTGGCGGTGGTGGTGGGGGAGGTAATGGTGGAGGTGGGGGAGGTGGGGGTTTTGCATGGGGATGGGGAGGAGGGGGTGGAGGAGGTGGGGGAGGAGGAGGGGGTGGAGGAGGTGGGGGAGGAGGATGGGGTTGGGGAGGTGGTGGTGCAGGGTCATGGAAGTGGGGCCGATGTAGTGGAGGGGGACGAGGAGGAAGAACACGACATGAAAAGCGAAGATTTGGTCGTGGAAACTTTAAGTTGGGAGAATTTGCACAATGCATGGGAGGAGGAAGGTGCAAGGGAATGAAGCTTGATTGTCCACTTCACTGTGGTGGATTTTGCTACTATGACTGCATAAATAGGTGCAAAGCTCATTGTCGACGATAAGCTTTCGTCTGTGGCTTTGATATATAAGTTCTAGCTAGTCTCAAGATGTTCCCTCCCCTTTTTGGTTTTTGCAACATATGAGCTTGTTTTTTTGGTACTGAATGGCTAGCCATAGCAGTCGACCTAATTGTAGGGACTAAGGCTTTGTCATTGCTGTTGTAGTATAACTAGCTATGGCTGACATTTCTGTTGTCTGTTGTTTGTAAACCCATTTTTGCTTTGCGCGGATATCCACATTCTATTTCTTCAGTCTTGATCTTGCTCCCCTGACCCCTTTCAATCTCAAATATGCTTAATACAAATGTTCTCGTGTATAAGGATTCAATCCGATTATTAAACCAACTAATTGGAATGAGATGAGTTTTTTTGTAATTATATTAGGAAAATCGTGTCCCCAAATTGACAGAACCCTCATTCTATAATCAACTGTTACAATTATACGTAATTTTGCAATGATCAAAATAAGAAGTTTCTATTTTCATGAAAAGTTAACCTTTTACATCAAATGTATCACATCCAGGGAATTTAACAGTTACGCCTAACAATAACCATCTCACATGAGCTTAATAATACTCAATCTTAACTGAGTTTTTGCATGACATTCTATCAGCTGCATCGTGAGCAAAAAGGTTATTCTTCTTCAATCTCTGTCAGCATCCTCTATCTCCTCGTCCTCAGGAACTCCACGGAGATACAGTACGTTGTTGCATCTAAACAAATAGAAAGAAAAAACACAGCATAATTCTAGGGTTAGTCGGTAGACTAGCCAGCTGGGAGAGACCAAAAAAAAAAAAAATTGACATCAAGTTCAAAAAGATAAACGCAATAATGCAATACAGAGTAATGTATTAGGCAGCGTTTGGATAGGGGAAATCTATTCAAACAAAAGAATGACAGATGACAATATGACACCACATTTACTTCCCAATCATTCACCTTCCTCCTCTCCTTCCCTCGATTTACCTGGTTTATTTTCTCTAACTACTTTAGCAAGGAGCCAAACAAAGGAAGCTTAAGTTTGTTTCCTTGTAAATTTTCATTCCATTGGAATTAAGAAATTCAGCTTAAATCGATTTCTTTTTAAATCAGACACAAACTACAAGTGTTTACAGAATTACAGTTAGGGTCTGAAATTGAATTTCATACTTTAAAGTGAGACTGCTTCACCAATATTCTAAGCAATAATGTAGACAGATTAAATCACAACTCAACAGTTGCAATGTCCAAACAGAAATTTTTCAAAAGAGATCCAGAAATAAAAATCCAAACTGAGATATTTATATTTGAACAGAAGTCTAAAAGAAAGCTTTAATAACCTGATGAGAATCTCTCCAAGATCTCCAGTCTTCTGGCCTTCAATATACTCTTCTGTGTTCGCCAGCTGCATGCAAGTTATCATTAAAAAAGATAAGCAACTATGAAAGTCAATAATAGAACACAGATTAGAACATTAAATAATTCTAAGGAAGATGTATCATTACAGAACAGGCAAGTATGTACCTGTAGGTTCATGTACCCATCAACTGACACAAGATAGCCTACAAGATTGCATAGGACAAACATTATCTTATAAATTCTCAAGCCAATAAAAAAATCAAACAAATACGAAACTGCAACAACCAAAGAATTTAAGATATCATCCCCTCTTTTTCTATTCTTTTGGCTTAAAACCCATTAATAATGTTGGACGCGTGAGCAGATATATAGGTGACTAACAAACACATTACCTTTGTACTCCATTCCCCACTTCAGCTTCACAATGACAGGCTTTCCAGTCAGATTGTTCAAGAAAGGTTTTGGGTTAACTGGGACAGTCTGCAACAGAAAGCCAAAAAAACAAAAAGAAAAAGGCTTCAAAGACTGGTAAATCAGAAAAGAAAAAAAAAAAAAAAAAACACACACACAGAGCAATGTGCTAGGTATTTACATAACTTACAACTGAATATACATACAGCAAATGAATAAATGCCCACCCCATCTCCCCTTTCCCTAATTTAATCTAAGTGAGCAGCATCTACAGTACACAGGGTATCATACAAATCAACATTACAAAAGTACCTCTTTCCCCATTTTCGCTAGCAATAAAACTTTCATGCATGCGAAAGACATCGGTTACAGTAATAATGTTTGTTGTATGACAGCAGGACAACAAAGGGTTTACACACAATAACCCATAAGCAATATGAGGGCTATGAAGAAGAAAAAGAACCCAAGGAAAATAAGAGTATTTAACAGTACTTTACAGAGGCATTACAGAACAGCCTGATTTCTGATATGATAAGCAAAATCAAGCGTTTAAAATTCATTAGCAGATACATTAAGGCCAAGACATCACATAACCATCATAACATGACAATAGAATATAGGTATTTGTAGAAAAAAAAATAGAAAAACCCATATATGTTTAGTGCTAATCACAATAAACATGCATTAAACTGCGCAATAATCTTGCAAAATGACAATGGCATACAAATGTCATTCACAATCATGAAATTTTTTTGACATGTTGCATAATAATAATAAATAAATAAAAAACCAACAATATTTTCATATATCAACCAAATCAGATAAACAATCTGCTATGCACTTGGACCCTCTGACAAAATAGACTCTGAACTTGCTATTAAAAACTGCATAATAAAAGACCTATGTATATAAAGATTGAGCTTTGCATATAACACCATCACCAATATAGCTAGAATTAGTGCTTACAGCCATTTTAGCTTCACAATCAACAGCGTCCTGCAATCCTGCGAAAAAATGGGGCAAATGGTTATTAACTTATTGAAAGATGCAATGCACAGCTAAAAGAACTACAAACTTGGGTGGGGAACTGAAACTTCAATATTAATAGAAAAGATAATCACCAAAAAGATAGGGGCAGTCAATTAGCTATCACAGAAATCTGAAATAGCTTCAACTATTAAAACATCAAAAAGACCCCCCAACACACACATACAGAACTAATACAGGGATGAAAAACAGATACAAAAAGGATGAATTTGGGCTTGAGATAAGTATAATAATACAAGGAATTAAAGTGCAAAAGTACACTTGAAACAAGGTACAAAATTACAAATGAATATGTATGTTGGTTAGTGCTCAAAGTCTTCGTACTTGTTTCTGAAGGGGAATTATCCATGGAATAATACCAAAACAACCAACATCAATTCAGTGTTCAGAGATCATTTCATAATATATGGCATTAACATATTTACTTTTCTATGATATAAATCCAATTTCCAAATTGATGGACTCGGGCTTTGATGTAAGTTAAAGTTCAGTTACTTCAGTATATTTATGAAAAGATAGCCTTTGTGGCTCGTGTTACTTCAGATTTCAGAAGCATTAAGATGATGGTAGATTGATAGGGAAGCCATCAAACTACAACAGAACCATTTCTGCAATCAGAAGATAACATTGCACATAAAATTCTACAGACCATCAGATCCTGTCCATTTATCTCAAGATGAAAAGCTGAAAATGGAACTCGTATATATAAAAGGTCATCTCTTACAGAGCATATCAAGCTTCACAATACCTCAAAAATAAAGATTTGAAGTGACAGAGTTAAAGGATTATAAAGAACAAAATTTCATGGTAACTTGATAAGAATGTACCTAGCACATAGATTTTTAACTTAAAGGAATAATAATCTTGTAGCCTGTTGCTTTGCTGGACTAGCAATAAATTGACTAAATACAAGAGATAAAGACCATCAATATGATGAATTCCTCAAAGTATAACGCTTATCCAACATTAAGGATTAACTAGGTGTCAAAGCATAAGTGTCTTGGAAGGGCTAGTAAATAGTTCATGACGAGAAGCAGGTGAAATTAGAAAATGTGGTGAGGCAACTTGGGTTGGCTTTAAAAAAAGCTAAATAATCCCACATTCAGAAGCAAATAGCAGATAGCCAGATAGACACCAGCACCTTTTTGGCATTTGGCCTTAGACAAGTATTCTGTTTCCCACATTCAGAAGCAAATAGCAGTCATCAGTCACCAGCACTTCCCAAGAATGAGGACAAATTGACAAACTAATGAATGCTTAAGGTTCATTCTTTTGCTAGCCCCCCAAGACTTAGGGAGAGAGGGGAGCATAAACAAAAGGTTCAGGATTGCTTCAAAACCTACAGATTAACAATGGCAGGCAGGATGGGCACTGTAGTGTGAAGGGTTGACATATCCATAACAGCATCCAATTTCCGATACCAATACCCTACCATCATACACCATGGCCCAGTAGCCACAAGTATATCCACAAGTTTTTAGCTACTAATTGAGAATTTGAATCTCTCACAGAACAACTTATCCTATGAATATTAACAAATTGCCAACAATAAACACAGAGACAACTATTTATCCCCATCATCCACATTCAAATGCAAAAAAAAACCCGGAATCGTCCAGAAAAAACCCAGCACCAATCAACATTTATTGGTTCAGTTTCCATTCTACTTCCCAACAAAAAGTTCCAGGGCCATCCTCAAGCTAGGTTAAAGAGCAACCTCGCAACTCAGGGAATAAAGGTCCATTTTTATAGTACCATCTAACATCAATTAGTTATAAACAAAATGCTGAAACAATTGAACAACAAATTTCACTCAATTAACAAATTAAGCTCCAAAACCACATAAAATTCTTCTCACTTAATGATATCAATGTAAAGAGCACATAACAAAATTCTAGCAACAAAATCACTCGTTATAAACTGTAATAAGATCAGAAATTTATAACCAAAGAGCTCAATAAACTACCTAACATAAACCCTAAAGTCAATATACTGAAATTTCAAATCAACGATAAACCCTAGATAGTGAAATTGATATTCGATAACTCAAAATAAAACGGAAAAAGAGCATCATACCTAAGAAGCTGCTTTAATGGAGGAGAGATAGCTCAGAAGCTGCTTTAATGGAGAATTCAGAGTATGCTTCAATGGAGTAGAGTTAGCGCCGGAAAGGTGTAGTGCAAAAAGTGAAAAAATTCAAAACATAAGTAGAAGATTAATGACACACATGTAATTTCAGCCGTCAAATAAGAATATCAACGGTTAATTGGGCTGTTCATCGGTCCAAGACCGAAAACCGAAATTTAGAATTTTAAGAACCGAACACCGGATCGATTAAGTTGGGATCGAACCTAGACCAAATCGAAAGAATCGGTTCAAAATCCGGACCGGACCGCTTTGGACCGATTTAAGATTTTTTTTTAAAGAATTCTAAATTTTTATTAATTTTATGGAAAACTCGAAAAAAGTAAAGAAAAACTGTATTTTAACAACTCTTTTTATATGTTTGGTATAAAAAAGCTCACAAAATTAAAGTTTTCTAACCTCATTAAGGATAATCTTAACTAGAGCTGTCAAAAGTTGACCCGACCCGAAATACCGACTCAAACCCGATTATTAACCGACTCATCTAAACCCGAAAAAATGGTGACCCAAACCCGACCTGACCCGACCTAAAACCAAACCTAGACCCAAGTTGTCCCGAGTATGTGATACCGGAACCCGAACATGAACTGACCTGGAGATGACCCGACCCGAATGTATCCCGTAAATTATTGACCTGAATCAAACCCGACTTGAACCGAAATTGACCCAAACCTTAACCGATCAAAACCCGAATTTAACCCTACTTGTTATTAACTTGACCTGAATTCAACCCGACCCGTTCCTAACCCGACCAGAATTTAACCCAATCTGTTACAAACCCGACCCGAAATCAACCCGACTTGTTATTGACCTGACCCAAATTCAACTCGACTTGTTATTGACCTGACCAAAATTCTAGATCTAGAGTTTTTATGGTCAAATTTGACCCTTAAAACCCAAATTTCAAGCCAATTTTGAGGTTTTGGTGGAATTCATGGTATTTCCCTTTAAAAAAAAATTTACAGTGATGTGTGGTTGAATTGGTTTGTTTTAGGCCGATTTTGTGTTGGTAGAGGTCGTGGTGGGCTAAGTGGGTTGGGATCTGGTGGGTGGTGGTGGTGCTGGTGTGTGGTGCGCGTGGACGATGGTGGTGCTGGTGGTGGAACAAAAGCTTGATCCTATTTTTTAGACCACTTGTATTAATTTTATTACTTGTATTATTTTTTTAAATATATACTCCGTATTTTTTTTATGAAAATGTAATACTTACATCAATTAATTATTAATAAAAATACAATCGTTTTTATATATGTATTGTTTGTGTATCAATTTCACTGAAAAAATAAAATAAAATAAAAAATTTATAGCCCTAATGGGCAGCGGTTTCGCGCCAAAACCGCTACCCTTTCTCTTCAAATGACAAGCGGTTCTGAAACACTTGCCATTTAATGGACAATGGCAAGCCCCCCAAGCGCGAGCCGTTCAAACCCGCTTGTCATTGGGGGGTTTGAACCGCTTGTCACTTTGTTTAATTGTAATACCGAATATTTTATGAATTTATACGTAAAATATTTTATTAGCAAATTAAGTTATTTTTAATCTACATAGCTTTAAATTATTAAACCCAAGTTGGTTTTAATTAGACTCTTTTTATGAACCTATAAATACTCTTAAATCCTAAAAGTTTTTTTTTAAAATCACTATACAGTTCAACATTATGCGTTGAGCACTTGAGCCTTCTATTCTTTCGAAAATTCGACTGTTCTTTTCCTTAATATCTTTATTCCACCATTACTCGTTCCAATTTATAATAAGCAAACAGTGAGATCATTGCCTCTTAATTCTTCTTATTTGATGTGCAACAAACCCTTATTATCACTCAACATCATTCCTTCCGAGAAAGACACGTACCTTACACTAAAAACCAAATTGCTCATTAGCCTACCAATTAATATTTAGTCATCCTTCCAAGTTTTATAATGACAATTTGAAGTAGCCTTTTTGATATACATGTCAAACAATTTCGTCAGGGCGGTATCGTACATGCTTTAGAATTTAGATACTTCGTTTATGGTTGTTTATGATCGAAAAGGTAATCACACTATCAATAATCTTGGAGTCGTATGTTTATATTTTTGTCTAGTAATCACACGAATCTTATTTCTTGATTTTATTTGATTATAAATTGTTAGTATTGATTGTACTTTGTATTGTTATATGTAAATTTTATTATTTGTGAATTATATATGATCATGATTTATATGTATATGATTAGTGTGTGGTATTATGTGATTTAATTGTCGCATTGATTGATTGTGTTATTTCTAGGGGGTTTTAATGTTGTAGTTATAGGGAGTATTGTTTTATCGAGGTTTTAGGGTTGTTAATGCAGAGTATTATTTTGGGTTGAGAATTGATTACATTTGGGTAACTAGTATGATTACCCTATAAGAGTTGAGATATACTACGATTGAATCGAGTTCGAATTATTATACTATTTGGGAACATGTGCCAATATTGAGAATTTATTATCATGTGAAAGATTATTTGATCAATGTCTGAGATCAAAAGGTTGAGAATGATTATTTTGTTATTGGTTTGAGGCTCGGCGTTATAGACCTAGTCCTTGGTATGTTGGTAATGAAATAATGATCATGAGTTAAGAATGAGGTATAATCTTTATTATCTATTTTTCTATTGTCCCCTACAGTGGGAATTGGCCCGTATGTGGTCTGGTTTAAGGTGTTTTCTAGTTATTGGGAGTATTCAAGTTTTTATACTTGTTGGTTTTATTCGAATTACCCATGTCCAAGGCTAGGTATAGAACAACGAGCATGGCACACTTATGGGTTATATAAGTTAATTGAGTAAAAGTTCGTATTATTATTCGAGGTTGAGTTGATAAAGGATTTTTCTTCAGAGTACAATGTGTAATGTAGTTTCGAACTACATTGTTTAATTGATCTAGTAATGTTAATTATTATATTATTCTTTGTATTATGATATGTGGTGATTACTCAGCTTTTTTGCTGACGTGTGTGTTATTTTATTTTGCTACTTATGTTTGCGGCCATGTCTTTTTCTTATGGTGGCCCTGCGACGATCTATTTTGGAATTTGTCCTTAATGGTGAGCAGTCGAGTTTGTATAAACAGGTTTGATCAAGTGATCGTAGCTAAAGGGAGCTCAAGTGATCGATTAGTATGCTATAATGATTTGTAAAGTTGTAAATAGCTCACTTAGATTATTGGGTTGTATTTATTAGGATTTTTGTAAGCCTTAACGCTCGACAAGTTGTTGTGTGTGGCGGTAATACCTCCGATTTAGGAGTATGCTTCCGCAATTTTATTTAAAGGTTGTCTATTTTTTCTTTATTTATTGTTTATTATTAGTCAGTAAATCGGGGGTGTTACATTAATCTACTAGTGCTAATACCCTTCGGGAGTCCAATTGGATGCATGGGTGGAACCATCCAATTTGCCTTTAATCGGCCAATTTATCGGTTTACAACTTGCACTGATTTCATTAACTCAAGCCTACCGCGAACATTTATGACAACATATAATGATCAACTATGGTTTCAAACGACATTATATGACCCCGAGATGTATCTTCTAGAATCTCAAGGATTTTCGACACCGACCACGAAACCTCCAAAATTTCTCAAAAAGCGTGGATATTAGCCTTCAATTTTTGAATTTTTTTTTTAACTTTTTTCGCCTGTAAATAAAAATTGCCTAAATGTTTACCATGGTCCCTAATACCCTCCGAGAGTCCAATTGTGTGGGTGGAACCATTCAATTTGCCTTTAAACGACCAATTTACCGGTTTACAACTTGCACCGATTTCATTAACTCAAGCCTACCACGAACATTTATGACAACAAATAATGATCATATATGGTTCCAAATAACATTATATAACCCCGAGATGTATCCCCTAAAATTTCAAGACTTTTTCTCACCAGGCCCCGAAACATCCAAAATTTCTCAAAAAGCGTGGATATTAGTCTTCAATTTTGGAATTTTTTTACTTTTTTTCGCCCGGTAATAAAAATTGCCGAAATGTTTACCATGGTTTCTAATACTCTCCGGGAGTCCAATTGAGTTGGTAGAACCATCCAATTTTCCTTTAAACGACCAATTTAATTACCGGTTTACAACTTGTAAGGATTTCATTAAATCAAGCCTACTAAGAACATTTATGACTACATATAATGATCATATATGGTTCCAAACGACATTATATGACCCCGAGATGTATCCCCTAAAATATTAATACTTTTCTACACCGGGCCCCAAAACCTCCAAAATTTCTCAAAAAGCGTGGATATTAACCTTCAATTTTAATATTTTTATATTTTTTCGCCCTGAAATAAAAATTGCGAAAATTTTTACCATGGTCCTTATTACCCTCCGGGAGTCCAATTGGGTGGGTGAAACCATCCAAATTGCCTTTAAACGACCAATTTACCGGTTTACAACTTGTACCGATTTCATTAATTCAAGCCTGCCACGAATATTTATGACAACAAATAATGGTCATATATGGTTCCAAACAGCATTATATAACCCCGAGATGTATCATGTCGAATTTCAAGACTTTTCGACACCGGGCCTCAAAACCTCCAAAATTTCTCAAAAAGCATGGATATTAGCCTTCAATTTTGGAATTTTTTGACTTTTTTTCGCCCAAAAATAAAAATTTCCGAAATGTTTACCATGGTCCCTAATACCCTCCGGGAGTCCAATTGGGTGTGTGGAACCATTCAATTTGCTTTTATACGACCAATTTACCGGTTTACAATGGCCAATTTAATTAACTTGCACCGAACCCGATTTGAACCGAAATTGACCCACCGTTTTAACCCGTCAAAACCTGAATTTAACCCGACTTGTTACTAACTTGACCCGAATTCAACCCGACCCGAATTTAGCCCAAATTGTTACAAACTCGACCCGAAATCAACTCGACTTGTTATTGACCTAACCCAAATTCAACCCGACTTGTTATTGACCCGACCCGAATATTATTACCATACCTATTACTTACCCAACCCAAATATTCAACCCAATCTGTTACTAACCCGACTCGAAATTAACACGACTTGTTATTGACCCGACCTAAATTCAACCCAAATTGTTACTGACCCGATTTCAAATCACCTTAAATGCAATTTAGACCACCTTATTATTGTTGATTGATCAAAGCATTTTGTCTTGGGTGACCAAGTCAGTCCAGGCCAGAAAAAGAAAGGAGCATCATCCTCAAATTTAAGAGTTAAATATAGTATATATTTGTTGTATGGTCAAAGGAGATAATTATCTTCTTAAATTATAGACTATAGTTCCCTAGTATATTGTCATATATATTATAGTCAATGGAAATAATTAGCTTGATAAAAATGATAATTATCTATTTATAGTTAATTGAACCCGAATATGACCTGACTTGGAAATGACCCGACCTGATAGTAACCTGCAAATTAGTGACTATAACATAACCCGACTTGAATCCAAGAATGACCCGACTTTGTAATGACCCAACCTGATAAAAACCCGCAAATTATGGACTTGAACCGAACCCGACTTGAACCCGAGAATGACCTGACTTGAAAATGACCCGACCTGACTCTAACGCGCAAATTATTGACTTGAACCGAACCCGACTCAAATGCGAGAATGACCCGACATGATTCTAACCCGCAAATTATTGACTTGAACCGAACCCGATTCGAACCCGAGAATTACCCTAACCCGTTTTAACCCGTGAAAATCAGAATTAAACCCGACCTATTGTTCACCCGACCCGAACGTAACTCGACTTGTTATTAACCCGACCTGAACCCGACCCAAACCCGATAAGAAGTATGACTCGACGTGACCCGACTCAAGCATGACCCAACCCAAACCCAACCCGCATAGGTTATGGTATTAATCTGAATTGACCCGACCCATTCTTACCCGACCCAAACCCGATTCGTTTACCCGAATTGACAGCTCTAAGCTAATCTTAACCATTATTTAACGTATCATGCATATTTTTAACAAAAAATCGATCCGTCCAAAATCGGTTTTTATAGGGGTTTGGATTGAACCAAAGACCTGAAAAATAAATTTTCAAACCCGAAGACCGGACTAATTGTCCGGTTCGATGGTCTGGTCCATTTTTTCGGTTCGGACCGATTTATGAATATTACATTCATTTTAGACTTGATCATGGCCCGAATTGGGCTAATGCACTATCTTCAGGCCTTACCTGGCTCTGATCCATTATTTTGGGTCAAAATCTACCGGCTTTTAAGCGCAAATTTTTGGCTAATGTTGCGTTTAGCCAGGAACATCTAGTATAAAAAAAATGAATATCTACTAGAAAAAAAAAAGATGAACATTTATTTCTGAACATTGTATTATATACAAATGAACATTTATAATATAAGAGTAAAATCAAGAGAATATGAAACTTGAAAAAAAAAATTGTACATTTAATATTATATAACTGAACATATCAGTTGTAAATTAAAATGAACCTATGATGTTATTGTCTATTCATCAACATTTTTTTATGCTTCAAGATAAATACCATGTTTTGTTCAATTCTCTTGAATGGATATCATGCAACTGATCATGCAATTGAGCTATATGATTAAATACTAATTAAATAAGTCAGCAATATGTTTTTTTTAATAATGAACAAAATGCTAATGTATAACATTATTAATGCTAATGTTCATTGAACATCATTTATTATAAAAACAAACATTTTATACTACTAAACAAACACACACATATGTATTAATTAAAAAATAAATGAACATTTATTTTTATAAGAATGAATATCATACAACATGAAAATTAACATTTATTTTATAAGAATGAACATTATACTGCATAAAAATAAATATATTGAGAAATACAAAATTATTGTAATATATATTCAGTTGAAAATGTTCATTTTTATTACACTAAATGTTCAATTTTGACGGCGACCTCAGCTAATGTTGGCTGAGGTCGACCTCAACCATTAACTACTGGCTTTTGAGTCAAGCCAGCTTCAAGTCAGGCTAAAATTTGCCCAAAAACCTAACAAAAGTTAAGCTTGGATCGGGACCTACCCAAACTCAAATTCGTTCTTTTGTGAGGCAGGCTGTTTTTTAACAATTCTAAGACCATCTCCAATGGTGAGACTCAAGTGATTATTTTTAGGAGAGAGAGTGTATTTTTTGCAATATATACCAATAAGTTGGTATCTAAACTTAGCAACTCCAAAAGAAAGTTGATAGTTTAGATACACTACTAGGAAACAGGCAAATAGCGACGGACTGGTTCCGACGGACACATTTTTCCGTTGGAAAAGTCAAAATTTCTGACGGATTTTTAATCTGTCGGATATTTCCAACAAATTCAATGATTCTGTCGCAAATTCGTCGGAATTTCCGACGAAATAATAGTCGGAAATTTCGTCAAATTCGTCGGATTTATAGTCCGTCGGAAATTTCCGACGGAATTTTCCGTCGGAATATATTTTTTTTTTTTAAAAAAAAAACCCAAACTTCTTAAAACCCTACACTCCTTTACTCCCTTACATTGCCGCCTCTTTTTACCTCTCTTTGTCTTTCCTCTTCTCTCTCCTCTCCTTATCCTCTTTCCTCTTCATTCTCCCTCTATCTCCTCTCTGTCGTCCTCCTGTTCTCTTCTCCTCTCTCCTCTCATTCTCGATCTTCTCATGGAAAATCTCGCTCGTATCCTCCACCACCACCGGCAACGCTCATCACCAACAACACCACCATCACCGACAACAATTTTCACCACCAACACCGACATCAACAACATCACCATCACCGACAACAATTTTAATCTATTTTCGCCCTTTCTCTTTCTTCTCATGTTGAAAACAAAGGTTTTCAGGTCAAATTCGACCATGAAAACTCTAGATCTAGAATTTTCATGGTCGAATTAGGCCTCTTAAACCCAATTTTGAGGTCATGTGTGGTCGAATTAAGGTGTGTATCTTATTTTTTGTCAATTTTCTTTCTTTAATTTTTTTTTAATTTTTGTTGGTGATTCTGGTATTCGGCGGCCAGGTGGTGGTGGTTTGCTTAGGTTGGGGGGTTCGGCCGACTTTGTGAGGGTTAGGGTTGTAGATCTGGGCTTGGGTATGTGGGGTAGGTTAAGGTGGTGGGACTGGTCGTTTAGGCTTAGGGGGTCTGGTGTGGTTTGTGGGTTCTGGTTTGGTTTTGGTGGTTGGGTAGTAGGTGGTGGTACGAGTAAGGTGGGATAGGTGGTGGCTGGTGGATGTTTTGGTGTGTTGGGCAGTGGGTGGTGAAGTACGGGTTAGGTGGGCTATGGTGGTGGCTGCTAGTGGGGGTAGGCTTTTTTTTTTTTTTTTTTTTTAAAAAGCATTTTCCGTCGGAATTTCCAGCGGATTCTCTCGGGCTTGAAAATCTGTTCCGACGAAGTGATTTCCGTCGGAAAAGTGGTTCTGACGGAATTTTCGTCGGAAAATGTCGTTTTTCCGATGAACTGTATTGCGACAACCAGTTCCGTCGGAAACAGGTTTTCCGACGGAAAACAGGTAGTTTCCGACGGATTTTTTCCGTCCTTATTTCGTTTTTTTCTAGTAGTGATACTCAACTTTGAGTCTCATTTGACAAAAAAACATGGGCCCTTGTCAATATCCTAATATATTTTGTAATTTATTTAGGAAAAATTGCAGAAAATAATATAACCTTAGGCCCGTTCTTTTTTAATAATACAACCTTTTGATTAATTCTCAATAATATAACCTTTGGGGGGTGTCAATTTTAAACAAGACATTACCTGTTGGTAACCTGTTTTTGAAGGTAACCTGACACGTGTCATTTTTTCAATATAATTAATAAATTAAATAATAATTATTATTAAAGAAATAAAAAATGAAAAAAAAAACTCAAACCACCCAACCACCACCACCCAGCCACCTCCTCTCCCCTCCCACTTAACCCCGACCTTCCCCCTTAACCCCAAACCACCCAACCACCACCACCCAGCCATATCCTCACCGTCGGCACGCAGACCACTTCCCCCCTAACCCCGACGCAGACCACCCCCTTAACCCCCTTTCCTTCCCAACCACCACAACAACCACCCTAATCCATGTAGCCGCCACCACAAAACCCCCCGAAACACCACAAAAATCACCCATTCCCTTTCCCAGATCCAGATAACCACCCCCCTCCCCTTTCGTTGCTCGAAAAACCGCCCCCCTCCACTTCCCTATATCGAAAAAAAATCACATCATTGTGTCGTTCGCGTTTTGGTGGTGGTTGAGAAAGGGGAAATCGACAGGGGGAAGGGGGTAATTGGGTCGGTCGGGGTTAGGGGGTTATTGGGTCGGTCGGCGGCGGAGGAGTGATGTTGCTGGTTCAATGTAGAAAGCTCATAAGGTGCTTCAATGGAGGAGACGAAGCTCAAAAGGTGCTTCAATGGAGGAGTGAGAGTAGAGTGCAATGGAGGAGAGAGAAAGGGGGAAGGGTGCGGCGAGGCAGAGTCAGCGTGAGAAGGGGGAGGGGAGAGGAGGTGGCGTGATGGTTGCTGGGATTAGGGTGGTTAGTTTTTGTTCGCCGGGGAAGGGCGGGCTGTCGTGGTGGAAGAGGTTGTTGCCTTTTTTTTCCTCTTTTTTTTTAAATCTAAAATTAATTATTTAAATAAAAAAATTTAATTTATTATTTATACCAATTACCTGATGACACGTGTCATGGGTAACCGGTTTTAAAGGTTACAAGTTTTTTGTCTTGTTTAAAATTGACACCTCCAAAGGTTATATTATTAAGAATCAATCAAAAGGTTGTATTATTAAAAAAGAACGGGCCGAAAGGTTGTATTATTTTCCGCAATTTTTCCATTTATTTAAGTTTTACCTTTTTATTTTATTTTTTAATCTTACAATATTTGATATCAAAAAACAAATGGATTTGATGGGCTATAAATTGAAAGTGACATTTGTATACTTTAAAGAGTCTCACCATTGAGAAATTAACCTTCATATAAGTTGCTAAATTGAGAAGTGGGTATGGTATCACCATTAGAGGTTAAAAACAGCTCATTTTGTATTTCAATACTCAAACTTGAGTCTCACCATTGGAGATGGCCTAAATATTCCTTTGGCATTACTGCGGTTTTATTTTTTTGATGTTTTATTTTTCATATAATATATGTTATATAATAATTAAAAAATAGTCAAACTTATTAAAATCATGATACATTTCAAGTTTCATTTACAATTTTTTTAATGCGGGTGAACTGGCTAACATTTTGAGTGTGATAACCTTAAGTACTTACTTTACCAACTAAGGGCATGTTCTCAATGACTGAACTGAGCTAAACTGAAATGAGCTGAACTGATTGGAGCTGAATTGAACTGAACTGAGCTGAACTAAACTGAATATTTTATGAGATAAGAAAATTAGGAAGTTAACTGAAGTGAACTGAATTGATTGGAGCTGAATTGAACTGAACTGAAAATAAACTGAAAGAGAACATACCCTAAGATACTATATATAAATAGATACGTGAGATACGTAAATCTAGTGTGTAAGCTCTTTGTGTATTATTCACAATTACACCTGGTTATTGGGCGGGACGGGTCAGGGTCGTTGCGGGTCAGGGTCGTTGCGGGTCACATTTTATAGGGTCAATATTGGGTCGGGCCAATGCAGATCGCGGGTCAATAGCGGGTTGATAATGGGCGGGCCTACAAAATATCAATTAAAAAAAATATTGGACAAAACCATTATTAAGTATATATGAATATAAATTTATCTATGTAATTCTTGTTACATAATCTATTTTCTTTATCAATTAAATTGGAAAAACATTTTGGCCCTATATTGACCCTGTCCAATAAGGGCCCTGTCCATTAAAAACCCTTTAAGCTTGGCCCTGACCCTATTATCATTTGGCTACCCTACCCAATAACAACCTCTATTCACAATCACCAATGCAAATCTTTTAACTATTTGAAGGGGACTTGAGGAGAGTCTTTGATGAGACTCAAACGATGAAATGGAAGAAAATCGGACAAATAAAGTGTTAAAGTGGGTTTTGCTGTTTAGGAAACAAAATTGTGCTAATTACTCAAGTAGGGAAAGTACAAAAAATAAAAGAAAATTGATGACAACTCATTAAAAAGAGGAAATACTTTCAGAAAATACATTATTTAAATAGAAATAGACATATAGTCTTAGGGCTTGTTTTTTTAACTTATTTTCAATTCAGTTCAGCTCCAATAAGTTCAGTTCAATTTTTTTATTTCATTCTCTCATAAAATATTTAGTTTAGTTTAGCTCTAATAAGTTCAGTCCAGTTCTTAAATTCCTTCTCTCATAAAATATTCAGTTCATTTCAGCTTCAATCAGTTCAGTTCAGTTAATCAGAACAAGCCATAAAACCCCCCAAAAGAAAAAGGAAAATTTGTCAAAAATAATACCACCTTTGGGCGGTCTTCCAAGAATAGAACGACCTTTGGATTATTCCAAAATAACACCACCTTTGACTCATATCTTTCGTAAATAGAACGTGACCTGTTAGTAACCTGTTTAATAGGTTACCTATGACACGTGTCAAACTGTCAGTGGTCAATTTGTTTTTTTTTTTTAAAAAAAATTGAATCTTACAAAAAAAAAAAAAAACCTTAAAATTAAAAATATAAATCCTTAATTATTTAAAAAAAAAAAAAAACCCTACCCAACCCCACTGGCCCAACCACCATCCTCCTCCACTACCCAGTCTCCCTACCCCTTCCAACGTCATCTCACCCCTTCCCCGCCATTGTTAGGCCTCCCCTCGACCCCTTTCTCAGCCTCCTACTAGCACCCCTTTTCGTTCCCTCAAGCTCTCTCTTTGGGCGGAGGTTAGTGTTTGATTGGGTTTCGAGGTAGCTGGCCGCGCCGTTTCACGGTGATAGGGATGAAGGGCGGTGATTTCACGGCAGATTCAAAGGTGATGGGTGTGAATTTGTTGGTTTCCGGGGAGTTCGTGGTGGATGTGGAGGTTCATGGGGGGGCTGAAATCGGGATCGAGGAAGGGAGCTTTTAGGTGGGATGGTCTGGTAAGGGCTGAAATCGGGATGAAGGAGACGGTTGGCGGGGTGGCGACGAAATAGGATATGGGTTTGGTTGGGCGACTGCTGGTACGGTGGGGAGATGAGGTTTTTCGAGGGGAGGGAGGGGGTTTTAGGGTGGGGGAAGGTGGTTGAGGGGAGGGGCTGGTTAGGATGGGATACCGCCAACTCTGGCCGCCGACGGTCGTGGTGGGGTTGCTTTCGGTGAGGGTGGTTTTTTTTATTTTTTTTATTTCAGTTAGTTTATTTTAGTTTTAATTTTTTTAAGAAAAAAAAAATTAAGTTTTGTTTTTTAAAATCATTATTGTAAAAAAAATGTTAAAATAAAATACTTTTTCTAACCAATCACACATGGACACATGTCAAATATAACCTGTGAAACAGGTTACAGGTTTTTTGTTCTATTTTTGGCGGATGTGCATCAAAGGTGGTGTTATTTTGGAATAATCCAAAGGTCGTTCTATTCTTGAAAGACCGTCCAAAGGTGGTGTTATTTTTGACAAATTTTCCAAAGAAAAATAGACATATAAATAAGGGACAAAGGGAGCTCAAATCATAAAGTCAATGATGATTGTAATCCTTAGTCAATTTTAACAGATTGCATATTACTTATAATAGGAATCTATGAATCTACTTTTAGAACGATTAACATCATTGAGGATGTCATGTTAAACATAAAAGTACAAGAATCAAGAACGTACGTAACTAGAAGAAAATAATAATACCATATGGTTGACATATTATATGATATAATTACATACTTAATCACATGTAAAGTATAGTTGACCTTTCTTGAATAGAATTAGTTAAGGTCAAGTAGTACACTAGTACTAGCTCGATTTGAGTAATTGAGTATGGACCACCGTCATGAAGAGTCCCTAAAATTTGGTTTGAATTTTTCGAACAAAAAAAAATGGTACTATTTGAGTAATTTATACAATATACTTCGTATTTGAGTAATCTTTGACTTTGCTTTGAGTATTATGATGTATACTAGTAACCCTACTTAATAAACAGTAATTCGTTGGTATTAGCAGAACAAAATTTGAGGCTAGTTTGACCTATGATGAATCTAGGATGTGGTATCAAGTATCAACCCCTTGCCACGTATGAGATTTTTGCAGTTTTCAATACTACTACTTCTTTTTTATATTATTTGCAATGATTAGGTCATGTTCACATTTACTGAACTGAGTTGAACTTATTGGAGCTGAACTGAACTGAGCTGAAATAAATATTTTATGAGAGAAGGAAATTAGGAGCTGAATTGAACTGATTGGAGCTGAACTGACTAAAAATAAGTAAATATGAACAACCCTAAATATTTTTTTTTACTTTGTGTCAAGTTGTTGCAAATAATATGAAAAGGAGGTAGTATTTATACAACATTAATAAGATACAATAATTTAGCTAGTTTTGGAATTAAAATTTATAATTAGCTGTTGTGGTAAATACATTTGTCAAATTAGCCGTTTTGGTAAAATAAATCTCCATTCTTTCAAGCTAAGCTTGTAGTTATAAAGATTATTAAGGGTATGTTTTCTTCAGCTTATTTTCAGTTCAGTTCTTATCTTAATTTCCTTCTCTCATAAAATATTTAGTTCAGTTCCAATAAGTTCAGTTCAGTTCAGCTCAATTCAGTCAACTAAAACGGGCCCTAAATATAAATGACTCGAAATAAATATTAGAATTTATAAAATTTAAATTATATGCATAATATAGAAATAATATAATGTGGATTTTGCATAATGAGTAATTAATAAGCTATTTTGATAGATCTTTTGACTTTTCTATTGTATATGTACTCCGTACTTGAATAAAAGAGAGAACAAAACAACTCGACAACTAGTTATACTTGGAGATCTATGTATCTCAATCTAAGAATTTATTTATATAGATGTGATGTTGAATTATATATTTATTCCTTAGTAAATAGAAATAAATATCATGTACATTTAAAAGGGCACTGCCATGCTTTTCCTTATCTCCTGTCTATTTCCCTCCACACTACGTGTCCTCCCTAACACATTCAATTGATAAACTAATTTAATTACCCAAAAAAATATCTCTGTACTTACAAGGTAAGTATTTTTTACAGTGAAAATTATCTTCATTTTAATTAAAGAAATAAAGTTTTACAATAATTCTCGTACTCAATTAAATATAGCTTCTCCATTTTAATTAGGAGTTAGATTATCAGAAAAGTATTGTGTAAACGGATCAGGCTCACGTGAGTCCAATTATAATAAAAATAAAAATAAAAAAACAAAATAAAAAAAATTGTTAGAAATTAGATAATAATGGCCATATATTAGATATTAGATAATAAGTATTAAAATTTAGATAATAAGTGTTAGAAACTAGATAATATTGGTAAGATATTAGATAAGAAGTATCAGAAATTAGATAATAAGTGTTAGAAATTAGATAATATTGGTCAGATACTAGATAATAAGTATCATAAATTAAATAATATTGGTCAGGTATAAGATAATATTCGTCAAACATACATACTGTTGTTGGAGCTTTCTGAAATTTCGATACAAAGAAATCACGAATAGTCTTCTGATACCACCACGCTGGTTCCAACAACTCCAACATTCTCGTTGGTAATTCGTTATATTAAGAGCGTTGTTCGTCTCCTCCTCTTCATTGGCGGCGGCGGTGACAGCAGTCGTCGAGGTTTACGTTCAACAGTGTTCGCCATTGAAGAAGAAGAAGGAAGCTTCTACGATGAGGTAAGGACCCGAATGAGGAGGAGAGAGAAAATGTGAAAAAAATGGTGATGAATGAAGGATTGTAAAAATGAAGGAGAGAGAAAATGGAGGTGGTGTTTGAAGGTTATAAACTAGACTCACGTGAGTCCGTTCTCCACAAAACCTTCGATTATCCCCTCTATTAGTGAATGTGGTTGTCTTTAATACTTCGTATAGTTTTACTATAATCTTTATTGTTTAACTTTGTAAAATATAAATGCCTAACATTTCGAACTTAAATTTTATGTGATTTTTAAAAATAATATTATAGGCGGCAATCTTAATGTATAAGAATCAAGTGTATCTATCCTTATAAGACAAAGGAAATCATATAATTAAGGTTTATTATAGCGAAACTAATATACCATACAATTCATATTGATCTTTATATTTCTATATTGAGAATCTTGTATAAGGTATGGTCACCACTCTACCGTGTCAATTTAAATTAGCCATTTCAAGAAAACTATGCAAATTAGACGAAATATTTTGTATTGGATTTACTCGTACTAATATTTTAATTTAAAAGGGGAAACATACAAAACTAAAATAAAAAGAGCAACAAGAAAATAATAAAGTGTATGTATAGCTTAAAATTCAGGCAATAAATAGTATTATATTAATCAAATTAATTAAGCAACTAATAAAAAGAGGAGACAGCATCTTTTTAGCATATCATGGAGATGCAAATGATGGAACATTATCACAAATGACCTATTCCTCACCCCCACCATATCCAATAAAAAATGTGCTAAATATCAAATGCCAGGTCATCCCATTTCATCAAAATTAAGCATTATTATTAATTTTATTATTTTAATTATTTATCATAATAATAATAATTCATCAAAAGTCTTTTGTCTTATTGGCGTGTCCTAATCTAGAAAGACATGTCCTACATCATTTTGGACAAAAAGAGGGTCTTGCCTCATTTGACAAATTTTTCACCCATGATACAATCTGTCAGTCTTATGATCCATCAAGTACAAGTACATATCAACCATATTCATACTCAACTTTTTTTTTTTTTTGAGGCAAATCCTCAACTATCTTTCACTTCCTAATAACATTAATATTTAAATTACTCATATTTTAATTTTGATGATGAGATGATTTATGTGCGAAAGATGATAGACATGCTCAATTTAAAGACGAAATCTTGTATGAGGTAGTATATTTTGTTGTAGGAGTGGATTATGCAATGTTTGCTTTTCGAAAGCATCATCTTGCCTTCTTATATGGACCGTAAGACTAGTTTTGCAGAAGCTTGTACGGTCCTATTTCCTCTATAACCTACAATTTGTTAAGTAATAAACTGCGATATCTAGAAAACTGGAATTTGTCTATTATGTCGTGTTCATATGCACATGTTAAGCTGTTGAAGCAAATAAGTGAAAACTTGTAAATATAGGAGTAGCTATGATAATGGTAAATCCTAAAACAACGATTTATCAAAATAATTGTAATGATAATGAAATCCAAAGTGTTATTGTGTGTCCATTGACACATGTTAGAAAATCCCTTGTTCTTATTATCATTTCAATCTTGTTTATATTTTTTATACAGAAATAATATCAAATATTGTCTCCACTAAAACAATAATCAACTCAGCTTGTAAGATAAAATACAACAAACTTCGAAGTCATAAAAAGTCTATTGAATAAAGAAAGACAATAAAACACTGCAATTAGTTCGCCAAGATCTATCTTTATTGCTTTTCATGCTTTATTTTATAAACAAATACGCTCAATTCAAAACGTCTTAGTTCGTTTTAAATTTTAAAGATGTTAAATTGAGGTTGATTCGGCAGTGTAGTACAACTTATCTATCAATCTTCATGGTCAAGGGATTGTACTCATTAATTAGGGAAGATAAAGGTAGTACAAGAGCGTTAGAACCTTGAGTGATTGCAACCCAAACGATTAAATAAAAAGAACATGTCCAAAGTGGGAGATATTTTTTTCCACACCTAGATAATTACTAGTACACAACAAAAAAATATGACCAAATAAAAACCCATCTAATTAAAATTCAGTACATATTAAACACACTTTATAAAATACAAGATACACAAAATTAATAAAAACAAGATCTAATTAAGATCATAATTCTACCAAGAAGGTCTTGTTCTCTTAGACCCTAATGATGAATTATTATTAGTAATAATTTGAGGAACAGTAAAAGCATCATCCTTCAAATATTTTATGTTCAATTTCATAGTTGCTGTGACACTTGTCTGTTGGGACTGTTGCTGTTTCTTTGTCCCATAAATTGATGCATTTGTAATTTGATGAAGTTCTGAAGTAGTCTGACCAAACATGTTACTAGTAATTGCTGCTTGTGGTACCCAGAAATTCTCAGAATTTGTTGATGAACTTGTCAATTCCTTTTCATTCTCCACATCAAAAAATGACAACACATCTTCATTTACCTCAATACCAAGCTGGTTGTTGCAAGTATTCTGCACTCACAAATGTAAAAATTACACCTATATTCTCAACATCTAATCATAATTACTGATGCACAATTTGTCAAATTAGTGTCCCAAGTCATGTATTAATCTAAATCAATCTTGCAAATTTTTTTTGTGTGTGTTAAAAACGTGTATATATACAACATGCTTACGCACTCTAAATCACATAACATAAATATTTACCGTGTAAAAGTGCGACTTTTATGTGACTTGAGTTGATTAGTTAAACATTACTTGTAGTATTCAATGCAACTATTTCTTATAGGTAATCCAACTAAACAGAACTGATTCAATTTGCATAAATTGTGCCAATTTTGGTTAAGAAAAATATAAAAAAATCACAAAATTAAATAAGATATTTGAGATTTTTTAGCAAACCTTGGAAAAACCAAAGGGAGCAGCAGAATCAACAAGCAAATCTTCAAAATGCCACCCTGGTAGCATATCTATCAGATACTCTGATATATTACTAGTCGATCCACCACAGTTCAACTGATTATTGTTTGAACTATCTGGGCTGCTGTTGCTGTTGCTGTTCGTTACGAGGGATGCAGACGAATTCAGAGTTTTTTCAGAAGAAACTGATGTGGGTTTTTTAGCAGACTTAAAATCAGGAACTATATAGCCTCCAATTCCTTTGCTAGCAGTTACAGTATCAGTACTTTTGGTGTTGTCAGAAATTACTGCAGACAGCTTAATCCCTGTTAACAGAAACCTGTTATGCTTTTCTGTATGTTCATTTGCTGTATGTAGTGGCAGTTCACATTCTCTGCATAAAATTGCACGATCTTGTTGACAAAATATAAGTGCCCTTTTCTCCTGCATCCCAAATATATGTCAGTAATGTTATACTTTATATAGTTGTAAAAAAAGATTTTCCGAGGTGGTACTGGTACTCAAGACTTGAGATCAAATTACCTGACAGATGTCGCAAAGTGGGAAACTAGAGGTCGAGGGGTGTAGAAGAGAGAAACGGTGGTGTTTCGAGGCGAGTTTATTGGCATGATGGACTTTATGATCACATACATCACAAAGAGCAGCTTCATCAGCTGAACAAAATACAGAAGCTTCTTTTTTGCTACAAACATCACATTGGATCTTCATATTTGTAAACCTTTATTATTTGTTAGGCTGATTTTTTTTTTCTTTCTATTTTTGGATTTTGATTTGATTTGGGTATACTTTGATGATTCCAGATTTGATGGAATAATTTTGTAGAGATAGAAAGTTGTGTAATTGAAGTGAGAAGAAAGGGAGGAAGTGGTGGGCTAACTTCAAAGGCTTTAAATATTGTAAGGAAAACTGTTAGAGTAGTTTGAGTTGGCATATGCTAACTGATTGATTTTCAATTTAATATATTATGGTAGTATATAGTATTACTATAGTTGATATGAAATAAAATATACTCAAAATTTGACCAATTATAGAAAGAGTTAGATGATGATGGAGGAAAGAATGGGCTAGGTGAGGGGATCTGCCGACTGACTATATTGCATAGAGAATTGTGTGGAAAAGGGTAGATTTGTAATTTTACTATATGGTTGGGATGAATCACATTGATTGTGGGTCTACAACAATTGTATAATGGAAATTACTACGTATATTTTTATACTCGACACACCCTGAATGTGAATGCTTTAGCTCAAAACTTAACTTGACCTGATTTAAACTTGTCGGTTTTTTTAAAGTGGTTGGTCAATTGCTTGTCGTTTGATCAACACTATTACTAGTCTACTTGTATTTGTTATATGTGTTTTCTCAAATTAAACATCTCGAATTGTAGATTTTAGGGAGTTTAATGACATATTAACATTTTCCCCACGTAACAAAGTCTCCAGTTCACCTAACTTTTCTAAAACTAAGAGTGTTATTTACATAGCATTAATTTAAATCCATTTTTACAGATAAAAAACGATGTCATTGATTATAACTGGTTAAAACAGAAGGAAAAATAAATAAATAAATAAACCAAAAGATTAAATGTATGTCCAACATTGATTTATAGTTTAGTTCATGTTCACAGATACAGTGCAGAATTCCCTTAACAGGTAGGGAATTAATTCCACTTAACCAATTTACAGCAAAATGGATTGGTGATTTTAACTCGACAAACAGCTGAGGATCTAGGAAGATCCAATAACCCCTGATAAAAACTAGTAACATCAGAATCAGTAGCACAACGATGAAAGTTGATTTTCATCTCCTTCAAAGCTGATGCAGCCTTCAAAAAGTATTCTGCTGTGTCGAGTTCTTTTACTAGACCAATGAAGCCACAGATTTCTACTGTTTCAAGGCATGGCAGATGCTTGGGCGCGAATTCTGGATCAAATCGGTCACCGCAGTCAAACTGATGAATATAACCCACAGTTTTACATGTAATAAAGTACAAGTCTTGGCACAACAAATAAATAAAAAGAAAATTTAACAAGAATAATTCAAGCTTTGCCCCTTTCTCCCAAAATAATCCAACCTTTCGATTAATCCTAAATAAACCCGTTGACAACCCACTTTCTCCCGACAACCCTGGCAGGTCACCCTACCCATTATAACCGGCTACCATCCACATGTCACATCCTTATTGGATAATTGTTTAAAATCTTTTAATTCTAATAATTAAAATAAATAAATAAATTCCTTTCTTCTTCTTCTCCATCATCCCCTTTCTGATCCTATTTCTCTTCTCCCCTTTCATGGCCACCATTAACCCCATACACCACCACCACTTCTATGGCCATCATTAACACCATCCACCACACCCATCATAACCCACCCCCACCGGCAACCATGACCCACCCCACAACCAACATAACCCACCCCAGCGGCGACCACAACCCACCCCCAATTCTCATCTGGGTTGTTAATAGTTCCATTGAGGTGGTTGGACGTGGTGGTAAGCGGAGAGTGATGAGGGAGAACAAGGGGAGCAAGCAGAGTGTGTGGGTCACAACGGTGTGGTAGCGGGCTGATTAGGAGAAGGGGGGGGGGGGCATGGAGCGGGCTGATTGTCAAGGAGGGGAGAGGGTATTGGGGCAGGCTGGTTGACGGGGAAATGGGGTAGGTTGACAGGAAGGTGAGGTGCTGGCGAGAAAGTTCAGGGAGGTGAGGGTGTAAGACTCCAAGAGCCATAGTTAATGGTTAAAAAGTAGTTGAAGAGAGGAGAAGGAAGGAGGAGAGAGAAGGGAAGCCATTGTTAATGGTTAGAGCTAACACCAATGTCGACTGTCAAGAAAGGAGGAAATTACCTGAAGTTTAAGTAACCAGTTAAATAGGCTTGCTATGAGAAAATAAGTAGTAAACTTGGGATTATTCAAGGGTTAATCAAAAGGTTGGATTATTCTGGGAAAACGGGGCAAATGTTAGACTTTTCTTGTTAAATTTTCCTAAAAAGTAAAGTAATAAGCTGCGAAAATTACATAAAAATGTGCTTACATATTTAAGAAGCAACGATTTTAACTTAGGAGCGCAATATAACATCTTAGACAACTCCTCGTCAGCTACATACTCTAACCAGGTCAAATTTGGAAAGACTGGTAGCTCCGTTACTAATAGGAAGACCTGTAAAATCAATAAACAATCCATGAGAGCCTTAGAAATTTACCAACACCAAACAAAAACAAATTGAATGAAAATACAGATTAATAAATAATAAAGACGAGGATCAAGGTTAAGCTTACTTCAAATCTTAATTGCAAAGTTTCTACCCCGGAAACTTTTGTTAAAACCTTTTCTACTTCATCACCATTAAGTTGGTCTAAACAAAGATCTGCTTTAATGAGTGAACTCATATTTCCAATGTCAATTGATGATACCCAAAACTCGTGAATACACAGGTATGCAAGGTTTGATGTTTCTATAACGATACAAGCCTGCTCCAACCCATGAATGGTACGAGTATTCTTAATTAATAATGAGTTTAGGGTCAAGGAGTCCACACAGAGCATTGCTTTGACAACACAATTGACAATGTGCAGCTCTCTAAGAACGGGACAATTGGATGACAGCTTTTTCATAAATTCATCATCAGGAAACTTAAGGTTCCTGAGATGGATGGTTTCCAGATTCGGTAAATGGAAAGATACCGAGGCACCGATATTTAAAGACCCATGCAGATTTAAAACCACGAGTGTCTCACTGAAAAGAAACCTTGGTGGTAGGCAGATATCCATATATTGGTTAAGGATGATATTTAACTCATGTATTTTACGCCTTGCTGCGGCGATCAGCCATGAATTGACATAAAAGGCATCAGCATTAGAAAGATTCAAGCAAAATCGTTGGATATATGATGCTTCATTATGAAGTAGAACATTATCCATGAAACTCTTGAAACAAATCTTTTGCTCCAAAGAGTGTTGTTGATCCCCCGAAGTCTTCTTTTCTTCAGTGAAGTCAAGTACGGGAACTTTGGTCCATACATACTTCCATCTATATGACAATATGCTGGTCTTAACAGCAGACTTCGTAGTGAGAAAAGATAATATATGGCATAGAATCGTGTCTGGTAGGTTACTGATGTGGTCTACGTCTTTAAGACGCCTTCGGTTCCATGGGATTGACATTGAAACCTTACAGAACAACAATAACCAAGTATAAATAAACAAGGATTCAAAATACAACCTCCAAAGAAACAGCATTATAGTTGAAAGTGCATTAAAGCAATAAAATCCACAGTGACACTAACTGATGAACAAATAGACTTGGATTTACCCAAAGACTTGAATGTTGCATTAAAAAAAGTACATGCTCCTTCCAACTTGATTTTGCATCATTCAGAGATTTTAAGTTCATTTAAATTAAGCTCCACAACAGTTTCAGCACAGTTCAATTCAGTACAGTATAGCTGAGTAAGAATAAATTCAGGATTTTTTGACAATAAAATGCAAAAGACAGATTGAACTTTCTAATACACTCGTAATTCAAATGCCAATCCAAAGCAAACCCTCAGCTTCTATAAATGTCATTATTGACAGACTCAATTTTCCAACAAATTCCCACTTCTCAACATATTCAACATATAATGTTGAGCAATAAATATATAATGCAAACTGCATCAAAGCTTGATGTTGTTTGAACATTAAGGGAAAAAATGAAAAAAATAATAAAACATCAACGATTCAACGTGTTATTATAAATAAATTTAACTTAAAAGCTCTTCAAGCTGCCAATCAACTAGTTCAAAGTTCTTTGAAAGATCACTTTTAAGAGCCTAATTGGTTTGAACTAAAGAAGGATACACAATGAACCCTGTAAAAGTAGAGCATTGAGGTCAAATTCAACCCATTCCATGATTCCTTTTTTTCATAAAACCTAGTCGGTTACAATTGCTATTATGGTTTTAAAAATCCTTTTAACTTCAGCCTCCCCATCATATACCGCTATTTTAAGCCTGAGAATCTTGCTCAACCAAGTTCGCCTAGAATTGCATACTACCCTTAAGACTTATTCTCTCCCATCCTCTATTCAAGGGTAATGAGTGAACCAATTTGTTCACACCAGAACCAAGTCTAGCCATATAAAATTTCCATCCAACAAAACAAAATCTAAGTTAAACACGTAACTAGTAACTATGGAGCGGGTTTCCCCTTCGTGTTTGCATCCAAACAAACCCGCAAACCAAATACTTCCTAAGAGTTTATTAATCAACCTTTCATTCACCTCACACCATTTCCTATCTCCACAAATTAGTTTGTAGGACTTTTTCCTTCAGCAATAAAATCAGCTAGTAATTATAAGATTTCAACAACAGCAACAACAAAAGATTAAACATAAAAAAAGTTTATTTTGTCAATTGTCTAATACCTTTAAATCAATCTTGCAATTGGTAATAATTCGCTTTATGAAAACTTATTCATACTATGCGAAACCACTATTAAATTCCAGTCAAAATGTAACAAATTAATCATTTGAAAGCATCCAAATTAATGAGAAAATAGATGATTAACATGAAAAAATTAAAACCAACACACTATAATTTAGCTAAATGTGATATTTCCAACAAAAATCAACATGAATCGTAATAAGATAAATGTAATTATGCTTACATATAAAAATCCAAAAACTAGGGTTTAGCAAAGTAGCAAACATACCGGAAACAGAGGGTTTTGACTGGGGTTTTCGTTATCCTCAGCTTGTTACTCCAATGAATTTTGAAGTGCAAGAATTTTGATATAGATAAACTAGGGCTAATTAGAATTCGTTTGAGATTTAATTTGCAGAATTTCAGAAATTTCTTCAGAATGAAAACCTAATTAAACGATCGGGTTAATGTCAGGGACATTCTGTGAGAACTGAGAAGTGGCACTAGAGGTGGGAACGGGTGCAGAACAAATGTATCGTTGTCTGGACTAGAGGAGTCAATTCGGAGGATCGGATTGGGTCTGATGAGGTTGGGTCGGTTAATTTTTACTGTTAAGTCGTGCTAAATTATTGTGTCCAAACAAGATCAAATCTGGATCGGATATTTTCAAATTAACTACTCGTACAAGAATAAGAAAATAACCCCCTCCCCCCCCCCCAAAAAAAATCCCCTTTGTTGGTTCAAAAATATAACGAATTCATCTTTGGGTCGGTTTTGGATCGATTCGGGTTGGATGTGGTTTTGACACCTTTAGTCCGAACTCGAGCATGTTTTAGCTTGAAACTTAGCTTGAATTGATCCGAACTTCTCGGTTATTTTAGGAGTGCTACTTGCTAGCCCTGTTAGGTCAATTGATAGTTATTTGATTAACTTGTATTATTGTACTTCATGTCTTCGTATGTTTAATTTACATGTAGATAACTTAAATTAGAAATTAGAGAGATTATTCGTAGTTTATTATTGCTACAATGCATACTACGTAAAATTAATAATGTGTTTTAGAGTACTCTGGTCAAACTCAACTTGACCCATAATGGAATAATTATTTCACTATCATATCATTTCTAAATACGAAATACTATATCGTTATTGAAATAGAAAATGCCTCTCGATTTGCAAGAAGGGTGTATGATCAACATTCTCACACATATAATTAAAGACCCATGCAGATTTAAATCCACGAGTATCTCACTAAAAAGAAACCTTGGCGGTAGGCATATATCCATATATTGGCCAAGGATGATATTTAACTCATGTATTTACGCCTTGCTGCGGCGAACAACCATGAATTGACAAAAAGGGCATCGGCATTAGAAAGATTCAAGCAAAATCGTTGGATATACTTCGTATGATGCTTCATTATGAAGTAGAAACATTATTCATGAACCTTAAGGTTGGAAGATATTTCCCACTAGACCAAACTTAACTTGGTATTATACTCCGTAGTTAACAGTTTAACATGAGCATGTCTGAACTTGTCGCCGGTTGTTTAGGAGTGCTCAATAAGTTGGTAGTTGTTTGGTCAACCATAGAAATGGTCAACATGTAGCATTGTACTCGGTATGTAATTTTTTCTTACATGTAGACATCTCAATATTCAGTAGAAATTAGGGAGTTTATTCGTAGTCAGCTACAATACGTAGTACATAAAAATTACATGAGTTTAGAGTGCTCTGGAAAAACTCAACTTAACCTGTTGTTTGAAACTTTGAATAGTTATTTCACTATACTATCGTTTGTGAAATAAAAAATGTCTCTCAAGTTACAAGAAGGATGCATGATCAACATTCTCAACGTATAATTCCGGTTGTCAAGTTTGTACATTAGCATAAATGAGCAAAATGTATAGCTAGTGAATTGATTTTACAGTTATTAGTCCTTCACTCCTTATTACTCCATTTTACTTGACAATTTTGCTAGTGCAAGAGGAAATATTAAGCAAAAGTTTTTTGCTCATTTTTCTCTTTACCAATAGCAAATTTAATATTCAGTCGGTCGTATAATAAAATTGTAATACCCAATTAGTAAACATGAGATTCAAGAGTATGGGATTCAAGATGATGATATCGTGATAGTAAACATCATTCATTGGGTATTTGGGTATTTATGTAATGATAGAGAATATGAGGTTCAAGTTGTAGTGAACACTGAACTTAGGATTCAAGCTGCACCGGAGACAATCTTACGCAAGTATCATTATAAACTCACTTAAGGAAGTCTTGGGTTAAAAAATAAACTATTCTTAGGGCCTGTTTTTTTACGTTGAAATTCAGTTCAGTTCAGTTCTAATTTAATTCAACTCAGTTCAGTTCAGCTCAGTTCAACTCAACTCAACTCAACTCAACTCCCATTTTCCTTCTCTTATAAAATATTCAATTCAGTTCAGTTCAATTCAGCTTGTCAATGAGAACATGCCCTTAATTCGAAGCATATCCTTTTTAAGCTTTCTTACATATAGCCCTTGGGTTTTCTCAAAAAACAAATTATATAGCCCTTAGAAATATGTTTATCATTCTCCAAAAATTAAAACAAAATGAGCTAAAAGATTCAATGTTTGCCGTGTAGAATGACCATTACAGGTCGGTTTTAGAAATTTTAACTTGACAAACAGCTGAAGATCTAGGAATATCTAATAACTCCTGACAAACAGACAAAACAGTAGTAACATCAGAAGTAATACAACAATCAAAGATGATTTTCATCTCCTTCAAAGCAGTTGCAGCCTTCAAAAAGTATGCTATCATGTTGAGTTCTTCTTCATTACCACAAAAGCTACAGATTTCAACACTTTCAAGGCATGGCAGACGCTCGGGTGCAAATTTGGGATCGAATGGAGAATTCTCATTAAACTGTTGAATAAAACCCACAGTATTAAAACTAATACTAACTATGGCACAAAACATTTAAAAAAAAATAAAAAAATAAATCAGAAGCTGTGAAAATCACATAAAATGTGCTTACATATAGGATAATCAACGATTTCAACTTTGGAGCGCAATGTAATGGCTTAGACAACTTCTTCTCAGCGTGACACTTTAACCAGATCAAATTGGGAAAGACTGGTAGCTCTCTTGATGTTAATAATGCCTGTAAACCAAAAACAATCCTTGCTAGCATTAGAAAGTTATCAACACCCAACTAGCAGCATAAAAATAACACTTGTAAATAAAAAGATGATAGAGGTTAAGCTTACTTCAGATTTTAAGTGCAAATATTTTACCCCAGAAACTTTTGATAAAAGCTCCTTCACTTGAAAATCATTGACAAAAAAATTGACTTCTGCTTCATTGAGTGATCTCATCTCTCCAATGTCAACTGATACCCAAAACTCATCAAGAACAAGGTATGTAAGGTTTGGTGTTTTAACAGCAAAAGATACCTTCTCTTGAGAAGTACGAGTTTTTCTTATTATTAATGATTTTAGGGATAAGGACTCCACACAGATTGTAGCTTTGACACAACAGTTGACAATGTGCAGCTCCCTAAGAACAAGGCAGCTGGATGACAACCTTTTCATGAATTCATCATCAGGAAACTTAAACTTACTGAGATGGATGATTTCCAGGTTGGGTAAATGGAAAGACGCCGAGGCACTGATACTTATTGGCCCTTGCAGTTTTAAAACTGTGAGTTTCTCACTTAAAAGAAACCTCGGAGGTAGACATAATACATTCAAAGTTTTAACATTAAGGGCGATATTTATCTCATGCATTTCACGCCTTGATGCGGCAATCAGCCATGAATTGACATAAAAGGCATCAACATCCATAACATCCAAGCAAAATCGTTGGACATAAGATGCATCATTATGAAGAAGAACCTTATCGATGCAATCCTTAAGACAAATCTTTTCCTCCAAAGAGAGCTGTCGATCCGTCGAAATATTAACTATCTCAGTGAAGTCAAGTGCAGGAACTTTGGTCCATACATGCTTCCATCTTTTAGACAATATGCTGGTCTTAACAGCAGACTTTGTAGTGAGAAAAGATAAAATATAGCATAGAACTGTATCTGGTAGGTTACTGATGTGGTCTACACCTTTTTTAATACGCCTTAGGTTCCCTAGACTTGACATTGAAACCTTATAGTACAACAGTATCCAACTAACCAAGTATATATAAACAAGGATTTGAAATAGACCCTCCAAAGTAACAGCACTTACAGCAGTATAGTTAAAACTGCATTAAAGCATTAAGTTTCCCGGGCTTGACATTGAAACCTTATAATACAACAATAACAGAGTATAAATGAACAAAAATTTAAAATACACTATCCTAATGATCATCAGTATAATTGAAACTGCATTAAAGCAAATAAATCAAAATGATATTAGTGATAAGCAGATACACTGAAATTTACTCAAAAATACAAATGGTGCATTGAAACAAGATACTAACGGTGTGCTATTTTCAATTCAGACAATTTAGATTCATTACAATAAAGCTATAAATAATTCAGCACATTTAAATTCAATTCAGTACAGTGTATCAAAATTTAATTCAATTAAATAGTGTAACAGCTAAATTGAATATATCCTATATCAAATTTTGGTAGAAGAAGCAAACCAATTCCAACTAAGAGTGATCATGAAGGTCATAAATTAGACCAAATATAGCTCAAACTAATGTGAGGGCAACAAAATTGAGAAACCAAAAACCTCAGACATTGATTGACACACAATATATTAAGGCCTTTTTTTTTTAATCAAAATTCAGTTTATCAGTTTCGATAACAATTAGATTTAGACATAATCTGTTCACTTCAACAATTTTTTTGGATTTTGGACAACCTAAATCAATTTAGGCCACCGAAGCAAAGCCACTATGACAAACAATGACTGTCTGTTCAAATCAACAATTTAGAGTTTGGTCTTTGGACACCCTAAATCAATTTAGACACAATCTTGTTTAAAACCAAATCTAAAAAGAGTTCATATCAAAGTAAGCTGGCATACAAAAGAGACCACATCTTACAAATGGTGCAAAGATTGCAATTACAAAACAAATATATAATATATAGACTACCCTATACTTTCCATCAGTTACGCCATCTTAAACCCGAATGTCCTGAACCACCAAGTTTGTTTGCCTTTCATGACTTCTTTTCTCTCCTCTCAATCCTAGAATGATGAGTGAACCAGGTCGAGTCTGGCCAAAGTAAATTCAATTCCAACCCCTCCTATGATGGATTTAATCAGTATTTCTTTTGAAGAAATGCAAGCCTTGATCTTGCAATTACAACATCACAGCAAGCAGACATTCAAAGAGCACCTGGACCATCTAAGGATCATGAGAATGTACAAGATAATAAGTTATATATAGGCGTTAATCTTCTTTTCTTTAATCATGTGTGGCTGTGTAAGTATATTTGTCTGTTAAATTTTACCCAAAAGTTAGTTCTTTTCTTTAATCATGTGTGGCTGTGTAAGTATATTTGTCTGTTAAATTTTACCCAAAAGTTAGAGCTATGTATGCACACAAGCTAGGTTTTCGTATGGCCAAACAGTAAACACTAAGGTGCGGCCTTTGAATGTCATAAGCATCAGAAATTCCCTGGCAACAAAGACCTATAAATCAACCTCTCTCCTTTTACTTATATACTATAGATTTTGGACAGCTTTCTCCCTCGTCGTTCAGTAACACTTGCAAAGGTCATCATGGCAGGCTGGTGTTAAATTTTGAGAGAATATGAAATGGGTCCGACAATCCGAACAAGGAGGAGGAGAGTTTGGTCCATACACGAGGCTTAAGAGCTTTCATACTAAAACCAATTGACAATAGTGACAATAGTAGGAGTAACTTCTCTACCTTATAAAGTGGAATCATCTCTCCTCTTTCTCCAATGTGGGACACTCACAAGTGGGCGACAATGGGTTTCAGCAGCTAGCAGCAATATAGCAATATGGCAGAAGGAGTTTGGGTCTATGGTGGTAAATTGGCAATAAGAAGTCATGGAGATCATGTATCTGTCACCCCGAACTAAGGGGATTGCAATGTAAAACTACCAAAGAACCAAACAAAGGGTCATCAATTGCAATTTTCCCATATACAACTTTTCGTCGAACAAAATGGATCCTAAGTGAGCCAAACTACTAATAAGTAACTAGGGTTTTCACCTTCCATGCAATAAAAACCGCGAATGCTTTTTAAGAGTTTATCAATCATTAATTTGCCTAGTAAACTATAATTCAACTAAATTTTTAATAGCTGAATACTATGAATTCTATGATTGAATAATAACTACAATTTTTACTAGAAGCACTAATTTGCCTAGGAAACTTCTATATTCATAATCAGCTATTAATTTCCAAAACCCTAATTTGTTGACAATTGTTTTATATTTCTCTAGAAACTTCTATATTTCAATTATTAATAATCTATAATCTATCTAATATTAGCTAATTTGAGATCTCTGAATATAAAATAAGCTCCAAATCACTCCTGCAATTGCTAAAATTTCGAATTTCGAAAACTAATTCATACCAATGTCAAATTCCAATTGACATAAGAAAGCATCCAAAGAACTAAGAATATAGTTCGTTTAAAATTGGTAATTAAAATCAACAAACTATAATTCAGCTTAATTTGATATTTCGAACAAAAAATCAACATAAAAAGTTACTTATGCATTTACGCTTACATATTATAAAGCTCAAACTAGAGTTTAGCAAACGTACCGAAAACAGAAGATTTTGACTGGGGTTTTCGTTATCTTCGTATTGTTAAAGCTTTAAATTTTAACGCTTGCATCAGGAATTGATGAATATAACTAGGGTAAACAGAATTCGTTGGAGACCTAATTTGCAAAATATCCGAAATTTCTAGATGAAAACAAGGAATCCCTTTATTTTTTTTTGTGTTTAGAGAGCCACCGGATTAGATCCCGTAATTTTAATATTTATCATTAGTTTAATACAATTACTAAATGAAGTCCGTGCTATGCACGGTTTGTTTGATTTTTATTTAATTTTTTTTTTTGTATTAATGTGCTAAAATTTGTTATATATTTAGATAAAATTCCTAATATCAAAAGATAATATATAATATTTAATTAGTTTAAACTTAAAAATTGTATTCGCCAATTTTGCTTACGTGACATTTGAATTATTTAATTATAAAAGAAATATAATAATCTCTTATTTGATTGGCTACAACAAAAATTTATAATACTATGTGGCGCTCTAAGAAAATTAGATCCTAAGTGGCTCTCTAAAAACTCGGGAAAAAACTCCCCTTTATATATATATATATTAGATTTTACTATAAAAAATAATATCAAATTGCAAAATAGGATGAAAAATTACGATTTTTTTAAATTATTAAAGAAAACTGAGGAAGAAATGCATGCACGACTAATAAAAATAACTATGGATTACATTACAAAGTTATAGATAAGATTACATTATTGTATTATATGACTTTGTTCCCGTCATAAAATAAATAAATAAACAAATAAATCTTTGTTGAATGTGTAAAAATGAATATACTTGCCAAATAGAAAAGAAATATTATTGTAAAGTAAGTATTAAATTAAATACTTCTCTAAGTAGCTTTGGAAAAAAAAAAAAACCCTTTTGGAGGGAAAATTTTTAACAAGGTTATGACAAGTGTCATTTTTGGTTTCGCCTTTAGTATAGGTATATATATATTGATTGATTGATTGATTGATTTGATTGATGATATATTGATTGATTATTGTAAAGTAAGTATTAAATTAAATACTTCTCTAAGAAGTTTTGGGGAAAAATAAATAAATAAATAAAAATAAAAACCCTTAGGAAAATTTTTTAACCAGGTTATGACAATTGTCATTTCTGGTTTCGCCTTTAGTATAGGTATATTGATAAGGGCGGGTGATGAGAATCGATTCCAGAATCCTGGGATCGGGAGGGAAGCTCTGACCACTTGAGCTATCCCTCACTCTCGGAGCCCCTTTATTTGATAATAAACAAAAATCGTTTATGTATTGACATTTTTGTAAATAAGTCAACAAAACATCTATACAGTATGACATTATTGTAAATAAGTCAACAAAACATTCTATGTATGATATTTTTGTAAATAAATCAATATTTGTGTGACCCACATTCAATAAAAGTTATTGATTTATTTACAGAAATGTCACTAGATAAACACATTTTTTTTTATCATCAAGATAAACTTGTATTTTCTCGGTGTAAATCCCGGTACTTTAAAACACGTGTACTTACAATATTGTCATTAGGTAACAATTGTTATATTATTTTTACTTTTTTGTGTTTAGAGAGTCACAAGGGCGGGGATGAGAATCGATCTCAGCATCTCCTAGAACTGGGAATGATGCTCTAACCGCTTGAATTATCCCCCACTCTCACAATTATTATATTATGACGAATGCCAAGTTCTATATTCTCATATGAAAACTTATTTAATTCATATTTGATCTTACACACATGTTTGAACTTTCTGTGGAGATCAGTGGTGTGGAATATAGGCATGGGCACGGGTCGAGCGGATTCGAGTAGCATGTGTCGTATTTCTGACTCAAGTGGGTCTTGTGTAAAACGGGCCATGAAATACTAGTGCAGTATCGAGCTTGTGTCAATCTCATAAATGATGCACATGCACAACTCAACTAGCATGCCAATTCGTGGCGTGTCAATGGACGGATGGGCCCTTATATTTGATAACTTTGTACTAAGTATTATTAAAAAGAATAATCCCACACTTTGACACTTGTTGAAAACAATCTCACCATTGAGAAATATGGCATATAGATAGAAAATTTATGTTAAAATGCAATAAACAGTCTGAATATCACCCGAAGAACAAAACTAGTCTAGTGATATGCCGCCTAAACTTACAAGTATATTTTTTTTTACTCCTAAATTATGATTAAACGCACTCACCCAATTATATAATACTTAGTACTATATGACATTTATTTTTAAAAGATGAATGCACAAGTACTAATATTCCACAATTAAAAAAAAAATAAAATAAAAAATAAAAAAAATCCTCTCATCATACAATTATATGCATACCACATATTCGAATCACCACACGTTGATGACCTTGAAACATTCCTATAATTTTTTTCTAAATATAAACTATTCATCATATTAATATACCAAATTTAGACACCCTACCCTAAATCTTGAACCCTATAAAATGCGAAGAAATCATTCATCAAAATAATCAACCTTCATTTGGTCATCAAACAGATAATACATTATTATTTATACAAATATTTATATATAGGCAACACAAATTTTTGAGTAATATCAATTAGCATTCAACTACGTATACAATGGCGTTAAACAAGATTGTCGCATTTCTCTTGATCGCCGTGGTTGTCATGACAACGACGACGACGACATTGGCTGCTGATCAAGGACGACCAGGATGCGTGAAGCCATGCTACAAAGAATGTTTGGTTTTGAAGAAATCTCAACCAAAAGATTGCAAAGTAGCATGCACTAGTATATGCAAAATACAGACCAAATTCAATAATAATGGTGTAAAGGCTAATTCTGTACAATCCAATTCAATACAAACCAGTTCGATTTTTGGTAATGTAGATGAGCTTCTTAGCGTCTACTTTAGCGCCTACAATGGCATGTAACATTTTTTTTTTTGACCTATATACACAATTTGTATACCAAACTGATGACCAAATGAAATGATGATTATTGATCCTTTGAATACATGACACATTCATTTAATTTTTATGTCAATTTAATTTGTTGCACGTGTTGGATTTCGTCACATCATCGATCTGTATATATTGTGGTTTTATGGACATATGATCAATATGATATATATGGTACGTATGGGTGTAGTTGTGCAAATCGATTAATGAAATGATGAGGTACTCCATAGATTATTCTTAAAAATGTTAAAATTGGGGGAAACCCTAACATCTAACTATCTTTTTTTATTATATTCAAGGTCATTTAATTATTTAATTTACTCTTATAATAACTTTGACCATTTAAATAGTTTATCAATATTATTTCATAATAATAATTCTTATAGTTGCACAGTTGACAATTCTAATTGAGGCACATAAGGTTTTTTTTTTTTCTATTCTTATTATACATTAATTGATATAATTATATATCTTGTTTTGATATTGGCACATAGGAAGTTTAAATTAGCTCATCATACTCTTGAATTAATTAAAACGTTATCCACCCCTAAGCTTAAGAAAGCCGAAAAGGAGATAATTGAAGAAAATTGTCTTTTTACGTAAAAATAAAGTTGTAGTAAAATGTAATTAAATAATATAGTCTTGCTTCATCAAGTCTATTAAACTATGATTTAAAGGTTCTTTACGATCAACCATTATTGCTTCATTAAGACTTTTGTTGAAAAAAAAAAAAGTTCGTGTTATCTATGGAGTATCACCGATTTTTATCTTTCAACAAAAATCTAACATAAACTAGCTAATCTAACTTATTATTTATAGACACTTTTCATAAATACTATTGCAGTAATTGTACGTAAGTAAAATAAATTGGATATTAATTGAAAAATACTAGCTAATCTGTTTTTTGGTTTTTTGTTCTCTAAAATTATATGATATGAGTCCCATAATGAATCAAAATTATATTAACTTATTAAAATTATGATAATTATGAAAACTGACAACAGAAAAGTGGAAGTTCCTTTTTCTTGTTTCCTGTTTTTGGTTTTCAAAAAAAAGAAAACCAAAAACCAAAACTGATGCCAAACAAGCCCTTAGTTTTTGGATATTCATTGAAGTATAATTAATTAAAATTAAGATGAATAGGTAGAGAGAAAATATTATAATTTTAAATTATTTTATGACAAACTTGAAGTAGGACTAGTCTTTCCATACAAGTATAAATAATAATTCTAATAACTAACTCATCACCACTCAAATCTCAAAATTTATAGTGGTTAGTTGTATGGTACGAGTGTCTTTCCGAGACAAACTGAGTCAATTTGTGATTAACTTTTTAGTTTTTTTCAACATGTACTTCTCTCACTCTCCTTCAGTTATTTTCTTTTTCTCGTCCACCCCTCCTTTTTTCCCTAATGCTTAATACCACACAAGTTCCTCCAACTTTCTTCGTACTCGAATTTCTAGCTACTTTAAAATCACCTTTGATAGCCTCAAAACTTGCCTTTAATTCCTCCAGGTAAAACTCATCATATACCAAAATTAGGCACCTTAAGGTCTGAAAACCTACAATAAATAGAGACGGAAAAACATAGCTTTTTTTTAAAAAAAAATAAAGAACATAGAATTTCGTCTTCACTTTTCACTATAAAAATAAAGTACATACTCCATAAATAAAACCTAGCTATTATATACATCGATCTACAATGGCATCAAACAAGATCGTTGCATTTCTTTTGATCACCATGATTGTTATGACAACAACAACTACTACATACGCTACATTTGATGAGTTAATAAAAGAATGCAAGACAAATTGTCACAAAGAGTGTATGGATCATTTGGGGCAATTCAAGTCATCAAAGTCATGTGCCCAAAGTTGCTCTTTAATGTGCGGTGGTATGTTTGGAGGAGATCATCACTAAATTATTATCTTCATAATTTAACATTTGATAAGTTGTTACTACTCAAAACATTAGAAATGTTTAGTCCAAAAAATGTTTTAAATAGTGCCTCTTTATTGTAGAGGAAAACAATAATCTACGTAGTATATATGTTTCATGAATAGTGTGTTGCTGCTCATGAATTTGATGAGTTTAGATCCACAAATATTGATCGAATCAACAAAGTGTTGAGATTTTGTATTTAGTTGATTAAGGAAGATGATAAAACTGTTTATCAATAAGATCAATAGATTTGGTGGCATCAAATAAAGGGAATGAATGATGTAACTTTTTATATACTACGTACAATAATATATAGTTGAATGCAATACAATAAAAAGTAGATTTGGCCTACAAAATATTCATCGCATGACTTTTTTTCCGTTGTCCATGAGTTGGGCGATGAAAAAAAAAAAAAAAACTAAGTAGATATAGATTGTTGCCTAAGGTCCATCACCCAATTGGGTATAGGGACCAAGCCAAGCTTGGTTCAATGGAAAGAAGAGCACCATCCAATCATGAGGTAGGGGGTTCAATTCACACTAGTGACAATTTGGGGGAGTGGAATTCCCTTATCTTCCCCCTACTCTTTCAAATTGTCTAACCTGTTAACTCGGCTCGGGGGGACCAATGATAGGGTCCGACCCAATAAGGCCATTCTCCTTGCTAACCCCCCCCCCCCCCCTAAAAAAAAGGGTGTAGGGATGACAATGGATTAGACTTAAGGTGGATTATGCTAAATCCATTTCCGACCCTACAAGAAGTCAAAGGATAAATATTACTCTGAATCCGACTTCAATATCCAGCCTCTGACTCCGATCTGATTTCAAGTTTTTTTTTTGGTTATTCAATTTATTTTGAGAAATTGGGTTTGGATACATATATATACAATGATCATAGAAACAAAACACTAATTGGCTCCACAATTGGAGTATACAATTACACATAACCACCTCCAAAAATTTTATATATAAGTCGGAGTTGGAGTCCAATCACGGGTCAGACCGTCTCATAATCAGAAATCAATAACATAATAAACAAGTAGATTGCACATTTAAATGAGATCAATCATTATTTGAATTCATTTTTCAAATGCGCATTTTACACACACACAGAGAAAGGGGGGTAAAGTTTTAAAAAATTGAGATCGATATAACCTTATTGCGGTTGAATCCTCCAATATGAGACACTATGGTACTTTGCCGATCTTAGGGTTATTCTAAATGTAATTGATTAATTCAAACCTTTCATAATAGCATTCAACATAAACCTCATATTCCAATTTGCTTACATATTACAATTGGAATTTTTGTGAGTTTGAAGCTCGCTACTAGGTTGTCATAAAAAAATTCGTCATCATGTATAGGTTTAATTTCTTTCATCTACAAGCTAATATTAATAGATCACTTGACCTTTTAAGCAAATTTCTGGACATAAAATTCTTTTTTCAAATAATTTTGTTGTATTTAATCATAAAAGTATGCATTTGTAAATGCATTTAGTACTCCGTAAAATAGAATACCAACTAGATAAAGAGAGACAATGCATAACAGGGGTAAGACCGACTCTAAATAAACTCTTAAGTAATTAAATAAATTATATTTTTCGTAATAAAAAACGTAATTAAAGAATGTTTCTTTTAAAAATAAATATTAGATCAACAACTAAACATTTTTTTACGGGAACAACTAAACATACTACAGTATTGTTTTATACTCCGTAAAAAAATTGATCACAGCAAGGTTGTGTTTGACAACTGGCTTATTTGAGCAAAATCAGTTTATTTGACTAACATTAGCTTGTGACTACTCCTTAAATAAGCTAATTCAAGGTATTTGGTGGGAAGCTTATTTAAAGAGTTTATTCTATTAAATATGCTTATTCAATATCTTAAGGTGAAATGGCATTTACATGTACCCCATTAAAATTGAAATCTGTTGACTCGAATGAACAATACAAGAGGGGGTGGTGAATTGTATTGTAGAGGAACTAGGGTAATTTTTGCGGAATTTATAAAGGAACTCAAATAAAAACTAAAAGTGCAAAGAGAGATTTTACGTGGAAAACTTCTTGGCCCTAATCAAGAAGAAAAACCACGACCACAAGGGATTTTAAACTCAATTCTTAATAATAATATGGCAAACAACTTATTACAAATTAAGACTCTAAACTCAAGTTCCTCTATGAACTTGAGCCCCCTTCAACTGATCCCTCAATCAGTCGAACTCTCAAACTCTCTCTCTTTCTCCTTGCTTCACTCAAAGCAATAAAACACTCTTAGAGTTTCCCCAAACTCTAACTCAATACAACTCAAAGATTAAACTCTAAATTGCTAAGTACAAAGACACTCAAGGACTTAAGTGGATTATGGCTCTTTTTTCAAAAGGTAAAAGACTGTAATGCTCAAGTGTGTTTTTCCAACTAAAAAACCAAGGCTATTTATAAAAGAGTTTGGCAGTTAAATCGTAGTTGCCTTAATCACCACTTAATCACAACTTCCTTAAACTTAGGAAGTGCAATTCGTGGATGCTTGGGCAGCAAGCTGAGCACATTACAAGGAAGTGGTTTACTGCTTCCTATTTTCTCTCAACTTCCTTGACCAAGTAAAACAACCGTTTACAAAGAATATTTTCCAAATTAGATTTTCCAAAATAATAGGATAGAATTAAAACAGAAAATCTTTTTAACTAACAAGATATTTTAACTCAAAAGATATTTTTCGAAATAAAATTAAAACAAGTTAAAATATGGAAAAATAAAATCTTTATCAAATAAAATTAAATCCACTTAAATCCTATCAATTGTAATGTACTTAACACAAATACAAGTTGCCTAAAATAAAGATAAAATACATTAGACTCCTTAATACTCTGAGAAGCTTCGACTCTGAAGCTGCAGTTCCTCACCCAAGGAACTTTCCTTTGAAGCTTCAACTCTTGAGCTTCAGTTCCCTTCAAGGAACACGACTTGATTGATTTCTTTATTCTTCCATAGCTAGCTCTGATCTTGTTCCATGCTCCCTTCTCACTCAAGAATTTCCTAGCACAAACCTGTCATAAATCAAAGCTAAAACCGAAAGTTAAACTTGTTATAGGTTTGCTTAGGTTCCTTGAGTCATCATCAAAACATGTAAAGTCAACAAAATCCAAACACAAGTACCTACCATCCCAATTAGCTTATTGATCATTTCTCACTACTCAAACAACTTTAAACAATCAGCTATTTGCCAAACACTTTTATACAATCAGCTAATAAAATAAGTTAGTCAAATCAATTATTACAATCGGCCAGTCAAAATCAACTAACACAATCAGTTTCAGCTTTCAACTTTTCACTACTAAACACGACTAATATCTATAAAGTAATTAGTACAAACATATTGATTGTAAGAGCTAGTAACTAATTAACGAACCCCCCCCCCCCTTTTTTTAAAAAAAATTACAGAAACGAAACCTTAATATTACCATCGAAAAATTCCCATTATTACTATCAAAATCTTAATATGATGTTGTGGGATTAATTGGGGACGTTGGTGGCTGCTACTACGCAAAAAGTGAAGATCAAGTGGCAGGTGGAACAAGCTGAGGTGGTTGCTGCTAGATTTGGTGTCTAGATTGCTCGTCAGCTAGGCTTCACAAAGATTTAACTTGAGTGTGATGCTCTTACGGTTGTGTAGACCATAAACAATTAGACATTGAGCTGTACTCCTTTCATATTGTTCTATGAGGATATCGAGAGATTGAAAGTCGAGTTTCAGTTCAGTTCAACTCTAATCACTTTACTTCAGTTCCTAATTTCTTTCTTTCATAAACAATTCATTTTAGCTCTATTTAGTTCAGTAAATCGCAACAGACCCTTAATGAAACATAATGTTAGTGAGTCGCGTTTTGAATGGACCAAAAATTTCCCTCAAAATTTCACAACTATGGCAGAATTTGATGTGATTTAATAATATTTATCCACAAACGTATCTTTATAAAAAAAAAAAAGAAAAAACTATACCTAGAAAATAAAGTATTCCGTACAACATATAACATGTCCAATTAAAGCAAAGGAATTCATCCATTTCTCCAAAAACAAAATAAAAAAAATAAATAAATATTTTTTGAGATTTCAACATTTCTTCAATTTCAAGCAGACCAAATGAGAGAATTTAATCAACTCATTTAAATTGAATAATCGTAGTTGGTTTGAATATGTTTAGACCTTTGAATTGAATTTTTCTTCGATCTCCATCACATTTCGCTGAATTCTTTGTATTACTTTTGTTAAATAGTCAAATTTGTTCACAGGTAAGATTTTTCTTCAATTAAACTATGATTCAATCACATTATATTGTATTCTTTCAATTTAAGATTCATTTTTTGGTTTTTGTAATTTGAATAAGGTTTTTCTACTGATTGTTGTTGCCCTAGATCTACGATCTTGAATTTCGGCTTCAATTTCCCAGAATATATTTGCAGTCGATTTCAGGTTTGAATTTTTTCTGTCTTATTTCTTTAATTTTTTTGATTGAAATTGGAATGATTGAATTTATATTTGAGCAAGTATATTGAGCTAAATTATGTTGATGATATGTATACATTTCATTTGAGCTAGATTATTACTGTTAATTTTGTTGATTGATTTGTAATTGCTTGGATTTGGTTGATTTTATTGTAATGTGGTAATTTAGTACACTATATTAGGGACGAGGTTTTATGAATTTGATTCGTATTAATGGAGGGATGGTCTTAAATTGAGCTTCAGATAGCTGTATAAGATATATGATGATTTGGTATAGTAATGTGGACTAATGTCCAATCCAAGATCCATTTACTTATCTTTGTTCTGTAATCGGAGCACAAGACGAGTTAAATTCCCATTCTTTCCTACTCCAGTGGGTTTGTACTGCTAGTATTAGCCGTATTTGCGTTCAATTTAAGGCTTCCCATTTAGTTTCAATTAAGATATAGAAAAGCTAGATTGCACTTTGTCTATGGAGGTGGATTGACTTGGTTATTACCTTTATGTAGCACCTTTGCAGATTACAACGTAAGTAGCACATTTGTAAATTGAACCTTTTCAGTCGGTATTGAGTTAAGAATTTGCTGTTCAAGTCGGGTCAGATTTGTGTTGACTTTGGGATCAAGTTGAATTTTAAATTATTATTAAGTTGGATTAATAGTTTTGGGGTTAAGGGTCAGATTTCTTTGTTGGATTTGGGCACAAATAACACTTCTAATGAAGCTATATGCCTATATCTTGCAACATATGCTTCCATAAGCACCTCGATGACCCAACCAAATTATTCTCAGCTGTTGTGTTGGATCTTTAGGAGTTGGGTTCCTGTCCGTTATTGATGCAAGGAGATCTTTCATTTAAAATTTTATCAAACAATTGACACAATTTTATTTTCTTAACAAAAATTTGGATTGTTAACTGTCCCCGGTAAGCGGGATCTTTTCGTTAGATTATAGTGTTGTGCCTCATTGTTGTTTGCTCATGTGAATCATATTGCATGTTTTAATTTGTTGATAAGTTTTCTGATTTTTATTGATGTTTACTGTACCATGCTGAAGCATATATTGGTAACATTGCACAAATGTAATATTGAGTGAATTTAGATGAAAGCTTTAACTAGTATATGCTTTATAGCGTTTCTAGCCATTTTGTTGTTTTGGCAGAAAAATGAATGTCAGCACAGAGGAAGGCATGAGGCCAGATGGGAGTGAAAGCTCGTCAGCTTCACATGCTGATGTAAATGGTACTCACAGGGAGTCAAAACTGGAATTGTTTGGTTTTGATTCTCTTGTGAATATTTTAGGCCTTAGAAGGTACAAAGTGTCTTCCTTTAGTTTATTTTTCCCTCTTTTCGCTGGATCTTCATTTTATTTCATTAATTTTTTCAGTTTATTAGTTGTATGAGGCTATTGTATAGGAGCTGCAAAATGGACTTGCTTTTCCATTCCTAATTTTAATATGTGGTTTAACTTTTAACAGCCCATTGTCTGGCTATCAAAGACTATCCTTTACTTCAGGCTTCAATATGATGAAATAAAGATTGGAAGTACAGCTGTTCCCATGTTTAAATTACAAGCTGTATCATTTTGATTTGGTTTGGCCTAGCTTAGCAATGGGAATATGCAGTTTAGTTTAACTGGTGCGTTTTATTATAGTTTGTTGTTCTTGTTTTCTTACGATAAAAAAACCATCCCAACCGCATATGGCAAACAAAGTTCAATTACTAAAACGACTTTGTTATCGGTCACTCTGAGGTACTTACTTAATAGTGCCATCTTGGACAATTTTGTGGCCCAAAGCGAAAACTAAAAAATGGACCCTAAACAGTAGAGTCGTATTTCATAGGTGATACATCAACAAAGTATATCATACATTTTATGTTGCATGAATTTTATGTAATTTTGTCTATTTATTTTTTTTATATATCAAAATTTTAAAAAAGAATAAAATAGATGTGGGGCCATTCAAAGCTGTTGCTCAAGGTGCTCAAGCAATCATGCCTATAGCTGGCGCTGTTACTTAACTAGATTTTCTTGATTTCCTCTGACAAAAGATAGGCCTAATTTCTCTTGGTAGCTTATTGTAATGGAACCTTGATTTGTGCCCTGGTGATTTATTTTTACAGTATGACTGGAGAGCAGAGTCATGCCCCGTCTAGTCCTAGAGAAGGGGAGGATGTGTCTATTATGCTTGAGCGTCCAAAGGTATTTTGGTATTTTATCTAGCATTTTTTTTCTGTCACTTCTAGTTTGTCTGCACTTTTTATGCCTTTTCATATCTTTCAGTTTGTAGTTATTAACTTTGTCCTGGAGAGGAAGGGATAAATAAGAATAAAAGGACATTATGAACAATGTGGGAATAATAAGAGAAGATGAAGAGGGAATTGTAGGCAGCCCATGATTTTCTTTTTCTTTGTGACGTTATCTATACAGCAAGCCTCTTGTAATGAGGGAATAATTAGACAAGATGAAAAGAGAGGTCGTAGGCAGCCCATTATTTCTTTTCCTTTGTGATGCTATCTATACATGAAGCCTCTACACCTTTTGTTTTGCCAAGTATTCCTTTGTTGTTTATTTTTAAAGAAATCATTTGAAGTATTGCCAAGAAACAGTGGTCAACTTTGAAGACATCTATTATGATAACATAGCTTTATAATGGGATCAGAACTACTCAGATATAAGAAATTAGGATTGCTCCTCTTATAGAGTAATAGACATATATCTATAATTTTTATAGGGTGCACCGGGAAATCAGAAATTGTCAAATACTCCTCAATTTGCGACTCCTCAACTGCCCAATCTTCCTAATATGCTTGCTGTCACATATAGTTTTCCTGTCTGTCCTCTATCCTTTGGTGTTCTTCCATTGTCCAGAATAAACTAGTGGATGCATCTTTCATATTGATCCAGTTTGCTTGCCCTGTACTTGACAAGGTACAATTTAGTTGGGAATGTAGGATCAAACATTTGTTTGGGTTGCTCTCACCCTTTTCATGAGGTGGCATTTTGGAGTCCCACTATTTTGAACTCTAAATAGCACTTTATATTCAAGCTGCCTTCATACTTTGGTGGGCTTTCTAAGTCATTTAGAGATATGGTACGGAATGTATCTTTACAAAAGTGGACCTATATGTTCGTTGCACTTAAGAAGCTACTCTTTTGATTGTGGGCTCAGACCATTCTTGTGGGTAGTTACTAAAAACAAGAATATTTTGTTTTTGTGTATGTTAAATTTTGGTCTGAAAATAGTTGCCTTTGTTTTGATTATTATTATCCCTCTGTGTGAGTTATTGCTTATAGCAAAAATCATGATTACATTTTGCAACATGTTGATGTGTAATATATATTCAGGATGCTGATGTCAAATTGGGAACCTTGATGGGAGTATTTTTGCCATGCTTGCAAAATATATTGGGAATCATATACTACATCCGGTTTACTTGGTAATTTGCTTCTTTTATACTTTGATTTTGATGAAAACTCTATAGCTACACGGGCAGGGCTTGGGTATCAAGTCTTTTCTTTTAAAAGTCTGATTAATTTAATTATTAGATTCTTATTTTTAAGCTATTTAAGTTTCTTTACTTATCTTTCTCCCCCTTGGTTGCTTTTAATTATTTGAGCCATTTTTCCTTTTGCTTTATTTGTGCATTTACAGGATTGTTGGTATGGCAGGCATAGGCCAGTCCTTATTTCTCGTGTCGTTCTGCTGTATGTGTACATTCTTGACAGCGGTGTCATTAAGTGCAATTGCAACAAATGGTGCAATGAAGGTAAACTTAGCAGTGACTGCTCTAACTTGTTTGTGTTATTTGATAACAAACGATGATTGTATGCGTAGGTATCTTTTTGCATATGCAAATTTAGTTGTTGGGCTGAACTACCATTAAGCCAAATAATTACTTACCTGGCTGCATGTTGATGAGAAGCAGTGCTATATTGATCCAATTATTACCCGTAGACCTTATAAGACTGATCAACCTACGACCTTATAAGACTGATCAATCTACGACCTGTGCTTTAACCTTTTATGGGTTGAATTGAAAGACTGTACCTAATCATTGATGTAGTATAAATCAGTTATGACCTGGTTGGAGATTGAATGGTGACCCAGCTGAAACCAATTTGAATGTTTGATCCACCAGTTTCCTGGGTCTGAATTTGTTGTGAGCAATAGTTTATTTTATACATTATATTATATACAATATGCAATCTGTATTTTTCCCTTTTGTCCGAAATCAATTTGGTAATAAGATCTCTTGATGTTTATTAGCTTTCATGCAATTATGGAGGCATGTACTTGTATTTGTGAATAATTGCATGTATTTTAGGGAATCGTTTTCTTAGTGTGAAATCAATACATATATTTGTCTAGTATGAAATAAAATAAATTTGTATTTGTGCATTACAGGGTGGGGGGCCATATTATCTCATTGGTCGTGCTCTTGGTCCAGAAGTTGGTGTCAGCATTGGACTTTGTTTTTTTCTAGGAACTGCAGTCGCTGCATCTCTGTGAGTGCTTAGACTGCTTACCTTGGATCTTTATTTGTTATTGTTTTTTTTTTGTTTTTTTTTTTTGTTTTTTTGTTTTTTTCCCTGGGTGTAGTGGGGGGTTGTGAACTTGTGACAGTGATACCTAATATGACTTGCAAGCATTGTTTATTGTGACTTATTTTATATGTTTCTCTGTTTTGTCCCCAGTTACGTATTGGGAGCTGTTGAAACATTCCTTAGTGCTGTGCCAAGTGCTGGTATTTTTACAGGTACTAATTAGGAGATGATATATTACTGTGGAAATATTACGAGATGATATATTGCATGCCTGTGCTTGATATGTTTGTCTTTATGTGGGTTATTCTGGATTTCAAGAAGGCCTGATGTTGGAATCATGGGGAGGTAGACTTTGAGACAGGATCAAAGCTTGTGTGCTCCTGGGGATTTCGTGGTGGGAGGTTTTGGGGCTTTAGGTAGCCTAGACCTGACTTTCAGTAGTTTGCATCCATAAATACCTTTATTAGCTGGTCATTATAATGCTTTGTTTGTGGTCAGGGAAAATTGCCTCAAATAGCACAAATTTTGGTTTGTCTGCAACCTTCGAGGCTTTGACACAAACTTGACTTGATAACGATGTTACACATAATATAATTTAACCCCTAATATATCTATTTTATAGCAACAGGCTGGAGATTTTACTATAGATGCATGCATGATATAAATCTTTGATAATATCTAACATGAAAGCATTTAAGCATAACATGTTAAGAAAAACCATCTCACCTTCCCTCAATCTCCCCAATCTTAGATGGAGAAAATCAAGGGGTGTGCAATAGAAACGAACTGGCATCAATATCGCAATTTACATCTTTGTGCCAGCATTCATGTTCAATCTTTAGACAAAGTATTACCTATCGTGTCTACTGTTCGAGTGCCCTTGCCATTTTTGTTTCTGCAATATCTTTTTCCCTGAATTAGATATTTCTTCTGTGGTTTTTTTGTGCAGAGACCATTACAAAGGTGAATGGAACAACAGTCAGCCCCATACATCAACCAAGTGTTCATGATCTACAAATTTATGGGATTGTTGTGACCATCATCCTCTGTTTTATAGTATTTGGTGGTGTGAAGATGATCAACCGAGTTGCACCTGCTTTCCTCATTCCAGTTTTGCTCTCAATTTTCTGCATATTTGTTGGAATATTTGCATCTGGAAAAGACAAGCCTGTTGGTGCGTGTCCTTTTACATTCTTCTCGTGTTTGCAAATTAAATATTCTCGCTCTGTTAGGTTGAATCAAAATAATTAAACTATATAAGTAGTGTGACACCAATTCTGCAATTAGATCTAGCAATACTCTTTTATTAGATTTCCAAGATGTTTTTTTTTTTTTTTTTTTTTTTTTTTTTTATGGTTGTATTGAGTCGATTTACGTACCTGCTTGTGTGTGATTTGTAACCTTGCAAACTGCAATGCAATGCATTAAAGCTTGCTTCAGTGATTGTGTAAACTTTTGCATGTGGAATTAATATATTACATATGCATGTTTGTTGTCTAAAAGATGCAGTCTGTGTGAATTGTCTGTATGTTTGCACTTATATGCAGTGCGGGTGCATGGACATGTGGATGTCTTTGCAACATTGAAGAATTACTTAGCTTACGGAGCTTCCTTTTGTTTTTCTTTGCTTGGCGAATTGGGCCCTTAAATTGCTTTACACAGAGGGAATAACTGGCATGAGTTTAACAACATTCAAAGACAACTGGAGTTCTGCTTACCAAATGACTAATGAAGCTGGCATACCTGATCCTCTAGGATCGGCCTACTGGAATTTCAAGTATGTTTTATGATTCTTTTTTCTTGTTTCTTTTGCATTCTTGTTTGTATTCACATGGTAAATACTTTAACCTAACATTGTATGATGTATTTAAATTTTGGTTGATATGGTTCCCATGTGATTACAAATTTACAAGGGAGCCTTTGGACTGTGTTTTAACTTACAAAGGTGATTATTGTTGCTTACTGACGCCCCATGTGCAACTTTCCATGTAATGAGCATGTTTTGTATATGGTCATTACAGGAAAACTTGTGGTTCAAATTCTTAAAAATCAAAGCAAATCATGCAGAATCGCAATTGTTTTAGTTTCCCAGACTGGAATTTTATAGCTTAGTAAAAGTATTTTCAACAGTCATTCAACTTGATTTGAGTGGTTAAAGGTAATAAGCTTTAAGCAGAATCTATAGTGCTTGTTGCTGTGTTGTTAAGTGTGTGAGTTTTGCACAGAGCTAGCTTATTACTTCTTAGCTCATCAGGTTTTGTTGTTCCGTTGCCTAAAATTTAATTCAATGGAAAATTGTGTATGCATAACTGTAAAAGAAGAGAAGCCGTACAATTCTTATGATGGTTAGCTACTGCTTTTTGATGGATGGATGTACTGTAGTGTTTTTATTAAGGCTTTATTGTTAATCAAATAAAAATCATTATAGAAAAAAAATCAAAAGTTAAAGTTATCATTGGTATAGTAGAAAATTTCTGGTAACGAGAATTTCTATGTTGGAAATAGTCAGCCAACTTTGACCAATCTTACAATCATATATACCCACCACCCCCTCTCCTGTAACTATTTTAAAGGATATGGAATCTTAAAATTTTAGTTGCATTAGTTTTATTGATACTAATCTTACAATCATGTATACTTATATACTTGTAGAGTTTCTGTAAGATATGTAATTCTACTATTTATGGAAGTATTTGGTTATATAATTCCCGTAAAGGCAACAAATATTTACAAGTAGTACTCCCTTTGTTCTTAAAAGTTGTTTCCATCTTTTATTTTGGGTGTTTCAAGAAGATGTTTCCTTTTGGATTCTTTGCCATGTTTGACTGATTTTTCTCCCTGATTTACAGTCATGAAAATGGTTTGATCCCCAATGTATCCTCATTATTGGACCCACCATCTTGCTTTACTAGCCACCCTAAGATTTTGACCCATCTACCCTCAATTTTCTTCTCTTTTCATCACTTGCACATTCTAGGAGAGAGGATGTAAGATTCCCGTCATATAGCCTTTACATAGGTTTCCCGTATTCTATATGAGAATATCTTTTTGGGAACACAGGGAGTGCTTAGTACTACCTTTTCCATTATTTAATAGCTACAGTTTGACCTTCACAATTTTCCAGTGCACTAATTTGATCGTTGAGTAGACAAGTAGTGCATAATACAAGGTGTAGTGACTGGGACTGACGTAGTATTTGTTTAAAAAGTTAGTATCAGGGTCAAGAAGTTAGGGGATTATTGGAAGGCCTATTTTAGGTTAGATTTACTAATGGTTCAATCCTATATACAAAAGAAGGGCTAAGGTTCATAAATTCATGCCTTCAGGTTATCATGATACAATTTATTTAAAATACCAAGAAGAGTCAACTAATGATCAAAAGCAATACTTGATTCCAGCTATGCAAATGCCTTGACAACTTGAATTAAAACTTATACAAGGGGAATCTATTTTCTCATAGTGCACCACCAAATTGCCAATGGAACTGTCTCTCACGCTTTGGTTTCTAGAGTTTTTCCACCCCTTCTGGATACAAGAGAATCTTTCATATAACTATACTGAACCTAGTTCATCCCATATACATGCCATATGTTTAGCACTCTTGCTCTTTAAGGCACAAAAAATATTTAACAAATTCTGCCTCTTTAAAAATTGGTACTTTGCTGCTTTGCATGTTATGTCATCATTACCTGCTACCCTTTTCTCCTTTACCCATTCTAGCTTAGAAAATATTGTTAATTTGTGAAGTGCTGTTTAATTTGTTATTCAATATACACTCTGACTATGCAGTGCATTGGTTGGCCTTTTCTTTCCTGCTGTAACCGGTATCATGGCTGGTTCAAATCGCTCTGCCTCACTGAAAGATACTCAGCATTCAATCCCTGTTGGAACATTGGCTTCACAACTCACAACCACTGGTCTCTATCTAATCTCAGTTTTGGTATTTGGTGCTTTTGCGACTAGGGAAAAGCTTCTGACAGACAGGTGTGTGATTCTGAACTTTGTCTGGCTTTTGCACTTTTTCATTGTTATCTGAACCAGCCATAGTCACAGGGTTGAATTAGGAAATTTTGGAGGTTCTTTGTGTTAAATAAAACTCTGCTTCTTTTTGTGAACATGCACTTACCTACTTTATTTATCTTATTGTTTTCGTGTATTGTTTTTTCACCTAGGAAGTAAGAAGCCACAGAGGAGTCTTGCTTTGAAATGATAATGGATTTATCCTTATAGATTTTATTGCTTGATTGTGAAATTAGGTATATAGTTAATTGATGAAAAGCACCTCTGACCAGTAGTATTAGGATTTAGGACAGAAATTCAAAGTTAAGGAATGACTAAAATAATTTATCCTGTATGCAGACAACTATAATTTAGATATTGCGAGGAGATTGATGTCAACTTTACATGACTTCTTGTGGAGGGATTAAGATGCATAAGAATTCTAGTTTCCTTTTGTCTAAGAGCTAGAAACATTCACAGAAGAATCATAGTTTATTTTATTTTATATATTTCCACTGGTACATATGTATGTTTATAATCCCAGTAAGGATTCTTGAACCTTACTCTGTAATAGGATTTTGACATCTTTTATTGCTTTGTTGCTTATCTGTTTACTCTATTATAGGGTGTTGACATCTTTCACTGCTTTGTTGCATATCTGCTTATATTACGCAGGTTACTTACAGCAACAGTGGCTTGGCCTTTTCCAGTAATAATATATGTGGGAATTATTTTGTCAACTTTGGGGGCTGCTCTTCAGAGTTTGACTGGTGCTCCACGCTTGTTGGCTGCAATTGCAAATGATGATATTTTACCTGTTCTTAATTACTTCAAAGTAGTTGATGGGGGTGAGCCTTATATTGCTACCCTCTTTACTGCCTTCATTTGTCTTGGGTGTGTCGTGATTGGGAATCTGGATCTTATTTCTCCCACAATCACTATGTTTTACCTGCTGTGCTATGCGGGTGTGAACTTATCCTGCTTCCTTCTGGACCTTCTTGATGCTCCCAGCTGGCGTCCGCGGTGGAAATTTCATCATTGGAGCCTCTCACTTTTTGGAGCAACTATTTGCATAGGTATGGTTATTTTAATCATTATTATTAAATTTACTCATGATCTGTCATCTTTTGGTAATTGTTACTCTGAAAAGGTTGATGATTAGGAACCTGTACATCTCTAATTTAGAAGGCATCTAGGCTGCATGAAAACATGCTTTGCGGTGCTGTAGTTGCCACCGTAGATTATACTACATCTTATGGATGTGCGAGAAATATATATTTGGTAAAAGATTAGGGACGAAAGCAAACAAATAAAGTTCCAACTCATTAGAACTTTAGAAGAGGTTTGGAGCATTATAAGAGGAAGGAAAGGGACTAGAAGTGGAAGTGAGAGGTGCTAACTAAACTGAATGATTTTACCCAGAATATTTTATGCTGAGAGAAGTGCCGGTATCTATGCAATCCTGTACTGGCTTCTCTAACTAACTAATGGTGCGCATTTGCGCCAAGCAAGACTCTTGTTGTTAGATTGCATAGACACCGACATGGTTTTCACAATGTTTCATTCCCCTGTCTTCTCAGTTAACTGATTCATTTAAGGCTTCTTGTTGTTCCAAACTAATGAATTTGTGTGGTAATCTGGGTTGATTTCATTTTGGAAAAATTTGATTCACTTCAGGGTTTGTATTGCAGTGATCATGTTCTTGATCTCGTGGTCATTCACGATTGTATCTCTAGCCCTTGCATGCCTTATATACAAATATGTGTGCATCAAAGGAAAAGCAGGAGATTGGGGTGATGGTTTCAAGAGTGCTTATTTTCAACTTGCCCTTCGAAGTCTTCGTTCTCTTGGAGGTATTGATTTAAGGATTCTACTTTTTGTTGCTAATGCTATCATTTTCTTGTCAAAGATCTATGTTTGTGGATTGGTAAAATTTGTACAAAATTTGGACATTGATCATAGGCTAAGCATATATGGTGCTGTAGAATGTTTTTAGTACCAGTTAGCTGTTTGACACTTAATTTACAATCACCCAACACTTGTTTTTAGATCATATCATCATAGGCAGCATTGATGCTTTTGGTGTTGTTCAAACCTGCTGACAGTCAGAATTGTCCACTTGGTATGGCGCTTGACTTTGTAGGATGATGGTTACAGTTGAGGGTCATAATCTCAATATGATTGTTCACAAATCTATGAATTACTCATTTATATCTAAACCAATTTAGATCAATGTAAGATCGTGCAATTTGTTTTGTTAAGAAGTGGACTTTATTTATACCTTTTTAATTTCATATAAGTAATCTATATATGTACCTTCCCCCCCCCCCCCCACCACAAAAAAAAAAAAAAAAATCTATTTGTACCATGTGCCTAACTTTATTGCAATTTCAGCAAATCAGGTGCATGCAAAGAACTGGTATCCTATTCCATTGATCTTCTGCCGGCCTTGGGGCAAGCTACCAGAGAATGTACCATGTCACCCCAAACTTGCAGATTTTGCAAATTGTGTGAAAAAGAAAGGTCGTGGAATGTCAATCTTTGTCTCTATCCTTGATGGGGACTATCTTGAATGTGCTGAAGATGCTAAAATTGCCTGCCAGCAGTTGAGTACGTACATTGAATACAAGCAGTGTGAGGGTGTTGCAGAAGTAGTGGTCGCTCCTGATATGTCTGCTGGCTTCCGTGGCATAGTCCAAACCATGGGCCTTGGAAATCTCAAACCTAACATTGTGGTAATGCGGTACCCTGAAATTTGGCGTCGTGAAAACCTAATTGAAATTCCATCCACCTTTGTTGGAATAATCAACGACTGCATTGTAGCAAACAAGGCAGTTGTCATTGTCAAGGGTCTTGAGGAATGGCCCAATGTATTTCAACGACAGTTTGGCACAATCGATCTATATTGGATTGTAAGGGATGGTGGTCTCATGCTTCTTCTCTCCCAGCTTCTCTTGACTAAGGAGAGCTTTGAGAATTGCAAGATTCAAGTCTTTTGCATAGCAGAGGAGGAAACTGATGCCGAAGGCCTCAAAGGAGATGTGAAGAAGTTTCTTTATGATCTCCGTATGCAGGCAGAAGTAATTGTTATTACAATAAAAACATGGGATGTACAGGTAGATGGTGGATCCGTTCAGGATGAGTCAATCGAAGCATTTACAGCTGCACAACGTCGAGTTGCTGATTACATGTCAAAGATGAAAGAAACAGCTGAGAGGGACGGCACTCCTTTGATGGCTGATGGCAAACCTGTAGTTGTGAATGAGCAACAGGTGGAGAAGTTTCTTTACACTACCTTGAAGTTGAATTCAACGATGCTAAGATACTCAAGAATGGCCGCTGTGGTACTTGTTAGCTTACCGCCACCTCCTGTCCATCACCCATCTATATTTTACATGGAATACTTGGATCTTTTGGTGGAAAACATTCCGAGGCTTTTAATTGTAAGAGGATACAGGAAAGATGTAGTCACATTGTTTACGTAACTTCTAAGACCCCCAATTTTTGCTAGGGGGTTAAACATGGTGTACTTCAGGACCAGAACACTTGAAACTACCTATTTGTTCATATCTTCTGTTTTGACAATTCATTGTATCTTTACAATTTTGTCAATCATTCTTTTTGTAGATGTATATTTAGGCAGCCCATTCTTTTCTTTTCACCCTACTCATATATGTCTTTGTTTTCGCGCTGTTGGTCATTTTATGGCTCTTCACTTGAAATTCAAATACATTAAAACAAGGTTGTGTTAGGTAAGGAAAAGGAGCAGCAACAATAACCACAGGAAAACTTTGATGACTGCCATTGGAGCCCTTGGATGGAATGAGCTGTGTTCGGTGAGCATGGGAAGGTGGCAATTGCTGGTAGTTGATTCAATGAAGAATCATCACCATGTCGAAAACGTAGTAGAAAATTACAGCAGGTAAGAATACCCTCTTAAGTATCCTACTTTCAAAGCTGTGTTGACAAGAACAACAGAACGACACTTGTGGAATTGTTGCACCTGCTTATTTCTAAAATTACTTGTATTTTTTTTTTTTTTTTTGAAGAAACTAAAATCACTTGTATTTAAATCAATGTTAACATTATTAAATTTTATGATTTTGTGGTGGAAGTATTTTGACAAAGTTTAAGAGTTTGAAATGATAAAATCCCTGAAACATAGCACGGATTCTTGTTCATTAAAAAAAAAGGTTGTACCAAAAAAAAACTGTACTAAGTACAAAACAAAGATGTTATGGTCAAGAGCCCAAAAACAAACACAACAAAATTGTAAATACTTCATAACATTAACAGAATTACAAATTTAAAAAAACTCCACATTTTTATAGGGAGCAAATGTATCAAGAACCTAACTTGCATAATATAATATGCATTTTTTTTTTTGCTTCTAATTAGTTTTTTTTTGTTTATCCATTTTCATAAATCCTTGCTCAATTTTCTTTTAAAAGGATTACTTAGATCATGCATATATTATGCACATCTCAACTATGCCAAATGATTTACCAAACCAAACTCCTAAGGAATCCTATGCCTTAAACTTTTGCACTGAATCAGTGTTTTCTGCTCACCACCTTGACAAAAGAACAAAGTAACAGGGCAAGTATACAAGCAATTATCAACCAAACTCACTGTCACCGAACCGGGCTCCACCCGCTTTAACGGGTCTGGTATCGGCCCGAATAAGTAGTTCCCACCGAGCAAAAGACGTTGAAACGACACCGTTGCAACCCTGAGGGCATACACTGGGGGTATCATCCCAGTAAACATGTTATGCTCCAATGACAATGCTGATAAATTTGGTAACTCAGCTAAAAATTTTGGCAACAACCCACTAATCTTATTGTAGCTAAGATCAACAGCCAACACATTCCCTCTTTTTTTCCCTTTACCATTTGGCGAATTGACGGCTGAGAACTGATTATGAGACAGATTAAGTTGCTGAAGTGATGGGAGATCAAAAACTTCCCCTGTAATTGCACCACTTAGCTCATTGTAGCTAAGATCTAAGACTTCGAGTTCTTGCATGTGGAAGAAATTTCTAGGCATTTCTCCTCTTAAACTGTTGTTCCTCATTGAAAAGGAAATGAGGGAAATAGGAAGAGAAAGTGGATTAGTAGTACCAAAAGAAGAAATGTTGTTATCACTTGCATCAAAGTTGTACAAATTTTTCAAAGAGCCTAAAAATGGGAATTCACCAGAAAGCTGATTATGCTGTACTGCTAAGTCTGTAAGGTGACTTAGTTTGTTTAAACTCGGCGGAATTAATCCGCTGAGTTGATTTTGATCTAGATAGATCTCTTCTAGGTAAGGTAATGAGCCAAGTGAGGTTGGAATGGAGTTAGAAAACGCGTTCTTAGAAAGACTAAGTCGTCGAAGATGAATCAGGTTGGAAAGGGATTCAGGCAGTGAGCCTGACAGGAAGTTGCCTGAGAGGTCTAGTGTGTTGAGATATGGAAGTAACCATGTAATGTTAGTGATTAAACCCGAGTAACCCGCCCCATCAAGGGCAACCTCGGTGACTCGACTTAGTCCTGCAAGACTGAAGTCACACCTGATACCACAGGTGAAATATGCACTGAATACATGATCACAGGGATCAACAGAAAAATCCCAGGAACTAAGACATGATCCTGGTGTTATCGATTTCGAGTCGATTAATCTCTTCAGATCTTTCAATACCTCTATATCTCCTGGATGTGTTCTTGCATCAGTCACTACCAAAAACAGCAGACAGAAACATACACTAATCAGAAAATGATGCAGTAGCTTCATTTTTCTGTTAACTTCAGAAGGTATTTTTATTTTTTTGGTATCTCACTGTTGAAGTGATAATAAACAGCAGTACTAATTGTACTACTTGAAAGAGTGAGCAAAGTAAAGGAAGATCAAGTAGTTGAGCCGTACAAATTAATCTGACAAATGATTAATTAAGTTAAGAAATAAGATCTTGGTTAAAAATACTACCTCCGTTTCTTATTATATGCAACAAAGAAATATTTTACGTCTCACAAATAAAACCCTTTTGTTGAAGTGGGGATAGAAGTATAAGTTAAACCTGTAGTGGTCGGTAGTGTAAGGCAGTAGGAAATACAGCATAATTATAGTTGAATGATTATGAAATAATAAAGTCAAGTTGGGAAATTAAAAATAGTTATGGAACTGACTATTGTGTGCAGGTAAAACATAGGGATTGAGAACTTTGAAAGTTGTTTATAGATCTGATGCATTGACATTTATAAGGTTTTACTAACCCAAAAGCTGTGATTAAATTCCTTTACTACATTTGTCAGTTATTGTTGGGTTAAGACTTAAGACTCTGGTTATGATTCTTATTTTAGGGTTTAATTAGAGTTAAGCTATTTGTTTGATTGTTAGTTAACAACTTAACCGTTAATGTACTATTAAATGGTCCTGTCAAAAAAAAAAAAAAAACCTATTAAATGGTCATATATATTAATGAATGCTATTAATGAATACTTGCCATAATAGTACTAACTATTAGGTATATACGGAGTACTTCAATATTTAACTTAGAGCAACTCCAATGGCAAACTAATTGTCAAATCAGCTTGTCATGCCACATAAGCTTTCAAGTTAATTATGTTTGTAGCTAGTTTGATCCCCAATGGCTAGCTATTAGCTTACTATTTAAATTATCAATTTATTATTTTTATCTCAATTACTAATTGACTTTTAACATTTTCTTTTTGGCAAGTTTTTTTCAAGCTAATTTGCTTAACTAAGCTAATTACATATTTTTGCTCCAATGGTCAAGCTAGTAGCTAAGGACTATTTAAAATTGCAAGCAAGTCCCTAGCTACAACCATTGAAGTTGCTCTTATGGGTGATAATGTATATAGAAACTTACCAATTGGATGTTGGTGTAGTGGTGATTGGGACTACACTTGGTAGGGAGGACTTGTGTTCGATTCCCCGCAACAACAACTGGGAGGGGACTGGAACCTAACCACCCAAAACTGATCCCCGAATCCGGATTAGCCTAAAGAGTGAACTGGGTAAAACACAAAAAAAAAATGTATATAGAAACTTATGGGTGATAATGTATATAGACTTTAGGACTACAAGCAATTACCAATAATGGAAAAAATTGCTATACTTAACCCTAGGGGTAAAGCTGTCAAAAGTTGACCAAATTCGGAATAGCGACCCAAACCCGATTATTAACCGACCCATCTGAACCCGAAAAAATGGTGACCTAAACCCGACCTGACCCGACCTGAAACCAACACTAGACCCGAGTACGTGAGACTTGAACCCGAACATGAACTGACCTGGAGATGACCTGACCCGAATGTAACCCGTAATTTATTGACCTGAACTGAACCCGACTTAAACCGAAATTGACCAAAACCCGTTTTAACACGTCAAAACCCGAATTTAACCCGACTTGTTACTAACCTGACCTGAATTCAACCCGACACGTTCCTAACCCAATCCGAATTTAACCCAACCTGTTACAAACCCGACCCGAAAGCAACCCGACTTGTTATTAACCTGACCCAAATTTAACCCGACTTGTTATTGACCCGACCCGAATTTTACCAGACCTATTATTAAGCCGACCCAAAAATTCAACCCGATCTGTTACAAACCCGGCTCGAAATCAACACGACTTGTTATTGACCCGACCTAAATTCAACCCAAATTGTTCCTGATCCGATTTCAAATCACCTTAAATGCAATTTAGACCGCCTTATTATTATTGATCAAAGTATTTTGTGTAGGGAGACCAAGTTGGTTTAGTCCATCAAAAGAAAGAAGCAACATCTTCAAATTTAAGAGTTAAATATAGTATATATTCGTTGTATGGTCAAAGGAGATAATTATCTTCCTAAATTATAAATTATAGTTCCCTAGTATATTGCCATATATATTATAGTCAAAGGAAAAAAATTAGCTTTATAAAAATGATGCTTACTTATTTATAGTTAGTTGAGCCCGAATATGACCTGACTTGGAAAATGACCCGACCTGATTGTAACCTGCAAATTATTGGCTTGAACATAACCCGACTTGTCTCTAAGAATGACCCGACTTGGAAATGACCCAACCTAATTATAACCCGCAAATTACTGACTTGAACCGAACCTGACTTGAACCCGAGAATGACCCGACTTGAAAATGACCCGACTGATTATAAACCGCAAGTTATTGACTTGAACTGAACCCGACTCAAACCCGAGAATGACCGACCTAATTCTAACCTACAAATTATTGACTTACACTGAACCTGAGAATTACCCAAACCCATGAAAACCCGAATTAAACCCGACCCGAATGTAACGCGAACTTTTATTAACCCGACCTAAACACGACCCAAACCCGATAAGAAGTATGACCCGACGTGACCTGAATCAAACATAAACCAACCCAAACCCGACCCGCATAGGTTAGGAATTAATCCGAATTGACCCAACTCGAGTTTACCCGACCCACTCTTATCAACCCGTTTACTCGAACTGCCAGCACTACCTGAAACCTCCAAAATTTCTCAAAAAACGTGGATATTAACCTTCAATTTTGGAATTTTTTGACTTTTTTTTCAACCGGTAATAAAAATTGCCAAAATGTTTACCATGATCCCTAATACCCTCCGACAGTCCAATTGGCTGGGTAGAACCATCCAATTTGACTTTAAACGACCAATTTACCGGTTTACAACTTACACCGATTTCATTAATTCAAGCCTACCACAAACATTTATGACAACAAATAATGATCATATATGGTTCCAAACGACATTATATGACTCCGAGATGTATTACCTAAAATTTCAAGACTTTTCGTCACCGAGCCTCAAAGACTCCAAAAATTCTCAAAAAGCGTGGATGTAGCTTTCAATTTTCGAGTTTTTTGACTTTTCGAAATAAAAATTTCCGAAATGTTTACCATGGTCCCTAATACCCTCTGGGAGTCCAATTTGGTGGGTGGAACCATCCTATTTACCTTTAAACGACCAATTTACCGGTTTACAACTTGCACCGATTAAATTAACTCAAGACTACCACGAACATTTATGACAACATATAATGATCATATATGGTTCCAAACGACATTATATGACCACGAGATGTATCCCCTTAAATTTCAAAACTTTTCGACACCGGGCCTCGAAACATCCCAAATTTCTCAAAAAGCGTGGATTTTATTTTTGGAATTTTTTGACTTTTTTCGCCCGGCAATAAAAATTGTCGAAATATTTACCATGGTCCCAAATACCCTCCGTGAGTCCAATTGGGTGGGTGGAACCAACCAATTTCCTTTAAATGACAAATTTAACGGTTTACAACTTGTACCGATTTCATTAACTCAAGCCTACACCGAACATTCATGACAACATATAATGATCAATTATGATTCCAAACGACATTATATGACCTCGAGATGTATCCCCTAAAATCCCATTTCTTTTCGACACCAGCCCTGAAACCTTCGAAATTTCTCAAAAAGCATGGATATTATTAGCATTAAATTTTAGAATTTTTTTACTTTTTTTTTTCGTCTGGAAATAAAAATTGCCGAAATGTTTACCATAGTCCCTAATACCCTCTGGGAGACTAATTAGGTGGGTGGAACTATCCTATTTGCCTTTAAACGACCAATTTACTGGTGTACAACTTACACCAATTTCACTAACTCAAACATACTACGAACATTTATGACAACATTTAATGATCATATATGGTTCCAAATGGAATTATATGACCCCGATATTTATTGCCTAAAATCTCAAAACTTTTCGATACAGGGCCTCAAAACATCCCAAATTTCTCAAAAAAACGTATTTTAGATTTTTTTTACCTTTTCCGTTCGGATATGAAAATTGCCGAAATGTTCACCATGGTCCCTAATACCCTCTGGGAGTCCAATTGGTTGGGTGGAACCATCCAATTTGCCTTTAAACGACCAAATTACTGATTTAAAACTTGTACCGATTTCATTAATTTAAGCCTACCACGAACATTTATTACAACATACAATGATCATATATGGTTCCAGACGGCATCATATGACCCCCGAGATGTTTTCCTTAATTTTCAAGCCTTTTCGACACCAGGACTCGAAACCTCCAAAAATTTTCAAAAAACGTGGATATTAGCCTTCAATTTTAGAATTTTTTGACTTTTTTCGCCCGAAAATAAAAATTGCCGAAATGTTTACCATGGTCCATAATACCCTGTGGGATTCCAATTGGGTGGATGGAACCAACCAATTTGTCTTTAAACGGCCAATTTACCGATTTACAAATTGCACCGATTTCATAAATTCAAGCCTACCACGAACATTTATGACAACATATAATGACCATATATGGTTCCAAACGGCATTATATGATCCCGAAATGTATCTCCTAAAATATCTAGCCTTTTTGACACCTGACCGAAACCTCCAAAATTTCTCAAAAAGCGTGGAAATTAGCCATCAATTTTAGAATTTAGGACTTTTGTCGCCCGGTAATAAAAATTGCCGAAATATTTACCATGCTCCCAAATACCCTCTGGGATTCCAATTGGGTGGGTGGAACCAACCAATTTGCCTTTAAACGACCAATTTACCGACTTACAACTTGCACTGATTTCATCAATTCAAGCTAAGCCTACCACGATCATTTATAACAACATATAACGATCATATATAGTTCCAAAAAGAATTATATGACCCCGAGATGTATCCTATAGAATTTCAAAACTTTTCGACATCGGGCCCTGAAACCTCTAAAATTTCTCAAAAAGCGTGGATATTAGCCTTCAATTTTTGAATTTTTTTTTACTTTTTTTCGCCTGTGGATAAAATTTGCCGAGATGTTTACCATGGTCCCTAATACCCTCTGGGAGTCCAATTAGGTGGGTGGAACCATCCAATTTTCCTTAAATGGTGATACCGGTTTACAACTTGCACTTATTTCATTTACTCAACCCTACAACGAACATTAATGACAACACATAACAATCATTTACGGTTTCAAACGTCATTATAGGAATTTTTTGACTTTTTTCGCCCGGAAATTAAAATTGACGAAATGTTTACCATGATTCCTAATAACCTCTGGGGGATCCAATTGGGAGGGTGGAACCATCCAATTTGCCTTTAAATGACCAATTTACCGGTTTACAACTTGCACCGATTTCATTAACTCAAGCCTACAACGAACATTTATGACAATAAAAAATGATCACATATGGTTGCAAACGACATTATATGACCCCGAGATGTATTCCTTAGAATTTCGAGGTTTTTAGACACCGGGCCCCGAAAACTCCAAATTTTCTCAAAAAGCGTGGATAGCCTTCAATTTTTGAATTTTTTGACTTTTTTTCACCCATAAATAAAAATTGCCAAAATGATTATCATGGTCCCTAATATCCTTCGGGAGTCCAATTGGATGGGTAGAACCAACCAATTTGCCTTGAAACGACCAATTTACCGGTTAATAACTTGCACCGATTTCATTAACTCAAACCTACCACGAATAATTTATGACAACATATAATGATCATATATGGTTTCAAACGGTATTATATGACCCCAAGATATATCCCGTAAAATCTCAAGGATTTTTGACAACGGGACTCAAAACCTCCAAAATTTCTCAAAAAACGTGGATATTAGCCTTCAATTTTTTACTTTTTTTTTTCGCCTGTAAATTAAATTTGCCGAGATGTTCCCCATAGTCCCTAATACCCTCCGGTTGTCCAATTAGGTGGGTGGAACCATCCAATTTGCATTTAAACGACCAATTTATTGCTTTACAACTTGCACTTATTTCATTTACTCAACCCTACAACGAACATTAATGACAAACATAATAGTCATTTATGGTTTCAAACGTCATTATATGACCCCGAGATGTATCTAAAAAAATCTCTTTTCTTTTCGACACCTGGTCCCGAAACCTTCAAAATTTCTCAAGAAGCCTTCAATTTTGGAATTTTTTGACCTTTTTTTCGCCTGAAAATAAAAATTGCCAATATGTTTACCATGATCTCTAATACCCTCCGTAAGTCCAATTAGGTGGGTGGAACCATCCAATTTGCATTTAAACGGTCAATTTATCGCTTTACAACTTGCACTTATTTCATTAATTCAAGCCTACAACAAACATTTATGACAACACATAATGGTCATTTATGGTTTCAAACTTAGTTATATGACCCCGAGATGTATCTAATAAAATCTCTTTTCTTTTCGACACCTAGTCCCGAAACCTTCGAAATTTCTCAAAATGCATGGATAAATTAATCTTCAATTTAGGAATTTTTTGACTTTTTTTCGTTCCGAAATAAAAATTGACGAAATGTTTACCATGGTCCCTAATAACCTCTAGGGGTCCAATTAGGAGGGTGGAACCATCCAATTTGTCTTTACGCGACCAATTTACCGGTTTACAACTTGCACCGATTTCATTAACTCAAGCCTACAACGAACATTATGACAGCAAATAATGATCACATATGGTTCCAAACTACATTATATGACCCCGAGATGTATTGAATTTCAATTTTTTTAGACACCGGGCCCCGAAAACTCCAAAATTTCTCAAAAAGCGTGGATATTATCCTTTAATTTTGAATTTTTTTGACTTTTTTCGCCCGAAAATAAAAATTGCTGAAATGTTTACCATGGTCCCTAATACCCTCCGCGAGTCCAATTGAGTGGTTGGAACCATCTAATTTGCCTTTAAACGACCAATTTACCGGTTTACAACTTGCACCGATCTCATTAATTCAAGCCTACCACGAACATTTATGACAACAAATAATGATCATATATGGTTCTAAACGGCATTATATGACCCCGAGATGTATTCCATAGAATTTCAAGTCTTTTCGACACCGAGCCCTGAAACCTCCAAAATTTCTCAAAAAACTTAGATATAAGCCTTCAATTTTGGAATTTTTGACTTTTTTCGCTCGGAAATAAAAATTGCTGAAATATTTACCATGGTCCTTAATAGCCTGCGGGATTCCAATTAGGTGTGTGGAACCATTCAACTTGCTTTCAAATGGCTAATTCACCGGTCTACAACATGCACCGATTTACCGGTTTACAACGGCCAATTTAGTTAACTTGCACCGAACCTAACTTGAATCGCAATTGACCCTAACCTGTTTTAACCCATCAAAACCCGAATTTAACGCGACTTGTTAGTAACCTGACCTGAATTCAACCCGACCCGTTCCTAACCCGACCCGAATTTAACCTAACCTGTTACAAACCCGACCCAAAATTAACCCGACTTGTTATTGACCTGACCTAAATTTAACCCGACGTCTTATTGACTCGACCCGAATTTTACCAGACCTATTACTAACCCAATCCAAAACTTCAACCCGATCTGTTTCTAACCCGACTCGAAATCAACACGACTTGTTATTGACCCGATCTAAATTAAACCCAAATTGTTCCTGACCCGATTTCAAATCACCTCAAATGCAATTTAGACCACCTTATTATTGTTGATCAAAGCATTTTGTCTATGGAGACCAAGTCGGTCTAGCTAGCAAAAGAAAGAAGCATCGTCCTCAAATTTAAGAGTTAAATATAGTATATATTTGTTGTATGGTCAAAGGAGATAATTATCTTCCTAAATTATAGACTATAGTTCCCTAGTATATTGCCATATATATTATACTCAAAAGAAATAATTAGCTTGATAAAAATGATAATTACGTATTTATAATTAGTTGAACCCGAAATATGACCTGGCCTGGAAATGGTTGTAACCTACAAATTATTGACCTGAACATAACCCAACTTGAATCCGAGAATGACTTGACTTGGAAATGACCCACCTGATTATAACCCGCAAATTATTGTCTTGAACCGAACCCGACTCAAACCCGAGAATGACCCGACTTGAAAATGACCGACCTGATTATAACCCGTAAATTATTGACTTGAATCGAACCCGACTCAAACTCGAGAATGACCCGACCTTATTCTAACCCGCAAATTATTGAATTTTACCGAACTCGACTCGAACCCCAGAATTACCCTAAATCGTTTTAACCCGTGAAAACCCGAAATAAACCCGACCTATTGTTCACCCGACCTGAATGTAACCCGACCTAAACTCGACCCAAACCCGATAAGAAGTATGACCCGACTCAAGCATGACCCGACTCAAGTATGACCCAACCCAAACTCGACCTGCATAGGTTATGGAATTAATCTAAATTGACCCGACCCGAGTTGACCCGACCTACTCTTATCCGACCCAAACCCGACTCGTTTATCCGAATTGACAGCTCTACTTAGGGCTATACTCCTTTCTTTTTAAATACTTGCTCCATTTCTTCATGCGTGGAGTTTTAGGAGAAATTGAAAAAAGTAATAAAATATGGAGGTAGTAGAGTAGTTGAAAGAATAAAAAATTGTAAAAACCAAAGTAGTGGAAGAATAGGAGGAGAGAGAGTATTATGTTGGGTCCATTAAGTGTGAGAAATGAATTAAATATTGTAAAAGTTTTCCAAAAAAGGAAATGGAGCAAATATTTAAAAACGGAGGTAGTATATGATAAGGAGCTAAAAATGAAAAAAAAAATGAAAAAATAATATTAATTACACCGATTCATGATTTTATCATGCATTCCTCAATACAAATTTTAAATTAGAAAACATATTAAAGGCTTATTCTCAGCTTTAAGGGCTACATTTAGCTTACCCTTAATATAACTCTTAATTTCGTATGGAATGTTAATTTAGGAATGCATGACAAAAACACGTAAAAATAAATATATACTATGTATTTTCATTTTATTTATTTATTTTCATTTTTAGCTCCTTATATTAGCCTAAGAACTATGTATATCATTTTTAAAACCTGTTAAATAAAATGTGTGTTGGATTTTGCAACAAGAAAAAAAAAATAACAGGTTTCATTTTATCATGGGATTGATCTTGGATTTAAACCCATCGACCCATATGTTAGATTTGTCATCTGTGTCCTCAGACCAATATTTTCAGGCTAAGGTTTAACATTTACCCTGATAGTCACAATGTTAGCTCACCTCAACGGCTTTAATTGTCACGTTTGTTATGCCAAACTTCATTAAGGTAATACGCGTGTTCGATCTTCTGCCCACAATCTCTCTACTACCTCCGACTTTCCGAATGGACATCATGCCATGCTAGAAAGAGCTTCATAGTTCTAACTACAGGGAGTATCACAGTGAACCAAGACCATATCCATACTTCCATAGAGTTCAAATACAACCAGACCACAACATCACGCTCTTTAGCCTTCTGGTTTATAGATACAAAGAAGGATAATCCATTGTGATTTAATAAATCTAATTTCACTTTGAACGTGGGGCAGCAGTAGCAAAAAATGGAGGATTTGAATGAAGACAATGACTTTTGATAGTTATCCTACTATTTCAAGTTAAGCATACAATTTACAGGCCTACTTCTAAACATCACCTAATCCTCTACGCAGTCAGCAGGGTAGATACAAAGACCTAAGAGGCTAAAGTAAAAAATATAAACCAAGAAAGTGCAGTAAAACAAGCACCTCCAGTGGTCATCAAACTCTTTAGATATTCACCTTCTTGTCCTCAAGTTTCCGGGTAGCATTATCCAAATATTGCTTTACTCGAGTCTGGCTTGTCTCAAATATGAATGGCATTCCCCTAATCTGCAGATAAATCCAAAATGTATGTTAAGCTTGCATTTCGTAACCATCTAGTACAACACTACCAGCTAAAGTAAGTCTTGACTGCATTGTTAAAATGAACAAATAATGAAACAAAAACAATTAAACAGAGGCGGCCAACTATCTCAAAACAATACCAGTCAGGGCATATTTAATTATGGTGACACAATTATCTTGAAGTAACACAACATCACCCACAAACAAATCAGTCAGTCAGTGAGCAAATTACTCAATGTTAATAACAAAACCAGAACAGAAATTTACAAAGAGAAACTATAACCTCTTGCTGCTAGTGCAACATACATAGGACGGTCTATTTTATGTCTCAGAAGATAGAAGTGACTTTGCATAGTACCTAGGGCCTATCTGACTACCACCCAGAAAACGAAACAAATTATAATCAAATATAGACAGGAAGATGGAATAATTTAGAACTATTCCATATCTTTGTTGCCCAAGTTTGATGATGATGATGATATGCTATTTTTCCCTTTACTTCATCTCTTGTCATCCTCCTTACATGCTCCAGTCACTCTCCTCCCACACTTGCTATATCATTGCTTATTTGTGCTCCATGTAGGACAGAAACTGCCAAATTATGCTTACTAAACCCTGTGTGAAAGTTGGTGACTTGGTTCTTATCCAAAAACAGCTGTCAAACTACCCAAATCTCAGCTTCCCCCCACCCTCTCTCATAGACTTTTTTTTTAGCGATAACAGTGGAAACAGAAAGAAATCAGGATAGGCCGATAGGGTGCATGGAATTGCGAGGGGAGAGAGTGTATTTCACATAATGGGATTGCAGAAACAACTAACAACTCTTTCCTGGTAGAATGACTTGCCCTATAAAGACTGAGACAATCAGAACCCCCCATGTACTGATGTACCATAACTATTAGAAACATGCCATGAGCTAGTTTAGCTGCCAAAAACATGCTATATAACCGATTCTCTTCAGGGAGAGATAGATCTTTGATGGAAATTTATAGCTAGACCTGCCTTTACAGGTCATATGGCTCGTTTCCAGTCAATCAGAAATGGGTTCATACTGCCCAAGGTTCGGATCAATTCAAGTTCAGGTTTGTATATATTGGGTCAGGTCAGGCACGACCATAAGGCTTTGATCGGTGTCAGATTGGGTTTATATCAAGTTAGGTCCATCACGTCTATGTTGACTTGGGTAACTATTCCATCCAATCAACATTAAGTTTTTTTCTGAATCAAGTCTGTGCTACTAAGGGTAGATCGGAATTAAGATGATTAAATATTATCAGGATTCAGGGGAAGTCGTATCAGCAAATATCAAGTCCGTATCTAAGACATTTTGAATTATAATATACTTTATAAGGCATCAGATTTTTACAGATGTATTTTAAGTTGGATTAACCATTAAAAGAAACCTGAATGTTACATAATCCAATGCTTTTGCAGATTTTTCGTGTTACATTCGTGTGCTTCTACGCTATAAAATTTAGGTTACTAGTTATTCATAATGAACCTAATTTTATACTCCGTAGATTGCAATTTTTACATTTATAAAGCAGCTGACTAAATATAACAGTATTATTGACGATGACTAAATGCATACTTTCCCTCTAGTTCAAAGCTTTATATTTACACCCAATATCAACATCATTCAAAAATGTGTATCTGGCATAGACGACTATGTAGTTGCTGAGTCATTCAACCAAAGTACCAAACCATCATTAAGTCTAAGATGTGTACTTCATTCAATTCCATCTAAGAGATATATTACTTCCCTACGTCAAGGTTCCTAAGATTTACAATGCAATAAAAGTCTACAAAGCAACAAAAATTATAAGTAGCAAAGTAAGATGAAATGTTCGGTCAAGTCGGATTTGCTTTAAATTTGGGACACCTAAATTCAGGTCATAATTGGTTTTGGTCTGTCGAATCAAGGCAATTCGAGTGAAATTGGGTCGATCTAAGCTGGGTTGCTCCTAGTCCCGAATCAGCTACCATTTTGGGAATTACAAGATTTGGAAAAGATTGGGTTAGTTAATTACATCTGCCATCTGCAGACATTAGTCACATTACAGATACAAGGAATAGAATCAAGCGCACATTTAAAATAATGTATAGTTAAATACCTCAATCAAGCAATTTGAGTGCAGACCAAGACTTTGCCCAGGGAAGACTTCCTTGCTATTTACATAGATTGAACATTTTCCAGTATTCTTTATATTAAAAGCTCCATCTTTGTCCATCTTTATAATTGCCTGGGTCATAAACAATTCAACAACCACAATGCCACATCATAAGTCCTCAAGGTGCAGAGATGAATACGTGAAAGAGCATAAGAAAGAGAAACGATGCTTGATCAGACAAGCAACATTTTCCAATGTGAACAAAAATACTGAAAACAAGGATTGGCAAAAGTTTCAGAATCAGCAATAACAGTTCAGCAGATGGTAGATTTACAGGCTTTGATCATGAAATTTAGCCTATTCCATTTTGTTTGCACTCCTCATATACCTTCCTCGGCATAAATCTATTCAGTTATCATAAATTAAAGGAATTAAGAGGGAATTGTGCATTGTGGACAAGGCCAACAAGCTACAAACCTATACTCTATAGCAGCACACGAACTTCCTCCCACCCCCACCACTCCAACCCAAAGAAGAAAACAGAGGACTGCAAAGCCCTAGGTACAGCAACCAACAAAAAAGAAAATCTATGGAAGAGACCAAAGCTTGAATAAATAGACTACTAAACCTCTTAATTTAACATTGGTAGTATACCATTTTAGCACTATAGACAAAAGCATTATCGATAACAAATGAAAATATATAATCAGCTCAAAAGAAAAAGTAGAAAATAAAATATAATAAAAAGCCATGGTTGATATACAACATATTGCCATAAGGATAAGTATCTTCAACAACATGAGTTTACAGGAAATCTCACCTGTCGCCTTGATATCTTATTTGCACGCCCTTCTCTGCCTAAGTCAATGTCAACCATAACATCCCCTGTTGCTCTTCCAAGCAAGACCTACAATTCAAGCAAGGTATGAGGGTCACAAGTCAAGTAGATACAGCCAAAAAGATGGCAATTGTCAACTAGGATGCAGCAAAAAGGATGAGAAACAGAAGCCAAACAAAGTACCTCAGGTTTCTTAATGTAATGCTTCGAGTGCCGACCATATAATATTGCAATTGCACCATGTGATGATATGGCTCTCTGCATATATGAATGTGCATTTTGCTCCAACCTTATGATCGCCCTCTTCACATCCTCATGCTGATATTTTGCAACTGAAAATAAACAGAATCAATAAAACAAATAAATACAAAAACTATTGTTTGACAGAAAATTAAATTAACAATTATATAAAATTAGATATAATTTAAAGAGTATAGATGGCAATGGCATGGTAAGGGGGAAAGGTATTTCCTCACAGATTTCAAGCAGTAGCAGTAATATTAAATTTTCAGGTGCAAAGGGAGGTACATTGCAAATGTGACATCAGTAACCACTTGTCAAAAAATCATGTGCATGATACTGATTGCCCAGATAGTTGAAATGCCTCAAAACAAAATATGCATCTTTTGGTTAAGTTAAATGCTCTATAATTGCAACCCAAAGACAGACAAGGCCAAGGGAGGACCACAAAAGCCCGGATTGAGGTCAATAGTACTCAAATATAGGTGATGTTAAAGGATGAAAAGACTGCCCTAAAAAGAAAATGTTTAACAACAATCTCAGTTGTGTCAAAAAAAAAGTAGAGCATGCTGACCTATAGATGAACTTTCAACTAAAAACTAGTGTTGGCAATAAAAATTAAATATTTAGGGGAGGAATGTAAACAAAACATTGGCAGAAACAGAAGGTCCAAGCTAATTCATTGTACCTTCTTTACTGCAGAAAAAATCCTGATCTTCTGGACCCAAGTCCATATCAAGTATCTGGCACAAAAAAGCAATTGATTAGAGGAAATGATGGGGAAAAATAAAACTTTACAGCAATACCATACATTGCTAACAGAATTTGAATAGTACCATTGCTTCAACATCAGAAAAATAAGGAATGTCAGTATCACTCTCGGAGAATAGCTCTTCAGGGTCAGATAATAATGAATCTATACCAGGTTCTGCAGCCATACCATCCGCAGATCCCAGGGTGTGTGATTCCTGGTTTTTAAGGGCCAGTGATGTCTGGCCATCCTGAGAAGTTCCCCCAATAGCAGTGTGTATATGGCCCACATCTGAGAGATGACTTGATTTCTCAGCAACACTGCAGCCAGGCTGTCTAGACAATGGAAGTTCTAAAGGTTCGTTCTTTACTCCCTGACTACTTTGACATGGAGCTCCAGGGCCACTACTAGAACTCCTGGGGCCATTAAATGTTTCAGGCCTAGATGTCTCAAATTTAACCCCAGGCTCATTAACAGCACGATTATGTCCCACATCAAGACCTCGTGTCTGAGAAGCTTGACGTGATTCACCAAACCGTTTCTGTTCTCTCTTCATTGTGCTTAGACCTTTTGCACTAGATTGAGTGCCAGTGCTATCCTTACCATGTAATGATAGGTTATAAGCCTCACTCTGAGTTCTTCTACTGGAAGATGCTGACCGTGGCTTACTAGGAAAAACAATATGGTCGTTACATGGAATTTCAGGATCCTCGGTGTTTAATACGCAGCAAATAACACCATTACAATATTCCGGGAACTCAGAGTTGACATATGCAGTTGATGTAGGCATTTGAGTTTCTAAACTATTTTGAAAATTACTGCCACCCATGTGAGAATCAACATCATTTTTTTCAAATGGACCTGTATTACTCGGGATATCAATATATACGTCTGTAGCAGATGACTCTTTCGTTTCAAACACATTGGGCAATCTGTCATCTTCATTAACATCGTTAGGGGAGTCTAACAAGAGTAGATTTAACACATCACTTGTGAATTCAAAGTCTGCAAAAATGCCCTCAGTGCAACCTCCCGGATTTTCCAAGTCATCACCTGGTAATTGATTGGTCAAATCGGGATCTGTGTGCATAACACCATACTCAGATGTTCCTCCAGCATCATCGTTAACAAAAGGATCTCCTATGTGTATATTTTTTCCCCTAATGCTTATATCATCAGGCATTTCTGGCACTGACATGCCATCAATTGGTTTCCAATCAGGCATTGCAGGGGGTGGAGATGTGTACTGCAAATGATATTGAGCTTCACTCTCAGGTATAGATAGATTAAAGGTTGTGTTTCCTTCAAAACCAGAACACATGATGTCTTTACGATTGCAATCAGGATTTACTTGAATATTGTTTCCTTCAAACATACTATGACCAGGAAGTTCTTTGGAAGACGCATTATGCAGTAGCAAAGTGTTATGCTCCATATGATCTTCAAATGTATTATGTTGCTGAGTGGGAAACTCACTAGCCCCACAAGATGGAGCACCACCTCTCGTGACTTGAGGAAATTCATTACGCAACTCATCAAAATCAACATGTTCATATTCCCCGAGCCCAAAATGACCAGCCATTGGATCTCCAAGTATGTCGTCTGGGACTGGAGCTTCAGCCCCATTCATAAAACAACTATCACTAGTTCCAACGAGAAAAGCCAAATCACCCTGGTTATGAGGCTCATTGCATATTCTTTTCCTCATAGCATAATAACATCTACGTACACTTTCAGCCCTCCTCTTCCCATGGGCATTTTTAGCTCCTTTCGTATTATCAGCTCTGTTAGATTTTGAAGCAAGATTCGATGAAGAACGTTCTAACTCCACCATTTGTTCAGCAGCTCTCGTCGATATAATAGGATCGTAAAGAAGAGCAAGCCACCTATCTTGCAATTCCTTAATAGTAAATCTCCGTGAAAATTGCACGGCACCCTTCGCTAGTGATTCCAAGGAAGCACCAGCCTAAAAAAAATGCAAAACACTCAACATTCACATAATCGGTAAAAACAAAATCATAACATGCCGTAAACAAACAGCAACAATTCATTACGCAAACAAACAGCAACAATTCATTCTTAATCACTAATTACACATATACCTTAAACCCTAAACCCTAATTTCAACTCCTAATACCCTAATTTCAACTCCGAATACCCTAATTTCCCACCCAAAATCAAATCTTTATGATCACCACCAAAAATTAGAATCATAAACTCGAATCAATTGGAAACGATAATCAATTCGAAACTCAAATTACCCAAATAAAGAACACAAAATCAAGAGTCATAATTCCAATCACACACCCAAAAACCGAAATCATACAAAGTAATAAAAAAATGCATCAAACCCTCAATTACAGAAAATTAAAAGACCCAAATACAGAAAATTCATCGAATTCCCAAAAAATAAACAATCAAATCCAACAAACAAATAGTAGAACATCAATTTCAATAGTAAAATAAAAAGGGAAATTTGAAAAAAGTGGTACCTCGATTGCATTCTTAAGCCTAAGGTCATCTTCAGGAATCCAAGGCGAAGGAAGAGCAAGAGCTCCCATTTCTCTCACTCTTCTCTTCCTCCTTCAATGGAGGTTTTAATTTGGCGGGGTTTAATGGAGGTTTGAGGAGAGAGAAATTGCAAAAAACCCCAAATTTTTTTAGAGAGAGAAAAAGATTGAGACAGGAGGCGGGAGGTTCGCTAAGAGGAGAGAGAAAAACCAAAAAAACGTTTATGTTTATCACGGAATTTAGTTACTGAGTTTAACGGAATTGAGAAATTTGAGGAAGATGAAGTAAACACTAAACACCAATAATACTCTACGTCTCTACTCTAATGTTTGGTTCATGTACTGTTATTAGTGTTAATGGTTTGATTAGATGAAGAAGAGGTGGTGGTCTTGGTTTGGGTCAAAAGCAACCATTGAGGTGATTTTGTGTTTATCAATTTGGTTGATTTTTGATTTGGAAAATCTCTTAAAAGATCCTCAACATCAATTTTTGATATCGGAATTGGTTATGGGGAGACGAGTGCTACCGTATGTGGAGATGGAGTGTTGGTAGTCTTAGGGCATGTTTACATTTATTAAAATGAGTTGAACTGAACTGAGCTGAACTGAACTGAAATTAAATGTGAACAGAGGCCCTTAGGTGTTACATGTCAGGTGAGAATGTGATATTATAGTTTTAGCTATTGTACCTCAGGCGAGGGTGGAGTCTTATAGTTTTTAATTGTTATATGCCAGGTGAGACGAAAAAATTGTGAAGTAATTTTGATTTTATTATCTAAAAAGATTTTTGTTTTAGAACTTTAATGGCACATGATTGAAGTTTAATGGTATGTTTCACTCTTTATCAAAAAAGGAAATTTGGTTACTTAAATTAGTTCGTCTCGAATGTAAAATTGAAATAAATGATCTAACTTCTAAAATCTTTATTAATTGTTAATGCGCCGTCAAGTAAGAAGTGACACAGTACTCGTATATAATTGAATGGAACACCAGATTTGACAGATATTGTGTCACTTCTTAATGTTGTTTCTATACTCCAAAACCATTTCCATAAAAAATATTCTCCCTTTTTTTTTCTTTCTATTGTCCTTTACTAACTTTATAGATTACTAGGTTAAATCCCGTGCCATGCACGGTAATTTTTAATACTTAATGCTTATCATTAGTTTAACACTATTATTTAATTATAAAAAGTTATACCTAATTGCAAAATAGGATGAAAGTTCTGTAATTACAAAAAAAATAAAATAAAATAAATAAATAAATAAAAATTCATCATACTAAAGAAATTAGAGAGAATAATATATGCACGACTAATAAAAATAACTATGAATTACATTACAAAGTTATAGATATCAAACTATTATTACATATTATTGTATAAAAAAATAAGGAATATCTTTATTTGAATGTGTACAAATAGAATACACTTATTAAATAGGAAATGAGATATTATTGCATAGTTTGTATTAAAAACTTCTCTAAGAAGCTTTGGCCAAAAAAAAATTAAAAATTAAAAATAAAATAAAATAAAATAAAAAAAAACTTTTGGAGGGAAATTTTTTAACCAGGAGATGACATGTGTCATTCCTAGTTTCGCCTTTAGTATAAAGTTATTGATAATAGTAATAAAAGATTTTAGTATCTTCTAATCTTAGGCCCTGCTCTCTTCACCTTAAAAAAATAATATTAAGTAAAAATAATTTCAGTTCAGTAAAAATAAGTTCAATTCAGTAAAATTAATTTCAGTTCAGTAAAAATAATTTCAGTTCAGTAAAAATAAGTTCAGTTCAGTAAAATTCAGTTTTCTTAAAGAAGAATCATAATTAAAAATCAGTAAAAATAATTTCAGTTTAGTAAAAATAATTTAAGTTCAGTAAAAATAATTTCAGTTCAGTAAAAATAAGTTCAGTTCAGTAAAAATAAGTTCTATTCAGTAAAAATAATTTCAGTTCAGCAAAATTAAGGTGAATCAAACAGGGCCTTAATTATGGGTAATAAACTAATTTTTTGATTTTTGTATATACAAGTAATACAACCTCATAGTCAGTAAATGTATTTCAAATTTTTTTAGAAAGTCTAACCTATTAATAAGCTTAACATATTTGGTAGAGGTACAATTTTAATTTCAAGTTAAGTTATTTTATACGAGTATTTTTTTTTTTTTGAATAATATTTTATACGAGTATTAGTTAAGAAAGACGTATTTTTCTTTTTGTAAATTATTATTAAATTAATAATTCGTTATAATTTATTAGTAAAACCGTGCGTGGCACATTAGTAAGTACTCTAAAACTGCTCCACCCACAAATCTCATTCACTTATTCAAGTGTATATGGAGTGATTGAAAATTTTGTATCATATCTAGACAGGATTTCAAGGTGAAGAATATTCCCATAATGTTAGAGCATCATTGAATTGTGAGAAATTTAAATTTATTTGAATTCTTTTTAAAAAATTTATATGTGCGCATATTATGTTTGTTGAAACAAAAATCAATGAGTTGTGTGAGGGTATCTTGGGGATAACTCTAACCCTTTGCTTTGAGTAGAGCAACTCAGAATTTTCCTCCCAGTAAGGGCATGTTCTCATTGATTGGACTGAGTTAAACTGAACTGAATTGAACGTATTAGAGTTGAACTGAAAATAATCTCATGAGAATAGGGCTTAAGTCTAAAAGTATGCTGCAATGAGCTAAAAGGGCCCCTCATATTTTGCACATGAAATTTCATTTTGAAAAAAAAAAAAACAATGAGTTGTTTGAGGGGAATTTTGGGGATAACCTTAACTCTTTGTTATAAGTTATGACTAAAGCGGCAGTATGCTTCCCCAAGCTGAAAACCACCCCTTCATCAATCAAGTTAGAGTTGTTATAAATACTTTTTATAAAGTAAAAAGATATAAGGAATTTTAAAATTATGCTTTTCTCCATGTATTTGTATTTTTATAGCAAATATTTTGATGACAAATTTATATAAAATCCATAATAGATTAATAGGAATACGAACTATGAAGAACTTGTTTAGAAGAAATGAACTTGATACCATAGAAGGATACTATTATCCTTTCTGCTAGTTTTTTAATCGTTGGACCGTACCTGGGTCAGGCCCAATACATGTCCTTTATTTGGCTATTTGCTACCATCATTTTTTTTTTTACAGTTTGTCTTCTTGGTTGATGACTGATGAATGATTAACATTTTTTTTATATAGATATATAAGTACAAAAGTAAAGTTGATTAACTTTTGATTGGAGCAATTTTGTGAGTTAGAGACTTTTATTAATGGCAACTGTAATTTCGATTATAAAAAAGGCTAAAAAAAACCTTAAATGTTTCAAGCCATTTTGTCATTGACATCACGCCGCGCCACGAGTCGTGGAATGTCATTTCTAAATGATGTGATAATATGGCTTTGTGCGACACAATCCAATGTCATCTTTATTGATACACTTATTATACAGGCATCAAGAGAAGCGAGATGCATAATATGTCAGTCCTTAAGCTCTTGCCATTCTCTCTCAACTCAACATATCACTCTTCAACAATAAAAACAACTTTTAACAAGTCATCCACAAACATTCACCATATCTAGATAATATTTCAATAAAGTACCATCACTTTCTTACAATGATTCAAGCAACGAGACAACTCAAGTTCTGCCATTAAATTTAGCTTCACAATAACACACAAATTACACTGCAAATATTAGACTTACTGATTCATTAGATACTACAGAGTACAAACACAAACTAGCTAATAATCTGAAGTTGTCATGAACTCAGAACATGAGACTGGTGATACTTAAAGCTTCAAAGCAATGTGTAAGTTGTAACACATGATCCTGACCCTGCACCAGCATGAAGATTAGGCTGACACGGCTGCAATCGCAAAGCAAGTATACGATTGTCATCGTTATATCCAAGCACATGATTGTACTCCCCATTATCAACCAATCCATACTGTGATTCCTCCTTCGGAATATCCTGCCAAAATAAAAATTCAAGAGTAACCAAGCAGAACTTCTGGACGTTTTCTCGTTTAGGTAGTTTTCTTATAGACATCCAAAAGCAGGAAAATGCAGTTAATCACAATTTGTCCCAACAGAGAATGACTTAAACTTCTACAGTCAAATCCTAATACACTTGAAACAAAAAATCATTAAGGGTGTATAAGGTAGATTATAGTGTGATATGCTTACAAATTCTTGCAGGAGGCTCCTGTGTATTTCTTGAGAATTTCGCACCTAGTACATAATGCAAAAAAAAGAAGAAATAATCTGAAGTTAAGTACATAGGTAGACAAGGATAAGAACATCAACCAAATTTTAAGAATGAAAGGAAATCATAAAATCGGACTGACCTTTTTCTTCGAAGTGTCAATATTGTTGTCAATCTTCTTAGTCTGTCAATTAACAAAATGGCAAATTCGTTTAATGAATAACTCACATTATGAATCTACAATGTACTTAAATCAGAAGAAGAGGTTAACAAACTATTCTAAGATCGAAACTACCCTGATTTTCTCAATTTAACTATGTTACGTATTAGTCCTACTAAATGATCACAGTTTTCAAACTGATCACTGATGCTCAATTCAACTCGTAAAATCAGAAGTTCAAATGATCTCTACCAGACAACATTTTGTATAACATTGTAGAATAGATAGAATAGTGTATATTGTTTAGCTGAAAATATGAAGTACATGAGTTTAGACCTTGCGTTCACGAATGACCTTCACAGCATTCACCATCTCTTCTTCAAGACAGCGCAATTCATCAATAGCCAAATCCTCCAAACAATCTCCCATTCTTCGCCTGCCAACATTATTAACCCACAGTTGAAACAAAATCAATGAAACCAGAATAATATAATTCATAAATTCTATAGGATGAGGAAACAGTTAAACTTCAATGTACAACCAAAATAATCGACACCTGATATCCTTTTGAAGCCCTCTATTTATCTCATTCAGATCCTGCAGCTGTTTTTGCATGTTCTGCACATACATATAACCTGATCAAGCTCATAATTCTAAAGAGATAACTGCAAATTAAAGTATCAAGTTGGTCTTATAGTGCTTTTTATCTTTGAAATTGCGTTTAAGTAGAACTGTTGATCCTTCAACTTAGAGTTAATCACTCAAGTACAAAAATCGAACAAAGAAGCTTCCTTTACTGATCATGATCTTACTTCGATGTGTAAACGATTTTTTAGTAGAAAACTTACTAAAGATAACTCCATTAATCCCTCTAAAAATAATTGGCACACTATTCCAACCCCTTATGTTAGTAGTATAACATGTTTATTTATCTATTACAAAAGAGCTTATAAAAATTGGATCATGTCATTAAGTAGAGGCGAATTGGAAATTTTAACATATATAATTCTATTATAACAGGAAATGTAACGACTTACTCTAGACATTTTAAAAGACAGAAAGAGTATAGGAAACTATACAATTATGGTTTATTGATGGCTTGTATCCCCACTTGTCTATTTTAAACTAAGTCAAAGAGAAGATCTCCAAAGAGATTATCAGTTCGACTTTCAAATCATAATTGAATAAATCGAATATTTTGCTACTTGCACATTGTTTCTATACAAACACAGGCTAATCACTATCAGATCACAGGTTTATGAAAACAGACTAAACAGAGATTTTTCCTTAAGAAAATACTAGTAGTCAATATAAGGCCAACAGTTTAAAATTAAAACTCTATACATATCTAGTGTAATTGTGTCCATTAAAGCCTTATATAAGTTATATTACCTCCTTGTGACTAGTAACTATACCCGGTAGCTCGAACCTACAATATGGCCCTCAGGAATGGGTTGTTGCTTGTAAAAGATGTGGGCTTATCCAACTTATCCATTGAAGGCGACAACCAAGTCATTATCAACATCATTCGGTTTCCCATTTGGATCATTCTTTACCTATTTGGTTCTATAGTTTAGGTTTCTTTATTAAGAGAAGGGTCTCATACACACTCCTTGAAACTCTTAATAGTAGTACAAAAAACCTACCCAAGTTTGATTATAAATTATATGAAGGAAAAACAAGGAGCCTTGTAAACAACTTAACAAATTACCAAGAATTATCCCAAGTATGCCAAATCTTCACTTTATTTCACTTTACAATCGATTGCACCTTACAAGGGACAGCCAAAGATTTTTTTTTTTTTTTTTTTTTACTGATTTGGTTATTTAGAGCTTTCAAATGAGCTAAAAATAGTGTTGAACTGTTGTTTGAACCTTACCTTATGCAAGATACAACTGATTGTACATAGAAAATTGCCCTGAAATCCTCGATATGGTCTATGCACCTTATAGATTAGATTCCAAATTATTCTTCTATGCACATATATTCTTTGAAAAACCAGTATAATTTCATCAAGATTTAAGATACAAGACCAAATAAAAATCTTCTTTTCAAGATGTTGATGATTTTTAAAGTCAAAAGTCATTTCACAAAATATTGAGCAAAACCCTAATTCCAAACTCAATATTAGTACTCAAATTTTTATTGTCACACAAAAATCCAATCAAACACAAGCCATTTTGCACAAAATGAAAGCCAAAAAACCTAAAAATTTAATCTTGAAAATCGCATATAATTAGAAAAAAATTAATTAAACAGACCTGATATTGTTTGGCCCAAAGATCAACCTCCCTATCCCTCTGATACTTATCATAAACCTGCTTGGGCCTGCAAACATCCCAAAAAAAAAAAAAAATCAAATCAACACCCTAAAATAAATTAATAACAATACATCAACCTCCACACTAATTTAATCATCTCAAAGTGACTTAAAAAATTACACTATCAACGTGACTATTAACCCTGGACAATCACGAAAAAACAAACCCGAAACAAGAAACATACGTGATTCCGGGGCTATGCTGTTCATGAAGCTTATTAGAGCTAGAAATCATAATAATAGAAACAGAAGCATCACAAAGAACAGCAAGTTCAGTAGCTTTCTTAAAAAGCCCATTTCTTCTCTTAGAATAAGTAACTTGTCTATTAGTTTGATTCTCTATTTTCTTAATCTGAATCTTTCCTCTCGCCATTTTTGATGATTTCTTTAGCTTAAACCTTTTTTTTCCTCTCTCTAAATTTTATGTTATTGTTGTTCTTACTGAATTATTTTCTATGGTTCTAGTTCACCCAATTCTGAAAAGAAATTGATGTTACTAATTGAAGTAAAGGAGGTGAGAAAGAAATGAGAGGGAATTTCCAAAAATGGAAAAACTTGCTGAATTGGTGAAAGTTTTTGTGGGACTCTAAGAAAAAGATTCTGAAACATTTTGCAGTTTATAATTTGGTGAATTGAATTGTCACAAGTTTTTTACTTGGTTACAACTTCGTACGTCTTGTTTTAATCAATTATCACTATGATTTGTAACCTATGTCACCAAAGGATTGTTTTCTTGTTGTTGGCTTAGACCTCATCATGAATCTCTGTTAGAGATATCGAAATCTGTTAGAGATATCGGAAAATATATCACACATATTTTCCGATATCTCTAACAATCTCCTATAGCGTGCCTAAATTATAGGCGCTGAGGGTACGCAATGTGTGCTTTATATGTGTTGATAATTGTTTGTCATGAATTCACATCTTAAGTTCTCTTACTTCGTCGTTTTAATGGGTGAATTAGCACTTATTTGATAAAATTGGCGATTTGTTCAAGTAGAAGTGATAATTGCTTGATGCGTTTTATGTAGAAATAACTTTTGGTTTGATGGCCTGTTTGAGAAAGTAGTAACGACACTATACTTTTTCACTTCAAAAGAACATTGAAAATGGTTTAAAACCGCTAGTTTAGTGGACACTGAATCACCGAGTATTACTTTCAATTGTAACTTTAAAAAGCTTACTTAATTAATTTGCTTTTATTAAACCTTAAGTTGGTTGCTCCTGTCTTACCCTTATTCTCATATACACTCACTACAAAAATAAAAGCTTTTTAGCAACTAAGTTTGACAACAGATTTTTAAAATGTTGCTAAATAGCAACGAATCTAAATTTTTTCATTGCCTAATTAAAACTTTAAAAGCGACATTTTATGCTTTAGTTTTTAATAAACAATGGCTACATATTTTTGATTTGTTGCTTTTTAAAACAAATTGTCTTACTAGTTGTTACTAGACGGTATCATATTTTTCTCTTGTTGCCAAATAGTAATAAACTATGACAACAAATATTTTATTTGTATTGATTTAGAAACAAACAAATACAATGAATTTTTGAATTGTTTCCATTAGAAACAAGTCTTCTGAATTATTGTTGCTAATTGATAACGCATTATTTTGTTTGTTGCCATTGGAAACGAGTTGTGTTACACATTGTTATTAATTTATATGTAAGCCACTTTTTGCTGTAATGTATAAAATTATTTGTTGCTAAAATGACATCAAATAGAGACGGATTTCAATTTCGTCTCTAATTTAGAGACGGATTTTTGATTTTGTCCCTAATTTGGAGACAAAATTTTCAATTTCGTCTCTAATATTTTGTTCACTTATTATAAATTATATGCATATAAGTAAACAAATAGTACTTGGTATATTTGGTAAGAGATTCACCATCTGACTTTGAGGTTGCAAGTTCGACTCCTACCAAATGCGATTCTTAAGACTGGGGATTCAAAGAGTCTTACATGCAAAGTCGAGCCGAATATTAATGATTTGTTGCTATTTTTAGGAACCAACATTAATAATTTGTTGCTATTTTAGGAACTGACATTAATAATTTGTTGCTAATTAGCAACAACCAATGGTAATTTGTTGCCAAAGTTGGCAACGAATCCACCAAAAACAGCAACAATCATGAAAACTATATTTAAATTGATGCAATATTGCAATAAAATTGTTTTGCAACTGGTTTCCAAAATCCCATGGCAACAAGCGTTTTAACAACAACAAATTTTTGTTTCTAACCCGTTGCTAAATAGAGTTGGCAACGGATTTTTGGTGAATAGCAACAAATTTTAGTTGATGCTATATTGATTTTTTTTTGTAGTGACGGCATATTCCTTTATCACAATCACAAATTCATTCGTTCTAATATACTTATAGTCAGTGAAGTTGAACTCAAATATAGCTAATAACGCTCATTACAAAAAATGCAATAATTTCAAAAGTGCTAGATATGGCACAAGTTGGACAAAAAGCTTTTGTCATGCTAAGATTGCTAACATTAGAATTTACACGAAGCTTAGTTTGTACCAAACACCAACCATCCAATTATTTCATAGAACTTCTGGTCTCATTTGGGAACTTTGAAACGTCTTCTCAAGTCTTTATAACTCTACTAATACATCAATTAATTTTGCATCATAAAATAAAAACAAACACATCAATTTATTAAACGGTCATTTTTGTAAGACCCACAAACAAAGAAATTAAAAAGGAAAATGAAAATTACAAATTACAAATTAAAGAACGAATGAGGTAAGCTATACGGAGTTGTACGTACCCATCACTTGCTTACCTTTCAAGCTAAGAAGCTAAGTTCATTTCAATGCTTGATTGGTGAAATTGGACCCTTTATTATTTATTAACTCTCATTTATTTTCTGCTATTTATAAAATTAGTTGTTTTCCAATTCTAAACCTTTAATTGTTATTTGTTTTGCATGGTATTTGATTACAACAAATCTAACTACTACAAGAACCACTTCGAACTTTTTAGCATCAAATGAAAAGTTTTTCCAAACAAAAAAGTGAGAAATTTTGAATTTTATGTCGAAACTTCTACTTAATTATTACCTTTTAATGCAGTTGATAGAGTAACTATTGTCTATTGGGGTGAGATATAATTATTTCAAAATATCATCTTAATTAATTATGTGATGTTAAAAATCATACAAATTAAATATATAAATGACAGAGTATAAAACATATTCCTAGGTTTCACCCATCAGCTTTAAATTTTGGTTGAGATGGTCCACTTAACAATAAATGCAAATTGAAATTAGGAAATAAGGCACACCATGCACATTTGATGCACACAATATGATTAACATGATTATGAAATCGTTTCATTATTTCCTATCCTTCCTTATGTTTACCTTATAAAAAGTACAGTACTATCTGTTTCGGGGTTTTTTGATGTGTCCTGCGGGAGAGTTACAATTCCAAGAATGCCCTTCGACGCATGTGCCTGCAAAATCACGAAGACTCCTGGGGGTAGGAGCTCCGCCTCCGACGATCAAGTTAGTAAAGATACGGGAGGTAGAATGCGCGTAATGTGGAAGTTACTTCTCGCGTAATGGGAGAATTCTGCAATTAATATTGCTCGGGGTAAGTGTTTTTCTCTTTGAGGAGTATTCAATGTGAACAACAAATGTTCTAGCCCCCATTAATGAGGGTCCTTCCACTATTTATAGTGGGGAAGGGATGGTTCCCCTTTTAGGGTTTAGAGGACACGTGTCAGCAGAGGATTGAAGCCCTGCTGACCAACGGCTGGATGCCACGTGTCACTAGGCCATTGGGCCACGTGTTTAGGGTATTTTTACCCCAAACATTTGCCCCTCACTGGTGCTGACGTGGTAGGGTGCCACGTGGCGCCGGTGAAAGGGTTTTTTTTTTTTTTTTTTTTTTTTTTTTTTTTAAACTCTTCAGATTCCTTTTGAAGGATGGAAAAGCAGAAGGCGAAGAGTCACGACTTTTCACCTTCTGGGACAAATTCTATAAATAGGAGAAGATGTCCCCCGAGCTCTCATTTACAAACTTTGCCAAATTTCTGAAGATTTGAGAGCAGCCGGCAATTTGAGAGTTGAGAGCATTCGGAGTTGAGATTCGTTGAGAGCAACCGGTCTATAGACCGTCTGGGTCGTTGCAAGCTAGCCAAAGATTTTCGAGAGGGTAATCAGAGAAACCCAGCCGGATTTTGAACCGCCTGCGTCTTCGCAAGCATCCCAGAGAATTTCCAGATTTTCTTCTAGGTACCGTCTCTATTCTTTCTAGCTTTTTCATGTATTTCCGTTTGAGTCTTTTACTCGCATTTTTGTTCATTGGTCCCATAAGTAGATGGACCCCTTATACCCATACCCGGAACCTAGCTGTGAACTCAGCCGGTTTATTAGTACGGCCGAGTCTAGAACTGGGTCTGCCGCCTCTGTTCTTTGGGACAACCCTTTTTCAACACCCATATCGACCGACTCTGTGTCTGTGTAGGACACAATGGCCAGAATCCGGTCTACTGCCAGAGATCCCAACTACAGAAGTGGGAGCTCAGATGAGCAGCCGCCTGAGGTCCCAGCTTCAGGCGGTGAAGTAGAGCATGGAGAGGTAGAGCAGAGAGGCTCACCCGGGGGCGCTCCTAGCACCCCGGGTGATAGCATTTTAAACGAAGAGAGTGCTCCCCTCCAGGAGACCAGAGAGCAGGTAGGCTCTGATAAGGAGGTCTCCAACTCCCCAACCGGCTCTGATGCCGGTCACGTTCAAAGTAGCAGTAGCAGCTACTTAACCGAATCTGAGGATAGCGAGGAGGCGGAGAGGCCTTCTTGGGATAATAGGAACGATCCTCTCATGATCGCCGTCTCCTCCAAGGACCGCGAGCTCATGCGGGCTGCGCTGCCAGATTTTATCGAACGGCGGCCGCTGGGTGGTGACTATACAATAAAAGTCTCGGCTGCTCTGGGAACAATATGGTGGGAGGATGGACAACCGAACGCGAACGCTTGGTTCGGGTGCTACGAGGCGGCCTTCGTGGCCGGAGTCCGCTTCCCTCTCCACGACACAATAAAAGCCATACTTAGGGGGTATGGCCTAGGTCTCTGGCAACTAACCCCCAACTCATGGGTAAATATTTTAGGGTATATCGCCGCCTGCGAGATGCAGGGCCTCAACCCCGGCTGGGAGGCGTTTGCCCACATGCATTACTTGAGTAGGAGCCCAGGCGGCTGGAGAGCCTGGTATACCTTGACCACCCAGCCCAAATACCTTATGACCTTGGACAAGCCATCCAAATGGTCGGACTGGAAGCACCGGTTCTACTTGGTTAAGGCCCCAACTACGGCAGAGAACAGAGAATTCCGGATCTACAACCGGAAACCAGAACTCTTGGGGACCAAGTGCTGCCTGCCCCTTGTCCCGGAGGATGATAGAGAGACCATCCTTGACTCCGGGTTTTTTGAGTTAGTTCCTGACACCCTCTCATCCGGAGAGATAGTAAGGGTACCTAGAAACTGGGTGCCCAAACATGAATTTTTTAGGGACGAATGCTTCTTGTCCGCTTGTGGCCTAAGCAGCATGTTTAAAAAACGTATGTATTCGGAACTCAGCCGGTTTCTTTCGAACCGGATGCTTTTATTTCCTTGCTTATTTATTATTCTAACCGTGTGCCTTCCTCTGCAGAAGAAGCCAAGAAAATGCTGCCCACTGAGAAGACACCGGCTAGGTCGGCTGCCGACATCCGGAAAGCCAATCTCGAGAAAAAACTTGCTGCCCAGGCGGCGAAGAAGGTATAACCGTCTGATCCTTCTCGTTTATTTCAATCCTTTTATCCCATAACTTATATTTTTCTCGTTTACAGGACGGGAAGCAAATGCCCCGGTCCCTTCAAAAACAGGTCAGGCCTCCGCCGACCCAACAAGAGTCTGCATCCAAGGTGCAGAAGACAGCCGACCGACAAACTACCGGCGGCAAATCAATAAGGGTCCCAGACGGGCCTGGATCTGCGGATGTGCTTTCTGCCATCCCATTGAGGACCGCAACCGGTCCCTCTGAAGGCCGTTCGGGCCGCCAAGGTAACTTCGACCTTACACTGCTTGATCTGCCCATGCGGGTCAAGTCTTATTCACAGTCTCGATCGCAGCCGGGGGATTCTCCAATCAGCCGGCAATCTATAGGCAGAGCATATGCGAGTTTCTCACCGTCTGTTTCTGGTGCAGATAATTCTCCCCGCTGGCCGGACGGGGCACAATATGCCCGGGCCATGCTGAAAGCCGTCCCCAGGGACGAGAAGGAGGCGATCCCTGGGATCAACTCCTTTAATGCCGACCGGGTGCTGGTCGACCTGGCCGACGTATGCTCCAACAACCATGCGGTAATTTTCTTGACGTGCATTTTTAAGTATGCAGTATTAACCGGCTGTATTTTTGCAGGCTATGCTGCGCGTAGAGGGGCTCAAACGAGCTTATACCCGCAAGTCTGAGGAGGTAAGGAGAAGAAAACGGGCTGTTGATGACGCCCATAATGTTGCTGACTACTCTTTGTACATGCATGGCTTAGAATCTAAATCTATACGCATGGAACAGGCGGAGAAGACCAAAGCCCTCCAACAGCAGATTGATCAGCTGAAAAACCAAGTTGACCAACTGCAGGCGTCCCTGGATGATGCCAATAAAAAGTTGGAGGAACAGACAGAGCCCCTCCAACGGCTGAGCAAGGCGGAGACTGAAAATGGCCGCCTTGCCAAAGAGAATGAGCGCCTGCGCAAAGAGGCGGCTGCTGCCAATGAGAACTTCAAGGCCACCTTGGAGTCGGAGCAGGAGAGGCTCATTGAAGAGAATGAGCATGACTGTGCAAACCGTATGCAACGGGCGTTTTCCCTCATCCACCCGGAGGCGGACTTCACCGTCTGGGAACTCGCCTTCAAATATTCTGATCTTGCCATTCTGGCCGAGGAGGCGAATGAGCCGGGGCCCGGACCCTATGACGCTTGGGTTAGGGAGGAGATTGCGCGACGGCAGGCGGAGGCTGCTGAAGAGGAAGAAGTCGTTCCTGAAGCCGACGCAGCCGCTCACCCTAATCCAACCCAGAACCAACCGGAATAGGACCGGCTCACTGTTCGCCTGGAGTAGCAACTACTTCCCGGCCTGCGTGCCTAGCATTATCTTGTAATAGCGCCGGATGAGATGGGCTAAGCTGTAATAATTTTTATTTTGAATATAAACATTTTCACCGGCTGAGCTGGCTTTTGAATGCTTTTTATGTTTCTGCACTTCAATATTAGAATTCTTGTTATTTTTTATACATATTTCTGCGAGGATAACCAAAAGAACCCCGCCGGTAACACTACCGCTTGGGTCTGCGCAAACAGCAAAGAAATTTGCAAAGGTTGCCAAGAAGACCCCACCGGTAACACCGCCGTCTGGGTCTTCGCAAACTAGGCGAAGAAATTTGCAAGGGTTGCTAAGAAGACCCCACCGGTAACACTACCGCTTGGGTCTGCGCAAACTAGGCGAAGAAATTTGCAAGGGTTGCCAAGAAGACCCCACCGGTAACACTGCCGTCTGGGTCTTCGCAAACTAGGCGAAGAAATTTGCAAGGGTTGCCAAGAAGACCCCACCGGTAACACTGCCGTCTGGGTCTTCGCAAACTAGGCGAAGAAATTTGCAAGGGTTGCCAAGAAGACCCCACCGGTAACACTGCCGTCTGGGTCTTTGCAAACTAGGCGAAGAAATTTGCAAGGGTTGCCAAGAAGACCCCACCGGTAACACTGCCGTCTGGGTCTTCGTGAACTAGGCGAAGAAATTTGCAAGGGTTGCCAAGAAGACCCCACCGGTAACACTGCCGTCTGGGTCTTCTCAAACTAGGCGAAGAAATTTGCAAGGGTTGCCAAGAAGACCCCACCGGTAACACTGCCGTCTGGGTCTTCGCAAACTAGGCGAAGAAATTTGCAAGGGTTGCCAAGAAGACCCCACCGGTAACACTGTCGTCTGGGTCTTCGTGAACTAGGCGAAGAAATTTGCAAGGGTTGCCAAGAAGACCCCACCGGTAACACTGCCGTCTGGGTCTTCGCAAACTAGGCGAAGAAATTTGCAAGGGTTGCCAAGAAGACCCCACCGGTAACACTGCCGTCTGGGTCTTCGTGAACTAGGCGAAGAAATTTCGACCCAAAACCAAACCGGATGGCGTCTGGGTAATTGCCCCTGGATAGCGGTCTGGGTCTTTGCAAGCCAGGCGACTATTCATATGATATAGCTCGAATATACACTAAGTGCCAACATTAGATTCGGGAGCCAGTTGGTTTATACTGAATTACCGGTCGGGACTTCGCAAAAGAATCACGCCAGATTAGGATGTCCCTTCACCGGTTGGGCTTTTGCAAGCATACCCCTGAATGAATTATGGCCTAGACCAAATGCTTAGGCCTGCTCTTAGAGAGTCAGGCGGCGGTACTGAGTACCGGCTGTCCTTCCAAAAAGTGAGCCGGCTGCAAGTTTGGGGTTGCTAGCCTGCCCCCCTTTTTTTTTTTTTTTTTGCGAAGGATCGTCAGGCGGATTTGACCGCCTGTGTGATCGCTTAGAACAATTTACCACCCAAATGGGAGATGTTCTCTTCGATGAATTCACCCGTATGGGTGTCACCGGATGATTTTAGGCCTGCTCTTAGAGAGTCAGGCGGCGGTATTGAGTACCGGTTGTACTTCCAAAAAGTGAGTCGGCTGCAAGTTTGGGGTTGCTAGCCTGGCCTTTTTTTGGTGCGAAGGATCGTCAGGCGGATTTGTCCGCCTGTGTGATCGCTTAGAACAATTTACCACCCAAATGGGAGATGTTCTCTTCGATGAATTCACCCGTATGGGTGTCACCGGATGAAAAATTAGTTACTGGTGCCGCTTGTGGTAGGCACAAGACATGGCGGCTGTATACAAAATTGAATGTAATTCTCATTAATCATTTGAAAATTTTCAAAAGATGTACAATGCTTAGAAGTAGTATTTTTTGAGGTTATCTACATTCCAAGTTCTAGGCAACTTTCTTCCGTCTGGAGTTTCCAGGCGGTAAGTGCCGTCTCGTACTTCTTCAAAGATCCGGTAGGGTCCCTCCCAATTTGGGGTTAATTTGCCTTGTTCATTGGCCCTACCGGTTGCCTCCATTTTGCAAAGCACAAAATCTCCTTCTTTCAAAGGTCTTTTACGAACCCGCTTGTTGTAGGCTCTAGTCATACGCAGACGGTAGATCTTATGACGCAAGGCAGCATTCCCCCTTCGCTCTGGAAGAGCGTCTAATGCCAACCGCATGGCTTCCCAGTTAGCCTCCTCATCATATAACATAATGCGTAGAGTAGGCTCATAATGTTCAATGGGAAGAACTGCTTCAGTGCCGTATGTCATGAGAAATGGGGTCTCACCGGTTGCCCCCTTTTCGGTTGTCCGGATAGCCCAAAGGACATGAGGTAATTCCTCTGCCCATAGTCCACCGGCTCTTTCTACTTTCTTCTTTATCCCGTCTGAGATCAACTTGTTAAAAGCCTCAACTTGACCGTTTGCCTGAGGACGGCCAACGGATGCAAAACAATGGGAAATTCCTTGGTCTCCCAACCAGGTCTTCAGGACAGGCGTTTCGAACTGCGGTCCGTTGTCGAAAACCATGGACATTGGAACCCCGAACCGGGTGATGACGTTTCTCCAGATGAAAGAAATCACGTCTTTCGTTTTAATCCCTTTTACCGCCTCTGCCTCAACCCATTTGGTGAAGTAGTCTACTGCTACAAGAATGTAGCGGCGGCCGCCTGACGCAGGCGTATAAGGTCCCAAAATGTCCATGCCCCATTTAGCAAACGGAACCGGACTATGGATTGCCGTGAGTTCTGTTGCCGGTTGATGTATCAACTTAGCGAATTTTTGACACTTGTCGCATCTCTTTACTAGATCCATGGCATCCGCTTCAAGAGTGGGCCAGAAGTACCCTTGCCGTCTGGTTCTTCTGGCCAGGGACCTGCCGCCAATATGCGAGGCACAAAACCCCGCGTGCAGATCTTCCAAAACTTCTCTCCCCCTATCCGGGGTTACACATTTCAAAAACGGCTGCAGGTATCCCTTCCGGAGGAGTTCCCCTTGATGCATAACAAAACTTGAAGCACGCTTCTTGAGCGCTGATGCTTCTGAAGGGTCATCCGGCAAGGTACCATCCGTCAAAAAGGACTGGATGGGATCCATCCAGGTAGCGGTTCTGTCCAAGACTCCAATGGGATCATTCTGAATACTTCGTTTTTCAATGACTTCCCAAAAGACCGTCCTAGGAGCATCACCGGAGGCTGATGATGCCAACTTTGAGAGGGCATCCGCCTGATTGTTTTCAGACCGGGGCACCTGTCGCAGATGAAATTCATCGAAGGACCCAGCCTCCTCTTTGACCGCCTGCAAATATTTGATCATAGCCGGATGGGTGGCTTCGTAGTCACCAAGGTATTGGCTAACGATCAGCTGTGAATCTGAGCAGGCGTCGACCTTTCTTGCACCGGCTGCCTTACACATGCGCAATCCGGCTAGCAGGGCTTCATACTCTGCCTCATTGTTGGAGGCTTGGAACTTAAACCGTAGTGCATATTCAAACTTATCCCCTTCCGGGGAATGACAGATAACACCTGCACCACAGCCGTTCACCGTAGAGCTGCCGTCTACAAATAACTTCCAGACCTGATCAGGGTTTTCCGGGTGCACCGGCCTAGTCATCTCGACAATAAAGTCGGCAAACGCCTGACCTTTCACTGCCCGCCTGGGTTCAAAAGTTATCTCAAGGCCTTGTATTTCAACAGCCCACTTGATCATTCTACCGGATGACTCTATAGCAGTCATCGTACGCTTGAGCGGCTGATCTGTGTATACCACAACCGGATGTGCCAAAAAATAAGGCTTCAACCGCTTGACTGCTACGAATAAGGCCAACCCAATTTTTTCGATCATGGGGTACCGGAGCTCAGCATTTTTTAAGACATGGCTGATGAAGTACACCGACAGCTGAATGCCGTCTCTCTCAGCGAGGAGAACGACACTAAGGGCGTGATCAGAGACGGCTAGGTACATGTACAGAACCTCCCGGGGTAGGGGGCTCACTAGCCTTGGCAAAGAATGCAAGTGCTGCTTAAGCCTCTGGAATGCCGCCTCTGCTTCTTCACCCCATTCAAACCTTGACCTCTTCCTGATTGCCTGAAAGAAATAGAGGCACTTGTCACCTGACCGGCTGAGGAACCTCCCCAATGCCGCCAGACAACCGGTCAACTTCTGGACCTCTTTTACAGTGCGGGGAGACTTCATGTCAATTACCGCCTGTATTTTTTCCGGATTAGCTTCGATGCCTCTTTGGTCAATCAAGAATCCGAGAAACTTCCCAGACTCAACACCAAATACGCATTTCTTTGGGTTAAGCATGACCCGGTGCCGCCTGAGTGTGGTGAAGGTTTCTCGCAGGTCTGCTAGGTGATCCGTCTGTAGCTTGGATTTGACTATCATGTCATCGATAAACGCCTCTACATTCCTGCCAATCTGGTTGATAAAAACGGTGTTTATCATGCGCTGGAATGTAGCCGGTGCATTCTTCAACCCAAACGGCATCACCGTATAGTAGAATAACCCCTGATCAGTGACAAAAGCCGTCTTCTCCTGATCTTTCTTCCAGAGAGGTATTTGATGGAAGCCGGAATAAGCATCCATAAAGCTCATTAACGCATGGCCGGCTGTTGAGTCGACTAGGCTGTCAATCTTTGGAAGCGGGTAGCTATCTTTTGGGCATGCTTTGTTCAGAGCTGTGTAATCCACACACATCCGCCAAGTACCGTTCGACTTCTTTACTAGAACGACATTTGCCACCCAATCCGGGTAGTAGCATTGCCTAATGAATCCAGCATCCAACAACTTTTTGACCTCAGCCGCTGCCGCTTGAGATCTTTCTCCACCATGATCCCTCTTTTTCTGCCTAACCGGCTGCTTTTTGGGATCTACGGCTAGCTTGTGGACAGCAAGATTCGGGCTGACGCCTGGCATCTCTTCCACTTCAAAGGCAAAGATGTCTTTGAATTCCTTCAGCAGCTGGAGCAAACCTTCTCCCAACCGTTCGAAGGCTACCGTCCCGACCTTGACTGTTCTTTCAGGACGGCTGTCATCTAGGATGACATCAAGGCAGTCACCAGCCGGCTGAGGTCGTTGGTCATCTGACCTTTCCCCGGCTAGTGATTGCTATTTCTCCTTTTTGACGGGTGCCAGTTGGTCCGCCTTTCTTTTCATACCGGCTGCCCTTGGAGCCGGGACTGCTGGGTCGCAGTTATCAATATCTATGGGCTCGCCCTGGCCGGCTGCACCCATAGTTGTCTTGACGTCAGAGAGATATCACTCTCTTGCCGTCTTCTGGTCCCCGCTTAGGGCACCGACTGTACCATCATCCTTTTGAAATTTGACCAACATGAGGGACGGGATGATGACAGCCTTAGATGCGTTGAGGGTAGGACGGCCAAATATCATGTTGTAGGCGGACAGCTCCTCCACAACTAAAAACTTGACTATCATGTGGCGTCCTTGCCCCTTTTCACCCAGCCAGATCGTAAGATCTATGCTTCCGACCGGATGCACTACTCCACCCCCAAAACCGACTAGTGGGTGAGGAGCCTGGTGCATGTTACCGGATGTGTACTTGAGCTTGGTCAAGCACTGATAACTGATTAGGTCAGACGAGCTCCCGGTGTCTATTAGGATCCGGCCAACCTTCTGGTTGGCAACCTTGCATTCGATGACGATGGGGTCATCATGAGGCCGCCTGACCTTGCCCCGGTCCTTTTCAGAAATAAGGACCTCAGGGAAGATGTCTTTCGACGCCTGGCCCTCATCCACTGAGTTGACCAGCTTCCTAATGTTGTCTTTGGTGCCCCGGATGGTGGGACCCCCTCCGGCAAAACCGCCTGCTATGGTGAAGATGGTCTCTTCATCCGTCTCGGAGTTTACTGGGCCGATTTTTGCCGCCTGCCCTTTCTTGGCCTGGGTATTACCCTTAGCCTTGGGTAGATAGGATTTTAGGGCCCCCTCATCTGCCAGACGGTCCAATAGCCGCCTGAGGCTATAGCAGCCATTGGTGTCGTGGCCAACATCCTCGTGGTATTGGCAATACTTGCTCTTGTCCCGTTTATTCACGGGGCTTTTCATTTCAGTCGGTTTGTCGAGAGACATCCGGTCTTTGATTTCCAGGAGGATGGTGGAGCAATCTTTTGTGAACTCGTATTTGGGGACATATGGTTCTGACTTCCGCCTGATCTTCTGGGCCGGCTGTCCTGATCGGTCAGCTGGCCAGAACCCTTTTCTCTTTTCTTCCTTTCTTGCCGGCTGATGCTGTTGCCGGCTCTCTTTTTTGTCAGACTTTTTATAATCTGACGGCTGCTTGACAGCACAAAGCTCCGTCGCCTGTATATAGGCTTCAGCTTCAATTAACGCCTCTTGGAGGGTAGCAACCCTCTTCCGGACGAGGTCAAACTTAAAGGTCGACCCATCCTTCAGACCTCGAAAGAAGTCTGTATAGGCCACTTCGTCTGATAGTCCTGGAATCTGAATTCTCATCAGATTGAACCGTCTGACGTACGACCGGAGGCCCTCCCGGTCGCCCTGCTGTATTGCCCCTAGGTCGAGGCTAGTCTTTTTGGCAGGAATATTCATTGAGAAATTTGACGTAAACAAGTACGCCAAAGTTCGAAAGCTGTTGATGCAACCGGCTGGTAGGTTACCAAACCACCGCTGGGCTATGCCCTTGAGGGTAGCCGGGAAGCATCGACACCAGACGGCATCATCTAACCCCTGGAGGTACATGAGGTTAGAGTAGGCCATTAGATGGTCTTCTGGGTTGGTGGTGCCATCATAGGCCCCCACCAAAACATTCTTGATCTTAGGCGGCTGTGCCGCCTGGGTTATCTCTGGTGAGAACGCCGTTGGCTGTTCCCCCAAATTTAGCAGGCGCAGCTGCCAGTCCGTGGGTTGGAACGGCTGCTGCACTTGCCCACCGAAAAGACCCGGTGACATGAAAGGGGATCCACCCAACCCATTCGGTGTGCCGAATAGGCCAGGCTGGATCACTTTGGGTCCAGATCGGGCAGAAGCTTCGCCCGTCTGGCTCCTAAGGTTCGTTCCCGTACGCCTGTGTAAGACGTCATGGAAACTGTCCGGGAAGGTCGACGTTGAGGCCGAAGCAGACGCCTGACCTCGCTTCTCTTGGAGAAATGTGCGGGCGTCTGAGAATGTTTTCTTGGAGCCATCCGGCTGTACGTGTCGGATGGCCTTTCGCAGCTCCCCTTGAGGAAAACGGAGTCTGCTTGGATCAAACCTTAAGCCCTCCCCCTCCTTTGGCTTGGGATGTGGGGTAGGAACTCGTTCTTTGACCGCCTTCTTTCCAGAAGGCTTCTTGGCCGGCTGACCCTTCTTTGGAGTAGCTGACCGGATGAGGCTCTTGATCTCACCCTTGAAACTATTCATGAAAGACATGAGTTCGTTTCTTGTAACGGGGGCTGAGCCCTCCACCGTTTGGGCAATTCCAGCCGGTTGCCCGGCTGGGTTGTTGGGAGCAGCTTGGCTGATTTCCCGTTCTCTTCTATCTTTAGCACGAGGGTGCTTCGTTGTAAAAGACCCATCCGGGGCCACATATGTTTCAATTTCGTCGCCACTTTCATGGTCCGTCTGGACCTCAGGCTCGACCACAGGCCGTTTGCCCTGATTCGGTGACACAGTATCAGAAGTCATCTTAGAAGTACTCTCCCCACAGACGACGCCAAATGTTTCGGGGTTTTTTGATGTGTCCTGCGGGAGAGTTACAATTCCAAGAATGCCCTTCGACGCCTGTGCCTGCAAAATCACGAAGACTCCTGGGGGTAGGAGCTCCGCCTCCGACGATCAAGTTAGTAAAGATACGGGAGGTAGAATGCGCGTAATGTGGAAGTTACTTCTCGCGTAATGGGAGAATTTTGCAATTAATATTGCTCGGGGTAAGTGTTTTTCTCTTTGAGGAGTATTCAATGTGAACAACAAATGTTCCAGCCCCCATTAATGAGGGTCCTTCCACTATTTATAGTGGGGAAGGGATGGTTCCCCTTTTAGGGTTTAGAGGACACGTGTCAGCAGAGGATTGGAGCCCTGCTGACCAACGGCTGGATGCCACGTGTCACTAGGCCATTGGGCCACGTGTTTAGGGTATTTTTACCCCAAACACTATCTACCAACTCTTAGAAATAGTGTGCTATTAACTATACCCTTAAAAATGTGTAATAAAAATTTAAAATATATATTTACACTTTTACCCCTCATTGATATATTTAATGTTTTTAATTTATTCAAAGTTTTACATGTCATCCATGATCCATCAATTAGTTCAAAGTTTATATCACTGATCAATCAATTCAAAGTTTTATTCAATTAATTTATTTTTAAAAAAGAAAATTTAAAAACCTTAGAGAGTTTTAAAAAATAATCATCATATATAGAAGATTTCAGTGGCTTTCAATCTTCTACAAAGGCACAAAGCCATTACATTGGCACATAAACCAAATATGGAGTAGTATGTATTAAAATTACCACCCAAATCAAAGGTGTTAACACAAGCCAATATAACTTCTCCGCAAGAACTAGCTTGCGCGTACACCACCCTATTTCATATAAAATCTATATAGTCATTAACTTTTCATGATTAAAAAAATTATACTTTACACCCCAAAAAATAATCCAACATGAAATTAATTATAAAACAATTATATGTAGTAATTTTCTTGCTCAATTCGCCGCGGCGCTTATTTGGACTTTTCTTCCGATTAAATATTGTTGAGTAGTTAGTTTTATCAATTAAACAAATTGCTTCTCTAATAAAAAAAATGTAAAAATAATTTAAAATAAACAAGTTGATTCAAGGTAGGTTATTTGTTGTTGTCTTTTTCGATTTTCATGATTTGTCTAATCAATTTTATTTCAGAACTAAAATTAATTCGTGCATGCATGAAAGATTGAAAGGTACTCACCCACTCACTTCACTAGATGTACCTTAATCTACATTAAGTCAAGCAACTAGATCATAATAATATGTAAGATAATTAAAATATAATATATTTGGGATATTTCACTCATTTTTTAATGAAAACATTTAGTGTGATACCAGACTCACCGTGAGTCCAATATATCTACCTTTAATAATCTAATGTCAGATATTAGGTTATTAATGTCAAATATATTAGACTTACCATGAGTCTGACGACTCACTCAGGCCAATTTTTTCGTTTTTAAATTCATTATTTAATATTTACATCGTTATCAAATCTAATATAATGTATGCAAATGCATAGGTTAATTTGGAACTTCTTAGTTAGACAAATAAACTAGCTGATCGATCGAGATGTTTTATGTATAATTTAACTTTAACCTAGTTCAACCAAACAACAACTTGAGTCAATTGATCGAGTACAATTTCATAATACCAAACCACATACGATGATACGACAAAATATATAGTTAAGACTATGGGCCTGTTCTCTTCCGTTGAAATTCAGTTCAGTTCAGTTCAGTTCAGTTCAGCTCTTAATTTACGTCTAATGATATTGCTAATGATATAAAGCCAAATTTCATTCTTTTAAGCTCTTATTACAACAACAACAACAACAACAACAACAACAACAACAACAACAACAACAACAACAACAACAACAACAGCAACAACAATAATAATAATAATAATAACAATAATAATTGAAATAATAATACTAATAATAATAATCAATAAATAATAATAATAATAATCATCAATAAATAATAATAATAATAATAATAATAATAATAACAACAACAACAACAACAACAATAATAATAATAATAATAATAATCAATAAATAATAATAATCAATAAATAATAATAATAATAATAATAATAATCAATAATTAATAATTAATAATAATAATAATAATAATAATATGTACATTTGTATATACACATATGTATAGTAATAAATAATCAAAGATCACTAATCCGTAGTTAAAAATCACTAATTAATAAGTTCAGTTCAGTTCAGTTCAGTTCAATTCAGTTCAGCTGAGTTCAGTCAATCGGAACAGACCCTATATATATATTTGAGTCTTACGTAAATCTAAGACACAATCTTTTGTTAGCTCAATATGTTAATGGTTTGGTTTACTAACCTATGCAGCATGCATTCAAGGATCCGAGTATAGACAAAACACGTACATGGTATAATATGATTATGACATTTTATAGTTTTTTTATTTTTTTATTTTACACTATTTACTTTATCATTTTATTGCTAATTGCTGACGAATACGATACCAAATTTAGGGCAGACAAAGCCAAATCAGATTAATTAATTCTCCAATTTTATTGGATATTTGTTTAATTTTATAATATTAATTATATATTAAGCTTGACGATCCTCGTTGCCTTAATTGTCAATTTCTTCCAAAAAAAATTAATAAAGTGAATTCTCTACTTAAATCTGCCAAATTGGCATGCAGCACAGCTGGCAAATCATGACTTAATTGTCCTATGTTTTGTTTGCATTTGGTGTAATAAACTAGCTCGTATAAATTAATAGTCACAAGATTTTTTAAATGACACAAACATTTAAAGTTAGATAAACATTGAGGTTTGTTTATATTAATCAAATTGCTAATGACAAAAATATCAATATTACGTACAGTTTAACTCATTGTATCTTCCAGGAGATTGATAATAGAAGATTAAACGCATTAGGAGACCTATGAATTTCAAGATTCAAATATCACAAATTTTTATATGCAGTCTGTTGTACCGTGCGGTAAGGGTTATTTGAATTTCTCGATCAGGGGTTACTTGAATTTTTGAGGTTAATTGAGTTTCTCGGTTAGGGTTACTTGAGTTTCCCGCTTAGGGGTTACTCAAGTTCCGGGGTTACTCAAGATTCTCAGCTAGTATGACCGAGAAACTCGAGTAACCCTTAACCAAGTGAACTCCTCAAGTAACCCCTAAGCTAATCAAGTAACCCCTGACTGAAAAACTCAAGTGACCCATGACTAAAAAACTCAGGTAACCTCTACAAAAAAAAATAAAAAAAATAAAAAAAAACTCGGGTAACCCTGCTGCACCAAATTGTTAACCTAAATAGCATCGTATTACCTTGTTACACAACACCTGGCCTTGAAAGTTATAAATTGGATGTACAACAAATATTGTACATCCGTAATAAAGTTACCCTAAAATGAGCACTAATTACACTAATATAAATAAAAGTTACCTTGACATAAATAAAAGTTACGAAGTATTTATGTTTTATTGATAAAAGTTACCCAAAATATTGTAAAAGTGACCCTAAATTTGATAAAAGTAACCCCCAATATACAGTAAATTATTGTATAGTACATCAAATGATATACAAAAGTACTCAACAATAATATGCTTTGATAAATACCTTTGAAAATAATGCATGCACTCAAATAACACTCTTCAATCGATCAGTATATTACTACTCATAAGATCCGGTTATATCTTACTTTTTAAAAGGTAGGGAAGGAGAATAGCGCGTATATCGCTAAGTCATTATGTTTATGTATATTTGCCAGTGCATAAGTGTTAAATCTTTGAATCACTCGTAGAAACATAATACTCGTACATATTATTAGTCCATCATAGTGCCTAGAGGAGTATGGTGTTGAGGACATAGGTAGGTTGTCTGTAGTTAGTATGCATATCCAATACTTTGTAGTCTTGGTTTGTAGGGTGGTCCTTGTGTGTCTTTATGCCTATACCCAAATAAATAACCATATACTTTTTCTATATATATGTGGACACAACTACAATTATTAGGAATGACAATGGGTCAGTTTCGAAACAAATGTAGAATAATCCTACAACTCAAATTAGATTAATATTCCGTAGCCAACAATAGTGTTTAAGTTGGTGGTTCTTCCGATCCTTGACATAACTGGATTTTAAATTATTTACTATGCGAAACTATAGCCCATGCATACAGCTTATTAGTTATGGACTATGGTTGATCATATTTATGTCATTCTTTAGAGGTACATGGAGAAGAGTGACTTCTTCTCAAATGATTATATGGTGATCACTACGTACGTCTCAAGTCTAATTAAAATGGTTATATGACTTCATGACTTTTTTTTTTTAATAATAAGATTGACTAATAAGTAATAACCCTTTCAACAATGTGCAAATTGATTAATCGAACACTCTTCATATATACCCTCTTTCACATAAACATGCTTTACGGTACGTATAACTTTCTTCAATGATGAAGTCTATAAATCTATTGTAGCCGTGAAGATGAAAACTAATAGCTAGTCGATCCAATTCAGTTGATTGTTTTACATGTATGATGATTGATGTTTTAGAACTCAAATATTACAATATAATTAATTTTGTCTTGAAATCATGGAAGAATGACGAATGGGTGTGACTTCTTATGCATTTATCACTCGATCTACTGAAAATGATTAAGATGTGATTCAAATTAAAGGTGAAAATTTATCTCATTGTTTTCCGGCAAACCTTAGGGAGTCGCCTAATGTTTCTAGTTTTCAATTTATGTTTTTCATTCCTATGTTATTTCCTATTTGTCACGGTTGGATCATGAGGGGTATGACGAACATTATTCTTTGTAGGATATATAATTAGGATTTCCTTATAATACATACATACAAAAGAAACAATTTAGTGAACCATAAATAGTCGTGCAAAATTGCCATGTAAACTCAATTATTCAAGCTAATAAAATGTGACTCCGATGATTTTGAGAGACATTTTGAGTTAATATATCATTCCATTTTGTTACTCTATATATAAATCTTTTATGTTACTTTAACCTTTTTTTTTTTTTGAAACCCCTTTTAGGGTGCCTTATATTAATAGAGTATCCGTCAATACATAAAGAGCAACCTCACAAGGACAGTGGTTCTCCCAAATTTGTTCAAAACCATAAGGCAAAATGCGGGCTAAATTATGAGCAACTAAAGTACCGTCCCGCTTAACATGGCACCATAAAACAGAGTTAAAGCTAGTAGAAGAAGATAGGATATCATCAAGGATTGCGTCCAGATCAGTGAAGTAGACTGACGCCTTCGAAAGCTTGGTGATGAGGGTCTGGCAGTCAGATTCAATTATAATGTCAGCTAGACCAAAGCGTTTGGCGAGTCTGATGGCCATTGCTACTGCTTTTCCTTCTGCAACAATGGGAGCCCAGTGAGCTCTTGTGCGACGTACAACAGAAAACAACACTTCCCCTTTCTAGTTCCTAGCCACGACGCCAAGACCTACCCACCCTTCAATATGCAGAGCTGCATCGCAATTAAGCTTGATCAGTCCTTCAGGTGGAGCTTTCCATACTTTCGTGCTGCTGCTGGGTTTCTTCTTACTGCTGCCATAAATTTTATGAGCATAATTATCACAGTCAGCAGCAAGACGGAAAACACGATCAATGATCATGGGATGGTAAGTATCCTTGCCATTGAAAACCATGTCGTTCCTCCTTGTCCATAAATTCCAAATCAGATTCTCACCCCTGCAGACCTTCTTTTTATCCATCTTGCTCCAGGAATCTATAAGCTCAAGGAAGGACATTCCAGCAGGCCATAGAGACATCTCAGTACAATCACATTCAACCCAAAGCTCACGCACTGATGGGCAATCAAACAAAGCATGTTGCACCGTTTCAGGACAACCAACACACCAAGGGCAGTCTGTAAACTCAATCATGTGTCTGTATTTGAGATATGCTCGTACAGGTAAGGTACCAGAACAGATGCGCCACAATAAATGCCTGACTTTCGGTGTAACCTCCAAGGTCCAGATATCAACCCAAGCTTTATGATAAAGGTCAAGGTTGCAAGATTTCCCTAACATGTATGTTGACTTCACAGAGTAACGACATTACAGAATCAGAGCCAGAATTAGTACTCAGAGGAATAGAGAGGATACTTCGTACATCATCTTCATTAAAAATGCGTTCGATTTGTTGTACATCCCACTCTCTTGAAACATGATCAATCAAGTTGCTCACTAAGGAGATCTCATCGTTGCAGGGAGTGGTAATGAACCTACTACTTCCATTATCGACCTAAGGGTCATTCCAAATATTAACCGTATATCCATTCCCTATTCTCCAAAGAAGCCCCTCCTTGATAAGTGCCTTCGAAGACCATATACTCCGCCATGAAAACCTGCCTCCGATACCCAAGTTAGCCTCAAGAAAGCTCTTCCCCACATAGTACTTAGCACACAAAACTCTGTTAAAAAAGGAATCCGGATTACTCGTGAGACGCCAAGCTTGCCGGCCTAAAAGCGCATCATTGAAAACCTTTAAATCACGAAATCCCATACCACCAAGGCATTTCGGAGTACAAAGATCCTTCCAACTTTTCCAATGTACTCTTTTTTTATTCCTCTCCTCTCCCCACCAAAAGCGAGCAATCATGGAATGTATGTCATCGATGATACCTACCAGAATTTTATACACTCCCATGATGTAGGTTGGGATGGCCTGGATGACAGATTTTATGAGAATTTCCTTTCCTACTCTTGATAATAATTTCTCCTTCCACCCCGTAAGTTTCTTCCAAATTCTATCCTTAAGAGCCGAGAACACCATCTTCTTAGACTTGCCAATTATGGTTGGAATCCCAAGATACTTCTCGTGTTTATCAACCCGTCGCATTGATAAAATTCCCAATAAATCTTCTTGCCTTGTTGAATTCACTCCTTTGCTAAAAGAGACATCCGATTTTTCATAGTTAATTTTCTGTCTGGAAGCTTGCTCGTATGTGTTGAGAATTTCAACAATTTTCGAACACTCCCTTCGGGTGGCCCTTGTGAAGAGTAGACTATCATCTGCAAAAAGAAGGTGGGAAATCACTGGCCCTCTACGACTGGCTTTAGCTCCATGAATAGAGCCATCTAAGACTGCTTTCCGCAATAAACCAGAGAAAGCATCAGCTACAAGTATAAAAAGATACGGGGAGAGGGGATCTCCTTGTCGGAGCCCTCTAGAAGGAGAAACCGAACCACTAACGCCCCCATTGACAATAAAAGAATATTTTACCGAAGTTACAAAGTCCATTATTATCTCCACCCACCTACCGGCAAAACCCATTTTCACAAGCAGTTTCTCAAGAAAATTCTATTCAACTCTGTCGTAAGCTTTGCTCATATCAAGCTTCATCGAAACCATGCCTTTTCTCCCTTTACACCTAGTTTTCATCTTATGGAAAAGTTCAAGAGCAACAAGGGCATTGTCTGTAATAAGTCGTCCCGGGACAAAAGCACTCTGATTTTCCGACACAATCCCAGGGAGAATCGATTTCAATCTCATTACAATTGCCTTAGAGGCAATCTTATATATCACATTACAAAGAACAATAAGTCTAAATTCTGTCATCTGAGTAGGAGATTTAACTTTCGGAATAAGAACAATGTTAGTATTATTAACAGAGCCAAAAGATTCATTACCCTGTAAGATATTACTAACAAGCCTTGAGACATCGTCACCAACAATATGCCAAAATTTTTGAAAAAATATAGCATGCATACCATCCGGTCCTGGGGCCTTGCAAGGGTGCATCTGACTCAGCGCGGCAAAAATCTCCTCCTTCACATAAGGTCGTAGAAGCTCAGAATTCATCTCCGGAGTGATGAGTGTATCAATCGATTCAAGAACTCTATCACAAACTTCATCCGATTGGGTCCCAGCCGAAAAGAAGTCTTAGTAATAGCTCTGGATGATCCTCTCAATGTCCTCCTGCTCCTCCTTCCAGACTCCATCTGTGTCATAAAGGCCTTTGATCTCATTTTTGTTTTTTCTATGTGAAGCCTTGTGGTGGAAGTAAGAGGTGTTACGATCCCCATCTTTGATCTCTGCTGCTCTGGATCGCAAATACCAGTACGCCTCCTGTTTATCAAACGCCTCATCAAGACGCTTCTCTACATTAGCACACCTGGTTAAGGATTCATCAGATAATGGTTCACCTTTTGCTTCTTTCAACTCTTTTTCAAGCTCATCTATTTGTTTCCCAAGATCATTGAACTTGGCTGAACTCCAAATTCGAAGGTCCCTTGCTACATCCTGAACCCGCTCTTCTACTCTTCCTACATTGCCACTCCACGCTCCCCGAACAACCTGCTCACATTCATTATCAAGTAACCAGTAGGTTTCGAAACGAAACCTTTTTTTCTTTTTCTTCTTTTTCTTGCGTCTGTGCATTCCTAGTTTCAGAAAAATTGGCGAGTGGTCAGACTTTTCTCGAATAAGATTCTCCACCAATGAGCTTGTGACCAAGTCAAACCATTTGGTATTAGCTACAAAACGGTCCAAACGTTCCCTAACAAGAGTACGCATTGATAAGCCTCTCTCCCACGTAAACCATTGCCCTTCATATCCCAAGTCACGGAGGTCACAATCTTGCAGTGTGTCACGAAAAGGAGTCATAACACTCCTTTCATTGTCCTCGCCACCCTCCTTTTCATCATAAGACAGAATTTCATTGAAGTCCCCCCCAAATAAAATCGGCCCTTCAAAATTATCACACAAGGTTCTGATCAAAGTCCAAGTCTTGCATTTATTACCTGTCTCAGGCCAACCGTACAAACCCACAAAACGCCAACATGTTCCACTGTCAGTTTTGACATCACCACATATATGATTTTGTGAGTAGGAAACAAGAGAAAAGTCAATAGAATCATTCCAGTAAATGCACAGACCACCAGAAAGTCCAACACTACTAACACTAAAAGAATACTGGAAACCTAATTGATGTTTTTTATTTTCAGCAATAATTTTATTGATTTTAGTTTCAGACAAGAATAAAATATCAGGAACAAGAGGATTGCACCATTTTCGTAGTGCTCTAACTGCCCGAGAATTAGCTAACCCCCGGCAGTTCCAGCATAAGGTACTCATTGCGAGGGGCAGGGTTGAACCATGTCAACCTCCGCCAGACTAGTAGCAAAAAGGAGCGTCCCAGGGCTAGATTTGCTTCGCTTCCCAAAGGATGCCACCTCTAAGTCTACATTAACAGGATCGTCAGAAAGTTTCCTCTTACCCGCAAGAATGTCATGGTCCTCCATAGAGCTGTCAAAATCTCTGTCAATACGCTTCCAAGTTCTCCTTGAGACGCCAACAACACTCAATTTCTCTGCTGTTCCTGCAGGCACTTGGCTAACTCCCTGATTGCTTTGGGTTTCTGTCAAAGGGAAGCTGGTGGTAGATGTGTCAACGTTGCCAATGGTCTGCAATGTGCTCTAGGATTGCTGCTTGTCGAAACCAGGTGGTACCAAGGGGGATTCATCAGCCAGATTATGCACCTCACTTGAGTTGGGAATTAGTTGTTCAATCCCCTGTAAGTTCTCAGCATTTTCCTCTGATTCAGTTTCCTTAATCAGAATTTTAGGACGAAGGACCACCTTGGAAGTGATAGGGTCAGTCACAGCTGTGAGGGTAATTTCCTTGCGTTTCATGTTCGAGCAATCAGCATCCTTCAAGGGCGTAGCAAAGAGCAGCTTGCGAGCAGCCCCAGGTGGACCCAATTTGATCGAGTCAGGGTCATTGTAACACATCTTGCGGCTTGAATTCCTCGAAGACAGAGAGCTCAACCACTTCTTCTCTTTCTCGCGGTCAATCCCTAAGGTTCTTGCTTTTTTTAAGGGTGAAGCCTTCAACCACGGGCCATACTGGTAAACCACCTCATCAGATGAGTTTGCACAGTCCTCCTTTGCCAAACATTCACGTTCTGTATGGTCTATCTTGCCACAATAGAAACAAAATTCAGCCAATCTTTCGCATTGAAAGTCAATCCACTTCGAGGATGAAGCACCAGTAGCAATGAATATTACTCTTCTCATTGGCTTGTTTATGTCTAAATTCACCTTAATTCTCATATACTCCCCCCCATCCCAAAGGATCAGTATCATCAAGTTCCAGAAACCCTCCAAGAATCTCACCAATGTCCTTCATCACAGTAACATTACGCCTATTGAAAGGTACGTCTCGCAATCGAATCCACATCGGGCAGTGAGTGAAAAACACTTCTGAGGGTTGTTCTTCTCCGCTTAATTCCTTCAATGCCAGCAGCTTATCATCAAAGAACCAAGGACAACCTTCGATAACTTTGTCCTTGTCGTCCATACAGAAAAATTGGAACATGAACAAATTTTGTTCGACCATCCTAATTGCGACTCCGTCCTTCAATTTCCATACATTCAGCAAGGTTCGTTTCATAGCTTCAGAGTTGAAAGGCTTGACCGTCCAGAGTTTCCCAATTAAGGTTAATTTCAATTGGTTATTTGCAATCGCCTATGTTTCCTCCTCCACGTTCGCTCCAACAATCACTCCTTCTTCTTCCGTCAATTGGAATTTCTTGAATTCTTTGATTAAATTAGACTCCATAATCAGAATGAGGGTAATCAGAATTGTGGAAAGGGATCAAGAATTTAATTGATTGCACTACGAAATACTCAACTACGATCCTTAGACAAGGACTCACTAAACCCTAGACGAGGGACTTAGGTTTCAATTATTTTATGTTACTTTACCCTTGTATATTTGTCGTTCATCATTTTTGCATATATATATCCCATTTATTAATCAGCCTCAATGTAATTTCACAACATAATTTCACAACACGTATGATATTAAAAAAAAAAAAAAGTAACAATCCGTAACATTAGGAATGTCAATGGGGCGGGGCAGGGCGGATGTTGGCCTTCCCATCCCCATCCCCACCTAAAATTTTCATCCCCATCCCCATCCCCGCCGCGGGTCCAATGTTCATCCCCATCCCCGCCCCGGCGGGTACAACTCCAAAACCATCCCCGCCCCACCCTCCACTTGGATATTCATCCCCACCAAAGACCCGCCTGATCCCCCACCTAAGACCCACCTAATCTCCGTCTCTTAAATACACAATCCTACGTAATTAATACGGATTATAATTAAAAAAAAAAACATTTTAAATATTACACACATTTTTGTTTATAATATATATATAAGTATAGTACAAAGTATTATAACTAACATTATATTTCACATTATTATTTTATAAAATAGTATAAAGTATATAATTTTGCTTGTTAATATATATAGACGTGGGTATGAGGAGGGGATGGGGCGGGTACAAGTTAAAATTCACCCCCGCCCCATCACCCATGGCGGGTATGGTTTTTATCCCCATCCCCGCCCCACCACCCACCAAATCGAGACCCATCCCCGCTCTAGTGGGGCGGGGATGGGGCGGGTCTCCTACTTGACCCGCCCCACTGACATCCCTACGTAACATCATTTGTGGACGCCACTTCATTTACTTCCTTGTAGTATCTTGATTAGGCATATTCATGGATCATGGGATACAAAAATTAATTAATTTGATGATGACGAAGGAACAACCAAATTGCATCCATTTGAAGAATAGGTAGCTTGTGGTACAAACCCTACGAATGAATTAAATTTGGTCCCAACAAGAATCGTACCGACATAAGAAAATTTGAGGCACCTAACTAAGACACAAAGCCACTTCGAAAATTCAACAAATTTTATGCTATACCCTAGCTAATTAAAAACCCTTTAATCTTATTAGTCCAAATGGTGAGTTATTGTGTGTTACATGTTATGCACAAATCAATTGATAATGTAGGCCAACAAATTTAGATTTTTTACGTATAATTTAATTCTCTAATACCGTTGTTAATTAACATTAGTACATTACTCATTAATCAATGATATAATATGTACTTAAAAGGTTGGTAAGATAGTATACAACTAACTATATTTACAAGTCTAATTGAGATTGTCTTCTGTTAAAATAGTTTAGTATTTTTGGAGTTTACTTTTGTTTTTTTTTTGAAAAAAAATTTGGAGTTTACTTTGTACTGCCTTGTACGTACGATCTATTGAAGATGAGTAATTTTTCTAAAAAAATTTAGTGGTGGTAGTAATGTTCTTGATGCTCTATTAAATCTATGCATATGATTGTGAGTTTTCTTCTCGGGCCTTCCTATAAAATGGGAATTGATTAGATTTTCGAGTGAAACTATAGAGAATAGATAGGGCATGTTCACTTCAGCTTAATTTCAGTCCAGTTAAATTAAGCTCTAATCAGTTCAGTTCAATTTCTAATTTTCTTCTCTCATAAAATATTCATTTTAGCTCTTTTCGATTCAGTTCAGCTCAATTCAGTAAATGTGAACAATTCCATAATGCTAATTATAGACTAATTTCATTCAATTTAATTACTTTGTGATTTGAAAAAATTCAGATAAGAAAAATAAAGTCTATTAAATATATCTTGAATACGAAGTTAACAAATTCATTACTAGTGCCATTGTTTGGGTCGACAACTCGACATGTGCATGTAATATGTTTGATTTTTGTAAGACAAAGAAGTGATTAAGGTGTTAAGGTCTTGGCCTGGCAATAGGTAGTTCAAGGATGCATCATCATTAACCAATAATATAAATAAAGTAATTAAAACATAAGTAAAAAGGTAACTAAATTAGACAAGTTGATCAGTTAGATAAGATAATAATATAAGGGTAAAAGAATGATGCATGTAATACAGCTATTGAGCTATACAAAACAAAAGCACCCAAAAAAAATACGAAGTACTTAACCTCATCTCGTTCTTCTTTTTTCTTGGTAGCTAAAATTTGAAGGAAAAAAAATGCGTTTGCCGGGAGTCGAACCCGGGTCTATTGCTTGGAAGGCAATTATCCTAACCGTTGGACTACAAACGCTAGTGATGTTTTTCATCTCGTTCTTGGCCAATTATCGAAAAATGTTTCTACACTAATAAGGGCCTATTCAGTTCATCTTGATTTCTTCGAGTTTAGATAAATAAGTTTTAATGGGGGTTAGCTAAGTTTTAAGAATCTTGCTAACAAAAGCCATCATGGCGTTGGATAAACATTTAAAATATTATCTAAAATGGTATTAATGTGGGAAAGCATGACAAAATCACGCATCGATCGGTGTAATTAACGTTACTTTTTAATTTAATCTTTCTACTTTTAGCTACCTTATCCAACGCCCCCGGGTATAGATTTTATCAAGTTTTAATTACAAGTAAATTAAGATTTTTTATATATATAAAAATTATAATGTTCAAATAAGTTCAAGTAAGTTTAGATAAGATAATCGAAAATCAAGTGAATAAAACATAGAAGTATTATAAATCACTTGCCTTAAAACACGCATGTTATATGTTTTTGCTTTATAGAATTTCATTGTATGATCTGATCACAGATATGCATGTTCGATCTATATCGAGATGATAATGATTGGAAATAATAATTTCACAAATTTTTATTATTTGTCTTTTTTTAATAATTGTTTAGATGAGAGGACATATTATATCATGAGTCTTTAAAGGCTTAAATTAACGGGAAGAAAAAAACAATATACACATTTTATACCACTGAACAACTTATAATTTTGTCATAATTTCAAATGTAGTACCAATTGGAGAAATATACATATAGTGAATGCTTTTCCATATGATAAGATTAATTGATAACAAAATCATACTCTGTACTAAGAATATACAATATACTGAATAAAATAATTAACAAAACAACCAATTAATAGCAATTGGAGTAAAAAGAGAATCCTAATTTGACCCGGATCATTTATCATCTAATAAGAAACCAAACTTAATTAAATTCCAAAAAATGTTTCCAATTTTAATAATTCCGCCGAATATCCAAAGGAGTTGTACGAGTAACTATAGTAGGTAAATGATGAGGCACAGGAGTGACAGCACTAGAACTAAAAAAAGGATCATTATCAGGCAAAAGCATTTTGGAGTTGAATAGTGTGAGTATGACCAAACTGAAAGTGACCAACATTGACATTGATGCTAGAATCAGCATTAATACATCTGCTATTTTTCCCTTTACTTCCTCTGCGTATTCTGTGGCAGCTATTGCTAACACCGTGATTGGGAACGAATATGCCCACCATGTCACGTTGAACCTCCTCATCGCTTTCTTGAATAGTAATGGCCTGCATACCTATTTCAAATTTTGTGTTTGTCATATTGATAGCGAAGATAATCCAAATGGATTTTGGATTTTATTCATTAGATATTTAAATGGTATCATATTTTGCCTAAATGATATTAATAATTGAGTTTAGGATGGTAACTCCTAACCCTTTTACTATTTACAACTGCTCCTTTTAAATCCCTCCATCTTTTCAAGCTACTAGTTTATGTTAAAGCTAAATAAACATTGAATTTAAGAAAACCTTATAATTATACGAGGCTTGGAAAAAAAAACATGCACAATTAGCTGGACAATTTGGACTGTAATACAGTTTGTACTTTGGCAAAAACTGTGGAAAATTTTGCATTAATTTCCACCGTCAAGTATACGTCAAACATGCTGTTCAACGACTATCTATAAGTACTTAAATGTGATAAGTCGACTTCACTCTCAATTGGACTATCTTATAACTTTATAAGGGGAAATGATTTTGGCACACCCTTATCTGAGATCACAGTTTTCTATGCTCTTCTCACATAGGGGTGTGCCTAAATCAATTTAGGGTGTGCCAAAATCAATTTCAGGTACCATTTCTACTTATTCAAATCACGAGATGTTATGTGATGTTAAGATGCATTTATATACTTGTATAGTTGTATGTATGATATTATTCAAACATTCGGTCTACTTATTGGGTTGAATTGGTAAATCTAAGTCTTTTATTTAGAGTTTGTTGTATTGATCTCGAATTCGACCAATCTACCTAAGATGGGACATATTAAAGGTTTTGATTCCATACGTGAGGTTTAATTCGATCTTCCCCTAACTTTTTTTAGAGGACACATCTACCTCCCCTGTGGAATAAATATTCTATAGACAAACCCATATTCCATCGGAAAAAACATAATACGAAGTAATAACCTTCTAGAAAATACTTCTACACAATTAAAAAAAAATTCTAAAGCTAAATTTACCTAAACAAATCCTTCAGGTTCATCCTTCACTTAGTTGTAACATCATATTATAACTCCCTTGTAGTCTCAAATTCACATGCTTTATATCATTGTATGAGAACATATGCGGTTTTTTTTTTTTTTTTTGTGAAGAGATAAAATTTTATACTTGCGAGTTACGACTAGTTGTAGTACTTCGTATAAAGATTACTGATACCCGGAACAAAAATTTACAAATAGTTGTTGTTGGTGATGATACGACATATATTCCATCAATTTAAAGCTAGGTAAAATGGTTTTAAAGCAAAGATATTGGAGTAAATAAAATCAATACTCTTCCTCAAAAAAAAAAAAAAAAAAAAAAAAAAAAAAAAAAAAAAATATCAATACTCTACTCTTAATTCAAACGTTTTAAAAACATACTTGTAGTTTAACAGTAGGGAATAAAAAAAATTAAGACTAGTACAGTTGTACTTAACGAATAACGACAACCTTGGCAGGTAGTCTTAGTAGGACCGTACCATCTTCCCAATTTTGCTGCAGTGATCACATAAATGATAAATCTATGTTAGGCCAATTCACGATATTGGTATACTTGCTCCGTTTTTTTTTTATATGCATCACTTAGGAATGCATATAGTTTTAGGAGATTGTCAAATGCGGGTCTGGGCCGTACCCGTAAACCAAACCAAGAGAGAGATAATTCACTTCACAAGTCCAAAGAGGTTCCATCCCAAAACCATATGGCAATAGGAGGAGTAGCTCATTAGCCTTATAAAGTGTTTACCTCTCTCTTCTTCAACCAATGTGGGATACTTACATGTGGTGACACTTGAGAGGTTTATTCTTCAACACTCCCCCTCACATGTAAGGTCCCTTTTAACTTTGTCTCATGTGATTTTTCGGGCTAGAGTGCTTCTTCACTCCCCCTCACACGGACCTACATATCGTGGGTCTGGCTCTGATACCATGTCAAATGCGGGTCTGGGCCGCACCCGCAAACCAAGAGAGAGAGAGTTCACTTCACAAGTACACGGAGGTTCCATCCCAAAACCATATGGCAATAGGAGGAGTAGCCCCTTAGCCTTATAAAGTGTTTACCTCTCTCTTCTTCAACCAACGTGGGACACTTAAATTATTTTATCATTTCTCTCTCTTCTATGTCCCCACTTAAATAATAAAATATTTATTCTCTCTCACATACTTTCTCTTTCATACAAATTCTTAAATGGACCTGGTTCACATTAATTCATTGTGGACCACTAACATCAGGAAAACTATGGTTGTTTTATTAGTTAAAAAAAGAGTCACTATAATAGAAAAAAGGTCTCTATGTTGAAATAAAAGTTATTTTGGTTATATATAGGCTATAAGAGGTTAATTTTTTTAATAAAATATTTTATATACCGGTTAATATGAATAATAAAAATCAATATGTTAAAATTAGGGTCATAACGTTATAATTTAAGTTCACAATAATATTAAACGTTATATTAGTTTTAATAAAGGTTATTATGTTAAAAATAGGGTTACTATATAAAAATTAAAGGTTACTATGTTCAATATAATGTTAGTTGCGTGTTTATAAACCTCGGGTCCACAATAATATTATTGTGGACCAAGTCCACGCAAGTCTTTTGTCTCTTTCATGGTCCCCATCATACTTTTATTATAATAATTTATTCATCCACTCACAATATTATATTTATCTCCTAAAACTGTGTGCATTCCCAAGTGATGCATATAAAAAAAAACGGAGGGAGTATATTTTATTCTTGGCAACGAATACTATGGACCATTTTTATTTATTTACTTATTGTTAATATCTAAGTATATGGCTAATAAGCTACAGCTAGAATACGGACTAATTGAATTTTTTTTTTTAAAATTACCATAAAAAAATTAATAATAATACACCCTAATAGTTCGGACTCTCCCGTTTCATATTATTTATAACGATTTGATATATATTAGAGAGAAAAAATATCTAATTATTGCAAATAATATAAAATGGATATAGTAATAAAAAATCTAGCCAGAGATTCTAAACCATGCAGAAAATGACAGGAACCTACGCAATCAAAAACGCCAAACCAGGGTGTGTTTTTTTTTCTTCTTTGAAAAATAAACAAAGTTAAAGAAAATGGTCAATTTATTGACCCGTACTTTGAAAGCAATATAATAGGCCGCAAATTCTTACCAAAGACATGAAGAGGAAGACAGATAGAAAGAATAGCATCTTCGCAGTTGTATCGAACTTTCCAGATATAGACCCCCACGCCAAGCTTGCCACCCCCGGCGCCGCGAAGAATAGGAAGAACACCGGTCTAAGCATTGCCGGGAGCTTATCGCTCCCCGACAACCTTTGATAGAGAGTCACAAAGAGCACTAAGTAATGTACCATTCCTAGGGAGAATAGTATCATTGCTGTCTCACTCCACCCCATTCGTGCCGCCGCTGTCGACCCCACTAGGTTTCCTATCACACTCATTTGACTCGTTGGGTTTGCCACCGCAGTAAGATTGTACCTGTATTAATACATGAAAGTAAGTTATAAATTTAACTTTTAAAACGTAGTTTTATTAAAAGAAAAAACTTTTAGGTGAACTTATACTTAGCCAATTTCACTTTTTGTATTGTTATAATATATATCACTTATTTTTGTTTAAATTTATAAAAGGAGATAATAATTTGAGTATATTTCCTCTGTTTTAAAATAATTGACATAAAAGTGAAACAGAAATCCAACCAATAAAAATGAGTGGGAAACAATGATACAAGTTTGATACACAAAAGTGAGACACTACATCTCCAAAAATATTAATAATTTGTTGTATATGTTAGTAGGTCATACTTTGTTCCTTTGGTAGTGAACCATTGGCCATAAATCTTGAGATCAAGAGCAACCACCGGAACAACAAGAGTCCACCAAAGGCTTAGGTAAACGCCGGTCTTTTGATCAACCCACGGCGAACACTGAAGGAGTAAGAGCCAAGAAATCCAAGGGGCAAAGAGGTAATTTACACCAACATGGTGAAGGAACTCGGCCTTGACCATGTTAAAGTGAAAGATACAACGAAAGAGATAAACCAAAGAGAGAAAAACAAGAACAACAAGAGAAAATGCCCAAAAAGACACAAATGTAATAGGGTGAAACCTATGAAAAAGATGTTGTATTAATGGATTAATAGTGTTATGACTAGTAGGTTCAATTAGGTTTTTCCATAGTAACGCTTGGCTTCCTAGGGACAATGTTATCCTAAAGTAGCCTGCATGAAACCTAGTTAAGATGGATGATATTGAGCGGATCATGACCGGGAAACATCGATGATGATCGTGGTTAGGAGGCGAGGAGGGGCCGGGACCGATGGCGATTAGGGTTGGGTGTGGAGGGAGAGAGGGGTTGTTATTGTGGAATTCCATGGATGTATGTTTTGTGTGGAAGGTGAGAATGGAATGTAATGTAAGAATAGTATGTAGTAGTATTTATAAGAAAAAGTTATATGAATGAGACAAATTAAAATTAATATTTCAAAGAAAAATAAAAAGAAAGGGTATAGCATGGAATTAAATAAAATGGTACTAGAAGAAGATGTGAAGCATGCAATGCAAGTTGGAAAATAAAGAGGATGGAGGAATTTGGGGTGGACTTGAATTGATTTATGGGGGAGGAGTTTGGTGGAGTACGGTACTAATCGTAGGTGGGAACCAGTTAAGGTGATTTTATTGCTGACGATTAAAGCAACTTCTTTTTTTGTTTTCAAAGAAAAAGGCGTGAATGTGAAAGCAAACTATGGAGTAATTGGCGAATAATAATAAAACTGTCTTTGATTGTCTTGGGTAAATGTTGCTTCCGTCTCGATTTACTTTGTCTTGGATGTATTTACGTAAGGTTTAGTCGTATGTAGCTGAAAAATAGACGGGTGGATAAATATGAGATTTAATTTTTGATGGAAATATTGATAAAAGTTTCTTTGAAAGGATATTAGACGATTAAATTGAAACATCCCAAAAGAAAGTGAAATTAGACAAGGGAGAAAATGTACATTGTTCAAGTAAAAATGCAAACATGAAAATGACATACTTATCGCATGGAGTCCAATGTGTATTAGGACTTTAAAATTATGGGTTTTGCCCTTTTTGGGGTTAGCAAAACTATATTGCTAGTTGCTAACATACAACAAGTAATAACATGTCAACAATGATTGTCAATTAATAGTAATTAAAATCATAGTGTAAAGATGATAAAGCAATTAATGGTAATCAACCCACAATAATCATTCACGACTTGAATATAAAGATAATCAAGTTGAACAATTGCTTAAATAGTTAAATTCATAAAGAAAGTTACCTCCCTTATCAAATGGACTTACTTCACCACCAACTAAGCAATATGGGCCATTACTCGCTCAATGGGCTTTATCGTAAGGACCATATTATAATTTTGGGCTTCTGCGTCTGGACCATGACACTATTTAGGTTTTTTTTCGTTTTGTGAGAACAACTTTTGAGATTGATTTTGTTCTCAAAAATCGTTCTTACCTATCAATAACTTAACGGTTTTATTTTTAAATACTCGTATCATCTTTGGTGATTATACATAAGATAAATTAGGGTCATGGAATATTTTGTTATGTTTATTTGTGAGCGAATCTCACACCTTAAAGCTTTACAACTTCTCTAATTCTTTGGAGACAATAATACTTTAGGAGATGGATGGAATCGAAACAAAAGAATATACTACGTATTATAACATGAGGTCAATCCGATATACTGTGTACACGATGCTGTAGGGTCATGTTCGAGTATGAAATGACAAAATTAATGAAATTTGGTCTAATCATGACATCACGTAAGCACAACATGATATATGATTATATGGGTTGGAGTCATGCTTGAATCATTTGAAAATTATGGTAAGACATATCACATAGAGTCGTAGAAAGCAGGAACATACCTTACTAATGCTAAACTCAATTGATTTTAGCACGAGGTATGAACTTCATTCATCTTTTGAGTGACATTTCGTAAAAAAAAATGATTAATAATATGAAGTTTTATGCCAATATCAAAAAATTGAACCATTCAATCAAATGTCTTACACATCTACCTTACAAATTGTGAACTTTGCATATCATGATGTCACGTGTTCCTACCCTTTTATTATCACTAACTTTTTCAGAAAACAATAACCAATAGCAATTTTCTATCCAATAGCAATTAGCCATCTTCATTTTAACATTAACATTGAGGCCAAAAATAATTTTCAAAATTACCAAGAAAAAACTCATACATTACACATTTACACGAGATTAAATCTAGTTCATTTCTAAAGCGCACTCGATAGAAAAATCCGAAAACGTCCCTATTACAAACAATTACATACCCCGCGCATCCAGACTCATAACCAAAACTGGGATCGGCTGTTAGAAGGTCCAAAGCCAGATCTATAAACCTCCTTCTTCTTTCTCTCTCTTCCTCACACTTTCTCTCACTAGAATGTCGAATTCCTCCTAAATCACCTCCCATTTTTCGCCATTTTTACATTAGATCTGAGTTTTCAAGCTCAATCTCACATTCTCCTTTTTCCTCAATCAATTCTAGGGTTCCAATTTCAATTTGATCCTTAATTCTTTCAATTTCGATCTGAAATCACCAATCCTTTTATTGATCACTTCTGCAAATTTATGAATTGATCGCTGTTCTTCTGGAAATTTGAATTGAAGAACAATGTTGACGAAATTCGAAACGAAGAGTAATCGAGTGAAGGGACTGAGTTTCCACCCGAAACGTCCATGGATCTTGGCGAGTTTACACAGCGGTGTGATCCAATTGTGGGATTATCGTATGGGTACTCTCATTGATCGATTCGACGAACACGATGGTCCGGTTCGAGGCGTCGATTTTCATAAAACTCAGCCTCTTTTTGTTTCTGGAGGTAATCTTATCATCTTTTGAGTGTCGGCGAGTTTTAATTTGAGTTGTTTGATGTTTAGATTGATGTACATTGGTTGATTGAGTTGAGGATTTTGCATATTTGATTCACTGGTTTGTTTAATTCGATGAATTTGATCATTTTTGTTCATTTTAGTTTAGATTCGATTGTATTGTATAGTGATTGTTTCTGGATTTTAGAGATCTATTGATTTGATTATTTGGATAGACCTGCATTTGTGTGATTTGTTGGAGTTAACGCGATGGATCGTAGACGAGTTTTGATATGGATTCGAGCTGCTCGTATGTGTGATTGATGAGTGTGAGTGATGAGGTGTGTTTATATATGGTGTGGATACTGCTTTTGTATTCGTATCTGATTACTGATGTGCATTGTATGACTGAGGATCTGCGTGCTTAAATCCGATTGCGTTAGGATTTTTGCGGATCAGTAGTTTGTTCATCGATCAATTACGATGGCTGCTATTGAGGCATCAGGCATGTCACTGCTTCAACTTGGCTTGAAGTTTATGAATCTTAACGGATCCGAAGATATGGTTGCTGGGCTGTTTACATACCTTACCAATTGAATGGTCATTCATTTGGGGTATCAACCTGATCTTTGTAGGAATGTAGGGAACTACTTACACTATTTAATAACCAGACATTGTTTTAGCCTGTTCTAAATAGTTAGTGTTATTGAGAACTATAATTAGTGCATTGTCTTTACTTTATTGTTCGGGTATTTGCATTTATATGATGGATTCTGTTCCGTGACTGGCTGCGTTGGTTTTTGTAGTTTCTTGTGCAATGTAACCTCTGAAATAAATCATCTTCCCCTGCCATTTTTGGATTTCCTTTTGTTATTTTTCTGCAACTCATTGATGTATCTTTTGATACACTTTATTTGACGGCTTTGCAGGGGATGACTATAAGATTAAAGTATGGAACTATAAATTGCATCGATGCCTATTTACTCTTCTAGGACACCTTGACTACATCCGTACTGTCCAGTTTCACCATGAATCTCCTTGGATTGTCAGTGCTAGTGATGACCAGACCATAAGGATATGGAATTGGCAATCACGTACTTGTATCTCTGTGCTGACGGGACACAATCATTATGTTATGTGTGCCTCCTTTCATCCCAAGGAAGATCTAGTAGTTTCTGCTTCTTTGGATCAGACAGTTCGTGTTTGGGATATTGGTTCTTTGAGGAAGAAAGGTGTTTCTCCTTCTGATGACATCTTGCGTTTGAGTCAGATGAATTCTGATCTGTTTGGCGGTGTTGATGCTGTTGTTAAGTACGTCTTGGAGGGTCATGATCGAGGAGTTAACTGGGCTTCTTTCCATCCATCTCTCCCTTTGATTGTGTCTGGTGCTGACGATCGTCAAGTTAAAATCTGGCGTATGAATGGTATGGATGTGAACGGTTTAAATTCCTTTTGTTTAGTTTATATTTTTAAAGCTGCAGATTTATGTGGAAATTTTGTTTGGAAGATAATTTTGTATAGCAGAAACTCAGAAAGCCATAGCTATGAGCCTATGAGTGCGCAATGTATTGTCAACTTTGAACTTGGAAGTTATAGTGTAGATAGTGGTAAATTATTTAACTAAACAATACTGTGAATTGGAAATTAATCAGCAACTCCACATTAAAAACTTATATATAACCAAACACAGTATTATGGCTAGGTCTGGCCTTACTTTATTACCAGGAACCTATCATTTTTATTTTTATTATATTTGTGTTTAATGACATTGGAGAACATACTAGAAGAATTTATCATGAATCATTAACCCAATTCACCACCCATCAAAAAGAAGTTTTATATAGTTGTAGTATTATTATAAGCTGTTCCCTGATCAGTTCTATCTATAATCTATATTTATGCAAATTTGGATGCATCTTGTGTGATGTGCAGATACCAAAGCTTGGGAGGTGGACACCTTAAGAGGACACATGAATAATGTTTCTTGCGTTCTCTTTCACACTAGACAGGATATTATTGTCTCAAATTCAGAGGACAAAAGTATTCGTGTCTGGGATGCCACAAAGAGAACTGGCCTCCAAACATTTAGGAGGGAGCATGATCGCTTTTGGATTTTGACAGCACATCCTGAGATGAACCTTCTGGCTGCTGGTCATGACAGTGGAATGATTGTCTTTAAGTTGGAGAGAGAGCGCCCTGCTTTTGCAGTTAGTGGTGATCTCGTATACTATGTAAGGGATCGCTTTCTTCGGGTTTTTGAGTTTTCAACTCAGAAGGATAGTCAAGTCATTCCCATACGTCGACCCGGTGCCAGCATACTTAACCAAAGCCCAAGAACGCTTTCTTACAGTCCAACTGAAAATGCTATTTTGATTTCTTCTGATATAGATGGTGGATCTTATGAACTCTATATAGTACCAAAAGATGGCTGGGGTAGGGGTGATTTGGTACAAGAGGCAAAGAGGGGTCTTGGCTGCTCAGCGATTTTTATTGCTCGGAACAAATTTGCTGTATTGGAGAGGAGCAGCAACCAAGTGCTTGTGAAGAACCTGAAGAACGAGATTGTGAAAAAGGTTGCCCTTCCTGCATTGACTGATGCTATATTTTATGCAGGAACTGGAAACCTTCTTTGCAGGGCTGAGGACAGAGTGCTGGTGTTTGATCCTCAACAGAGGTTAGTGCTTGGGGAGCTTCAGACTTCTTTTGTTAGATACGTTGTCTGGTCCAATGATATGGAAAGTGTTGCTTTGTTGAGCAAACACTCCATAATTATAGCCACCAAGAAGCTTGATCACCGATGCACACTTCATGAAACCATCCGTGTGAAGAGTGGGGCCTGGGACGACAATGGTGTGTTTATCTACACAACTCTTAATCACATAAAATACTGTCTGCCTAATGGGGATAATGGTATCATTCGGACTCTTGACGTTCCACTGTACATCACAAGAGTGTCAGGGAACACCATATTTTGTTTAGATCGAGATGGGAAGAATCGTGTTATCTCAATCGATGCAACTGAATATTATTTCAAGCTATCACTTTTGAGGAAGAGATTTGACCAGGTAATGGGCATGATTAAGCGTTCTGAGCTTTGTGGCCAAGCAATGATTGCCTATCTTCAGCAGAAGGGTTTTCCAGAGGTTGCTCTTCACTTTGTGAAGGATGAGAAAACTCGCTTTAACCTGGCCTTAGAAAGTGGTAATATAGAAGTAGCCGTTGCTTCTGCTAATGTGATTGATGACAAAACCCATTGGTATAGATTGGGGGTTGAGGCTCTTCGTCAGGGTAATGCAGACATTGTGGAATATGCATATCAAAAGACAAAGAACTTTGAGAGGCTGTCATTCCTTTATCTCATAACTGGAAATATGGAGAAATTGTCCAAAATGCTGAAAATTGCTGAAGTGAAAAATAATGTTATGGGTCAATTCCACAATGCTCTCTATCTGGGTGATGTTCAGGAGCGGGTTAAGATTCTCGAAGCTGCTGACCATTTGCCTCTTGCTTATATCACTGCCAAAGTCCATGGGCTAGATGATGTTGTTGAGCGTCTAGCAGCTGAACTTGGGGATAACATTCCTGAAATCCCAAAGGGAAAGTCACAATCTCTCTTGAAGCCACCAAGTCAGATAATCTGTGGTGCAAACTGGCCATTGTTGACAGTCATGAAGGGAATGTTTGATGGTCTTGATTATGCAAGAGATGCACAGGATGAGGATGCAGAAGTTGCAGAGGATTGGGTTGAGGCCTTGGAGATTGTGGAGGACTTGCAAAATGGAGATATTATTGCTGATTTGGATGATGAAGAAAGAGTACATGACAATAATGATGATGAAGTAGGATGGGAAATTGAGGATGATCTAGACCTTCCCGAGGTTGAAACTCCTAAGGTGACTAGCAACGGGCGTTCTTCTGTATTTGTGGCACCTGCTCCAGGAATGCCAGTGAGCCAGATTTGGACCCAAAGGTCATCACTTGCTGCTGAATGTGTTGCAGCTGGCAGTTTTGACACTGCTATGCGTTTGCTTTCCAGGCAACTGGGCATAAAAAATTTTGCTCCATTGAAACCACTGTTTATTGATCTATTTTCTGCCAGCCATTCTTACCTGCTTGCCTTTGCTTCCGCTCCTGTGATTTCTTTGGCACTGGAGAGGGGATGGACTGAGTCATCCAGTCCTAATGTGAGGGGTCCACCTGCTCTTGTTTTTAGTTTCTCTCAATTGGAGGAAAAGCTTAGAACTGGTTACAAATTAACAACTGCTGGGAAGTTAAGCGATGCTCTGCGTACCTTCACCAATATTCTTCATACAATTCCATTGATAGTGGTTGAATCAAGGAGAGAGGTTGATGAAGTCAAAGAATTAATCACCATAGTGAAAGAGTATGTTCTGGGCTTGAAGATGGAGCTGAAGAGGAGGGAGCTTAAAGACAACCCAATTCGACAGCAGGAATTAGCTGCCTATTTTACTCACTGTAACCTTCAGGTGCCTCATGTGAGACTTGCATTGCTCACTGCTATGACAAATTGCTACAAAGCAGGAAATCTGTGCACTGCTGCCAATTTTGCCCGTCGACTCTTGGAAACTAACCCCACTGTTGAGAACCATAGAAAGACTGCACGACAAGTACTCGTGGCTGCTGAGAGAAACATGAAAGATTCAACACAGTTGAATTATGATTTCAGGAATCCGTTTGTTGTTTGTGGGGCTACTTATGTACCTATTTACCGTGGTCAGAAGGATATCTCATGTCCTTATTGCAGCTCCCGCTTTGTGCCAGATCAAGAAGGCCAGATTTGTGCTGTTTGTGATCTCGCAGTCATTGGGGCAGATGCATCTGGCTTGCTTTGCTCTGCACAGGTAAGGTAGGACGATTGGCAGTCTGGTTGGAGCTGTTTTACTTTACGATTATAGGACTGAATTTCCTAGATGCAATTTCTGCAAAAGAGGTAGGAAATCGAAAATGAGTCTAGTTCCCTTAAATGTCCGGCCATTTTACATTTTCTTTCTAATTTTTTCTCTTTGTCACATATTTTCATACCTTGTCTCTGTTTTTAGTTGTTTTGAGTCTCGACTGTGATTTTGTGCAATAAACCATGAGAAATTCTTCCTAGGCTATTCTTTGGATTCGAGAATTAATATCCTGTGGGCAGGAATTAGGTACCTACTAGTCTACTACTAGTTGTACCAAGTTTGAAGGGTTTATTTCAACTTTTGTTGTCACAATAGATTCTTTTTCATATTATAGTTACTGTTATATTGCGATGTATTAATAGATTTTGTATATTTTTGATGAAATTCTTTTTCTAGTCGTATTTTATATGATTATGGACAGTTGAAGTTTTTTTGCATTTCTGTCATACCATATGCTGCATTGCTACTTGTATTTTATCATTTATCAGTTGAATTAAGTCTACATGGGAAATGGAGTAACTGAGTAAGCTGTACGTATCCTTCAATGGCGGCAAATCCTTTGTTCAGATAATATAGTTTTGACCATCTCCATGTTTGTTTGATTTCTAAACTCTAAAGAGTGATTTTTAAGTATGTATGGCTAAACATTTCATAACACTGGGCACAGTGCTGAAGCACAGCGTGCTTCTGAAGCCATTTGGAACTGAAATTGTCGCATGTAGCGAAATTTGCTACTCATTTTAGTTGCATCGTGTCGAACCTTGACATAATGTATATGAGGTGTACGGTTGTATCCTCGTATGGGGTGAAATAATACTAGAGGAGTATTAGAATTATATCCCTGGAGTATTTTTACATGACAATACCAATATACCATCACGGCATCTCCTAATCTTCCAGTTACAGGATTACAGTTTACAGCAACTTCAAACCGCTATTGTCCATAGAATTTGGGGCTATTGTCCATAGAATTTAGGCTCGATACCTGAGATTCAAAATGTGTGAAGTCTCATTTTAGGTTCAAGGCCAACGGACGTGTTTGGATGAACCATTTATGTACTGGACTTGGTAAAACAGATAAGAATATAACAACTATTTACTAAACACTTTTACGACTATGTAATACAAGAAGCTAGTCCAAGCAAATCATACAAACATGAAACAACTAACCTTTTGTCGTCAAACAACAAATTGGGGACCTGAATTTGGGATTAGGATGCAACTTCGAAGCTACCAACCCCACATTATACAATTCCCAAACGAAATGCAATTTTTTGTCTAGAAGTCATTCCATTATCCTTTAGAAAAGCACTAGTTTTTAAGAAGCCTATAAAAAGAGCCTTTACATTTTAACCAAATGATAATGATAAAACAAGAAGCTAAGAGTTAGGTTAGGCTCTTGTTGTAAAGGTCATGTGTGTAGGCACGTGGCTTTATGAGCCAACTTATTTTATACCTTAATTCATACACTGTAACAGGTAACACCCAATACCCCAATTATTTACCTCTAAGAGTAAAACCCTATCAATTCATATTATATTAAACTTTTTTAAAAAAAAAAATACAATCTTTGTTTCATTTTAGTCGTAACAAATGAGATTTTTTTTAGACATTGGATCAGCGCATGTATGTATGAATGGCTACAACATATAACCGCTTGTAAAAGAACAAAATAACTCTATAACACTGATCGATGAGCCCCTGTTATACTAACCAAAAAGCCCATATAACACTACTACTAACCAAAAAGCCCATATAACACTACTCGAGTAATATGTGTAATACTGACGAAATAACCCCTATAATATAACCTCATAATGGCATGGGGTGACCGGCCTCATATGAGAATATTTGTAAACCGATTTGTAAACATTTATCCTTTATTTATTTATTTATTATTATTAATCCGTATTAATTTATACGAGTACTTGTATTGAGTAACTCTCTTGATGATTGGGAGTTTGGGACTTCTTCACATGAGGAGGACAACACTATGATATTATGTGAGAGTATATGATAGGAATGTGGGGTCCATTTTATGATTTTTATCATAAGGGGACCATTTTTATCACAAAATTCTGCCAAATAATGAGTAGCTGAGAGTTTAATTGAAAATAGTTCAAAATTTTTAGGGGGAGTTAAAAGGGACTGAGACATATGAACAGTAGTTTCCATTTATGGATACTATGTTTGGTTATAAGTTCAAGGTATACTTCTTATGCATATCTCATGAAAACAAAGTTTGCTCTTTCATTCAATAGTCTTGTTATTCTTTGCTCTTTCATTCAAGAGTTTTGTTATACTCCTTTCCTTTCTTAATTCTTATTAATCAACTCATTCAAATATTAATGTTTTATAATGTGTATATTTAACTTTAACTAACTTAAAAAAAAATAATAATAATAATAATAATAAATAAATAAAAAATTGCTTGAGCAAAGAGTAATTATACCAATAGTGATTAATTTAAGCAATTGATGTTATGCTAAGTAATTACACCAAATGTGTATTTCTCTTGTCCCATACATGCATGTTACATACTTGTATATAGTTAGATACTTAGAAGTATTGTGTAAGTTGAAGTTATTGTAATTTAGGAACTAGGAAGTATATATATATAATTGATGAATCTCTTGAGATTTCCTGGCTTAGCTAGCAAAAGGATTGATTGGGATTATCTTCTATCTAGCTTCATGTTAATAACTTAGGGCCTATTCTCATATGTTTATTTTCAGTTCAGTTCAGCTCGGCTCCTAATTTCCTTCTCTTATAAAATATTCATTTCAGTTCAGTTCAACTCAGTTCAGTTAGTGTTATGACTAATGAGATAACGAGCTAATGTGGTTAATGAAGCTCGACATTATCTTTTATTTAAACTTTATATGAGAATAGTAAACAGATTACACTAGTCTGATCAATGAATTTCAAGGTCAGTTATATGTAACAAACTAACACTACTCTGTACATGATATCGAACTTAATAATTTTATACATATGATCCCTTTCATGAAAGCAAACTTAATTAGTACATTATCAAGTTTTTTTTGTTTAAAAGCTTGTTTTGTTCTAAATCATCAAGAGCAAATAAAAAGTTGGCATGCAAAAAAGTATCTACATATATATTGGAATGAGTAATAAAACAGTCAAAAAAATAGCTGTGTTAAGTAACCAATTTTTTTACCTTTTATACCCAAAAGAGGAAAGAAGATAGGGGGAAGGGGGGTCGTCTTGGGGGTGGATCAAGATTTGAGCAGCTCACAACGTCTTTAATATAAGTTGATAAAAAAGGTACAAAAAAAAAAAGTTATAAAGAATCTAATCAAACTAAGGAGAAACACCAAGAAAAAGGGATTTAGGATTCTTTAATTAACACAATATAATGCTCAGATTGGAAATTTTCAATTTGCACTTGAAAGGTTGATGTGTATGCATTGCAGCCTTTTTATCCAGCTGTTTATTACCCTAAAAAGATACCACAACCAACAACACTCCATTTTCATTGTCGTCTACTATCTCACTTTGTATCTTTTTTACGGAGTACATCTTTGATGAACCTATTTGATACGAGATTTTGTTACTGTGTATGAATAATATTGTATTAGATATTCAGATTAATTAGTTCATGTTGTTTTGTATAAACTGTTTGTAAGAAATCGAGCTAGTGCACGTGTACTTTGTTTGATTAATCCTTGTAGTATGAAGTATCAAATTAGCATGAAAGATTTCTGATAATTTACTTCTTGGACGTTAATTAATAAACTTGCATCATAGTCGACATGCATGCATTTATGTCACTCAATAATGTACTTAGTGATAGAGTATATAACATAATCCTGGACCTCAACCATTAGCTCAAGAACATATACTCAAGTTAAAGTTAGGTTGGATGTATGAATCTTAAGGACAATATTAATTAGTTGTTGCTAATTACGGATTAAGCATTTGATTATATTTGATATTATTGTTTTAAGAGAATATGAAAGTTGAATTAGATGAGTCTGGATTCATAGGAAGTCTTTGTTTCCACGAAATTTCATACTATATGATCAAGATTACTAGTCACTTTACAATATGATCAAGATTACTAGTCACTTTTTTTACCACACACACAAAAAAAAAAAAAATACAAAACAAAAAACAAAAAAAAAAAAAAAAGATTACTAGTCACTTTACATTTTTACAACCAAAGAGTAAAAACCAATTATATGTGCCTTGTATTTTAGTTTCTTTCTTGTAGCTTAGGTTATAAGTTGCTCTTTATTTACCAATTTCTCTTTGTCAAAAAAATAAAATAAAATAAAATAAATAAAACCAATTTAATAGTATTTATATATAATACTCCGTATATGAAAGAATCGTTTTCATTCATTTACAATTTCTAATTTTGATATTGTTATAAACTTACAACCATTTGGATGGTTAATTGGTTATACATAAAGTATATAATTATCGTATAGGAAAAATTGCCCGCAATAATCCGACCTTTTGTCCGTCCACTGAAAATAATCCCACTTTTGGATTATTTTTTAATAATCCCACCTTAACCCCCCCGATCTTTTTTATTGGTCCCAACCGGTTAGTTAACTTGTTATAGCAAGTTACTAGCCACGTGTCGGCACCCAATTAGTCCAAAAAATAATTTTTTTTTAAAAATAACAATTAATTAATTTAGAAATCACCCACCAGCCAAACCACCTCCCCTGCCACCAATCCGGCACGTCGGCCTCCCCTGCCACCAATCCCGACGCGCCAGCCTCCTCTGCCACCCCTCCCCTGAACCACAGTCGAACCCCCTTCCCTGAACCACCCTCGAACCCCTCCCTCCCTCACGAACCTCCACATGAACCACCCTCGAATCCTCACGAAACCAAGCCAACCCCCAACCGGCCAACCCCATTCACGCGGCTCCGGCTTACCCTCCCCTCCCATGAACCACCAATCCTCTCCCTCACTCCTACCCCCGTGAAAACCCAGCCCTTAAACCCAGGCTCCGTCCGCGAAAAACCCACCAACTCCCTTAAACCCGACGCGCCGATTTCCCCATCCCCATATTCTGGTCGCGTCGCGTCTCCCCCTTCCACCGTTTCCAGCCGCGTCGTCGTCGTCGTCCATAGAGGAGGGGTTGGGTTAAATGGTTAATGTGGTTAAGGGGTTGGGTTAATGGGTAATTGGGTTTAGGTTGGCTTGGCTCGGTGGGATTCCGGTCAGCTTGGTGGTTTCAGGTGTGGGTGGGATAGTGGTTCTAGGGTTTAGGTTGGGTGGTGGTGGCTGAATTGGGGTGGCTTAGGTGGCGGTGGTGGTTTTTTTTACTACTTTTTTATTTTTATTTTTTTGACTAATCAAGGAGCGACACGTGTAAATTCTACTTTTTTAAAAAAAAATTACCGACTCAACCGGTTCCAAGTAAAATGAGACCATTTATAGCGGAATGGGTATAAAAGTGGGATTATTTAAAAATAATCTAAAGGTTGGATTATTTTCAGCGGACGGCCCAAAGGTGGGATTATTCCGGGCAATTTTTCCTATCGTATATAATCAACATACAACGTTATTTTAATTTCCTATACATGCATATTTTTATGTAGGTACTAATGTCGTACTCCATATTACTTAGGGCCTGTTATTTTGAATTGAAATTAGATCATTAGATGAGATCATATCATATCACAAAGTTGATTCTCATAATACAAAGTGTTTCATTTATCATGTATTGGAATTAGATTATTAGACGAAATGTATACATCATAAAGTTGATACTCATAATATTTTATTTATTAAATATCAATGTAAAAAGTCTTTGTCAAGGGAAAAAAAGTCAAAAATTGGTCAAACACTCAAATAATATATTCTAATTAAACTAGCTAGAATGATTTAAATCAAACCTTAACAACTTCATCAAACATGTTTTTTCTAAATTATGTGACGAGACCACAACTTCATCACGACTTTAGTTCTTTAGTATGTTTTTATATACTTCGTATTAGTATATACTCGGTAACACTTAATGAATTAATGATGTACTTCTATGGAATATTTATTTTATTTCAATTACTAAGTACTTTTTTTTTAAAAGCAATTACAAAGTACTTTGTATAAATTTAACGATGAGTTTAATGAGCCTAATTCCCTAAATGCCATTGTACTACTTTGCTTCAACACCACTCTTTCTATTTTAGGTAATTTTGTCTTATTACATTAGCTCCACATCATAAAATAAATAAATAAATAAACTAGAATAAAACAAATTCTCCACAAAAGTATAGGAATTTAATATATGCAAGTAAAAAAGTTAAAATTTATTCTTTAAAAAAAAAAAGGTGAAATTAAAAATTTAGGGAAAAAAAATGAATGGAGAAGTCTGAATTACTGTAGAGAGTCAACGGAAGAAAATAAAAAGGTGAAAAATAAAAACAGAAGACACTGGGCTCGAGGATGAAATCCCTTCTTCACTCCTCAATCATCTCATTTACATCATTTCACGTCAACATTTTTTCTGTAAATTAAAATTAAAATTAAATACCCCTTTTTATTTATTTATTTATTTATTTATTTTCTCAAAAGAATTGCAACAATCATAAATTGCCTTCAAATGGTTAAAATTTTAGCAGCTTTTCTTTTTAATCTTTAACTCTCTTTTCCCTTTCTAAACGACAAGCATTCAGCCATTCACCCAATTTCAGGACAAAAGAAATTTATTTTCGTGCTTTATTTTACTCATTTTTGTTTTGTCCTCCGATTTTCTCCTTATTTGTTGCGCAAGATTTGAACATGTGACTATTATGAGGCTATGATTTTATGTTAAATTAAAGGATTTAATCATAATATATACTTCCTCCGTATTTTTTTTATTGCATCATGGGGTTTTGGGGGCAAAATTTGGTATTGAAAAAAAGTAAGAGAGAGAAACGTAAAAATACAAAATTGTCCATGTAATGTAAGATAAAATAAAAAGTAAGTGTGAAAAAGTAAGGACATGTTGGGTATTTGCAGTGTGAACATAGATATTTTTTATCCTAAAATAGAATTGATGCAATATTTTGTAAACTTTCCTAAAAGGCAAGTGATGCGATATTAAAAGAACGGAGGAAGTATACTTTTCCCGTTTCTATTTACTTAACTAATATTTTTTAAATGAAAAATGTCGTATTACTTGACCATACTATATGTAGTAAGATTTTGTGGATAAATTCTCTAAATTACCCTTAAAAAGTGCACATTGGAGTAACTTTTGGAGGTAATAAAGGGAGTCATGGGCCAATTAGCCAAATTGATATAAAAGTTAACACTTTTGTGACATATTGGTATTAAAGTTATCGCGGCGACATATTGGTGTAAAAGTTAGCAAGTTGTGATAGATTGGTATAAAAGTTAGTCACCGTATTAGAGTTTGGTTTTTCATATATGTTAATATTGTATATTTGGAAAGTTTATCTTGTTTAAGAGTTTTAGGCAAGTTAGGTATTCTATTGTATATTGGTATATATTTGTGTTAATATTGTATACAGTTTTTGAGTGTTCCTCAAGTTTCTCATTAGGATGCGGCCATTCGTGTCTTGCGCTATCTTAAGGGTAGTCCGGGACAAGGTATTTTGTTGCGACCTACGAAGGATTTGCAATTGACAGCTTTTTGTGATAGTGATTGGGCGGCATGCCCCTTGAGTCGGCGTTCTTTGTCAGGTTATTTTGTTTTCCTAGGTCGCTCCCCTGTTTCTTGGAAGACTAAGAAACAGCCTACTGTAGCCACATCCTCTTCTGAAGCTGAATACAGGTCTATGGCTTTTACTTCTCGTGAGTTGAAATGGTTGAAAATGTTGTTGTTTGTTCTTGGTATTAAGCATTCAAAGCCTTTGCAGTTGTTTTGTGATAATCAGTCGGCTTTGCATATCGCTAAGAATCCAGTGTTTCATGAACGTACGAAACATATAGAGGTAGACTGTCATTTTGTTCGTGATGAGTTGATCAACGGTAATATTTCTACCTCATATGTTTCGACAAGTAATCAGTTGGCAGATATTCTCACCAAGGCTCTTAGACGGCAACAGTTTGGTTTTCTCTTACGCAAGTTGGGCATTCGTGATTTACATGCTCCAACTTGTGGGGGAGTATTAGAGTTTGGTTTTTCATATATGTTAATATTGTATATTTGGAAAGTTTATCTTGTTTAGGAGTTTTAGGCAAGTTAGGTATTCTATTGTATATTGGTATATATTTGTGATTAATAGAATACAAAAGGCTAATCCGTTTTCTCCCATATTTCTCCACTTTAACACACCGACAACATATTAGTATAAAAGTCAACAAATTGATATAAAAAGTTGTGACATTTCACCCTTCTTTTCTTGCCATTAATTCACAAATTGCGACACACATTTTAAGGGAGATATTAGAATAGATAAACGGATAAATTAATTCACAAAATTTTACCACTGATAAAAAGAAAGGAATAAGTTGATATGGATTAATTAAATTTCATAGCTTAATTCATTCGTTTACCTAATTTTATCATCTCCTTAGAAAACATGATAAAAGGTGTTGCAAATATGAAAACAGAGGAAGTATACAATACAGTTCTTAATTATATATATTATACTACCTCTGGTTCAATTTACTCGCAACAAAGGAATATTTTATGTCTCACAAATAATACCCCTTTGTTGCTAGTAAATTGAACCGGAGGTACTATTATTATTCATAAGAATTATACTAATCAAAGTTACCTTGGCAAATACTATCCAACAACAAAAAGACGATCCAAGGGTGAATTTTGGGGATGAAGCTATAAATTATAATAAGATTAAATATATATATATATACGGGTATATTTTTTTTTTAACCTTATTAAACAATTCATTTCAATTAAATTGCTCTCTTAAACAAAAGTTTACAAGTCAACTATAGAAAATGACTCCAAAAGAAAGAGACAAAATAGTTAAAAGATAGAGATAAAAGCGGGGGACTAAATTCTTCTTTCTCGGGCCCTTAAACATGATATTTCAATTATTATTTCTTTAATTCACTGAAATTCTGTGCTAAAATATAAAATTATAAATAAAAATATTTATAGACTTCACTACTAAGCAAATAATCAAACAATGGACAAAACTAAAACTAAAAAAAAAAAGTAATTGAATAGAATCTGTCAAATTGTCACAATTTGTGTAGCCTCGTGTACGGCTTGTTTGTGGCGTTAGGCGGCGTAAAATGATTTCCGTACTAAATTAAATTAATTACTAATGATAATTAATTTGATGCTAATACTAACTTTAGTGAATCAATCAAAGGATAATACGCCAGTTGTCTTGTGATTTGAGGGATTCACGTGCTGATTCATAAAAGTTGGACCAACCTTGTAATTTTCTTGGCCTTGTGTTTCAATGTGGTGCCCATCATGTTACCACTTTAGTAACCTTTTTGCTTACCTATATCTTTGTTTTAGCTTGTCATTGTTTAAGGTTTTGATTTTGCTTAACATTAATTCTTAGAGGGGTATAGATTAGTATCTATAAGTGTGTATGATGACATCAAATGCGCGATGTGTAATTTTGTCATATATTTAAAGATACACTCCGTATTACACTGGTTGTAGCTATCGTGTTTATAAGTATGAAGTCGAATTGTTAATGGTAAACAATTAGGACATAACCAATCCTAAACGTAGCTAGGAAGCTTATATCATCTAATTTTTGTAATGCCAACGTTTAACATGTTGATTTTGTTATTGTGAAACATGCAATAATACATCAGTTTTTGATTGATCTACACCAATGTCAATAAGATACTTTTACCCTCAATGTGTTGTTTAAAATGATGATTAGAGGCTTTAGAGCCATAATCAAATTAAAGTTTTCTTGTCAAAATGGGTCTATAATAAGAATTTGCATGTTTCAGAGTATTTCAATTTTAGTTGTGTTAGATTTGAATTAAGGCCCCGTTTGGTTTAACGTAAAACATTTTCAATGGAAAATTAGTTTTCATGGAAAACATATTTTCAAGGAAAAACACAATTGCAAATTAGTTTTCCATTGTTTGGTTGCATACAAGAAAAGTCCAAGAAAAATAAAAATAAGAGTGGAAATGTAGGGATGAATGAGAGGGAAGTAAAAAAAGAGGTAAGGAAGAGAGAGGAAAATGTGGCTTCCCTTGTTTTTGGAAGGAAAATGTTTTCCATCATTAAAGATGGAATTTTCCACCCTTGAAAAATTGTTTTCCGCTCCTTAACAAACCAAATAAAGGAAAATGGGAAAAAAAATGGAAAATTCATTTTCCATGAAAACCTTTTACATCAAACCAAACAGAGCCTAAGTATGATTATATTTTGCACAACATATAAATCAACAAAAATGGCCACTTGAAACAAAATTGTAAAATTTCAAATGTTACAATTAAAAGAGGATTGATGAAGTATTAATGAACAAGATGATGATCAAAGTGGAATAATATTGGAATGGAGCACATATATTCAAGTAGAATTAGAGAAAACAAAATTAATATTTTGAAATGCTACTCGTACTATAAATTAACATAGTCTATCACTCCTCCATTCTTTTTATCACTCCTATCCATTATCGTAATGCATCAATTTTCATTCTTATAATAATGTACTCGTAATATATACTCCCTTCATTCCTTATTTTTTACCCCATTGCAAATTATGGGTCAAACTTTTAAAATTTTGACCATGAATTCTCGTTATTCTACGAGTGATAATATATTTTAGTGGAATCTTGTTAGAATCGTCTGATTATATATTTTATTAATATTAAATTTTTATAATTTTTACGCATATATAAATGAAGATATATATACATTTGAAGACACGTCTTGAAGATGATAAAAAGTCAAATGAGGTAAAAAATAAGGGACAGAGCGAGTAACTTATACTACGGAGTAGAATGAATAACTTTTAGTGATGTTATCATCCTAACGTAAACAGTCACATACTATAGCTATAGGTTAATTGATTCATGTTGTCAAACAAAGTTGACCTCTAATATGGGAGTGGATTGTTAACCAAAACCAGCTGGTACGCTGATAAGTTTTAATTAAATTTTAACCATTATATTAATCACACTGAAATTTTATCTAATGATGAATATAGGTCAACCTTTCAATAATTAGCCCAAGAATGTAGAGATAGGAACATAGATTGCTACCCTATAAAAGCAATACATGAAACGTCTCGTTTCAAGTCATGATATTACACAAATTAACACTAATTAATTACTTCCTTTACTTCAAATTAAGCGTAACATTTGACATTACTCGAAATATAATCATGTGAGATATGACTTGATGATTAGCATTTACTATTACTCTGTAATATATTTAATTAGGTGTTACGTTTAATCACAAAATTTTGCAATTTTGAAACATGTATTTGTTCCGATATGAACAGGGAACTTGTACGACTGTGTTTGGGGCTAGTTTTGATTTTGTGTCTAGATTGAACTTTGAACAAACAGTCAACGTTAATAAGATACTCTTGGGGATTGTCATAGTATAGGAAAAATGCTCTAATGATAAAGTTAGTTCAGTTCAATAAAGATATAATGCGTAATTTGAGTGATTTAGGGCCTATTCTTTTACGTTGAAATTCAATTCAGTTCAGTTCAGCTCAGCTCCTAATTTCCTTCTCTTATAAAATATTCATTTCAGTTCAGTTCAGTTTAGTTCAGCTCAATTCAGTTCAGTTCAGTTTAGTTCAGCTGAGTTCAGTCAATGAGAACAAACCCTTAGTCATTATATTTATAGTGAATTGTGAGGATACATTTATATAATACTAAAAGCAGGTGCCACGTGGGTATCTTGTCAAGTGGATGATAGATGTCCACGTGGCCAAAAGCAATTGTCTATGCATGTGGATCTAGTGAATAGGCCGATATGGATATACAAAGTAGGCCGATATTATACATAGCCCAAAATTATTAATATAACTCATTTATTCAATTCATAACAACACTTGGTAACATTCCATATATTGAAACAAATTTATCACCTCAATTGATATTATTAAATCTTGTATATTAATGGAGTAATAAGATTTTAAAATGAAAATTTAAAAAACACAAATATTAAACTTAATTTGAGATAAAATAGTAAAATAATCATCAATTTCCTGCAAAATTTCAGTGAAAAGGGTAAATACCTTTGAAGAATTTGGATTTTTTTTTTCTTTAAAAGAAACATAAAAGAATTTATATTTTATTTTTATTTTTTTTTTTGAAGAAAAAAAATGAGCAAGAAAGTGTGGAAAACAGCCTCCAGTCTCAAATCCACCAAAAATTAAAAGTATTAAAAAATAAATAAACAGAGTTAAAATAAGTAAATAAAATAAGGAGGAAAAATAAGTTGATAGAAAAACCAGCCTTATGTCTCTAGAAAGGAAAAAAAAGTCAGAGAACAATACAAAGATCGAAGAAAAAGTGGGTCCAATTATTTTTGACGCCTGTCATAAGATCACCGGAGCAGGACACTGGCAGCCGTCTGATTACATTTTCCTCTTTTGTTATTTGCTGGATTACATTTTTAAGATTGTGATATTTTATCCATTTTGACCTACTTAATTAACACACAAATTTAATTATCAACGTAGTAATAAATTAGAAAAAGATACGGGAGTACAAGTTAAATTTTATTGCTATGTTAGCCCCTCTTTACTTTATCTTACAAAAATAATCTTCTATTTAATAAAAATAAGTGTATTTTAGCAAAAATATTTTCAATGGGGTAAAAATTATAATTTAAAGATGGTCTGAAAAAAATAAAAATAAACAAGATACATAATAGGAATTTAATAACAATAATTTAAGTTTAGTTCTGTAAAAAAAAAAAAAAAATTCACAAAATATTAGAATATTTGGATATCCAAAATTACTGCTTGGATAGACTAATTGTCATTAAAATTCTTGATTTAAAAATTATGATATGATACACTCCGTACTAGCTATCTATTCTACTTAAAAAAAAAAAAGTTAGCTATTCTAATACTTCCTTTTTTTTTTTTGACGCATACTAATTTTAGTATTGTTTGCACGTTCTTCTTTAATTTAATTGCATGTTAATATAATCATGTATTAAGTAGATCAAGTATTAAGTTTGTCTCCTACTATAAATTCAAAATATCAAGTTTTTACTGCTTTTGTTATATGTTCATTAAAAGTTATATTGTTCATCAAACAAATGTGTCAACTAAATAGAAACTAATAAAGAATATATAGACTTCTAAAATACTTGCTACAATCACAAGGTAAAGTTCACTAATTAAATTCAATTCAAGTGAATAAAGTTCACTAATACAATACCCAATGAGCTCAGTACTTTGGAAAATTCCAACAAAACTACAATAGTCAAAAGCTGTTTTCATTAGTCTTTGAGTTTAAATCACAAAAATTTACCAATAAAAAGTAATACTACGTAATTAATACAAGTACAAATCTTATAATATATACTTGGTATAATATAAAAGGGTATTTCAAGATGTCAAAAATGAGTTGAAATTAAAAACTTCATTAGGGTGTGTTATATTTACCTGATTTTTACTTATCTTAACTTATTCGAAAACCCTTATTAGAACTTATTTTTAGTTATAAATTTAACTTGGGTAGCCCTGATTAACCCTTTTCACAACTTATCTGAACTTGAATCTCAACAGAGATAAATTAAAACAACTTGTAAGAAGTTAATTAAGGAGAACAACAAGAAAAAATCAAATCAAAGAAAATTTATTAATAATAATAATAATGATTGTAGAAATAATCCTATTGATACATAATTGAGTCACCAATCATGCATGCACTGTGGCGTTGCGGACTTGCGGTAAGAAACTTAAGGGGGCAATATGCCAATATCAATGCTTGAATTTATGTATGTTCTCTTGTGCATTAACCTAAAATTCACTAATAAATTATGCCCAAATACGTATTATGTACAATAATTTAATACTCCCTCTGTTTTTTATTAGAATTCCATTTTTAACGTTTTTTTTACTCACATAATAAAGAAAAATGAGACTCTAATAAAAGAACGGAGGGAGTAGTAATTTATTCTTGTAAAATCTTGCTAATATATGTAGACGTATATGCATAGGTCATACATAAATAATAATAGAAAAATAGGATCCAGAAAAAAAGAAGTAAACACCGAACTTGTGTTTATTTTATAATCCACAATAAGTAAACTATAATATACTTATAAGAAATTTTACAAACCCTAGAAATTTCTTATAAGTTGTTCAGTAAAAACAAATCATGCTTATACAATCAACTAATTAAGTATATTATAGTTTACTTATTGTGGATTAGCTAATTTTTATATAAGATTATGAAAATGCGCATAATGAATTATGAAATTTATATTTCAAGGAGTTAATTAGACATGCAACTACTTAAGATATCACTTAGGCTAATTACTTATTAATTTTGTAATTAAAATATACACTTTAAGCTAAAATTTCAATCGATAATACGAGTCAGCTCCTATTGAGAAAAGTATAAGTTCATCCCAATTTTTTTTATTTTTATTTTTATTTTTTGTCTTCCAAATAATACAATCATCTCATTGTTTAATGTTTTACCTTCTTGGTTTTTGCATAGTTTTTACTTTTCAATGTGCATCATTGGTGGTTAATAATATGATTTATTACCTCACTTCTTTTTTTTTTTTTATTTTTTTTTTTTGTATATTATACTTTGTATAATTCATAAATTATGTTTTTTTTTTCCTTACCACAATTTTCAACATTTTGCATTTCCTTTTATGATTCAGGAAACTAAAATTGCTATATTAGTAGCTAAAAATAACTTCACTAATTAATCAAGAAAATGAACACATTTTTTGTGATTAATATGAGTAAAACTAGAGAGTATAATAACTTGACACAGCTGAGAAAAAGTAGAGCGGGTTTTTCGGTGCAAGGACGAATTAGACCCAAAAGCTGATTCCCTGCCACGTGGAACAACTCTAACCATCCGATTCATCATCCAACGGCCAACATCCATTATTTCAATGACGAGATTCATGGCACTGCTAGATTAACTGTAGAGAATTGGCAATAGTAAAGAGCAACTCATTTTAGGAGAGAGAAAATCATATCAAACCCAAAAAATAAAAACCCACTTCTCATTTTCTTACAACAACACAAAACCAAAAACCCAAAACAACTCAGAGAAATTCAGTGTTTTCAGTTTTCTGTTTTCCTTTCTTTGTTGCTGTTGTTGTCAAAAAATTGGTTCAGAGGTAAGAAAGAAAAATGAACAACGTTGCTGCTTCTGTTTGGCGGCGTTGCAGTTTTTGCTTTTATTACAACTGATTTCATGAGAGAAATAATATAAATTCTTTTTAATTTTTATTTTTTTTTATTTTAACCTAAGAAAAAATATTTTTGTTTTTATTTTGGTTTTGAATTGGAAATTTTTGAGATGAATCTGATGAGAATAATATGGCTGCTTTTTTCTCATTAGGAACACCGGGGAGCGGTAGTTCACAAAACCCGCAAAATAATAATAATAATAATAATAATACTCCCTCCGCTAATTCTGAAAATCAAATTCAGAATTCCTGGTTTCCGAATAATAATAGTAATAATAATAATAATAATAATAATAATAATAATAATAATCCGGGTTTAATACTTTATTCTCGGAATAATAGTAATAGTAATAATAATAATAACAGTGAGGAGATCTACCCAAAAGGTAGTTTTGAGATATGGCAACAATACGTGCAGGTCCACCATCATCACCATGTACCAAAGCTACACCTTCATCAAGATTATCACCACCATCATCATCATCAACAGCATGTTTTTCTAGGGGAATCACAGCCGTCCATGGTGGTAGGCCCGTCTTCGGCCGCGACTACTAGTCGTAGGATCTTTGGCATTGATGAGTACACCGATCACAACAGCAGCAATAACAACAACAATACGGTCGTATCTAGTGGTAGTGGTAGATCCTCGGGTTTTAGGCAATTAGGTGGTAGTGTTGGGGGTATGAATTGTCAAGATTGTGGTAACCAAGCAAAAAAAGATTGTGTTCATTTTAGGTGTAGGACTTGTTGTAAGAGTCGTGGGTTTGATTGTCCTACTCACGTTAAGAGTACGTGGGTCCCTGCCGCTAAGCGCCGTGAGCGCCAGCAGCAGTTAACCGTGCTACAACAACAACAGCAGCAACAACCGCAGCAGCAGCAGACTCAACAAATGATGAGATCATCTGTTGGAATTGGAGGTGAAAAGAGGACGCGAGAAAACCGGAGTAATTCTCGCGTCCTCACTGCCGCTAATACTACGGCAGGTAATTAAGCATAAATTTGGGAGGGTAGACTATTAGACGGGGAGTGGATCACTCCTCGTCTATCTATGTAGCTACCCTCCCAATTTTTAATTTTATTTATTTGTTATTAATTTTTATCTTGTTTTGTTTGAATGTAAATACACACAAAGTGGTAAACAGAATGATTGGGTTGAGTTCTTTGATAGTATTTGTTTTGATTGATGGATTTGATCTCAACCCATTTAATTCCTCTCTTTGAAATATCATTGAAGAAATTATTGTGTTTTTCATATATTTTTTTTTTAATTTTTAGTTTTTGTATTTTGTAAATAGTTTGGCATGTGTCATTCTATGAAAATTGTCACTCAAAATTTTATGAATTTACTACTAACCAACAAAATTCTTATCATAACTTTGGAAGAGTATATCATATCATTTGCATGTTTACTAGTCTACTTCTATAGTACTCTCTCAAAAACATCTTGCTTTACTCTTTCTCTTTTGAGTTATTATTCTATCTTACTGTTCAAGAGTAAAACCCCCAAAAAATAATCCTAAAATCATAATATTCCATCAGTTATAATTTCATGTTCATAATAATCACTACATTTTTTTTAACATCTATTTTATGTGTAATAATAACAATTATTGAAAAAATATGTTGTTTACTTGTTTTATGTAATGTACTAGGGTTGGAAGTGGGTAATTTTCCACCGGAAGTTAACTCTCCAGCGGTTTTCCGATGCGTTCGGGTGAGTCCAATGGATGATCCAGACGAACAATTTGCGTATCAAACAGCAGTAAACATAGGAGGGCATCTCTTCAAGGGGATCCTCTACGATCAAGGTCCCGAAACACGCTATGGAGGTGGTGAAAGCTCCTCCGGGGGTAGGTCTCAACAACACAGTCTTATGTTAACCGCGGCTACTACCACTACTGACCTAATGGGTACGGTTGGTAGTGGTAGTACTAATAATAACACGACAACAGCTACTGCAACAGCTAGTTTACTTGACCCGATGGGTACGAATAATAACTCGTCCATATATCCAACTCCTATCAATGCTTTCCTAGCTGGTACGCAATTTTTCCCACCCCCAAGATCTTGATTATCCAAATTTCCTACACACATTCTCTCAATCTAACTAGCTAATCCATCATTTGATGATGAGCAAAAAAAAATGTGGAAAAAAAATTGTAATGTTCTAGGAGATTTTATTTGTCAATTTGGTCATTGGGAACTTGGCAAGGTCTAGCTAGTCTTACAAAAGAAGTGTTTTTTTTTTTTTTTTTTTATTATTTCTTATCTTTAATTAGGTGATTTTCTAATATTATTATTATTGGATATTGTTTAGGTATGATGATGAATTGATGATGATCATCATCATGTTAATTATTCACTATGACATTGGTTTATGTTAATTAATTTGATTTCATGTTTGAAATCAAACTTAAATTAATTAATTTCCTTTGCTTAATTGATTAGACAAGTTAAAATATTTGATTTCAATGTTTTATTTGATTCTATTTATTTGTTGTTTGTGGTAGCATGTGGATATGTGCAAAATCTATGATTTTGTCTTTGCTTTTTGTTTCATTCATATATATGCTCAAAGTTTATTTTATTTATTTAATGGAATTAAATGAAGAATTGTTAGTGTGAGTGTTTGATAATGAGTTGAATTGGTGGTTTGCTTTCTGCACTGGGGTTTTGAACTCGAGGCAGCCACTTTTTCCAGCTTATCCGTCAGTTTGCCGGACGTATAAATCTTACTACTACTGCATTCTGCACTCTGTACTTGTTTTCTACACTTTCTTCTATGACATTTATTTCATGACATGACCCTTTTAATTCCTTCAATTCTATTGTTTTTTTTTAAATGATTACATTACATTATACAAATAGACATTAGATTATATAGTATGGTGTTACTTGTTACTTCTACTACCACACAATTGAATGACATGCATTTAGCCATTAGGTAAATTTAAATAGCTCTAAGAGCTTGCATTCTTTCTAAGCTAGCTACATTTGGTGTTTATTATTGATCTCTTGCTCGACACATTTGTGTATTAACTGTCGTTTAAGATTATGATTTGATTAAGTTTTACTTAAGGAGGTGCGTGTTTCAAACAAAGTTGATGATCTTTATATTGCTATGGTGTTTAATTGGATGGAAAATTGATGGGATGGGTTAGTTGCATGGTCTAGTAATATGAAATGGATATTATTAAGGTACATATGAGGATTAGTGTAAAATGAATCCTTAAGCTTGTATGTTGATGTGTCAAACTTATTCAGAAGTTAGATCTAGTCGATTAGGGCAACACATGCATGGATGAAAGCGAGTCAAAGAGAAGAGTAACTACATATTTAATGATCAACCGCCTGTATCCATATTTGATCCACATTTTTTCTATAAGAGAAAAAATTAGGTTAAACCCTAGGGAGGGCCGGCCTAACACATCCTTATATCATAGAAGATATTCGATTCACACAACTAGTTCGATCAATTCACACTATTAATATGATCATTGCATTAGGACGGATAGCTAGACATATAGAGTATCTGTATTAGTTTTATTTTTATAATAACGTACATCATATCGTGTATATATGCATCCAAAATAAGAAAATGAATGATAGGTTGAATATTGTTGAAGTAGACATGCAAGGATGTGACCTTCATAAGAGAAGGGCCGGCTTAGCTAGCTTATTAGCATGGGGGTGTGTTGTGTAGAAGCATTAAAAACTATGTGTAAGTATTGCATGTGATTGTTTTTGTTGTAACAATAGAAAGTGAGAAAAAAAAAAGAAAAAGAAATTATACAGTATGATAAATGTTATGATTTGGGGTTTTGCAATTGTATAATTGTCAACTACAAATAATTATTAGGGTACATACTGCATGCAGCAATTAAACTAGTAAAATAAAGGTACCAAAAACAAACTAGATATATGATAGCATATGATTTATTAGGAAAAGATGCTTTTTTATATATAGATTACTAGATTTGCTAACTTAAATTAAAGAGAAAAAAATAATAATAAAATTTATATAAGTGGACAAAATTTTTATTACCTAATTTATGAAAAACTTTCTGACCTATATCATGTGCTCATATATATCCTTATTTTCCTTCCAAAATTTTCTCTAGTTTGTTTGCATTTCATCTTCAAATTTCCTCATTTTTTTTTCTGATCTTTTTAGTTTTTCTTTCTTTTTGCCCCCTTATTCTGGCTTATATATACTCTTTCATCTTCTGACACATTTTTGATTGCACTCTAGAATTTGTACACAGAAAACTCAAACTGCTTTATGATGATTTTTTTTAAAAAAAATTCTGAAATTAGTTGGTTTTGTCAAATTGTTAGTTGTTTTCAGACAGGAACTTGCAGTAGTATGAGAGAAAATGACTGGAATTTCTATTTTCTGTTAAATCATTTTGTTTTAAATATAAAAAATAACTACAGTATAATTTTTTTTGGTGCAGTGGTTTTATACTTTTGTGTAATATAAAAAGTACTATATTTCAAGTTCATATTTGTGAAAATAATTGTATGATTTGTATAATATTTAAGAGTTTTTATAAGAACTTTCAAGATCTTTTGGTGAAAGATTAGTAGCATGCAACTTTTAGAGGGCTCATGCATGTTGGTTAATGATTGATGTATGGTTAATAATAATCTAAATACTTTTAATTTTTCTCAAAAGGATAACACTAGTTATAGGAGTATTAAGTAGTAATAAACTTAAGTAGGGTTCTTATTCTTTATTAACCTAACCAAATAGTAATAATCTTATGCTTAGATGTTTGTTGTTGGTTACTTAGAAGGGTAATAGCAATAATAACAATAACAACATTACAATTCATTAGCTTCTTAATTTGTATTACATGTACTTTGTTACACCTCTATGTACGAATATTCCATCTTGCTTATCCAACTGTTAATATATATTTTAGCTATACCATTCAAGTTTATTTGATTATCGGACTCTTCTGCGTTAATTGCATAAAATAGTGATTACTCTCGGCCACACAAATTAAATTAAAGGTTGAATAATAATGAACGAACATGCATGATTTATGAATATAATTCACAGAGAGTTAATTTGTTTGAAAAAAATATAATGTAGTAGCTTGTTATGAGATATTAGGTTATGTTCTTCAAAAAAAAGGTTATGTAATTGCTACAGAAAAAACGTGCAGAGCAAAAGTGGAATGGTTGTATGCCGTGAATAATTAAAGAGGAAAAATAAAAGAAGGAAAGGTTTTCATGCAAAGTCTCTCCAAATGCATGCTTTAGAGGAATGATGCATCAAGTAGCTGGATCTTATTAATGTCTTTGTCTGCTCTTTTCTTCGCTATTTTGGATTCCCAGTTATTCATTGTTTCATAATTCATACAGTAAACGACTTTTATCATTCTCTTTCGTTTGTGACTTTGTGTTTAATATCAATGACTTGTAAACTTATTCATCACAAAGTAAGTCGGAATATAGAAATTACGTGATATTCAAAATAAAGATTGTAGAAATAAGATAGAAGTAATAATATAATTGGTGTTGGTAGGACAAAGTACATACTACATAGCACGAAGTATATCCTAAATAAGTTTTTCTAAACTTAGGGACTGTTCTCTTCATCTTAGTTTTAGTTCAGTTCAACTTCAACTAGTTCAGTTCCTAATTTTCTTCTCTCATAAACAATTCATTACAGTTCTATTCAGTTCAGCTCAGCTAAGCTCACTTTAGTTAAGCTCGGTTCAGTAAATCAGAACATGCCCTTAATTGACTAAAAATACTCGTATATATAACTTATACGGTGTATGAATTTTACTAATTTTTTGTTATTAGCGTATGCAATGATAGAATTTACCATCACAAAAGTAAATAAATGATCTTGAAAGTAAATGTGCGCCGTGTAATTATCCATTATTTTGAACAAGACTATAAAGAAAGATCGTCGATAAGTCCAATCGATCTATACTTGATTTTTCTGTTTAATGTGTATATACAAGTATCTTTTGAAGGCTTTTTGACTTGCATAAGTTTTAGTGCATTAGAAAATAAATAATGTACACTTTGAAATTGGTCAAATAAATAAGAAGTGAGTAGCAATGTTTTGGGTGATATTTTGTGTATGAAAGACAAACATGCATGGTAACCTTGACATTAAGGTGTACGTTAAAGACTGTAGCAAAGAGTTACACACAGCTCATGCGTATATCCGCAAGTCAAGGGATGTGTTTAACTGTTTGATTTCTTGACAATCTCCTGTTTCCTCTTTCAAATTTTTTTTTTTTGTCACCAATAATATTTAATCTTCCTTTTCTCTTTTCTTTTATTTTTTTAATAATTAATTTTTAAAAAATAATAATGATGATAATAACCTTGAGTATCATTGATTGTGTTGTGTGGGCTAGTCTCAATAGGCTTGTGTGGATTTATGGAGAATTCAATGAAGTGAAGATCTTTACACTTTAATCTCTAGGCTTGGGATGTGTATGTTGTTATTTGATTGTGAAGAGTTTCAAATCCCAAGTACAATGTAGTGTGGAAAAGTCTTTATCAAAATATAAATGAGTATTTTATGGAGTATAATTTACTCACACAAAATACAATAGTCAATACTACTACTCGTCTTTAATAATGGTGGATATTTTAATTTAGCGGGGATTGATTAGATTACTCATGTTGAGTATGTAGATAAAACCATACTTGGAGAAATGGATCAATAATAGTACATGTACTAGATTATTAATACTTATTAGTATGTGTTTATCGATCTATTTTACAAAGAAAATAAAACAAACTAAAAGGTGTTGCTTATGACCTAATTTAGTATTAAATGAGGTTGTTTATGTATATAATTTATCAAAGCTATTAGGTACTTACTATTGTTTACAGAATAATGTTTTGAAATTCATCAATATTAACTACGGAGTACAAAAGTCTTCTTGCAATGATGGACATATTATAACTCGTTAACCTAAATTTATATTTTACGAACTTAACTTATGTTTACATACTATCTTAAACTTATTCACGATAAATAAATTGGGTAGAACATAGCTTTACCAATTAATCAGTACTAGAAGTTGGTGAATGGTGATGCCTAAGTTTGCTCATCATATTGTCATCTTTTTTTTTTTAATAAAACTAGCTAGCTTATTAACAACAATGATGTATTGGCATTTGAAGCACCTTTAAAATAATATATTTCAACCATTATTTCAAACTAACTTTCAAATTTTTTGGCGAGTCAAAAAATATTGCAAATTAAATTCTAAAAATCACATGAAATTAGCTAATTTGAAAGTTAGTTTGAAATAATGGTGAAAGCTAAGGATGTTTTGAAAGACATATACGAAGTATGATACATTACATAACTATTTCCATTTTCCATACCCTTCATCATATCTAAGGGCGGAGGAGTGTAGTTACATTGTACCATTGTATGAATCCGGCTCGAGTTAACTAGCTAGGCCATTTACTCATCTTAATCGTTTAATATGCGTTATATACTCCGTATTTATATACATTTATCCTCCATGGATCGGACTTAAGGTTATAAGTTTAAGCTTGATGGTTCAGTTTATGCGGCAACAAGACAAACCATGTGATGAGGAGAAACAGAAAGTTTGAATTAGCTAAAGAAAACTGCCTAGAGAGATTAATTAAGCAAGCAAATAACCAATATATAGAAAGTCTAGAGAAGTAGAGACCTAACTAAGCTTTAGTAGTGTGCAGTGTATAAAATTAGAGTCCAATTATTTTTATCAAATTTTAAGATTAGAATCTTTATAAGTTGACATATCAATCATGATCTATATCTTAGAGATGCCTTTGCAATAGGAGTCACCTATATATGTGTATATTCTACGTAATTGATTTTATAAATTATTAATTAAAATTATACTTCAATTTTATATATTGATGTTGATCAAGTGCCTTTTAAAATGTTCAGTCTTTGTAGAAGAGGGTAAGTAAGAAAAAAGGACAAATAATGGAAAGATGTAAAGTACTCGTATTTGTTTTAATCCATTAAAACTTTTTTTTTTTTTTGATAAGATTAATCTATTAAAACTTTTAACAAATTGATAGCACTTAATAACACCATGTTGCTACACTTTTAGTTTTAGTAAAATTTCTACCCCGTGACAAAGGTGCTGACCGATAATTTATTTATAAAAGTGAATTTTAGTTTTATATCCGTAGATTGGTATATAATTTTGATGTGCTTGGATCATTTGAACTTTTCAAGCTACTATTTAAAGCTTTAGATGAGGTTGCTAAATAGCTTGTTCACCTTGTTATAACAATTTTTTGGCAACCACAAAACTAAACACAAGTATGAGAATACCAAATAAAATAATAATAATGATAAAAAAAAAAAAATCCCAGGTTAAAAGTCAACTCTTTTGTTATCTAATCCATTATTTTATTTTATTTTTTATTTTTATTTTTTATTTTCTATTAGTGTATTGAAATTGGCTATTTAATTAGTTACCTTTTAGCTAAATAAAGTATAATAGGAGTAAACCTTCGGCCGCCCCTTTTTCTCTCTTCTCTCTCCTCTCTCTTCTAGGGTTTTAATTTTCTTGGTCGTTTAGGCCGGAAATAGTCTAATTTCTTCGGAAATTAGACTATTTTCGACCCTTTTTCTTTAATTCAATTTAGTTTTTTTGTTTTGTTTTACGTTTTGGTTTATTTGTTTTGTTTTGTTCTCTCCATCTGTGAGAGTCTGTCCCAATTTTCTGGGTTTTTCCCAATTTTTCGGGATTTTGATTCTCATCTATGGATGAGAATTTTATTTTTAGGGTTCTTATAATAATTGGGAAGGTGATTTGGATTCCTATGGGTCTGGGATTTGTCATCAACCGGTCGATCAAAACATCAGCGCAGATTGCGGAGGTCTCAACTTGGAAAGATGCAAAGACATCGAAAATCATTGCTCGCGTCAAGCTTGAAGTGGTGGAGTATGAGCTATGCCAAATATGCAAATTAGTTATGATTTTGATTGTAAAAGTTATGATATTTTCTCTAAATCTGTGGTTTACAAATCCTTATTATTGTAGATGCCGTATGGCTTTTATTTAATGATATTATTCTTCCTGTTCAAAAATAAAAAAATTGGCTATTTAATTAAGTCTACCCTCACAAGGTTTTTTTGTTTCCTTCCAAAACAGAATGCAACGTGTTTTGCTAGTAGAGTAAAGAATTTAATTTGGTTAACATATCCATTTTGCAATAACTATACAAGCTCAACTATGGTTAGTTATTAGATTTATTAGCTCGTGAAGCAAATGTACTAAGTATAAGCTAAGATTTCAAAATAAATTGACAGCATCTTATATACATTTATATCGAAATCATTAAACACTAATAGAATAGATAATTGAGATAAAGAAAATCTTAGACAGCTTAAATTTGAAGGTTGTTAAAATCTATTACAATCCCTTTTTTTAGTGTCCAGCATTAGAGAAAGCTAAGAAAATAATGTTCACCTTATAGAATAATAGAATAGTTACTTCTAATATTACTAAGGAAATTTTGTGTAGAACTACCCTAAAGATAAGGTCATTTGTAAACAACTACCCATTTTATTTTTTATTTGTTTAGAACTTCCCACAAATTTGAAAACGTTTGGATAGCACTACCTATTAATATTTTCCGTCCAATTAAGACGTTATCGGAACCCAATTTTTTCACTTTTGCCACCCAATTAACTTTTTCAATTTGCATAAAGGTTTTAATTTACCTTAATTAATAACCTAATTAGGGTTTTAATTAGAATTTATTTTAGGGTTCATGAGTTTATTATTATTTGGGGATTTTGATTTCTAAGGTTTGGGGTTTAATTGAATTGGTTTTTTTTTTTTTTTTTTTTTTTTTTTTTTTTGCTTATTTTATCATTAATTGTACATTGTAATTGAAAAAAGTGAAAATTTGAGCCAAAATAACTTTTTTAATTGGACGAAAAACGTTAGTGGGTAGTGTTACCCAAGCTTTCCCAAACTTACGGGTAGTTCTAAACAAATAAAAAAAATGGGTAGTTGTTCACAAATGACCCTATCTTTAGGGAGTTCTACATAAAATTTCCTATTACTAATTACTTTTAGTATGCAATTTATTTGGACGACCTTGTTTGTGGACTTAAAATATACGGAGTATTTCCTATAAAAGAGAGATTTATATAAAGTACCATACTATCACATAAACTCAATCAATCCTCAACATGTTTGTTCTATCACATTCATTTGCCCTTCAGCCTCACTATCATCCAACTAAACAAGTAAACAACATATCACTCTATTAGAAACACAAAACCACACGAGAAGAGTCATTGCATGATAGGTCACACTATATCACTAGTTCAAGAACCTTTGAATCCCCTCCCATCTTACTCGTTCATAAAATCCAATAAATTTAAACCTAAGAAATAAATTACTCCATAGTAGTAATAGAAAACCATCAAACAAACATTTAATTATCCAACGTAAGATATCAACCACTAAAATCACACAAAACATTAATAACATTCTATATATAGAATTATTTATTCATCTTGCATTAAACTAAAGTTTCATTAAATAAAATAAAAATTGTCGGCGCGTTGTTTCTTGTGAAACTCCGAAGTCGAACCTTCATCGTCGCTTCCTTCTCGGTCGTAAGTCAAATTCAAATTTACATTTTAAGACACCAAAAAATATAGTGTTAAAATAAGCTTGAAAAGCGTCGAAAACAATCTTTCATTTCTTTTTCATTAGTCGGTCTATCAACCATCCAATAAATTTCCACTTCAATTAATTCTATAAAATCTAATTTCATGCTCTAATTATATTTTATGAACTGATCGATTTTCAGTTTCATTAAAATCGATGATTTCTGAAGATTCAGAGCTGATTTTTCTTCAATTAGGGTTTTGAATCTTCAGAAAATCGACAGATTTAGGGAAGAACAACAATGTTGGATACTAGCAGTTGGCCGAAGATGGATCTAATGAGATCAGAAGAAATGCAGTTAGTTCAGTTGATTATTCCGATTGAATCTGCTCATCGTACAATTTCGTATCTCGGCGATCTTTCTATTGTCCAATTTAAGGATGTAAGTTTTCAATTTTTATGATGTTTTTGATTTATTCTATAATAATGCAGATGTAAGATCTTTGATTTAAATATAATGTGTGATTTATTTTTGAATTTTGAGTTTTGATTATATTATTTTGTTTTGTTGGGAAATGAGCTTTATTACTGATAAAGTTATTTGGATCAAGTATAATGTGTTATAAATTTAGTTATTTGGATTTTTTTTTATTAGATTGTTCTGATTTTGATTGTTTCATTTGGTTTATGGTGCATTGTATCATTGATTCGGTAATTCGGTGTATATTGAATGGTAATTGAATCAGAATATATTGAATTACTATCTTCGTTTCTATTTAATCGATACACTTTATACATTTGCAATATTCACTTACTATACTTTGATCACATTACGGTTTGAGTTGTCTCAAATCAATATATATTTTCAGGACATCAACCTTTTATAATTAAATGTGTTGAGTATCATAATTTTACGTTGCCAAATGGTTAAAGCCGAATTAGATTATATAGGAACACAGATAGTAGATTAAGGTATTAAAAAGCAAATGTACATTGGATATTCGGATCAAGAGTACACATTTTTTCCGGTTTCATTTTGGGTGGAGAATGGAGGAGTATATTGAATTATACTTCGTATTGAAGAGCTTTTGGCTGATCATGGCTGGCTGACTTCTGGCTCAATGAGTGTCGGAATTCTTAAGGGAACACAGAGATATTAACAGAAAATCATGTTTGCCTTTTGCTCACACAATCGGCAACACTTGTTGCAATTAATATTTATGATTGTCATTATAATGTATACAAGTTGTGGTTTTGGTTCACAATTCAATGTGTTCATTTGACCTTTTGTTGATACTACTCTTTCTTTTTGTTCTGTTACAGCTTAATGCTGAAAAGAGCCCATTTCAGATGACCTATGCTGCTCAGGTGCGTTCTGCTATCATTGTGATTACACACAGTTCTTGTTAGCAGCTCCTTATATGAATGAATTGATATCCATTTTGAATCTTTGGGAAATTGGGGTAAAGAAAATAATGTCATTTTTTTTAACTTGAGTTGTTTTGCCTGCTCTCCGTGAAGAGCTTAATCTGAAATCTTCCAATGAACTTTAAACCCATCCTAGCATGATTTTGCTTCGAAATTTTGAAGAAGTTATTATGGGAATTATATGACAATAGTAAGAACATCAAATCCCAAATTCATGAACTTATCTTATTAGCAAAATGTGTGGCTTTCCATTAATGTTAGCATGGTATAAAATTTGTCTTGGTAAAGGGACTCAACGTTAAATTGTTAAACTTGTCATTTGTAGCTCCTAACTCACAGCCCCCCCCCCTCTCTCTCTCTCTCTCTCTCTCTCTCTCTCTCTCTCTCATGACTTTGTTCAATTTTTCATGACTTTGTTCATTAATCATGACTTTGTTCATTAATCCAGATTAAAAGATGTGGGGAAATGGCTCGCAAGATTAGGTTTTTTAAAGAGCAGATGAATAAAGCTGGTTTACTGCCCTCAACTTGGTTTTCTCCAAGTGACAGTGTCAATTTGGATGCATTAGAGGTATGCTATATGGGCTTAAGTCTGTCTTTGTTATGCAAAATTAAGTTTTCCCTCTTCTCTTTTGACAATGTCCTCTTCTTGGAAATAATAACTCAATTTGACAACCAGATGAAACTTGGTGAGCTTGAGACTGAGCTTCTAGAGATGAATGCAAATAGTGAAAACCTACAGCATACATACAATGAGCTTATAGAATTTAAGTTGGTGCTGCTGAAGGTAAGTTCAATTTCCATTGTGATGCTGATGCAATGAATTTTTATGACTTGATGCCAAATATAGTGAGTCGCATCTAGCTTTTCTTCTTGTTACTCTCACCTCTGCCAATGAGTGCAGTTCATTAAAATTTTAACCGAATTTCTACATATCTTGTTGAAGTCATTGTACTATATTAAAGATTAAACTGTTTCAGGCTGCAGAGTTTTTTCATTCAGCCTTTAGTACAGCAGCTCAGAAGGCAGAATTTGAAGCAGGGCACTTGGGTGAAAAATCAATTGATAGTCCTTTATTACGAGAACAAGTAAATATAGCTGCTATCCCTGAATTCAGTCAAAATACGTTTCTTTTTACCTTTCTGGAGGATGCTTAACTTTAGTTTTATTCAGGAAATGACGGTTGATCCATCTAAACAGTATAGGCTTGGGTTCATCTGTGGTCTGGTCCCTAGAGAAAAATCAATGGCATTTGAGAGAATTCTTTTTCGGGCAACTAGGGGAAATGTTTTTCTGAAGCAAGCGGTACTTGAATACCCTGTAGTTGACCCTGCATCAGGCCACAAGGTGAATATTTTAATCATTTAAATTGTGTCTCTCCTTTGATCTTGTGAATTTTTTCCTTTAGCTCTCCACATCTCTCACCAAACTAGAGTGGAAAAGGAATGTGATTATTCATGCCGTCTAACGGCCAGAATCAGCATTTATTTAATTTCCAATGTGATATAAGCTTACAAGCACGTTTGCTATGCTAAAAATGTTTCATGAGGATCTTCATATTATTGCACTAATTCTTCTTTATTTGAGATATCTGCTTAGTTTCTTATGATTATTTGTTGGGATTATATGATTGTGCAGGTTGATAAAAATGTATTTGTGATCTTCTACTCTGGAGAGAGGGCAAAAAACAAAATAGTAAAAATATGTGATGCGTTTGCCGCAAATTGTTATGCTTTCTCTGATGAGCCAGAAAAGCAACAGCAGATGTTAAAAGAGGTATTACTTGTTGTATAATTCAGCTTTGACTTAATTTTATATATTTATTTTCTGCTGTATAAGATTTTAGTGATTTGGGAACACTGATGCTGGGTCATATTGAAGTTCCAGCCAAGTTTTGTAAGGGAGGAAAAATTGTCAATATATACCATTTGATGTATGGTCCTGTATTGGAGAGTACATTAGCTTGTCTTTGACCCTAGCCAAGCTCAGAACAATGTGATGCATTTTCCTCTGGTTTTTTTAAATTGGTATGTATAAAACCCAATATTATTCATAACCAATTCAAATTGACCTAAATCAACTAATCTAAATTAAGTCATCTATTATTTAAATTAAGTCATCTATAGAATCGTAAGTTTTTGAGGTAAACATTTTTAGACTTTAGTAATATATTATATAGACTAGATCTAAATCAACTAATCTAAATTAAGTCATCTATGTTGACCGGTTGACCCTATCCATTCTTTGAAAAATAATGCATACTGCTAGATTGCCTTCTACGGATAGGCAAATCTTTCCTTGAAAAATAAGTTTATTATCTTGATTTTTCATATAAAATATTTGTAGAAATTTCTTATTTCCTGGAGTGGGGTGATTTGATAAAAGGAAGAAGTTAAATTAGAGTCTTTATTACTGTTTGTAGGAACATAGAAGAAGCTAACTTTAACGACCTATCTGTGTCCAATCATTTATGGAAGCCTAAGTGTTCAATTAGGTGTTAGAAGCATCTACTTGCTAGTAAGACATACTGCTGCTATGAGAACTTGTGTACATTGATTTCTGAAAAAAGTTATTGAAGTTAATTTTAAGGACCTATATGGGTCCAAACATTTATGGAGCCTAAGTGTTCAATCAGGTGTTGGAAACGTTTGCTTGTTGGTAAGACATATTGCTGCTATTGTGTACATTGATTACTGAAAAAATTATTGTTTGATCATTCATGTGAATATTTGAAATAACTAACATCATTGATGATTTCATTGGTAGGTTACTGCAAGACTGACTGAGCTAAAAACTACTATTGATGTTGGTCATGATCACCGTGACAATGTCTTGCGCACCGTTGGATCACAAATTGAACAATGGCATCATTTGGTTAGTATTCAGCAGGGCTGTCCTTATGTTGCTTTTATACTGGTTTCCCCTCTTCTTCATTAGTCAAGAAACTACAATAGACACTGATTATTGCTGTTATATTGGTATAACTTCGTTTCTTGTCGCAACTTTCCCTTTTGTCTTCACTAGTCAAGAAACTCTTTAGCAAACCTACATTTAGTCACTGATTATTGCTGTTATTTTGGTATAACTTTGTTTGTAGGTTAAGAAGGAGAAATCCATTTATCATACCTTGAATATGCTCAGTATAGATGTGACAAAGAAGTGCCTCGTTGCAGAAGGCTGGTGTCCAGTTTTTTCGACAAGAAAGGTCAGAACTGATCACCATGTCATTGTTTAAGTTGTGATTTGAGTGTTGAAATCAGCTGTTCATACTCTTCACAGGGCTATATATTTGAGAAAAATTGTATTGTATTCTGACTGATATACAATCAACCTCACAGATTCAAGATACACTGGAACAAGCAACATACGATAGCAACTCACAAGTTGGGTCAATATTCCACACTCTGCCAACAAAGGAATCTCCACCAACTTTTTTTCGCACAAACAAATTCACTAGTGCTTTTCAAGAAATTGTGGATGCATACGGGTGAGTTTTGTGTTGGGTGCAAAATTTGAAATTAATAACAATAAGTCAAATGTTTGTTAGAACTCTCAATATTCTGTTAGTTTGTTGGTCCTCCAAGACTCCAAATTCAATATCTATGCACCACCTTGAGTTTTAGGGAAGTATATATATAGCTAGATAGGTTGGGAGTGCCTTTTAAAACACTGTCTGAGTTTGGCATTGGGTTAAGCCAAGGAGTGGACATGGGTCATTGTTTTAACAAATCTCAGTTGAAGGCCATGGAGAAAAACTTATCCCACCTTCCCTTTCCCATGGAACTTGGCAATGAGAAGTTGAACAAGGGCCTTTATTCTTTCACCATTTGGTATTTTACTTCATGAAATCCATTTTGCATCTCTTTTTTTTTTAGCATAATTTGACCATGCATGTGAAAAGAGCTATTTTGAACTTTATCTACATTGGAAGTTGCAAATTAATTTCAAGTTATTGGCTGAGAGATAACTAACTGGACTGGTGCATAGTTTTTGTGAATGTGAATTATGACTTCTCAGCATCGTCTGCATACAGCTCCTTTTTAGCCCCACCCCCGGATCTATCTCAGCTTGATCCCTATGCAATTTTGGTGAATAATTCTCTTATTTGGTTTGTTGCAGTGTTGCTACCCCACTACCCCCCCCCCAAAAAAAAAAAAAAAAAAAAAAAAAAAACTAGTTTGTCTATTTCAACTTGATTCCTAGTCAATTTTGGTCAATAATACTCTGATATGCTCTGTTGCAGAGTTGCTAAGTACCAAGAAGCGAATCCGGGTGTATACACAATTATTACATTCCCTTTTCTATTTGCTGTAATGTTTGGTGACTGGGGCCATGGTATATGTTTATTATTAGCAACAATGTACTTGATCTTGAGGGAAAAGAAGTTCTCCAGTCAGGTAAGATGGTTCTCTTGAAATTTTATTCTAGTTACATTCTTGATCAGTCAAAGTTGTATCTTTGAAGCTTATAACTTGGTTTTATCTTTGAAGCATTAACACCAAAAAAAGGCTTGAGGCCTGGTAATGATTTTGTTTCATCTATGTTACTTGGACTTTTAGAAGTGTTTGACCATTAAGCTATAATTTTTAAGGACAAGTGAAAATCCATTTGAGTTGCTAGCTGTGTTTGGGACTTGGATTGAGTAGGGTAATTCTTGAGTTAGACTTATAAATTAGTCTATTAGATATTGCCTCTATTATCTTGTTTGACAATGCTTACTGTTCTCAATGTCTTACCTTTGTTATGTCCAATATCGTAGGCTAACAATTCTACTAAATTTGGATTATGTACTTAAAACGCTTGGAAAATATTTCTTTGTGCTTTTCTTATTATTTTCAAGTAACAAACACCAAAGATTGTTGTTTTAGATAAAGGGCTTATTGATTATCCACCCCACTCCCCCCCCCCCTCTTCCAAATACCAAATTCTGCCACGGGTGTGAGCTCAAGGCATTGGGTTAATCCTGATGCTAATGATGATTGATTCTTAATAAATGAACTACATTGATTGCTACTCTCTGCAATGAACATATTCAAGTTATAATGAAGTTGTTTGATATGGGATCATCATCATGTCTATTTATAATGTTTTGTGTAACATACTAACATTTGAGAGTGAAGTTGATATTGGAGTATGATTTATGTGCAACTATTTTTGAAATTTGTTTGATTTTTGTTATTTGAGTGTTAACTTTTAAATGCTTCACACTCCACATCACCATAACTTTAAGCTTCTTGATCATAGTCATCATACCAAGGTCCATAAAAAATTTTTGTAGGTAGCTTAACTCCCAGTATAGCATGTGATACTGGAGCTATATAATTTTATAACCTGTCTTACCTTAGGGACTTGTCTTCTAATGGGATTGTTTTTCCTTTTGCTAGATAACACAACAACTTGCCTTTCTTGTTCTGTAATTACTTATGATATTTTTAATTTTAATTTATATTTATGTTTGCTTTTGTTACAAGCAGAAACTTGGAGATATCATGCAGATGGCATTTGGTGGTCGTTATTTAATCATGATGATGGCTATATTTTCTATATACACTGGATTGATTTATAATGAATTCTTTTCTCTCCCATTTGAGCTGTTTGGAAAATCTGCCTATGCTTGCCGTGATTCTTCATGTGGGTAGGAACTTTGACCTTCTGCGTTGTGCTTTTTTTTTAAAAAAAAAAAAAAAAAAATCAGTAATTGATGAATTGGTCCTATGTATGTGGCAGGGATGCTTCTACGTCTGGTGTGATAAAAGTACGTGATACATACCCATTTGGGGTGGATCCTGTATGGCACGGGAGCCGTAGTGAGTTGCCATTTTTAAATTCTTTGAAGATGAAAATGTCAATTCTTCTGGGAGTGGCACACATGAACCTTGGGATCATATTAAGCTACTGTAACGCAAAATTCTTCAAAAGTGACCTGAATGTCTGGTAATCAAAAGAATGACTTAAATTTTCAATTAACATTCTTGTGTTGTTAGATGCACATATCGTCCCTTCATTTGTTGACAATGCTTCTTGTGAAAACTGCTTCTCCAGGTATCAGTTTGTTCCCCAGATCATATTTTTGAACAGTCTATTTGGCTACCTTTCACTCCTCATCATTATCAAATGGTGCACTGGATCTAAAGCTGATCTATATCATATACTAATATACATGTTCCTTAGTTCTACTGATGACCTTGGGGAGAATCAACTATTTTTTGGTCAGAAATTTTTTCAGGTAACCTTGCTTTACGTCTTATACTTTTATCATAGTCCTCCCAGAAGATTGATTGGTGCCATGACTTCTGACATTTGTTGCCCTGACTTGCCAGATTCTGTTACTCTTGCTGGCCATCATTTCAGTACCATGGATGCTATTTCCAAAGCCTTTTATTTTGAAGAAGCAGCATGAAGAAGTATGCTAACTTTACAACTTCTTATTGATTTAATTAGTGTACTTTCTTTTGCAATCTTTTAGTTTTGTTTACACTGCAATGTTGAGAACTTCTCCTGATGTCCCACCCTGTAAATTGTCATTTTTTTTCTTCAGAGACACCGAGGTCATTCCTATGGACTTCTTGATAATGCTGATGATTCCTTGGATTTTGAGATGGAGCATGATTCACACGGGGGGCATGATGAATTTGAGTTCAGTGAAATTTTTGTTCACCAACTAATACACACCATAGAATTTGTGCTTGGAGCAGTCTCAAATACAGCTTCATATCTACGTTTATGGGCTCTTAGGTAGGCTATTAACAATCTCTTTGTCCCATAATAAACTTCATACTAGACTTTATGCTGTTTTTATTATTGAAAATGTGTTGGAGGTTTATATGACTTTATTTTACTTGTTTGCAGTCTTGCGCATTCAGAATTATCAAGTGTGTTTTTTGATAAAGTGCTACTTCTGACCTGGGGGTATAACAACATGTTCATCCTCGCAATTGGTATTATTGTATTTATATCTGCTACTGTTGGAGTGCTATTAGTGATGGAAACTCTCAGTGCATTTCTACATGCTATGCGGCTTCACTGGGTAGAATTTCAGAATAAGTTCTTCGAGGGAGATGGTTATAAGTTTCAACCATTCTCATTTTGTCTTGATGACGAGGATGAGTGATGCTACTATTACTTTTTTGGAGTTCAGTAGCTGCTGGGCTAGGAATATTACCTTTGACAACTTCCTCAACCGGCTTTGCATCTGTGTTGTTTATGTATAACAAAGTTGGAGATCTACTGGTGTGGCAGGTCTGATTTTCGGTTGCCATCCTGATTGCTGATAGCAGATTATGTACATTGACATCACTGCGTGGTGGGATCCCATGTAAACAAGTCAAGCATACTGGAAATTCTTTCTACATAGAATACGCGCTAGAAGCTGGTTATACACTATACATGTAATTCAAAGCTACCTACAATGAAATCTCGAGCCAAGTCACAATTTTGCTATTTGGTGCACCTGACGAGTTATGATTAATCTTGTAAAGTTTTGTAGGTAGTTAAAACAGTGCTCCATCTTAACTTCATGTTCTTTAAATCTACAGGCAAGATTTGTATACTACCGATTATAGTCATTTATTAAATCATTATTATTTGTGATTTTTCCAAGTCCTTGCCATTCACATTTCACAATATGTAACGTCGTAGTAAAACGTGCCACTCCCTGAAACTAAAGGCATAGCATATTAGGGCATTTTTATCAAAACTAATACACCAGTCATACACAGCAATTTTATCTGTTAAACACGACAATGCTAGGATAAAGCAGCGTAAAACCAAAAGCGTACTTAGTTACATATGATTCCAGTTTTGCTTCCTAATATAAGTCACTCAATGCTCCTCGAGGACTACAGTTTAAGATAGATATAATGTAGAAGCTTTAAACAAATTCACCGCAATTGGAATTGCAGCAAACGTGTATTTACAAATGGATGTCGTCCACTAATAATACGGACAATGCCAACATAGTCATTTACTGGGTAGATTGAATGTTCACAGCAGCAACAGTCGAGACCATGGAGTCTACACCACAGACATTGTGGCCTCGGCAGATTTTGTAGTAGCCATGATCTCCCCAGTTAGCGCCCCATGAATTCTTAATGATCCAGTATGGCTTTTCCTTGAACCTTATAGGAGCATACCCGGCAGACCCATAGCCAACCAATAGCACTCCATGGTCCAAACTCCTCAAGCAGATCAATGGGCAAGAAACTCCACCAATATATGTTTGCATGGCACCTGCATGAATTCCCACTGCAACAAACAAAAAGAAAAACCAGTTAAGCAACACCGTTTTGATTGATTGTTTAAAAAGACGAGGCAAAATAATGAAACATTCCGGCATAGATCTATACCTGCAAGGGGACCATTCTTCACCAAATTGGCAGCAATTTGGTCTTCATTAAGGGGAACAACACTGAAGTTGGCGACTGTAGCAGCAACCTTACTATTGTCAAATTTGCAGGTGCCACGATCAGTACCAGTGTAAGGGTAGTCTTCCTCACGCTGAATACCACCAGCCTTTAGTACGTACTCAAATGCATTATTCATCAAACCACCATTGCAGCCAGCATCACATGAGTTACGTTCTTCAGGATCACACTGCAAAAAGAGAAGAATGCATTAGAACCTTCACTTCAATACATAAAGATAAGCAGAAAAGGCTTGGTCCTAAACGCTCAAAGAAACAAAAGGCAGAGCAGCATAGAAGCAATTATGACTACATATTATAAATGGATCGCTAAGTACAAAACTCCCAAGTCCCAATAGCATTACTGATTACTGTCAATCCCTTCTTCTAGCATTACATAGCAGATGGATTCAGTATCCGCCAAGGGCCACGTCAATGCAAACTAATATAAAGTACCTAGCTTGGTTTTAAGTAAGAATGCTGGAAGCATGAGCAGCTAATTAAGATCATGTGCACATCAATGGTGTACATATATAGGCATGAAAACCTGAGTTGTACATTTCAGGCAAGACATAGTACCCCATCAAATAATATGTATGCATCACATGTTACAAGCTCAAGGGGAATAAAAACAAGCGTACTGGTGATCTGGTGGGGTTTAAACTTTCAATAAGATTTTTTACTGTTCAGAGATGTATAAAGTCCCAAACAATATACAGACAACATGTGGGATAAGGGTTGCACAGTGTCCTTCCTAGAAGATGCCTTATTTGTTTCTTTTCTACGCTCATTCATAGAGTCCCATAAAGCCATAGTAACTTAGCGAAAAATATACAACTGACAACTCTCTTACATTAGGACTGTAATTTGATACCTTTCTTCAAATATAAGAAACAATTGGGAATACAACTAAGAAATACGGAGTAATTTTTATAGAGCATCATCAAGAAACAAGACCCTATCTTTATAACATCATAAGCTTATATTTTTCGACTATAATGTTAATAAAATTAACACCCATCCATCCATCCATCCATATGCAACCAATAAGTTTATACTTCGTATTAGCTTATACTATATCAACATAAACATTAAAACATCATCAAACAAGACCATGTATCTACATAAGTACATAACATCATAAGCATATATTTACCACCACGAAAAAATATCGAGAAACCTAGCATCCAATTATCCTAAGCTAATAATCATCATAGCATACACATATAGAAAACTGAATTCGAAGAAACAGCAAGAGCACTGACCTCATGGTCACAATCCACCAATTGTTGCTCACTCAGACTAACTAGTTTACCAGTTGCAAGATAATTAGCACCTTCTAATGCTCCTGTGGCACTGAAAGACCAGCATGATCCACATTGACCCTGAAATTTTTCCACAAAAGACACATTATATCAAGTTGCAGTTATACTAATCCATTTACAACCAAAATTTATAAAAGTTGTTTAAATATAAAAGTCAACTATTTATCATTCCTCTAAACTATCAAAGAGTATTAAAACTACTAAATATCATCATCAAAATCAACTATCATATCATCGCCCCTTTTTAAACAATTTTGAATTGTTTCGTTGATTCCTTATCTAATTTTCGCAGCATAATAACAATTCTCGCAAAATTTATCAACAAATAAAGGTTTACAACATCAAAATAATAATCAGATCATCAAAAGATAATTCCACAGATAAATCACAAAATTCACAGAAATTTAAAGCTGCAAAAAGATTAAACAATTAGTATAATTTGAGCTACTTCGTTCATTACTGATTGAATTTTTCACAGCTTAATAGTTGATTCTCTAACAAAATTAGCTATACTACTTTACAACATCAAAAAGTAAAATAATCAGGTACTCAGAAGATAATTCCACAGAAAAATCACAGGAAAATAAAGCTGAAAATAGATTAAACAAGCAAAAAATCACAATCAATTTCAAGAATGAATACCTGATTTTTGACCTCAGTAACAGCACCATGTTCACGCCAATCAAAATCCTCAGGAAGACCATCAGTAGGCAAAACAGGAGCCTTATTCGCATCAGAAGGAAGTCGAAGCTTCCTCCTACCTCCTTTCAATCCAAGGTACTTCTCTCTAAACTCCTTCGGAGTAAGATCGGAAAACTTCGTAACACCATGAACAGCAGTAGGATCAATCGCCTGATGACGTTTCGCACGACGAAGATTCGCCCTAAAAATCGAGAATCGACGATCATGTTCTTCCTGAGATGAATACCTCTTGTTAAACTTCGATTTGAAGAGAGAAAAATGATGATCGGCGTTCAAGAGAAGATCGTCGTTGCTGTTTTCGACGGCGGTGTAGGTTTCGCCGGAGACTTCTCCGGCGACGACTTGCCGGATTAAGATGTCGTCATCGGAAGTGGAGGTTGCGACGGCGGAGGAGAGAGAAAGGAGGAAGAGGAGAGAGAAAGTGAGAAGAGGAGACGACGCCATTGAAGGAAGAGGAGAGAGAAAGTGGAAGGAGTATTGTGTGGTGTTATATGATGGGTTGATGAGGCCGAGAAGATTGGGACGTTGAGCCGGTGTGATTTTGACACGTGTTGTGTTGAAATGATCAATGGTTGTTGATTGGAGAGAGATTATGGGGTGGGGTAAGGCGTAAGGGGGTTGGGAAATGGTTTGGTATACGCAAGCTGATATTTTCAAAGGATTGTTTAGATATTTTTTATTTATTCTCTCTATTAGTTCCATATAGAATCAATCACGTAAAATAAGAAAACAAGAATATTTAAAATCTAACATTAAAGTAAAAAAAAATCATAAATAGTTTTGCCTTATTTAATTTGTTTTGATTTTTTTAGGAAAACGTCAAACATAATTGCATAATTCAGGGGAATAATTTCTTTAATTAAAGTCATGTCATTAATTCACAATCAATTAATTAAGCCAACCATAATTTAATATGTATAAAATAGGAAACAAAAACTAAGTTAAAAGTGGAATATATTCAATATGAGTAGATTTTTTTGAAACGCCAAAAATAGTATATGGGACTAACAAATTGAAACGGAGGGAGTATTATTTTATGGATAATCATGTTAATATGAAGCAATTGAGTATAGTACACTAGTACTGGTATAATTTAATTAAGTACTGTAATTAATTACTCCGTATTTGATTTCGTATTATTTAATCAATTAGGGAGGAGTTGTTTATTATGTGACATGTTCAAGAAAGGAACATCATTCATTCGGTCGCAAATGAATACACAATATATTTTCTGAGCCAAGTTACATTTAGTTGTTAGAGGTTTTAGGGTCTGTTCATTCCAGCTTAATTTCAGTTCAATTCAGCTCCAACGTGTATAGTTTAGTTCAGTTTCGGTCCAAAGAGTATAGCTCACTTTAGTTCAACTTCTAATTTCCTTCTCTCATAAAATATTCATTTCATCTCTACTTAATTCAATTCAGCTCCAATCAGCTCAGTTCAGTAAATATGAACAATATCTTAGTTCAATAAGACGTCTTCTCTTTACCTAAAAAAATCGAGTCAAAATCAACCTTATGAAATTGTCTAGTTGATAAAGACTTAGGGCCTGTTCATATTTACTTATTTTCAGTTCAGTTCAGTTCAGCTCCAATCAGTTCAATTCAGTTTAGTTCATCTTAGCTCCAATCAGTTCAGCTCTTAATTTCACTCTCTCATAAAATATTCATTTCAGCTTAGTTCAGTTCAGCTCCAATCAGTTCAGTTCAGTTCAGTTCAGTTCAGCTCCAATCAGTTCAGTTCAGTAAATATGAACAGACCCTTAGGGCCTGTTCTCTTACGTTGAAATTCAGTTCAGTTCAGTTCAATTCAGTTCAGTTCAGCTCAGTTCAGTTCAGTTCAGCTCCTAATTTCCTTCTCTTATAAAATATTTAGTTCAGCTCTTAATTTTCTTCTCTTATAAAATATTCATTTCAGTTCAGTTCAATTCACTTTAGCTCAGTTCAGTTCAGTTGAGTTTAGTCAATGAGAACATGCCCTTAAACTTACTTGATTTATATAGATCAGATTCTAAGATTTTTCATTTTCATATAATTAGTTTGAATCAATTGAATACACGTACAAGAAAAGGTTAGATGGAATAAAAACTCAACTCTTTTCCCATTGCGAAAAAAAAAATGGTTCAACAATAAAAAATAAAAAAAATCTAAAACAAATTCACACTACCTATTCGAAAGACAACAATTGAGCTTTACTAGAGGCTTGTACTTTCAACTCCAATATTTAATATCTTTATTTAATTAATAAGTAAGGAAATCATTAAAAGTTGATATTTTGAAAAATGCATCACAACGAATCTAACAAAAGCACATGTGAATAGGTTGATTATAACTTATAAATAAGAATCATTTATAATTATTGTCAATTGAAAATTTTGTCCACTTAACACGCGACATTTGACATTAATAATTGATCAAAACGGTCGATATAGGCCAAGGACCGTTTTGGGAATAAACCCCTTATAGTTGGGATCATTTTGAATGAATTGATTAGAAGTTGGTATCTTTAAAAGTAGATTGCAAATCGGTGGGGCTGTTGTCAATTTATCCTAAGAACAAAAAAAGTATATATAAGCTCTTATGCATGAAAGCTCAATCTTGAGACTTGCCAAGTTCGGCTAAAGTATATATAAGCTCTTATGCATGAAAGCTCAATCTTGAGACTTGTCAAGTTCAGCTAGACTTCCATCTATATTTTGAAGCAACAAAAATTCGTATTACACGATAGGGTGAGTATGAGTTTGCAACATGTCATGTATTTCTCTCTTTGTTTTATGCTTTCATGTATAATGCAACATTGTGGAAAATTTGGTAATTTAATTTGTTATATATTTGGTGTTAATTACTTAATTACATCCGGTTGGTTCAATTTGCAACAATAAAATCAAACAATATATCCAAAATTAATAATTTGGGAGAAATTAATCCAAATTCAATCACAACCCCTACTTGTTTGAACTTGAGAACATGGTGACCTAAGCCTAATAATCATGATTCAATTAAAAATCAATCCAACTCGAGTTAACCTAGAAAATTGAAATCAAAATCCAACTTAGAAATAATCCGGCCTAGAGATAATTCGACCCAAGCATGTCCGAATTTACAGTATCCCGACCTAAATCCAACTCAAATTATGGAATGAATGACCAAATTTATACTGACCCGACCTAAACCCAACTCGAAATGCGGAATGGACAGATCTTGCACAAATCCGTAGCTAGAAAGCCCCAAATAGAGAACCAAAGAAAGACCAACAAAAAACAAACCAGTCCAACACTTTTCTTTCTTCTCAAAATCCTGACTAAAGTCTCTTCACCCAAACTGCCGAAATTCAGGGGAAAGAGAGAAAATCACCAGAGCAAAAAAGTAAAAATCACTTTCTACTTCTTCAACTAGACCAAAAACTCCATTTTTGTAATTGCTTCAGAAAAGCTTGAACAAACATAGATATGGAGGAAGAAAACAGTGAGATTAACAATGGCGTAGTTGATACAGGAAAGGCTGAAAGATCGGTTTGGTTGATGAAATGCCCACTTGTAATTTCTAAGTCGTGGCAATCACGCGCTTCATCTTCCGACCCTCAACCCGTCGCTAAGGTTGTTCTCTCGCTCGATCCTCTTCGACCTGATGATCCTTCCGCTGTTGAGGTTTGATTTCTATCTATTCCTTTTTTTCTTGAGCTGAATTTGTTGTAAAGGTTTAATCTTTATGTTGTTACAAGTGTTTGAGGTTGATTTTTAGGTTTTAATTGAGGATTTATTGTTCTGAATGAAAATTGGTTGGGTTTTGAATTTTTGATCGATTAGGGGTTTTCAGCTGAATTGAGTTAAGTAGGATTGTGTTTGGGATGAAATTAATTAGGTTTTATATGAGATAGAATATAATTTGGAGGTTTAATTTGGTTTTGAGTGATTGTAATTGTGAAAATCTCTAAATTTGTATATGTTATAAGAGATTTTTGCAATTTATATCTTTGTAGCATTAAAGAAATCAACTTTAGGTTAAAAGTTACATTTTGACATTTGAAACAAATTGAGCAGGGTGATCTTTCTGGAAAGATGTAAGGAGAAGTTTACTGGCTTCATCGTTTAAGAACTTTATAGGCACGGCTGTAATTGAGATAGTGATGAGAATTCGGGAATTATTGGAAACATAGAGGGTGGTTGGGTGGTGGTTGTTCTTTCTTTCATGGTAGGAGGTTGTGTTTAGCTAAGAAAAGTGTATTGTTAGAGTTCGATTTTTGTTTGACATGCCTTTTATGTAATGGTTTCGTATGTGAATGACATAATAATATGTTTGCATTTGCATCAATGTTGAGCAGTTCACTATGGAGATGAATGGCTCCGACATGGGTCCGAGGAGCTACTCCTTAAATATGTTTAAGGACTTCGTTCCCATGAGCATTTTCTCGGAGAGTCAAGGTGAGGTTTAATAGAATGGTTCACTTTCTCTTTGATTATTTCAGCACTTGTGCTGTTGCATCTCTCTTTAATTTCGTGTTTTCTGCTTTCTCTCTAATCATGTAAGTAGCAATTTATGCTCTGATTAATTTATGGGAGTTTGCCATTGCTAATCAGTTGATCCATAGTTTTATATTGGATAGTAACTTTAACTGAGGGATTGATAGCTATATCAGAACTTTTCTTAGATCCTACGTAGTATATTGCAACATCACCTCAGAATCTGCACCATGTTTGATAACTAGGGAAAATTAATGTTACATTGTGGGTAAACAATTTGAAGGGGGGGAGGGGGGCTCTATGTTTAGTCTAATAACAGTTAAATCTTTAGGTGTGGTTTCCCGTTTTATTGTTTTTGGACCACTCATTCATAGGGTTATGGAAAAGGCCGTAAGGATTTTAGTACTTATTATGAGTACTTCATTGCATAGCCAAAATTTCTGGGATGCTAGGAATTCATGAAACAGCACAAAGAACCTAACATGTGGTATGCTGGATTATAGAAAGTAGGTAGCCTTCAACTAGGACTAGGAGCAACCCATTAAGTAATGCTCATGAGTTTTCTTTGTTCTATCTTTAAATCCTTGTTTGTATTTATTAGCAATTCTGCCTATGTCCCCAACCCTAAAAAAATTAAGATTATATAGAAGGAAAAAAGAGAAGAACATATTTTTTGGTTGCATTAGACTAGTGTGATTCAGTATCGACTTTTGACTGATGGAAAGCATCTCTCTTTTGCCCCTCCTGACCAAACCCGGAAAATGGAATTCAGAGAATCATTTATAGGTGACTATTTGTTTAATCATTGTGCACTTGTCAGTTGTCACCAATATTTGTTTGCACACATTGTAATTTGTAATATTCTTTCCTCGGAAACCCTTTTTAATTTTTGTTCTGGTAATTATAATGAAACTTTGCACATATATAGTTCAGTATAGGAATCAAGGAAGATAAATTGATGATATTTGATAAGGTTAATTTTTTACCTGATAGAATTAGATAAATTTACGGATAAGAAGTTCATATAAGTTTAAATTGAAGTTTAGTTCAAGGCTGATATGTTCATATAAGGGTCGTTTTAGAGCTTATAAGTTAAGATGAATCTAGTTCAAGGCTTATAATCTTAGTTCAAAACTCAAGGCTAAGTGTTATTAAGTAATTTAAGTTCCTAGTAAATTCAGGGATATCTACTATCTAGTGACAGATGAGTAACTTTAGTCTATATTTTAAGGTGGTTTACCACTCTCCCATATCCTCAATTCCCTTCTGTTTATTCTTAATGGTCGGGTGCTTCATTGCTTAGCTTTTTGCTCTGGTATTATGATCCATGATTATCTAGTATTACTATGCATATCTTTCTATAATTACAAATTTTACAAATTTTACCACTTCTACATCTGTAAGACCATCACTTTGCTATTGTTGTAACCAACATATCTTTCTAAATTTTTTTTTGCTGCCTCTTTTAAGACTCTGTATTCAGACCTTTCCATATTGGTTGGATTTTATTGTTCTTAGACCTCTCTTTATTTGTGGGTTGCCTGTGTAATTGTAATATTTGCTCCTGTAGGTAAGGTTGCGGTGGAAGGCAAAGTTGAGCATAAATTTGACATGAAGCCCCATAATGAAAACTTTGAGGAGTATGGAAGATTGTGCCGTGAAAGGACAAATAAGTCCATGATTAAGAACAGACAGATTCAGGTAAGGCATTTGTGTTAGTAAGTGTCTGTCTCCCATTTTGTCCATTTCCTTTGCATTCCCAATCTTTTGCTGGAAGTTTTATTTGATTATGGGGAGACTAATCTTTTTATGGTTCCTTGACATCTTAAACAGGTGATTGATAATGACCGTGGTGTACACATGCGGCCTATGCCTGGGTTGTTTGGACTTGGTTCTACTTCTAAGGTACGACTGCATTATTGTGCTCTGTCTCATTAATTCTCTCTGTTTATGATGCTTTGCTGCATATCTATATGGTAGCCTCATTTCTTTCTATGTTTGGTCCTTTTATTGGTTGTTGATATTTTATTTATTTATATATATATATATATTTTAATTGTATCTACTACATTTTTTAGAATATTGATCTTGTTGCTCATGTTGAAAATTTGACTGTTAAATGCAATCTGTACAACTCATTTGTACTTTCCAAACAATACTTAGGTATCACATTCTTATATTAGTTTCCTCTGCAATCCTTGTAGTAAATATTGTTTTGATTACTACTCCCTCCTTCGGTCCTTCCTAAAGAAATTTCCACATGGTACAAGAAAACCTTCCAACTTTTTCCCATTTTGACTCTCCATCATGTCTATACCTTTTCATTTCTTTCAAAATTTTATATTTGCTCTCATCATCTAACTCAGATGATTTGCATTTACATTAGTATATGTTACTAGATTTTGTAAAACACATGCCTAAGTCAGTCATGAGGCTCTTTTTAAGATGCAGGTCCTTGAATTATTTTACTATGCTCTTCCTCTCCCCTTTTGCCTAGTGGTTATCACAACCGTTGTGTCATCAGTATCTTGCCCATAGTTCAGGTTTCAAATTAAAACTTATCGACAGATTAACTGTATATAATTTTGTTTCAAATATGCCGAGTGCCTTGAATGAGTCAAAGGTCAATATTTTATATACTCGTCCTATTTCCTGAATTCCAACAATTTGCATTCACGCTTGCCAACACACAATTTTGACTATGAATATTCTCCGTATTTTCTTTTCTATTAGTAGAACTTTTTATATCTCAATGATTTGCCTAAAGGCATAGGCTTTCAGAGGCCTAGCTTCATACTTATCTTCATGACATTTTCCTTAACAATCCTATTGCAATGGATTTAGTTACTAAAATGAACCGCCTTGACACCACCATGGCGCCACCTAACAGGGAGATATAGTTCCTCTATACATTCCCCCATCTTTACTCAGTTCTACCTTTTATTTCTACCTTGTATATGTCAGCATGTCCTAAGGGTTCACCATTTAAAGGCCCTGTTGAAATGTATTTGACCTTATTGCTTTGAGTGAATAAGGTAACATCTTGTTGTTTTAGTGGTTTTTGGGAGCCGAGGGAGGGTTATTCAAAGCAGCAAAACCCTTTTTTTAGGCTACCATCTAGTGTCTATCTCACTCTGGTGAGGTGGTTGGTGTACGTCATCTCTGGTGCCTGCTCTGGCTGGCTTATACTGTTGGTTTTGTACCTTTGTTTACCTCATGTCGTTATTCTTTTGTCAAAACCAACATTTTGGAATCACATCATTCACATGTATAGTTCACAAAGTGTGAACGTGTGATTCTCAAAAGATTGGCTATTTAAGTAACCTTCATCTGAGTTCTAGAAAAAATCAGAATAATATGTTTATCTTGATATTTTATAGGAGAAGAAAAAGACAGCACCCGTTAAGCCTGTAGAGATGAAGAGAACCAGAAGGGATCGTGGAGAGCTGGAGGACATCATGTTTAAGCTATTTGAAAGGAAGCCTAACTGGGCACTAAAGCAATTGGTCCAAGAAACTGACCAACCTGCTGTAAGCTTCTTTCTAGTTCAATTATGCAAAGACCCCCATCCCCATTTATTTAATGTCACTGGCAGACTCTCAAAGATGAGCACTAAGCAGTATCTATGCTGAGGTCTTTCAGAGTAGGGGTGTCAAATAGGTCATCTGAATAGGTTTGGCTCGCATTGAATTAGTTTGGGTCACATTCAGGTGGTGGGTTATTTACTCCCATTCTGGTTTAATTCAATAGGGCCATATTTGGATTTTGATGATTATGCTATCCAAAGTAGTCATTACCTTATTGGCATGGGTGATGTCCCTGGGGATTGTATGTAATTGTAATATGGTGTTTTTTTTTTTTTTTTTTTTTTTTTTTTTTTTTTTTTTTTTAAATCTAATTGAATGAAATTGTTATTCAAAGACTGGATCAAACCAAGATTAATGGATTAATTATTTGCACATTATAAACTAAATATTGCTTGTAAATGTGATTGAATATAATTATTAGTCTCTATACGTTACTCATTGTCGATTAATTTGGAAGTTTTATTTTTTGAAAGGTTTGTCTATTTTTCATACTAGGAGTACAAAAGATCTACAAGATACTGAGTATCATAGGTTGGTGTAACCAATTAAGCGACCAAATTGTTTAAGTTAATTGACAAGTCTTTTTCATGTAAATTTGGAAGTCGTTTTTGGTGTGTTGAAGTTATGAGGGTGTGTTGCCATATCATTTAGAAAGGAGGTGGCATGTAGGATGATAATATTTTTTTTTTAACTTTGGTTCGGGTTTTAGGAATAGGGTAAGTTTTGTATGAATTTATGAAATATCAATCAGTATCAGACTAACTGTCATACTCATGACTCTGACTCTTGTTTGGATCAAAATCAAGTTATCTAGTTTTAAACTCTGACTCTTGTCTATTTCTTTTTCAGCAATTTTTGAAAGAAATTTTGAATGAGCTATGTGTATACAACAAAAGAGGAACGAATCAAGGTACTTATGAGCTTAAGCCCGAATACAAGAAAGCAGTGGATAATACTGGAGCTGACTAAGTCTTCTCCTTGTGTTGTACAATTTGATGTATCATGGTCCTGGAGCTAACAATTACCACAGCAGAAATTTCCCAACCAAACCTTATGTTTGGAGACGCGGTGGAAGTGGAACTGCTGTATGTTGAGTTTAATTTTACCAATGTTCACCATATAGACTTGACATATAGTTGCCTCATATGTTTCCCTTACATAAGAAGCCTAAATGTTAAGTACTCACATGATGGTGGTGCATGTAAATTATACCCCTCATTGTTCTCTTGCTCTTTTTAACCTTTGTATTTGGTTGCTTGTCTAGTCGAAACAAAGGATTACGTATAGGCAGAAAACTTCATTTTAATTCACAGGTTATGTATAAGCTTGAGATTAAAGAACAGACTAGCGATACAATGTTCGCTCTTGTGACATATAGGCGTGGGTTCATTGAATTTCTCCTAGACAATGGTTCTAGGGATTTCATGTGCAGAAGCAATTATTTCTCGAATATCATCATTTCAATTATAAATCCAATCAATGAAATATTTGCCTACAAATAACGCGTAAGGCAAAATTGAAATTATTCTTAGCAGTGTGAAATTTTGAATTATTGTTTGATTATCGGGTTTGAGTAGAGCTGTCAATTCGGGTAAACGGGTCAAGTTTGGGTCGGGAAAGAGTGGGTCAGGTCAACTCGAGTCGGGTCAATTCAGATTAATTCTATAACCTATGCGGGTCGGGTTTGGGTTGGGACATGCTTGAGTCGGGTGTCAAAAAGAAATGATATTTTATTAGATACATCTCAGGGTCATATAATGACGTTTGAAACCATAAATGACCATTATATGTTGTCATAAATGTTCGTTGTAGGCTTGAGTTAATGAAATAAGTGCAAGTTGTAAAGCGGTAAATTGATCGTTTAAATGCCAATCGGATGATTCCACCCACCTAATTAAACTACCGGAGGGTATTAGGAAACATGGTAAATATTTCGGCAATTTTTATTTTCGGGCAAAAAAAAATCAAAAAATTCCAAAATTGAAAGCTAATATCCACGCTTTTTGAGAAATTTTTGAAGTTTCGGGGTCTAGTGTCTTAAATCTTTGAGATTATATGGGATACATCTCGAGGTCATATAATACTGTTTTAAACAATAAATGATCATAATATGTTGTCATAAATTTTCGTGGTAGGCTTGAGTTAATTAAATTGGTGCAAGTTGTAAACTGGTAAATTTACCATTTAAAGGAAAATTGGATGGTTACACCCAGCTAATTGGATTCACGGAGGGTATTAGGGACCATGGTAAACATTTCAGCAATTTTTATTTACATGCGAAAAACAAAGTCAAAAAATTCCAAAATTTAAGGCTAATTTCCACGTTTTTTGAGAAATTTTGGAGGTTTCAAGGCCCGGTGTCGAAAGTCCTTGAGATTTTAGGAGATACATCTCGGGGTCATATAATTCCGTTTGGAACCATATATGATCATTATATGTTGTCATAAATGTTCGTGGTAGGCTTGAGTTAATGAAATCGGTGCAAGTTGCAAACCGGTAAATTGGTCGTTTAAAGGCAAATTGGATGGTTCCACCCATTTAATTGGACTCTCGAAAGGTATTAGGGACCATGGTAAAAATTTCGGAAGTTTTTATTTACAGGCGAAAAAAAAGTCAAAAAATTCCAAAATTAAAGGCTAATATCCACGTTTTTTGAGAATTTTTGGAGGTTTCGGGACCTAGTGTCGAAAAGACTTGAGAATTACGGAATATATCTCGGGATTATATAATGTCGTTTGGAACCATTTATGATCATTATATGTTGCCATAGATGTTATTGGTAGGCTTGAGTTAATGAAATCCGTGCAGGTTGTAAACCGATAAATTGTCGTTTAAAGACAAATTGGATGCGATGGTTCCACCAACCCAATTGTACTCTCGGAGGATATTAGGGACCATGGTAAATATTTCGGCAATGTTTATTTTTGAGCGAAAAAAGTCAAAAAATTTCAAAATTGAAGGCTAAGATCCATGCTTTTTGAGAAATTTAGGAGGTTTCAAGGCCCGGTGTCGCAAAGCCTTGAAATTTTTTGGGATACATCTAGGGGTCATATAACGTCGTTTGGAATTTTTTATGATCATTATATGTTGTCATAAATGTTCGCGGTAGGCTTTATTTAATGAAATCGTTGCAAGTTGTAATCGTTAAATTGGCCATTTAAAGGCAAATTGGATGGATACACCCACCCAATCGGACACTCGGAGGGTATTTGGGATCATGGTAAAAATTTCGGCAATTTTTATTTCTTGCGAAAAAAAGTCAAAAAATTCCTATAGGTTAACATCCACTTTTTTTAAAATTTCGAAGGTTTTGGGGCCAGGTGTCGAAAAGAAATGAGATTTTATTAGATACATCTCAGGGTCATATACTGATGTTTGAAATCATAAATGATTATTATATGTTGTCATAAATGTTCGTTGTAGGCTTGCTTGATTTAATGAAATAATTGCAAGTTGTAAAGCGGTATATTAGCCGTTTAAATGCAAATTGGATGATTCCACCCACCTAATTGGACTACCGGAGGATATTAGGACCTTGATAAAGATTTCGGCAATTTTTATTTTTGGCGAAAAAAATTCAAAAATTTCCAAAATTGAAGGCTAATATCCACGCTTTTTGAGAAATTTTTGAGATTTCGGGGCTCGGTTTCGAAAAGCTTTGAGATTTTAGAGGATACATCTCGAGGTCATATAATACTGTTTTAAACAATAAATGATCATTATATGTTGTCATAGATGTTAGTGGTAGGCTTGAGTTAATGAAATTCGTGGTAGTTGTAAACCGCTAAATTGCCGTTTAAAGACGAATTAGATGGTTCCACCAACCCAATTTTTATTTCGGCAATGTTTAATTTCGAGCGAAAAATGTCAAAAAATTCCAATATTGAAGGCTAAGATCCATGTTTTTTGAGAAATTTAAGAGGTTTCGAGGCCCGAAGTCGAAAAGCCTTGAAATCTTTTGGGATACATCTAGGGGTCATATAACGCCGTTGGGAACTATTTATGATCATTATATGTTGTCATAAATGTTCGTGGTAGGTCCATTCAAAAAAAAAAGTTTGCGGTAGGCTTGATTTAATGAAATCGTTGCAAGTTGTTAATTGTTAAATTGACTGTTAAAAGGCAAATTGAATGGTTCCACACACCCAATTGGACACCCGTAGGGGTATTAGGGACCATGGTAAAAATTTCGGCAATTTTTATTTCTGGGCGTAAAAAAGTTAAAAAATTCAAAAATTGAAGACTAATATCCACGCTTTTTGAGAAATTTTGGAGTCTTTGGGGCCCGGGGTCTAAAAGTCTCAAAATTTTAGGAAATACATCTCGGGGTTATATAATGACGTTTGGAACCATATGTGATCATTATTTGTTGTCATAACTGTTCGTTGTAGGCGAATTGAGTTAATGAAATCGGTGCAAGTTGTAAACCGGTAAATTGGTCGTTTATAGGCAAATTGGATGGTTCCACCCACCCAATTGGACCACCAGTGAGTATTAGGGACCATGGTAAACATTTAGTCAATTTTTATTTACGGGCAAAAAAAGTCAAAAAATTCCTAAATTGAAGGCTAATATATCCATGTTTTTTGAGAAATTTCGAAGGTTTCGGGGCCAGGTGTCGAAAAGAAATGAGATTTTATTAGATACATCTCGGGGTCATGTAATGTTGTTTGAAACCATAAATGACCATTATATGTTGTCATAAATGTTCGTTGTAAGCTTGCTTGAGTTAATAAAATAAGTGCAAGTTGTAAAGCGGTAAATTGGCCGTTTAAATGCAAATTGGATGATTCCACCCATCCAATTGGACTACTGGAGGATATTATGAACCATGGTAAAGATTTCGGCAATTTTTATTTTCGGACGAAGAAAAAAATTCAAAAATTTCCAAAATTGAAGGCTATATCCACTCTTTTTGAGGAATTTTTAAGGTTTCGGGGCCTGGTGTCGAAAAGTTTTGATATTTTAGGGGATAAATCTCGAGGTCATATAATACTGTTTTAAACAATAAATGATCATTATATGTTGTCATAAATGTTCGTGGTAGGCTCGAGTTACTGAAACCGGTGCAAATTGTAAACCAGTAAATTCACCATTTAAAAGCATAATGGATAGTTTCACCCACCTAATTGGACTCCTGGAGGGTATTAGGGACCATGGTAAACATTTTAGAAATTATTATTTCTGTGCGAAAAAGTCAAAAAATTCCAAAATTTAAGGCAATTCACGCTTTTTTAGAAATTTGGGACGTTTCGATGCTCGGTGTCGAAAAGTTTTGAGATTTCAGGGATACATATCGGGGTCATATAATGTCGTTTGGAACAATATATGATCATGATATGTTGTAATAAATGTTCATAGTAGGCTTGTGTTAATTAAATCGACGCAAGTTGTAAACCGGTAAATTGGCCGTTTAAAGGCAAATCGGATGGAACCATATTAGGGACCATGGTAAACATTTCGGCAATTTTTATTTCCGGGCAAAGAAAAGTCAAACTTCCAAAACTAAAGGCTAATATCCACGCTTTTTGAGAAATTTCAAAGGTTTTGGGGCTGGTGTCGAAAAGAAATGAGATTTTAGGGGATACATCTCGGGGTCATATAATGCCGTTTGGAACCATAAATTATCATTATATGTTGTCATAAATGTTCATGGTAGACTCGAGTTAATGAAATCGGTGCAAGTTGTAAACCGTTAAATTGACTATTTAAAGGCAAATTGGATGTACACACCCACCCAATTGGACTCCCGGAGAGTTAGGGACCATGGTAAACATTTCAACAATTTTTATTTTCAAGCGAAATAAAGTTAAAAAATTCCAAATTTAAATCCACGCTTTTTGAGAAATTTGGGATGTTTTGAGTCCCGGTGTCGAAAAGTTTTGAGATTTAAGGGGATACATCTCGGGGTCATATAATGTCGTTTGGAACCATATATGATCATTATATGTTGTCATAAATGTTCGTAGTAGGCTTGAGTTAATTTAATTGGTGCAAGTTGTAAACCGGTAAATCGGCCGTTTAAAGGCAAATAGGATGGTTTCATCCACCAATTGGACGCCCGGAGGATATTAGGGATCATGGCAAACATTTCGGTAATTTTTATTTCCGGGCGAAGAAAAGTAAAAAAATTCCAAATTTGAAGGCTAATTATCCACGCTTTTTGAGAAATTTTGGAGTTTTCGGGGCACGCTGTCGAAAAGCCTTTAGATTTTAGGGGATACATCTCGGGGTCATATAATGCCGTTTTGATCCATATATGATCATTATTTGTTGTCATAAATGTTCGTGGTAGGCTTGAATTAATGAAATCAGTGTAAGTTGTAAACCGGTAAACTGGTCGTTTAAAGGAAAATTGGATGGTTCACCCACCCAATTGGACTCCCAGAGGGTATTTGGGACCATGGTAAAAATTTCGGTAATTTTTATATTCGGGCGAAAAAATGTCAAAAAATTCCAAAATTGAAGGCTTAATATTAACGCTTTTTGAGAAATTTTGAACGTTTCGGGACTGGTGTTGAAAAACATTGAGATTTTAGGGGAAACATCTCGGGGTCATATACAGTCGTTTGGATCCATATATGATCATTATATGTTGTTATAAATGTTTGTGGTAAGCTTGAGTTAATGAAATCAGTGCAAGTTGTAAACCGGTAAATTGGTCGTTTAAAGGAAAATTGGATGGTACCACCAAGCTAATTGGACTCCCACAGGTTAATAGAGACCATGGTAAACATTTCGGCAATTTTTATTACTAGGTGAAAAAAGTCAAAAAAATTCCAAAATTGAAGGCTAATATTTACGCTTTTTGAGATATTTTGGAGGTTTCGGGTAGAGCTGTCAATTCGGGTAAACGGGTCGGTAAGAGTGCGTCGGGTCAATTCGGATTAATTCCATAGCCTATGTGGGTCGGGTTTGGGTTGGGTCATGCCAGGTCATACTTCTAATCGGGTTAGGGTCGGGTTAATAAAGGTCATATTTCATTTGAGTTAGGTGAACAATAGGTCGGGTTTAATCGTGTTTTCACGGGTTAGGGTAATTCTCGGGTTCGGTTCAAGTCAATAATTTACGGGTTAGAATTAGGTCGGGTCATTCTCGGGCTTGAGTCGGGTTTGGTTCAAGTCAACAATTTGCGGGTTATAATCAGGTCGGGTCATTTTCAAGTCTGGTTATTCTCGAGTTCAAATCGGGTTCGTTTCAAGTAAATAATTTGCTGGTTATAATAAGGTTGGGTCATTTTCAAGTCGGGTCATTCTCGGATTCAAGTCAGGTTATGTTCAAGTCAATAATTTGCAGGTTACAATCAAGTCAGGTCATTTCCAAGTCAAGTCATATTCGGGTTCAACTAACTATAAATATACTAGGGAACTATAGTTTATAATTTAGGAAGATTATTATCTTCTATGACCATACAACAAATATATACTATATTTAACTCTCAAATTTGAGGATGATGCTCCTTTCTTTTGCTGGCCTGGACCTACGTGGTCTCCCTAGAAAAAAATGCTTTGATCAACAATAATAAGGTGGTCTAAATTACATTTAAGGTAATTTGAAATCGGGTCAGGAACAATTTGGGTTGAATTCAGGTCGGTTCAATAACAAGTCGTGTTGATTTCGAGTCGGGTTAGTAACGGATCGGGTTGAATTTTTGGGTCGGGTTAGTAATAGGTTCGGTAAAATTCAGGTCGGGTCAATAACAAGTTGAGTTGAATTTGGGTCAGGTCAATAACAAGTCGAGTTGATTTCAGGTCGGGTTTGTAACAGACTAACAGGTTGGGTTAAATTCGGGTCGGGTTAGGAATGTGTCGGGTTGAATTCAGGTCAGGTTAGTAACAAGTCGGGTTAAATTCAAGTTTTGACGGGTTAAAATGGGTTTGGGTCAATTTCGGTTCAAGCCGGGTTCTGTTCAGGTCAATAATTTACGGGTTACATTCGGATCGGGTCATCTCCAGGTCAGTTCATGTTCGGGTTCGGGTCTCACATACTCTGGTCAACTCGGGTCTAGGGTTGGTTTCAGGTCGGGTCAGGTCGAGTTTGGGTCACCATTTTTTCGGGTTTAGATGGGTCTTAATAATCGTGTTTGAGTCGGTGTTTCGGGTCGGGTCAACATTTGACAGCTCTAGGTTTGAGTAATCAAATTGTTGTTGGAATGTTTTAATTTTGAAATTGTGGTGTATTTGGCTCTAGCGTAGTAGATGATTACTTTTTTTTTTAACCCTTTAGTATTTTAAGCTTTGTCAGTTTGTCCCATATTATTTTGCAATCGGACTCTAATTGCACGTAATAAGTAAAACACGTGTTAGTAGCGAATATTTTCTGTTATTATTATATATTGAATATAAAAAACCTCATTGGGTCACATCCACATATTTGATTATTTTCATACTTCTCAATTATTCCCTTTGAATAAGTATTAATTGTAACACCCGTAAATCTTCCACCGTTAAAAATAATACTTTGTATGACTAATCAATCTTATCAATGTACTAAAGTTTCTTATGAAAGATTCCCACATCATTGTCTATTCCCATATTTTGCATGATGCATGAAGTTAATAGGCTTATTAGAAAGCTAATTTACATCTTTACATAAGGTAAAATTGCATGGCCTTAAGCTTTGATAAAGACAAATCATGGAAAGAAAATAGTTTAACTAACCAATAAATTGACTGAAAAGAGTTCACTTACCAAGTGCTAAAGTTGAATTGAAAACATGAAAAAAACTGTCTTGATTTGAGCTTTACCAAAAAACTCTAGATGAGCACAAATGGGCACTTTTGATGTGTTACCCACTAATTTGGTATGTCAGTAACACCAGCATATTCATTCTTTGCAAGAAAATAAACGTACGATATGAGAATATTCCTTCACGCTAACTATATGGAAGATTCTTCAAAAGTGTTTTCTTATCTCTTTAACTTTAATTCATGTCCATCCTTTTTTATTTATCCCATTGAGATGAAGTTACTTTATAATTTTCGATTGACATGAGTTAATAAAAAAGAAAATTAATAGGTTAAATAAAGTGGATGTAAGAGTAAATAGTCTAATCTAGTCGTGTATGATAATTTGTAATACCAGACAAACACAAAGGAACAAACCAAAAAGAAAAATGACACAAATATTATTATTATTTTATTTTTTTTGAGGAAAAAAAAAATGACACAAACATTAAGGGACAAAGAGAGTTTTTAAGACTATTTATTACTTGTTATTGATTTTTGTATGAGGTGGCCAATTAGTTTATATTTTGTATTTGTTAAACCTCATAAATGATACTCACACTTAAAATCGAAGCTTGTCTGTATCATTATGTCATTTATGACTCTCTCTACACTAAATTAAACCCGTAATCCTTACTATTAAATAATTTTACAAGGATATTCATCCAATTCTATCATCCCACGATTGAATGAAAGATTTAAGAGAGGGAGGTGCCAACTTGGGGGGACATTACTTGAAGCAATTAGAGATGCCAAAGAGGTACTCCCACAACTTTGGACCCCCAAAAATTAAAAAAGGTGCAATTTTCAGCTTTTTTTAAGTCATGGGAAACATTTTCATTGTGATTTCATATAATACGTGATTGCCAAAATATGTTAACCAACAAGTGAAGGTGGATTGTGGGGTAGAACATACGGAGTATATGATATGAGAGCTTGATGAGATTAGAGTCTACTAATGTATAATGATGAAAGCGATGATATTTTTTTAGGGTATCTAATGAAGGCAATCCAATCAAAATTTGACCACCTTCAAGTCTTTATCATTGAGATTGAACTTCAATTAACTATCATAGGGATTATAGATGATCTATGAATCTAGATAATAAGTAGCTACTCCAATTAACTATCATAGGGCTTATCGATGATCTAGTTATTGATGATAATCTTTTGTAACCAATTACATTGAGCGTTGGGTTTGTGTATTTTGTATGGAATCGTAAATGTAAACAATCGATAATATATGTTGCTAATGGTTACGATTATAGGATGAGTACATAAGTCACAAAAGTATTTGAGTTGCGAATTATATTTTGATTAATTAGTCATGTTTGTTTATGCTATTTCACTTCCAATCCTCTTCCACTGATGTCAGTAAGTTAGGGAGGAGGGTAGACAAAAACAAGAGCTCTCCAATTTTAACATACTCCGTATTTGATATTACAATGGAACCCTAGTGGCATGCACTTCTGTAACATCGAATATTTCAAAAAATTTCTCAATTTTCTAAGGTCATAATAGTATTATTGCGCGCTCAATTATTAGAACTTATTAAAAAGTTGTGTGAATATCAACAAGTCTAAATTGGTTAAAAATTTAATTGATGAACATAAGTTCTTCATCAAACATATTAGGGAAAAACTTATTATCAACTTTGTTTTATATCACCTCATTTAAAAATTCCAAATATACTCCTGTACAATTTACAATTATTTTGTAAAAATCATGTAAACTACATTATGTGAAATCTTAAACATCATTCCAACATTTCAATAGTTATGAATTACTTTTTTCTAACATTGATTTGACCTAAATAAAACCCCATGTCCACCAATAAAACAAAAATCCATGACTAGATAAATAGAAATAGTGTAGTTTGCTATATGGTGTTAGAAGTATACAAAAAAATGAGACGAGCTAATGTGAGAGGAAGGGCAAATTGTAATTTCATTTGAGTGGCCTCCCCTACAATTAGGGCTGTTAATCGGTCCAAGATTGGACCTGACCGAAAATTAGAATTTTTAGAATCGAAGACCGGATCGATTAAGATAGGACCAAACTTGGGCCGTACCGGACCGCTTCGGATCGATTAAAGATTTTTTTAAAAAAAGAATGCTAATTTTTTTAATATTTTTATGGAAAACTTGAAAAAAGTAAAGGAAAATCTGCACTACGTTTTTTTTTTTTTTTTTTTTTTGTATATTTAGTACAAAAAGCTCATAAATTTAAACTTTTCTAAGCTTATTAAGGATAATCTTAACCATTATTTAAGATTTCACGCATATTTTTAATAAAAAAAATCGGCACAGTCCAATACTGATTTTTATAGAGTTTTGGATCAGACCGAAAAAATAAATTTCTAGACCCGAAAACTGGACCGATTAGTTTGGTCCGGTTTAGTTTGGTGTGGGGTCGGTCCGAGGTGGTCTGGTCCATTTCTTTGATCCGGACCGATTTATGAACACCCATACCTACAATACCTCATATTGTCCTCATCTATGGAACAATTAAAAAAAAACATTTATTATTTATTTATTTCTTTTATCTAAACTTTTTCTAGGTATTTATAACTGTATTATGTATAATGACTACTACTCGTATGATTGTTACGAATGTATTTCTAGGTATTTATAACTGTATTTTGTATAATGACTACTAGTACGATTGTTACGAATGTAAAAATGATGTTACATTGATATGATAAAAATGAAACAATACGCAATTAATTAAATGTAAACTACGAGCCATTTTCAAGATGAATGAGATAATGAGACGACCATATTGTTTAATTTAACAATATTGTTAAACTAACGTTATTTTTTAAATAAAATATGTGAAATGACGGCCATATCAATCAAGGAGTAAAATCTTCTCTATTGATATTTGTAGTGTTAGTGTTCCGAAATGACATGTTGGTTGCTTTCAATCAAGGCAACCAAAAAAAAATATTATTTTTTTAGATAAATTTTTTTGGGTTTAAAGAGCCACAATGGCGAGTAATGAGAATCGGTCCCAGATCATCTGAAACCGGGGGAGAAACTTTAACCACTTGAACTATCCCTCACTCTAAAAAAAATATTAAAAAAAAAATTAACTAGGGATCAACTTTGATACTCTTTATTACTGATTATATAGATTACTTGATAAGGGATGGAGTTAGTGCACGTTGTCATTTCGTCACATTCCTAAAATACAAACGTGAATGTATGAAACTTATAAACAAGAAAAGATAACAATTATATTTCAAATTCTACTTTTAATACACGTAATATTGTAGACATTTGATACTATTTTATTTTGTATTTAGAGAGCCACAAGTGCAAGATGATAAAAATCGATCACATGATATACATAGAAATCGAGCAATAAGATATCAAATTCATGTTCAGTTCTATAACACATCATCTTGCGAGTTTTTGATATTAGAATAATTTATTGTTCAGTTTAAGGCATGGTTCAATTAAATGAACAAAAATATTGGTGAAATGTTTTTGAAAAGAATTGTTGTATTTCCTTTCTCTATTCAAATGGTGATAGTATATTTCTTGTAATGCAATATTAAGCACATTGGTTATGTGTGAAAACGTCTTTTAATATATTAGTATAGATATCATATAACACTTTTATAATTTCATAAAATTTTATCATAAATTATACAAACATAATTTTCTAATTTCATAAAACTTTATCATAAATTGTACAAACATATTTGTGAGATCTCATGTGTCTCACTCTCTTCATAGAACTCTATGTCTCTCACTCTCTTGATAGAACTCTTACTTTATATAAACCATTGTTGGTGTAATTCATGGAGTATAACATATTTGTAGTTGTTCCCCACTCTCTAGATCCAACTCTAAAAATACATGTTTCTACCGCACTCATCTTAGATATTTTACAAGAATTTTTTAGATAAAACATCACTTGAATTTTCTACTTTATTTATAATTTTTCATTACATGCAGCTAGTATTGAAAATCCGCAAGACCATATTTTACTTGAGCGACACAAAGTATTAATTCATAATTGGGGCCAAATCAGATACTTCCTCTGTTCTTTTTTATTTGACCTGTTTATTTTATCACGCTTGTCGATGCACAAGTTTAACCATCAATAACTTTAATACTTTATAAGTAAAAATTATAAAAATTATATATTGTGATAGTACTTATTTAGACGATTGTAACAAGATCCTACATGAATATGTTTTTCTTTACCCATAATTCACAAAAGATGGTCAAAGGTGGGTTGGTGAATAATGTAAAAGTCAAGTAAAAAAGAACGGAGGAAATATGATTTTCAATGATGATAAAAAAATATATATATAAAAATTGGGTTGCATTATGCAAGAATTCTTCCCTGCTAGGGTAATTGAAGTCAGAAAATTGCAGAAATGAATGAAATCGGCTTTAAAATGCAATATGGGTAATAGATGTTCATTTTATGTTCAGCTGTTTTTTTAGATGGTAATCTCTAGTAAGGGCAACTCTTATCTTCTAGCTATATTAAGCTGTTACAATAATGTTATTGCGTGTTATAGCTTGCATTGTGTAGGTCTCTTACTAGCTTGTATGAGACGATTATTTTAGTTTATCGGTAATAATAATAATAATGGTATGTTTTCTTTTGCGTGTCTACAAAAAATGAAAAGCAAGCTAGCCCTAACAATAATGAGGAATTCTTGTTGTTGCGCGCTATTCAATTAGGAGTATTCAGTTAATAATTAGTTAATTAACTCATTATTGATTGAATGGCTAGAAAGAATACATTAGCATATGCATGTTCAGATGCATGCAAAGGTAACACCTACCTAGCTAGTATATTCAACAAAGTGCTGCAGTCATTCTCCAATTTGCATTGCAAGACAATTACGTGTGAATATGCTAACTTACTATCTTTTTAACCTATACTCTTCTCTTCATATAATTTTTGATTGAAAGCGGAAGAACGCTCAGAATCAAACTGAAAATCTGAAGCTTCAAATGCACCAAATTTTATTATTATCGTTTCTCCCTCTTACTTTAAACCCTGCTCTACTTATTTTATCATTTCTTTCTCTTCTATAGTTCTCACTAAAATAATAAAAATATACTCCCTCCATCCTCGATTGATAGTCACTTTTGAAGAAAAATCACGGGAATTAAGGAGAATTAAAGAAAGTACATTGAAAAAGGAATTTTACATTGGATATGCAAAAAAGTAGAGAGAGAAAGTAATTAAAGTACATGAGAAAGTTAAATTTGCATGGGAAAGTTAAGTTGCAAATGTTAGAGAATTTTGATAAAAAATAATATTAAATAGTACTTGAAAAAAGCAAATGTGACTAACAATTTGAGTCACTAAAAATTGCAAAAATGACTATCATTCGGGGACGGAGGGAATATATCTTCTTTCACATACTTTCTCTTTCATGGTTCCCATCTTACTTTTACTATAATAATTTATTCACTCATTTACAATATTATATTACTTTCTTAAAACTTTGTGCAATCCAAAGTGATGTCAATAATTTTTTTTTTTTTAAAAAAAAAACAACGGAGAGAGTAGCTTTAAAACATATGAATGATTTTGAATGACAAGTTTGGAATAAGATTTCAAGAGGGTCCTCATTCTTTGCATTTTAAAAACAAACATTATTATGAATATAATTATCAATGGCCCAATCACAAGTACCAAGTTGATGAAATTAAAATGGCCCAATCTTTTTGACTAATCGTTGTAGATCTATACGGATACTTCATTACTTCGTATATTTTTGTTGGGACGAAGAATATTACAGTGCTTGTATTTTTCTCTTGTAAGTATTCCTAATAGAGCCTCAACCATAAGGTTAAATGATCATTTCCTTACCATTTGACCAACTCTGCTACAGTCTAAACTCGGGGGCAAATAGCCAAATAGCATACACGTTCATAAATGGTAATTCGGTAATATTGGCCCGCTATCGTCTTTTGCTATTAGCAGCATCTAGCAAATGCACAAGCAAAATGGAGGATTGTGGAGACAAGTTTAAAGGACAGATTTATCCAATACTTCTTCCGTTCTATTAATATTGCAACAATGAACTTTTTGCACTATTCATTACTCTTGTTTGACCATATAATATGAGTTATACGTTAAGCAAAATATAGTCAAGTGGGATCTTGTTGGATTCGTCTCATTTAATACTTTCACAATATCAACTTTTTATAATTTTTACTCTTACACAATTATAGATATTTAGCATATAAAATGTGTTTTGGGATGCGTAATTTCCTCCTTGTTGCAATATTAACAGAACGGAGGAAGTATCTCATATGCAGTAGTGCCTCCAAAACCTCACCCAACCAAAAAATAAAAAAACTTGCAAAATTTAATCTTTTATGAATATCTTCAAACATCTTCCCACACCATCCTTACATCACATATATATATATATATATTTTTTTTTTTTAAAAACATAGTAATAAAAAGAATTTTAAAAAATTTAAAAAGTGAGGACTTTAATAAAAAAAATCCCATAGAGAAACATTTGTAATCAAATGTCAACCATGCCATGCCAGAAAAAGTAGTTTCAACATCAAGTATGTTCAACTAAAGCAAGTCACAAATTGCAGCAGAGTTGTACTATATAATCAAAGGTTTTTAACATGTTAATCTTAGGATTTAACATCATTTCATGTTAATATCATAGGAATTTGATTTAATGGCGTGATTAATTAACACTAATTAAATTAACTTACGTGTCGCCCCACAAAAAAAAAATACCTTTTTCTAATTATAATTGACAAAAGATCCATTTATTTTGTGAAAATCTAAAAAAGGTGAGAAGATAAACAAAGTGGAGAGTGATCATCAGTAAAAAGAAAAGCAAGAGGTCATGCAAATCTTTAGCTTGTATCAATACTTGATAGCATAAAAGTCATCATATCAATAGGATTTTCCAGTCAAAAGGGACAAAAAAATATCAACAAACACAAATCGGTACCTCCATTCATGATTTCATTCATCCACCGATTTTTTTGTTCTAGGTATTATTGCATACCAATAGCTTGATCATGCAATACATACATATGTAGCTTCAAAATTTAAATTTACAACTACTTGTAGTTTTAGATGGTGCATTTTTACTTTACGAACTCATTGTGACTTTAAGACTAGTAAAATTATTATCTAGGAATTTACGATTTTAAATAAAAGTAAGGGTGATGAAAAGTTAATTCTTCAGATCCCCCTCTCGACCCTTTCGTCTTTACATCAAATATCCAAATAAAGAATGATGTATCCCTCCTTTTCTCTTCTCTTCCTTTCCCTCCATTTCTCTCTATCTAAACATAGTGTTAAGGATATCGAAAACAAGAAACCTCAAGCCCCAAAAGTATTCGTGCTCCATAGATTAAATCCTCAAAAGTGAATCTTGATAGAAACATTAATCTTCAAAAGACCTTAATATCCATACATTAGCCAAAATGTAGCCTCAAACAGAAATGCTACGTATCTAACTTTAATCCTCTTCTTAGATCAAGAAAATTGTTTCATGGTAGGGGCAAGAATTAGGAATAACTTTATTTTATAACAGCCAAACAAAAGCAATAAAAGGATTAGTAGTAAAAATACCTACTAGAAGAAATGAGCCACATATGTGCCAAGCCACATAGAGCTAAAGAGATCTTCCGAAATTAAGGGACATGAGAAGATTGAAAAATCCAAAGAAAGAACTCCTATGCCATATTGCATTTGCTTAATGATATACCAAATTCAGTAAAAAGACTAGAAGAAAAAACAAATAGTTTTTTTTTTTCTTTTTTTTTTTGGTAACTGTTTCTTGCTCACTCATCTTGATTAGAAACCGATAGATTGAGTTAGGGCGAGCCCAATGATTTCTTTCAGACAGTTTACAAACCAAAGTGGTTCACTACATACTCTTGGACTCTTGCTTTGGAAATCTTTCCTTTCCATAATGTTCTGCTCTAATCTGATTTATAAAAATTAGGTACACATGTCAAATAAACGTCTAATTGCACAATTTAATTATGTTCTTTTGTGTTGCTAACTAATAGATGAAAGAATAGACGTATCAAGAGTGGTTGACAAATATAATTCGAGTATGGCCAATCTCAACATATTGAAGCAACACCAAAATTTTGATACATCTGTAAAACTTGGGAAGTTTTGATTTCTATGTTCAAGGTAAGGTTGGGGTTGGAGAGCGAATAAGGAAAGAAAATTTCACTTTCCTCACCAGTGTAAAAAGGATGAAAGGATGCCTATTAGAGGTTTAAGGTCTAAGGGCATGCTCTGATTGACTAAACTGGGCTGGGCTGAACTGAACTTATTGGAGCTAAATTCAACTGAACTTATTGGAGCTGAACTAAACTAACTGAACTAAAAATAATCTGAAGAGAACAAACCTTAAAGAGGCTTTTTTTTTTTTTTTTTTTTTTTTTTTTTTTTTTTTTTTTTTTTCAGTTTGCATGTCAATACCATGTTTTTGAAAACATATGCTCCCCTTAGCATATGCCATTATGTGATCCATATGCTAGTCTGTTTAGTGTGTATACAACACGCGCTAGTACAAGCATATTCTTAAAATCTAAAAGAGTGGTATAAGCTTTCTCATTACTTACTTAACAATCAAAGAATAACACATACTCCAACAGTCCAACCTGGTCATTTTAGAGTCAAACCTTGAAAGAGATGAATGACTAGCTCCAGCCGCAAAGCTAATGGCTGAGTCACTGCCTCACTAGCAGCCGTAAGAAATGTTCTCAGATTGCAGCAGCTTCTATCATAAGATTGTCCAATTGAAGAGGATGTACCATGAATGGCAATCTTGTGATTTCAATTATTGCTGAGGAAAAGGGGGAAAGGAATCAGCTAAATTCTAAATGGTTTCATCACATGCAATAACAGACAACAGTAAAACAATTATTAAGAACAAAACACAACAGGGTGAAATATTTACAAGTAAAGAGACAACAAAAATTCAATGCATGAATTGAGACTTAAGCCAATCAAACATGACAATTATACAATCATGAAAGTAATTTGTATTTCTTAATAGAGCCTCTTGTGTCAATTAGTTCAAATTCTTTTTGCAGTATAGTAAAAGTAAGGTTGCGTACATCCAATCTCCTATTACCATACCATGTCCAAGGTACGAGTCTCTTTGTAGATACTATACACGCTATTGTCTACATGATATTTCTCACAAGGGGCAGTATATACTTTATTTAAGGTGGGTAATAGTGTATCCTAGTAAAAGATACATTTTTCCCTTTAACTTGCACAACACCATCAAGATTTGGTAAATCAAAGAAAAAAGGCATAAAGAGAAACAAGGAAGATAAGAGGACAAAAGGAACGAAAAGAAAAGAATATTAGTTATCAATGGATGAATATCCCGCCCTTCCAGACCTTGCAAGATAAAATTAGGATTTTTTAAACTTGTAAAATAAGACAGGTTAGCATTAAAGTCGATAAAAAAAAAAAAAAAAAAGTACTGTCAACTTCATGAAAAAGCTTCCTAAAAATGAATGCAAAGGGTCACCATTGAGCTTGAAAGTTACAGGTATTAATGCACATTAGTTTCAGATTTGTGGTAAACTATCCATTACATTTGAAAGTAATAATCTTTTCACACCTAATATCTCATGTTTTACTCATACTAATGTTCCACTACTGAGGGCATAATTGTCACTTGAAGCACTAGGGGAAGGTAATATGCTAGCTCCAAACACAACAGATGGCAGATTGTAAAGTTTTCAGAGGTTTAAGTGATTATATGTAAAGAGGAAAAAACATAGAAATAGATGATTTTTTAAGGGAATATAACTCGAGATCATGGATGATTTTGCATGAATTATCCAAAAAGAAAATATAAAAAATACTTCTCCCTAGTCAAGTCCTACATTACTTAATTGTAAGCCACATAATGGATATAAGTCGTATAACACTCTATATGACTCGGTAATCGGTATGCATAAGATATCCGTAAAACAATGTTAGCCTAAATACGATAAAACATAGTCAAGTTCCACATAAATAAAATTTCAAGTCATGACATCACATGGATATAATACTCTTCATTCATGAGATCATGACTTAAATTACATGAAAATTTCTGATAAAACAAAGGACACTTGGTCATTACAATCAATCCCATTTCTCAAACACTCGAAAAACAGAAATTATAGCATGTGATGAGAGATTGAGAGGGTGACTAACAACAGAAGCAACCATAGGATCAAAATGAGCATAAGGTATACATGCCAGGATCTTAACACAACACAACTGCCCCTAGAAATTATAACAATGCTACAGTAAGACCCGACCAAAAACAGGTCGGATCCTGAATAGTCCTAATCTCCAAAATAGGAGTCAATATTTCATACAAATTTGACCATAGAAGAGATACTCTCGTGCAAAACTAAATCAGCTATAGCTGTCAGCCATGTACTTAATTATGTAACCCAAAAGAGGAGGAAGTTGTGCAGATGGGTAATCAATTTCACAACCTGTATTGGTCAGGGTGGTGTCCGACCGGTTCATGCAGGCCGGGTCACCCTTCTAGTATTTATACCATAACATACTGAAATGTCTACTTTACCCTTATGACATGTTTAATGCAACTAGAGATGTCATTTTTGAACACCGGGTCAGGTTTGACTGGGTCTAGTTAGGTGTACTTTGGTTAAGGTTATACTAAATCATTATGCCCATGCAAGTCAAATTATGATTTGGGTCTCGAGTTTGGTCAAGTTTAATAGGGTCGGATTAGTTTTTGATACCTTTAAATGTAATATATACCAATTAAAAAAAAAAATTTGTGGCTTACACATAATAAAGCTTGGGTTGTCAGATTAAGAAATCTATTTTACTTGGTTAGTGCAGCTTTTATCCATTTTAATATATTAAATTAAATATAAACATGATTTTGATATTAAAATATGTAAAGAAAGAAGTTGAAATTTACAGTGATGATGATGGTGTCAAAGGGAGAGGAAGAGGGGTCTGTATGTCTCTTAAAGTAGAGGTGATGATAGCAGAGCATAACCCACAATAAGGGAACACCTGCTCAGTGAGGAAACATTAGTGGAAGCACCTCTATTAAGTTTTCCTTAAGAAGAGGACTAATAATCAATCTTAAGAAGGCGTTAAAAAGAAATTTAATGACCTTTGATCATATTGATTATAATCTGTGGGTAGTTATACAAAAAAGATTATGTTAGATTTATGATTTTGAATGTCTGGTGGTAAAGTTGGATTCTTCTTGTTGGCTACTTTTCATCTTTTCAACACCATGGTGCAATACCAGTTAAAAGTAGTCTATTTTTGCAAATTTGGGATTAAAAGATCAAATGGGTGGACCCTATACTCCTGAATTCCTGAAAAAATCTCACTAACAAAGTAATACTGTTTTTTTGAATTAATAATCTCCTATACTTGGTATGAGACTACAAGTATTATTTTGGATGTGAAAAAAATCTCACTAGTGAATTTTCTAATATACAACTACTAAAATTATGTGGTGAAAAATGTAATAATTTAAAAGGCCTTTTTAAATTGAATACCCCATATATTTTAACAAATCTCACTTACACAGTAATAATGGTTTATGAATGAATTTTCTAATATACAACTACTAATATACAACTACTATAATTATTTTAAATTTAAAAGGTTTTTTTTTGTAAATTGAATACCCCATATATTCTTACAAAAAAGTAACACTTTTTTGCTTGTTTTATAATAACGAAATTTCCTACTTTAATAGTTTGTTTATTGTTAGTGACAACAAATTCACCACCAACTAACAATTATTGAATAAAATGCAACTACTGGAAATGAAGGGAGTATTTATTTAAAAATCTTTTCTTTCTCCTAGCCAGTAGTATTTAACTAAAAAAATTTGTGCTTGATTGAACAATCTTTAGCATATTTATTTTATACAGTTTTAAAAAACTGTTACTAACTGTTTAACTGTGCAGAGTGTCATGATGAGGCTCACTCAATGGCATCTTCATTCTTCAGTAGACAACTAGACACTAGGCTTGTATTGGGATTCACATAAAGTGAGAATTTAAGAAAAGGTTAAAGGAATGAAATTTTTTCCTTGTATAAACAAGATGTTTGCATCAAAAGTATAAACTATTTTCTTTACTCTTTCCATAATATAACTCCAAAATCTTTTGTATAAGCACAAATAAGAAAAAGATTATCAAATCTCACTTAATTGTTAAAAATAAAAATTAAAAATTAAAAAGAGAGGAAAAAGAGCACCATTGGTACATTGCTACACACATGTTCTTAGCTGCATTTTTTCATTTCACTATTGCTAGTCAGCAGATATGAATATTCATAACATTTTAATTAGACTAAAACTGATTATGTCATTTGACCTAATAATGAGGGATGCAACCGACAATTAAGAGTTAATAATGGCATAGAATTGTATATAACTATATAAGCAAAGCAGTACATGTACGGCCGAAAGGAGTTTGCTTTTATGATGGATGGTATGTTATTAAAGTATAAAATTTTCCAAATTGAATAAGTTTGCAGAGATTCTAGTTTGGCACTTATATTTATATTCTTTTTTTTTTTTTTTTTTTTTTGGTACCTTGGGTTCTAATTTCCTTTGATTCAAGCATTTATTTTTTTTATTTTTATTTTTTTTGGTGTGAAGTGATTCAAGCATTTCTTAGTAAAGGAAAGGAAGAGAAATGAAAATGGAAGAAAAAAATAATTTTATTTTCCCATGTTTGGTAAATGTAATGAAATGAAGGAAAGAGAAAGGAAGCATCTTTTATTTTTCTCTTTCCTCTCAAATTCCTCCAATTTTGGTAGGAAAGGAAAGTGAAATTTTTGTAAAGACTCTTTCCTTTCCTTTCCTACCAATTCCTATATCATTTATAATACCAAATATGGGAAATAATAAAATTTCCTTTCTTTTCTTTTCTAGCCAAATCCCATCAACCAAACAAAGTCCAAGGGTTCAAGTTGGTTATTTGTGAAAGTTTTCTGTAACACAGAGACATAATTTCAACATTTCATTGTAAACCTTGCTAAGATGTGGTTTGAGTCGACGAGGAAGCTCCTAGGGTTGGTTTGAGGTGGTCCAAGAGTACACAACCATACCATACAAGTGACACAAGAAACAACAATTAGAGATTATTTATTCATGAAAACCCCACATATTACACACACATAGTTTGTAGATAATTCCATAATAGGTTGTCAAGAGGAGATATAATTATGAGTACTAGTTTTTCCATAACCAGAAAAGCAAACAAAAACACAACAATACTAATAATAATACATCAAACTCCCACCTATAATGATAAGCACACCTAATACAGTAGGTCTACAAAGAAGCATACACATGGCTTTGTTGTTTATACTTCTGCTAAAAAAAGTCAAAATAAATTCAAATAAGATCTTTCAAGACTAAAAAATAAATTTAGATTTAGATTTAGATAAGGGTAAATACATTTAGATAAAATTACTTAAATTTAAAAGAGACTTCCGATAAAAAAAATAGTACAACCATAAGCAAAAAAAATCCCCGCACACAGAATAAAAATCAAAGCAGATCAACTGTCTGAATTCAAACCCTTAATTAATTCCAATAAACGGTCATGTCCATCATTGTCAAATATAATCCTATAATTTCAATCCACTACTTCTTCATTCTACCTCTTATTCTCTAATACATCCAATTATTCCAAACCTAAGCTTCCAAACACTCAAGTATTTTTTTTAATTATGCTGAGCTTGAAGACCTTTACATAAGAATGTTCTCAAGACGTCTGGTGTCTCATCAGTTTTATCAATGCAAGCCATTACCAAATCTAAATACCACTAAAGTGGGCACTTCACTTCGAGAAACTCATAACTGTGATGAATAACTCTGTATATCCATATGATATTATTGGAATAATCCAGAATTCTCATATGTGTTCGAAAGAAATTGGCCTGGTTAGACTAATTAACTTGGCTTGTTTGACTAGGCATTGATAAATGTGTGTGAGTGTGAATAGATCAACTATAATTATAGAAATCAAGAACAAAAACCCTAAGCATTCCCTTCCACTCTCCCAACACCACAGTGACCACATGTCCTATTACAATATCATCTAATACTGCTACATCAATTTTAAGCATTCTGCTTTGTGACACCACAATTTTCGATCATAGTAACACCTTATGCTCGCCACCACTACTGCCACCATTGAACACTTTTAATTACCTATGTTTCATCACCGCCACTCAAACGGTCAAGAACTCAAGAACACCCTTTTCACATTGTTCTAAGCGGCCTCTAGAGATCAACTACAGATATAACTCAGTGATCCCTGACATGAAACAAAATATAAAGCTTGACATTCCTTGATCACAATTTTATTAAGCTTCAAATGCTAATCTTAGACACAATGATCCCGAACATCATTCTTATGGTCCAGTAATAGAGGTCATATCATAGAGTATTCATGTTCATCTTGTCTATAGTGAAGCAAATCCAACATCCACCTTCAAACAGCCGCATACCTAAAAATATAAGCAGGTAGCACAAGACTATATAAGTCCAAAGTTCCCAAAAAATCTACATTAAAAGTCAAATGTTTATGGAATATTTTAAAAATTTGCTACCTCCTTAAAATAAAGAAGTCTTCACTCCTTTTTTTCTATACTATCATATGATGTATAGAAGTTTATTGTACATGTATATAAGAATATACTTAAACCGTCAAAAAGTTTTTCCTCTATATCTTATATTATCATAAAATGCATAATATTATGAAATACTTGCAGCGAGTCTTATAAAATGTAATTAAAAAAAAAATCATTGATACTGAGGATTTATTAAACCATTGGACCACTATAAAATATTCTTATAATATCATGAATAAATTAAAGCTCAGGGATACTATCTGAAATAGAAGAAAATTTTCCTATAAAATACAACATTCTCTTCAATCTTCCAAATCACAGAGAAGACTGCAATAAATATTGTGAAGAATAATATTACAACTTAAAAAATGTTAATATTTCTAGACAATGGAAAACATTGTTGTTCATCACATCTACAAAACCTATGACCAAGCCATATTATAATTTACATGTATAGTTGTATTGATGATAATGCATTCGTGATGGGAGAAATTAAAGGAGAAAAGAAAAGTATAGTTGTTTATAATAGTCAATATTGTTTGTATTAATTCATGTATTTATTAAAGTTAATAAAGAGATTAAAGTAATATTTATTAAGTCAATACAAGTGTATATGACAGTATGAGAGAGGAGGGTGGGGCTGTGGAGGGTGATGGTGGGGTACTAAGGAAGAAGGCACGCATGGGAGTAACCCACCACCCCTCGTGCGTGCATGCTATCTTATTCTATCTATCAATGGCGGCTTCAATTCATAGACAATCACCTCTTTCTTTCTCTTTTCTGGCTTTCTCCCTTTTTCCCTACTCCTTTATTACCCATGATTATTCGCATGCCTCCAAACAGAACCTTGTTCCTTATAGCAATTAGAGACTGTCTTTTCAGCTTAGCAATACATAAAGAGAGAGAAAATTAGAAAAAGTCTAGCAACAAGGATATATATGGAAAACAACCAAATTCATTTGGAAGCCTCATTTTTAAAAATTAGTTGTATAACATCTTTTATGGCCCTACATTGTGGGCCATGAAGTTATACCATATAGGGACCCAATCACTCCCTTGTATTCTTATATTTATACTCCACAACTTTGGTCCAAAAATCTCAACATCTATATCCTTCCCTCTCTTTTTACTCTCATCAAATTCTGAAACTAGTGCTTAATAGTTTTAGTAAAAATGGCGGATAGTGGTGCCGCTCACTCTAAGAGGATGTGGTGTTCGATCCCCGAAAAGTTCCAGCTGCATGCCGCTATGCTGGCGTTGCAGTTTGGGTATGCCGGTTTTCATGTGGTCTCTAGAGCTGCCCTTAACATGGGAGTGAGCAAGCTTGTCTTTCCTGTTTATAGGAATGTCATCGCTTTGCTTCTACTCCTTCCTTTTGCCTATTTTCTCGAAAAGTATGTCCTTGAACAGTGATCACTCATTTCTTCTTACATTTCACGTGTTTTTTTGGGTCTGTATTTGGCCTTAACCTACATGAAGCGCTATTAACTGTCTAGTTTTGCTATCAGGAAGGAGAGGCCTGCCATTACCTTTTCATTCTTAGTTCAGTTCTTCCTTCTGGCACTAATTGGGTATGATTCATATACAAGAAGATCACACACTTCCAATTATAACAATTTAGTGCAGTGACATGTAAAATAATTAATGAATTATCTTATGTACGTACCTTTTCACAGAATAACAGCAAACCAAGGATTCTATTTGCTGGGTTTGGACAATACATCGCCCACTTTCGCCTCGGCTGTTCAGAATTCTGTCCCTGCTCTCACCTTCCTCATGGCTGCACTTCTCAGGTCAGCAAGTCCATCTCTTAAAGCACTATTCACAATCAAACTGCACATCAGATTAAACATGCACGTGTTTTACGCAAAACATAAAGAGCATACACCATCAACGTAAATCTCACAAGAAAAATATCAAAATTTATACAAGAACATACTTCAGATATTATTGATAAAGAAAAAGTTAGAAGGTACACAGGTACCTAAAAACAATTACTCCCCTCTATCTCATTAGGTGTGTTATAAGTTCTTTCTAAGTTTGTTCCAAAGAGAACTGTCACATCTAAGTAATCAGTGCAGTTTACACACGATTGGGCATTTATATCCAAAATATAATAAGATAATCCTAACAAACTAACTAATAAATAGATAATGAGGACATGAACTGGACATGTAATAATACTAATAAATGTATTTTTTAAACAATGGTTTATTTTTTTTAAATTTAAAAAAGAGACAATCACAGCGGGACAGTGGTATTGAAAAGCTTGGTTGTAAATTCTGCAGGATAGAGAAGGTGAGACTAGACAGAAAGGATGGTATAGCGAAGGTGCTAGGAACAGCATGCTGTGTAGCAGGGGCCACAATTATTACATTATACCAAGGTCCAGTGATATACTCCCCCAACAAAGAGCTCCACGATACAACGCCGGTGCTTCTCTCATTAGGAGATGCCAATGGCAAGAGTTGGACCTTGGGATGCATCTTCCTAATAGGACATTGCCTGTCATGGTCTGGTTGGCTAGTCTTCCAGGCACCCGTTCTGAAGAAGTACCCAGCACGGCTCTCTGTCACCTCCTACACTTGCTTCTTTGGATTGATACAGTTTATGGTTATCGCTGCTATCTTTGAGAGGGACTTTGAAGCTTGGAAATTCCATTCGGGTAGTGAACTCTTCACTATCATGTATGCGGTAAGCAACTCAAAATCTTAAGTTTAAACACACTACCTTTCTCTCAGTCCAAATAATACACATTAATTATTATGCATATAAAGCATATTATACAGTACTATACAATAACATCAAGTTCATGTGAAAAATAGTTGTTACAGAAAATTTTTCCTCACACTCTTAACATTAGCTACTAGCTAGGCAACAAATTAGAAATTAGATACCATCATAACACCCTAACATAGCCTTTTGTGTCCAATTGTTCATGCATGTTTTTTTCTTTTTTTTTAGCTCGTTCAATGACCGTGTGATCAGTACTAAATTAAGAACATCCAAGAGACCAAGGCAGTTTATTCATATGAGACTATGCTGTGATTATTATACTATACCATCATCATCCTTATGGTGCAACCTTTAAAAGAGGCACCAATCGACGAGATATTTTAACTCAGCAACTCACTAGATTACTTAAACTATTGGAGAACTTATGAAGTTGTTCTAGATACATAAGGGGGGGGCACATACATTCAATAGCCTCCCATGTATTGTAGTTTTCAGTTGATGTAGCACCTTATATGAAGTAATGAGCTGAATAATGAGGGAGATTTGTAAGATTAAGTCTAGTCAATTAGTTGAAAAAAGACAGAATAAGGTTGGTCAGTAAAGTAACATTTTAACTATTTCCCCACTCAATAATCATAGGTACCCCAACCCATGTGGATTCCACAACTCGTAGGACTTATAGCTCACTAAATTTATATAGTAAAAGTACAAAATACAGCAATACAAGCATATATGAATATACAATGTACTCCTCTTAGAGAATTAAGTATGTAATTTGCAACTCTTTGGAACCTCAAAAGCAACTACAAGATTAACAAGTGACGACACCAGGAGATTTTAAAGTAAGATCAATGTAACTATCTAAAAGGTGTCTTCACATTTATTTTATACTAAAAGTTTTGAACTTACTAAAATATACTTCCTACATTCAATTTTAATTGCAACGTTTTGACTTTCACACTTGTCAATGCATAATTTCAACCCTTTATATCCTTATACATGAGTAAAAAAATAAAAAATTGATATTGTAAAAATATAAATTGAGATGAATCTAACAAGATTTCACATAACTATATATTGCCCAACATATAAATTAACAAAAGTGGTCAAATGTTAAAATGTGAAAAAAGTGTAAATTTTTAAAATGTTGTAACTAAAAGTGAACAAAGGAAGTACAATACCACATATTTAGGTCAGCAAATTTTGGTTTTATAAAGAAATGAGGGAGAGATTACATGCTTGAATCCATGACCAAGGAACAATGTCCATTAGGTTCAAACCCGGATAAAAGAGACCATAGTTAACAGGTAAAATATAGAAGTTATCACATCGCTCACATACCATGTACATATGCACAAAACAGTTTCCCTAAAGTTTGATAGGTTAGGTGCTCTGGCTACTTTCAGTAAACAGAACTTTAAGTTGATCAAGAAATGCCGGTTAATGACTTTACAAGGGTGCAATTAATAATAATTGAAATGGGATATTATTGTGAAATGTTATGTTCACTTGAAAAATTTGCTAACTAATTCAATACATTTGCAGGGAGTGGTAGCATCAGGGATCGCTTTCGCTGTACAAATATGGTGTATTGATAGGGGAGGCCCAGTGTTTGTAGCAGTTTATCAACCTGTTCAAACTTTGGTTGTCGCTATTATGGCTTCCATTGCTTTGGGAGAGCAATTCTACTTGGGAGGGTCAGTACTAAACTTTCTTCTTGTATTACTATATCTTTCTCCCCCACCCACAAACTTTCTATCTCAACTTTCACTATCCTAGGCAACTCTAATCAATATTAAGACTCCACCCCACAAAAAAAAAGGAGAGATTAAATTAAGGGAAAAAAAAAGGGATGAAATTAGAAAAGGAAAAAAAACAGAGCACTCATCAATCATGCAATTAAGTATGACCTACTTGCATGACCCATTTTGCAGCTAAGTTAGGTAGTATTCCATAAGGTTTGTGACATATCATTTAGTCATTTTGATTAGACAATATTGGATAGAGTTTTAATTTTAAATTGGATGAGTAATCTAACTAACAATGATCGAAAAATATGTTGACAGGATCCTAGGGGCAATATTGATCATAGCGGGACTCTACCAAGTTTTGTGGGGTAAGAATGAGGAGGCAAAGTTTGCCAAGGCTGCAATCCAGTCTCCAGCAGAGCATGGAAACAACAGGACATCAAGCCAAGCAAAGTCACTTACTCAACCCCTTCTCCCCCCATCAGACAACGTCTAGTGACCACAACAAAATGAAACTTGAATTGGTCATGGCTCAGGTTGGAACACAAGCAAACTACTACTACTGCGTCAAGAGCGTTTGTTTTTTTTGGTGTGTGTATCAAGTTTTCATTCAATTAGTGTCCTCTCACTAGGAGATGGGCTAAAGCCTAAAGGGAGTAAAAAGGAATAGGTATTAGGGAAGAATGTGATGATTTTTACTATCTCTAAAGGTGTGTATAAAGGGGAGCTTAAACCCCCACACCCCCACCAACTCCACGCTTTACATCGTAATTAATGGTTTGATTTACAAAGAAAGAAAATGCACTTTCAAGAAAAATTTTGTGGCGTGCCAGATGTATGGACCCATGTCCATTTTCTGTCTTAAACACTATTCAGAAATGGAAATGCATATTCATCTTTTTTGCGCTTTTATGGTAATGACTTATATGTGATGATTTCATTACAAACTAACCAACCAATTCTGACGACTTTATGGATTTATGTAAATCATGATCAATTATGATTCCATATTTACATAAGTAAATAATTTTAACACATGTAAATGCAATAACCACAACACACGCCAGAATATCTAATTTCAATAACAAAATTTTCAAAATGGAATATATTTTTCCAAGGTTTGTTAGATACCTGGATGAGGGAGACAACATTGCAGGATTCCATGAACAATTATAGAGAAGCAGCAGTAGACTTTGCTGGGGAAAGAATTAAATATATCTGCACTATAGTCGTTTGCCAATGTGCTGAAAATTCAGCTCCTGTAAAACAAACAGAGCAACAGAAAGCACATGCAGATGAAATTACATTAATCACTAATAAACAATACAATAATTTGTTAATGAGTGGCTTTTGAATATGGATTATTAGTATCAGCATTATCAAAAATCCTTCTGCAATAAGCTGTTCATTGACAATCGGATCTAGATGAAGCTAACATTAGATTAGATTGTAACATTACTTTGACAGCAGAATTAATAAATTTTAACCATTTTTTAAAGACAGTTACATTTTATAAGATTTGTACAGAATTCCTCAACTATAGAATTTGAGCCTTAAGCATCTATACTGTCATTGTTTACATACAGGTATGCAGAATTGTCAAAGGAATATACAAAGTATGCAACACTAACACCTTGTTTGGATAGAAAGAAATAAAAGGAAAAGAAAGGAAGGGAGACACACTCTCTTGTTTGGGTAAAGGATTGGGGGAAGGAAGGGAAAGGAGAGGGAGGGATCCATTTTCCCTCTCTCTTTTATAAGCATATAATCTCTCCAAATTTGGAGAGATTTGGAGGGAAAATGAAGCTCCCCTCCCCCTCCCTTTCTTCTCTCTTCCCTTCCTCTTCTATCACTCCCCTTCCTTTCCTTCCTTGTTTTCTATCAAAACAAAGCGTAAGTGAACACAATATATCACAATATATGAATATTAAATTCAATCGTAAGTAGGCTCAAATGTTTCAAAATTAGTGAACACAGATTGCAACATGCAGCTAGTACTTGGAAGTTGATAGTTTGAACAAGGAACAGAACAAATCTCAGGGGTTTTAAAGTTCAAATCCATTTCACATCCCAAATTACAGGGGTAAAGAAAGTTGTCCCAAAATGTAAATAAGATTAACATGAAGACTAAAATAGAGATACATGAACAAGTTTTGGAGAAGCATCAAGTAATCTATGAAATTTAAGAAAAATAAAATACAAGTAATCCATGAGTATAAGTTGTTTATAAGAAAATATAGGATATATATTAATAAATATAGATCAAAGCTGATTTAATATGCATTCTCCATCCTCAACCCCAAAACTTCATTGCAATTCCAGCTACTTAAAAACTTTAGGCAGGACAAGCCAAATTTTAACAGATCCCAAGAGAGCATAGTGCAAATGCATGTCTCCTCAAGGACTATAAGTATTATTACAACAATTAGAGCCTTTCCAGAAAGCATTTGTTTCGAGGAGGTGCCTTTTCTTTTCATTAGGTGAATTATATCAATTTCTTTCAGCCTATATAGTATTAATCTATTCAATCTGCCCCACCATGCTACCACGCCTCTTCTTTTTCCAATTTCCTCTTGGTCATCAGTTCTTAGTACCAAGATCCTTTTACACTTCATCATATGATGGAGGCAACACTAACAGTGTACTTCGTATTCCATTAATCTCCGACAGTCCAACTAGATCTTCCTACCTTCCCTACAGAACCAGTCCTAGAGTATCTGTCCAACACTCAAAAAGACAAGCAATCCGGGTGATGAACCTTTAGAGATAGGATTGGTTTTCTGAACCTAGACTATATCTTAAGGAAACTTAGAGTCACTAAACTTCTACCAGTCACAGCAACTCAGTGACAGAGATGTGGATTGCAGCCATTAAGTTCACCCCTCATGGAGAAAAGAAACCTACAGTTACATAAAGTCTTCCTAATCAATTTCACTTATGATCAAATTCCATGGATTCAATGTATTACAGGAACTCGAATCTTAATGAAAGCAAAGCAAATGACAAATTTAATATTGGAGCATGAACCTTTCTTCCGTAAACTCTCCCAAAGATAATGAAACATAATAAAATGGCCCTACTCTCTATTAAAAACAAGAAGCATGAACAAAAGATCAACAGCTATATTCCATCATGTGGAAAGTGAAACGATTACCACAAAAACCATTTAATTACACTAACACTAACAGCAGGAAAGCATTAGGCAATGCAATCAGGATATGCTAATATATGAAATATTTTAATTTTTTTAACGAAACAATCTCAAGTAAGTAGCTTATGGCACAGATAAATAAACTTGCCAAAATTGCATGGATCAAGAAAAGATTTCATTTTAAAGAACTATGGATCATTTACTAGTCTGTACATCTTTTGGAGTCTAAACATACAAACAAGACTATTGGTACTTTTAGAACTTATGTTAATACAACATTCATACCAATATGAGGTCTAAAGTACTCGTGGACATTGGTTATTGTCATTCATATTTAGAGTAATTATTGGTGAGGACTTTCTCGTCAGGAGATAGTATATTACTACATTATATTGGTAGTTGTCAACGCTATCAACTATCATAGTCATTTACTAAATTAAAGACACAACTCACACCAACGAATATTTCAAGCTAGTACCATCAATCTATCAGCAACATCATGTCCAAAGCAAAGCAAGCAATTTCAGAGTTGATAATTACAGCTCAAATCATCATTATTATCCTAAATGACATCAATACTTTCATTTTATCCTTGTTTAACAATTAAGCTAGAAATTTCGAGCTCGTTTCAATATTGTCGGTATGATTTGCTTTACCTAAATTCTCTGTCTGCCTAAACCAAATTACTTTCTATAACTCCAATACAACATTATATGTCACTTTACAACATCAATATCATACTACCTTCATTTCATATTATTTGCAACAATTAGACATTTTTTCTCTCTACTCTATGTCAAATCGTTGCAAATAATATAAAACGGATAGCAATTTCAACGCAACATGCCAAATTGCCAATCGACAGTACTAAAACAACAATTTTAACTAAATTTCACCGAATTCTGTAATTGGGTTCATACATTTCCCTTTTTTGGATATATGATATCTTTCTATTACCCTAGCTTAATCAACAAAATTGATTAATTTCTCAGAATGTTGTATTGAATGTAGTCTCTCTCTTCCTAATCGAAATTCTTCCATTATACGTAGTAATTCTTTCGGACTGAAACAATTAACAGAAAAATTCGTCGCCAGGTTTATGGAAATTGAAATTGCGCAAGAGATTGAAGGTGAAATCAGATGATGCAAAGTAGTATGAAATTGAAAAATTACGAAAGAGCAATACATCGAAAACCCTAAAATAGTATAATTGAGATTTGAGAGGGGACCTGTTACTGCTGGTTGCTTTGGCCGAAGCCATGTTCTTTGGCGCCAAAGCTTCAAAATCTTTTTCGGTAAAGAGAAGTTTTGAGGGGTGAAAGTTTGAAAGATTAAGGGGAAGTTTATGATAAATTAATAACATTCGATATTGATCAATGTATCACGATTTATGTATCCTTTTGCTAAAGTTTTAAAATCTATTTTGGCAAAGTGAAGTTTCGAGGGGTGAAAGTTTGAAAGATAGGGGAAGTGTATGATAAATTGGTAATATCCGATATTGATCAATCTATCACGTTTTATGTATTCGATATTGGTATTTTGAATTAATAAAATTACCGTTTTTACCTTATTTTGATCCTTTTACATTTTCATTTTGAGATGGTTGAATTCATGAATCTTTAATTCAAGTATGGGGTTTTCACTAACTTGAGCTGGTTTTGGTTGACTGATTTGGTATTTTCTACGTGTAATTAGTCATCACTAAACATCATACAGATACCCTTACACCTTAATGAAAGATCGAAAGATGGATTTAAGGGGTTGCCTCAAATTAATCATTAGGCTAGAAAGACTATGAAAATAGAGAATACCTAGCCTAGAGGACTTTCTGTAATCACCCGTATTTTTAAATATTTTATAAATAAAAATTTATTTTATTTATAATATTTATTTGTTATTTTTCATAATTTAATTTCAAAAGTTTCAAATTATTAATATTGGTCAAAAATTATTTTAGCACAAACTATTTTATGAACCTATGTTCTACAATTCATGATCATACAAACAAAGTCTAGTCCATTTCATTTACCTAATTGGCCTAATAATTTTATGAGGCCCAATCTTCTTACTTACCCTACAACATTCTCTCCTATAAATACCCCATTAATCCCCAAAAATTTTCCACACAAAAAGGTTAGTCTTATTTTCTCTCTCCTTTGTTTTATTAATTTGTATAATTATAATTATTGATTTATGGATTTTGCTTTTATTGTTTAAAAGTAATTTAATTAGTATCAAGTTGTATTTTGATGACTAAACTTTATAATTTCAGATTTTATAAGTATCATAATTTTCAGATTTTGTAAATTTTATAACCTAGGGTTTTTAATTATTGAAAATCATGATTTTAGGGTTTTTATGAACAATTGATTTAGGGCTTTTATAGTAATGATGTTTTGAAATTTTGGTGATTATAACTACTGATTAGTTTAACTTAATTCCAGATTATTTTGAATATGTAAATTCGTGTTTTAATTTTTAGATTTTCGTTCGTTAATATTAATCCCGTTTTAATCCCGATCAGATTCTGAACTCATCCGATTTTGATGAAAAAGTAGTGTTTTCCATGTGGAAACAACGTTTTAAGAAAGATTCACTACCTTTGGTAGTGAGCACCACTCTTTCGTGGCCAAATTCAGCCTTTAAATATGATTTTCGGACAGTTTTTGATTTTAACAAAGTTTTTTTATACTTCAAATATTATCCTTGAGTTTGATTAATAAAATTAATTATGTTTAAAGTTAATTAATCATAAATATATGTTTTTATTGAAGTTTTAAGTGTTGGAAATAGTTTCTAAGTACTACTTTTGATGTTTTATAAAGAGTGTATTTTAAGGTTTTTATGAAGAAAATTTAAAGAACTATATATAAGCCTTTAATTTTAACTAAAGGGAAGGTTTTAAAGTGTTGTTTGATTTGGATTTTGAAGGTTTTAAAGTAAGTTAGTATTGCTGTAAATTTGATTGATTGGGTATTGATTGAGATGTTATTATTTGGCTTAGGAGAGGAGTTTATTGAAGGTGATTTCTAGTTAGTAAAGTGGCATACCAATTCGTTTGCTCAAGGTACGTACAAGTTACGAAACCTTTCTTTTAGGTGCATGTTTAAGGACGACGGATCGAGAACTTAGTATCATGTATAGGGATGACTGAGTTAAATTGTTTGGTTATACATTGTGAATTTCGTATGACGTGCACTATTTTATATTGCAAGTATTATTTGTGCTCTAATTATGCAAGGTGCGCTTAGAGGTAAAGGTATATGATTGGTGTAATGATTAATTTATTACTCATTCATGATTATGCAAGCAGGATGAGTAAAGGAAGAATTTAAGTCTTCTAAGACGAGGTTAAGGTTTTGGGGTGCCTTATGCACTTAAGGTGTTTATACACCGAGGTAGTAAAGGAATAAATAATAAATGTTGCTTGCCACTAATAAATCAAGAATTGAAATTGAAAAGTTGTTTTACTTGATTGAATTGATATTGGATTGATTGTATTGTTATGCATATGAGTCATCACCAAGTCTAAACCTGTAAATCACGTAAAGTGCAAGATGGATGAGCAATAAAACTCTGGATTGGTGCACTTATAGAGTAATGACAATCAGGGGTTGGGGTACATGGGGTATTAGCCGTGTACTTTTCTCGAGGCCGTCTGATCTACGAGTCTCTTATTTCAAATATTTTTCAAAACTAGGAGTTAGGTGAGATCTCATACTAACTACGGTCACGGAGTCGCGCCCGTGGTCGTTGGATGTTTATTGATGTTTCCGAAAGGAGGCATGGGGTTTTTCTTTTATTGATGTTCCAAATGGAGCATGGGTTGGACAACCTTGTCTATTGCGTAATCCAATGAATAAAAATAATGATTTACCCATTATTAATTAATGGAGTCTTAGTAATATAAATAGTTGAGTCGTGCGTTGAGTCTATAATTTAATGATGCATGATGATTGATTATTAGTAGCATGTTATGGATTTCTTAATTTATTTTGCAGCTTGTATGTACTCAGCTTTGCTGATTGCGTGCTTTGTGTGTCTTTCTTTGGTCATGACCTTCGCCTTTCAATGACCGTGTGACGATCTAATTTTTACACTTGTAATATTGGGGAGCAGAATTATCACAGGTTCTTACACATGCAGCATTCATCAGGGTTGTGGGATCTTGAGTAGAGAGTTGGTTGTTTGCATTTTATTTCTTTTGCAAGTTTGAATTTATTTTAATTCGATTTTATTCGACACTATTTCTTTTGGGTTTGAATTTATTTGAACACTGAATGTAATCACTTACTACTTTTTATTGGGTTTTGAATAAGGGCCTTAATGGTTCCAAGTTGTATGACTTAATTTGGTTTCATTCGTTGGTTTTGAAACTTATTTATAACTGATTTAGTTTTTCCGCTGCTATTTTCTGATAAAGCCTTAACGTTTGAACACGTGGCGGTAGTTTGCCAGTAATTCTCTTGAAATTGTTCAGGTTATATACAGGTTTCTCACAGGTTTTTAAGAGAGAATTATTGGGGTGTTACACTTTCTTTGCTTGTTTGTGCTCATAATGTTATTGACATGCTTAGGTGATTGTCTAACCAATAAAAATAGATCTTTGGTAGATGGGATTAGGTCAATCTAGCTAGCTCGAAAAAGTAGTTAGAGTGTTATTGGATGAATCATTCCCTTCATAAGAGCTCGAATGTTATAGGGATATCAACCAGTGCAGGACCCATGTTTAATAAAAAGTTGATGATTTATTTACAATTTTGTCATTTGATAAACAAAGATGATAATCTCATAATTTCTCTTTGAAAAAAGATGCATTACATTCAGATGACAAGATAAATATGGTCTTAGAAAGTATTGTTTCAGGTCTTTGCAGCTAACAGCTAGAAATTTGATTCTTCTTTTCATCCAGACAATAATGTGGTAATTCCAACATAAAAAAAATAAAAATAAAAATAATAATTTATAAACCCCTTGGTCTGAGTGCATCATTACATAAACATAGTTAAAAGTAAAGTGAAAATTGGTTGTTTCTAGTCTTTCTACTACAGAGCCTAAAGCATAACAAGCCAAAATGCAAAAGTAAACCCTCCCCTGCTATAATTACAAAGAGCATTAAGTTCTGAGATTAGAGAAGCAGCCTGGATAGCAGCAAATCAATCAGCCCTGATAAGGTCCTGAGTATAGACAGAGACCAGACCACTTGGTGGAGCAAAGTGATGGATCAGAGCCTCTCCTCCGCTTGCATCCTACCCATATTGGCTAGGCCATGAGCAAGAGTACAAGCCAATCGCCTGGCATGGAGAAGGGTAACTTCCCATTCTCTTCAAAGCAAAGCCAACATGTCCTTAATCAATGCTCCCAAATCGTGTTCCATGTAGGCTGCTGGATTTTTGAGCATGTATTTCAAGGCCTAAGCATCAGTTGAGCTCAATATGTCTCTCCCAGGCAGTAGACAAGCTTTCTCTAATGGCTAGTAGCTTGGCAGAAGCAGCACCTATTATCTTAAATTTGAGCGAGTAGACTATTTCCCAAAGACCTTTGTCACATCTAATCACCCCTCCACCACCTGCATTATCCACAGCAATCCAGTATCTATCCATGTTTCATTTGTAATACCTTTTTGTGGTGGCGCCCAAATTCTGTTAAAAATTCCAACATCAGATGATGATGGCTGGTTCAGACTTCAGAGTCTTCAGACCAACCTGTTTCATGTTAATAGTATTCTGATAATAAAACCAAAAACTATGAAAATAAGTAGACCGATAGAAATTTGTTTTCAAAAACAGCCATGCTCCACCAACTCACAAATGCCAGATTGATATATAAAAAAGTATCTTCCATTCTCCAGCAATATTCAAGTTGAAGTTTAACCAATCTGTAAAGTTGGTGTTGTAAACAAATGCAGATCAATATTTTTTTTGTAATTTTTTTCAAACACTAAGGACCAAAAGGCAAGGCTTGTTGGACAATCCCTAGAAAGGTGAAGGTAATCTCCAACAGGAGCATTACAAATTTACAACGAATTCAAGCAGGACTAAAATCTGGGTTTTTTGTGCTAAAACACTAGCAGCAGGAAGAAATTTCCACAATACCTTATATTTGAAAGGGATATGACCTGTTGTTTTGAATGCAGCCTCGAAATGGTTCATTGACCACTTATGAGTTTTACAAAACTAAATTTCCACATTCTCTTCCAAGAGAAATTATTTAGGAAAGTATTACAATGTAAGCTCTCCATTAAGGGTTTTAACTTCCAGCGATACATTTAGTAATGAGTTTATATATGGAGTTGCATAACCCTATAAGCCTAAAGTCTTTCATGTAAGTAGGAGCTTCACTGAAAAGAAAAACAAGACGATCTAAGTCCATATAACTTTTACTGAACATAAATTATTTTTACCGAATATTATTACGTTAAGGTGAAGAGAACATGGCCTAATTCTCCCAAATAGCAATCTAATAAAATATAAAGGTTTTGATTTCAGATAATCTCCCTCTAATTTCAAGTACATATCTTTTCTGATTTAAGATTTTAAAATATATACAGACTATTATATCAATGCAATTGGCTAGGGAAAGAAATCATAGGCTCAAATGTGATAGCAGCTCAGATATGGTTATAAATCACAACTGATTTTAAGTCATTTATAATATGTAGGATTATCGTATCAACGCAATTGGCTAGGGAAAAAAATCATAGGCTCGAATGTGTAGCAACTCATATATGATTATGAATCACAATTGATTTAAGCCATTTAACCTATTAAGAAAGAAATCAGGCTCGATTTCACATCTTTTCTTCTTTAAAAACCTCATATCATAAAACAGAAAATTGAGAAATCAAGGAAAAATAAGGTAGTGGGAAAATGAATTAATATCCATAGTGATAAGTAGAATCAATATAGATCAGCATCTAAATTGATAATTTCCTTAAATTATTTCTCTATATTCACAATTCAATGGCGACTAACTTAGTCAAGGGGGTGAAATCCAAGACCGGGAAGTAAATCCTGTCTACATCATCGCCTTTTGAAACCAAAAAAACATTATAAATTCACAGCTGCTCTCTGCATTTTCCATCGTAAACTCAGTGGAACAGCAGACCAAAAAGTTACAAATACAGGTCTCTCATCTCTTACTTTTCCTGTTTACTACACATATTCATCAAAATCTCACAAATTTTTTAAGACATGGAGAAATTTAATGCATTGAATCCCAATGCTCAGCCATGGGAGCCAAAGCTTGAGAAAACAAAGATAGAGGATAGATCCATTTTTTTCACCTTTGCAAGAAAACGTCCCCTGTCAACCCATCAGGTCACCAATTTCTTTGCAAGGTATGTATATATATACATGCCTTCATTTGCTTGACACTAAAAATTAGTCTAAATCATTTTGGGTAAACATCACGCATATGTGACCAGCCTGCACCGCTTGATGATCTGGCTAGCTGAACACTTTTTATATTTTTCCCTAGAATCTAGTTACACAGGATTGCAACTACTTATGAGTTAAGAATGGTTAAGATGTTAAGTCAATCCTGTGCAAAACTACTAATTTTAACAAATGTTACTATGATTTTGTAACTAACTTTCAATTTTATATTTACCATGTAACCAGAAATTATGGTGACTGCATTGAGCAGATTTATGTGCACAACCCCAACCCTGAGCAACCCCCTTTGTTTGGACAGGTGGTTTTCACTAAGTGCACTGTACCGGCAATGATTTTAGGGGGTCAAGAAGAAAAGCGTTTTGTAATAGATAACAGGACATTATTTTGTAAGAAATTCAAGCATTAGGAAGCAACCAGGCCCAGCAAAACTTATATTGTAAGATTGAGTCATTAATAAGATATTTTAATGTATATAGTTTGGTTCAAGTATACAAGTAAGAACTCCTGGATGCTTATAATAAATTTGGCCGTCACTGTCACAATTAGCCAACATTTGAGAAAGGAAAATTTGAAATTCCATATTAAAGAAAACAGTAAACCACTGTTGTGACCTTACTCTAACCTGAGCATTCTAAGTTCTAACCCCTTTAAGCCAGATAGACCAAGCAAATAAGTAATAAAACAATATGAAATGCATTATCATCAAAAAGGAAGATATAAAGAGCAAATTTTAGCTTACCATGATAGTATTGTTGAATTCGTCCAGCAGTTTCTGTTATCCAATCAGCTTTAAGACTGTTTTTCACAACGCCATTGTCCTCGATCAATCCTCTGTGTACAATTTCTACATACCTAAATTTGTAAAAAACACAATATCAGCCTTAAAATATAGACTTGATTATTTGAGCAATAGCAAAATTCAGAAAAAAGGCATAAAATAGTATGAGAGCAAAGCTGGGAAGTAAAGGATTTGGTCAAATTAGAGAATCTAGAGGGATCAAAGCTTGCAACTTTCAAGTCATAATCTGGCAATTACAAACTCATAATACGGAGTAACGGTATGTTATTTGCCTCAACATAGATTAGACAGAAGAACTGCAATTGAAAGGTCTTTGAATCCATATGCTAAGCAATGGGAACCAAATCTTGACAAAGAAAGAGAAGACGATATAAGTCCATATAACCCTTTTTTTCCCCCACATTCTCAAGAAAATATACACCGATAGTTGTCAGGAGCTCAGGATGTCAGGGTATGCATGCATCACCGCTAGAAATTTTACACAACTTGTTTTAAAGTTAAAATTTCGCATTAACAGCCACCATTTGAATCTAGCTACCTGATCAATCCTTTTTTTTCTTTTTTTTCTTTTTTTTTTTTTTTTTTTTTTTTTTGTAAGTTAAAAACCCTTGTATCTCTTTACACTGAGGCTCCGTTTGGTTTAATGTCAATTATAATGAAATTTAGTTTTCATGGAATACATAATTTCAAGAAAAAACACAATTGCAAATTTTTTTTTTTTTTTTTTGAGGCCGAACGAGCGGACTTAAATTAAATTAAATCGAGATCCACCAAAGTTTGTAGGATTTGGGGAAAAGAACTCATACAGACTCGTTCCGGATAAATACTGGTATCTCACCTAGCAACACAATGGGCCACCGTATTCCCCGCTCGTTTAACATGATTACAAGAAAAGAAAGAACATTCATCACTCATTTTCAGTACATCATCAAGGATAAGAAAAACAGGAGCAGCACCCAACTGTTTCGTCTGGATTACTCGAACCGCAGTAAGCGCATCACTTTCCAGAATGACCTTATCGTATCCCAGTCTTCGCACCAGCTCAACCCCATACCTCATTGCACCAGCCTCCGCCATATCAGGAGCCCACACTGCCTCACAACGCTTCACCGCTGCTGCCACTAACACCCCTCTGCAATCACGGATTACTGCTCCAAACTGAACCCCAGCCCCTTCCATCACATGAGCATCAACATTTAACTTTACAGTCCCATTAGGAGGTAAAGACCACGAACTCGCAGAGCCACATGTTTGTTGCAATCTAGCACCCCTCACCTTTGCATTGTATATCCCATAATCAGAAGAGAGCTGCACAAAACCCATAGCCATCCTCACAGCGTGAATGTCATTAGGACCTTCAAAAATATGCACATTACGGCAGTGCCAAGCAGCCCAGCATAATGACGTGAAGACTCTTAGTTGATCCTTGCTTATCTTTTTTGCAATCCAACATAAAGTATCAGCATAATTAGTTTCAGGACACGCAAGAATTAACTCCCCAAAATCACTATATCCCCAAATCTCTCTGGCATACGTACACTCAAACATTGAGTGCAGCACAGTTTCTTCACTACACCCACAGACCCTGCATCTGCTCGACTTACCTATATGGCGCCTAAACAGAACATCGCTAACCGCTAACTGACCCTTGCACGCACGCCACAGAAAATGGCACAACTTCGGAGGACCATCTAAATTCCAAATAACACTCCAAATATCCTTATTAGCAGTGCCATTGACAAGCTCCCAAGATCTCAAAACACCCAATCTTCCAAGCCAGTAGCCGCTTCTAACTGAATAAATACCATCCGGGTTAGGCCAACAATACAGGCTGTCTCTGGGTAAATGTCGGGAAATTGGAATATTCAAAACAGCTTGTTTATCTTCATCACAGAAGACCTCGTTCAATACATTCATATTCCAACACCCATTTTCCAAATCCAACAGATGTTCAACCCTGAGATCTAAATTACTGTCCTGTTTCGGAGTAGGAACAGAATGAGCGCCCTGTCCGTACAGCCATGCATCCTCCCAAACTTTTATTGACGAGCCATTCCCAACTCTCCACTTTACACCATCGAGAAGAAGAGCCTTCGCACCCCAAATGCTCCGCCAGCTATAACTCGGATCATACCCCCTAGCCACCTCCAAAAAATCCGAATTTTTAAAGTATCTTGCCTTGAGGATACCATGAAGTAACGAATCCGGATTATTGCATAGTCTCCAACCTTGCTTAGCTAAGAGAGCTTGGTTAAAGACACGCATATCTCTAAAACCCATACCACCCATTGACTTTGGGAGACAAAGGGACTCCCATTTTTGCCAATTAGTTTTCCTTTGTTTGGTTGCATACAAGTAAAAAAAAATTTAAAAAAAAAAAAAAAACAAAAATAGGAGTGGGGATGTGAGGATGGAGAGAGGAAAGTAAAAAAGGAGTTAAGCGGGAGGGAGGAAAATGTGACTTCCTTTGTTTAGTAAAGGAAAATATTTTCCGTCATTAAGGACGAAATTTTCTATCTTTGAGAAAATTGTTTTCCACCCCTTCACCAACCAAACAAAGAAAAATGGGAAAATCATTTTCCATGAAAACATTTTACATCAAACCAAACGAGGTCTGAATGTCATCAACTAATGAAATCCCAAAGAAATTTCACAGCATTATATCAAAAACTTTGGAATTACTAAACTTTTCAGCTTCTTCCAAAGCATATATCACTTGTAGCATACTGAAATGACTTATGTACACCTCAATTTAGAGCTATGGTATTCTCCAGCAAAGGAATACCATTGATTGAAATTTGACAGAATGCTAGAAAAAAGAAGATAGACACCCTTGGAAGTTGGAATCACTCTTATCACTAATCTTGCAATAATGTCGCTAATAGCTGTTTATAAAACACCATATCACAATATAGCAAGATTTTAACCAAGAAAAAAAAATGGAATTTGAACAATAAATTAACAAAATTGAGTGCATCAAAGTGTTACCACAAATGTGATTGGTTGAAATTTAACAGTTCCACTCTCCATTTCTGCAATTTCCCAAAAACAAATTTGAATCAAAGATCAGACATGTTTAAGTAGAATAAAAATGGGAAATTTGTGAAATGAGAATCAAAACTCTCAACAATAACTAATCAGCCAAATAAACCCATAAATATTCATGTAAATCACGGAATTTTCATCTTACTTACTGTTTCGGGTGAAAACAATGGGACCTTGCCGAAGGTCCGCTGAAATGGAGAAGGCTGGATTCGGTCCGAGTTATGTTGGGCCGAAGATTTCCTGCACAGTAAACACACGTAAACTAGCCTCGGGGGTGTTGCCGAGGAAGGCCCCTCCGATGCTAAAGTCAGTACAATGTGTAAGAAGAAGACACTATGCAAGAGAGTTTGTTGCTTGAGGCTTTTATGGAATATATCAGAATATATGAATGAACATATGAATCTATGAATGAATCAGAATGAATCCCTTTTTGAATGTATCAATATGATGGCTTTTATACCTCATCATACATGGAGAGGTTGGGCCTTAGCCCAATTGGCTTGCTTTGTGGGCTGACCTTTGACTTTAGCACAATTGGAGAGTTGAACCTTGACCTTGGGCTTTTAATTGGATCATTTAGTGCTTAGGCCCAATTGGACTAAATTGGACCCAAACAACTTGCCCCCCAGACCCGATTTGGAAGGATGACGGGTCGGGTTTGATTTAATTCAGAAAAGGAGGGAAGTAAATGATTTAATTAATCCAAAAATTTGAATTTAAACCGTAATTAATGAGATAACAACGATTAATGATTGTGGAAGTTGGACGGATAATGGGCAGTTTAATCACAAGATCATGTGTTTAACGGTTACTTAGTGGAGTACTTAAGAGAAATTAAAACGCAGACTCCTCGTATCCCGTACCTGGAGATATAAACAGAGGCGCGTCATCTCTCCTCACTTATTCACCAACACAAACCCAGAATTCTCGAGAGAGAAACCAAGAACCCGCATCAAAACTTCGCAAATTCCCCGAGCATTAAGCTTAGAAACTGAGACTTGCCACTACGAACTCGTAAATCGGCAACTTTCGCTTCAGATTAAGGTAAATTCCTTTGATTTCAGTTTATTTTTCTTCGAATTCGAACTCCTTCCCCTTTTCTTTCGACTTTTTTCTTCGAAATAATCAATGGCAAGAGGAGTTAGAGGTAGAGCCCGAGCTCCAAGAAGAGCAAGGCCGATTCCCGATCCTAGGAACAGGATTGGGACCTGGAATGGACAAAGGCCAGAGTCTGATCCTGCTGAAGGGATTAGGGCGACTCCCCTTTCCTCGGCTCCTCCTCAGAGAACGGAGGAGCCGAGCGCTTCTGGACGGGATGATGAAGTTCCCGCTGTCCTTTGGGATATCCTCCCCGGGTTTTCAGAATGGGAGAATGCCGAAGTTGCTTCGGCCATGATAAAGAACCGCCCCTACCCATGGTGGGTGGAGAATGCCGATCAATATCGATTTGCCGAGCAAATTGAGTTGCATTACGGAATTTTTGAAGCTGATGGGTATTGGTGCCGAATGCCCTCGGCATCCGATAGAATCCATCGTCCACCCCCGGGGTATGTGGGGGTGTACACAAGACAGCTTCAGTACGGGTTGAGGTTCCCTTTGGACGTATTCGTCCGAGACTTGCTGATCCATTACAACATCTCTCTATGTCAGTTAACTCCCACCAGCATCCGAAGGGTGATGACATACTTATGGGTCTGCAAGTTCTTCAAGTACGTGCCGAACCTGCACTGCTTCAAAAAGCTCCATCGGCTAGTGCCAAATATTCAAAGTGGGCACGGAAGCCATGGTTCTGGGTGGTACCGGATTGAGTCCCGGCCCCAATACCTAACCATGTGGCCAAACGACTCTTCAGACAAGGACTGGAGAGGTCAATGGATTTGGGTTAGGGCACCCACAGATCCGGGCCACCCTTGCGTCTTCAGCGCTCCCCGGTACCTCGCTGAGCCTGATCCCGAAATGGGAAGTCTAGGTCCCCCCGCAGATAACGGGGCGGATCCGAACCTGGATCAGCAACATATCTTCGGCAAGCTGCCGAACCGGGGGGGCAGTGGCCGAATGCAGCATATCCCGGAGACTTGGCTCCCCGATACGCATTACGTTTTCCAAGAGAACATGCTAGCAGCTGTTGGCCTCAGCCGAAAGTTTAAGGATGGTAAGCTTCTTCGGCTGGGGCCGAGGCTTTTTAACTATCTCTTTTTCTTCTCTCGCTTCGCTTTTTTATGCTGTGCCAACCTATCTGAGCTAACCTTTCCCCTTTCCTTTTTCCAGAGCGGGACGAGACCAACGTTGGCATTAACTACGCTCGTCTTGGTGTCAACCGAGAACGAGTTGTAACTGAACGGGCCCCGTCTATCACTGAGCCGAGGCATAGGGAAGTTCATCTAGACTCTTCCCACTTCCAAATTGAGGCTGTTGCTCTGTATCAGAGGCAGAAGCCTTGGTGGAAGAAGAGAGACCCCTGGTTTCAGCTGCTGGACGAAGAAGCTGAAGCTGCCCGCACAGCCGAAGAGGTTGCACGGGTTCTCGAAGCTTGCGAAGGAGGAGAAGGGTCCTCCAGAGCTGCTGAAGCAGAAGCTGCAGCTAGAGCAGCTGAAGAAGACGAGGCTTTGCTGAAGACCTCGGTGAGCTTTCAGACTTAACTTTTTCTTTTTTTCTTTTCTTTTTTTTTTTTTTTTTTTTTTTACTCACATTCTTCCTCCCCCCTGTCTGTTACAGTCTGAAGAGAGTAACAGACACAGAGAAGGGAAAGCTCCTGCTCGTCCCGAAGACCAAATACAAGGAGAGTCTTCAGACTCAGATATGGACGAGCAGCCCCTTCTGAAAAGGCGCCGAAGGATGGCCATCATCGGCCCTCATGACTTTCAGAGGAGGCCGATGACCATCGGCGTTGCAATAAGGGAACCCGAGGAAGGCAATGGATCGCCGAGGGTTCCCCGGCCACCACCCCAATCACCTCAAAAGACCCCTCCGCCACCTCCTGAGATGGAGGTGGATCAGAGAACTCCCGAATCTAAGGGAGGGGTCCAAGAAGAAATTAAGGAGAGTGCTGTTGAGCACGAAAACAAGGATGCCGTGATGTCCAGTGCTGAGGGCTTCACGGCAGACATCGCAAGAGAGGTTGAGGCTTTCGTCCTCACCCCTGAAGAAGAGGAGGTCATAGTAATTGACTCCTCTGAGAAGGATGATGCTGAGCCATCCAAAGCTAATCAAGCTCCATCGTCATCCTTCCCTTCTTTCCAGACTCTGCAATCTGGAGAAATGGGTTTCTCGGCCCCCCGAATTCCAATCCCAGACCACATCTGGGACCTCATATGGGGTCAGAACCGAGAAGGAGCTGCAGCCTACTTCGGCGATTTTGCTGGCATGTCCGAAGTAGATAGGGCAAGGATCTGGTCGCTGAAGGCCACTGCTGGGATGGGCGAATCCAGCAGATCAGTTCCTGACCCAGCCAGGTCTAACCAACTGCTGATGATGCAGGTAATTTTCCTTGTCTTCATTTCCTCTGAAATTCAGCTCTATATATTTATTTATTTTTATTTATTATTTATTTATTTATTTTTTGTCTTCCTGTTTTCAGTTCGTGCACAATCACTCTCACTGTAGAGCTGATAGATACCCTACAAAATAGGGTAGACGCTGCTGTGCACGACAAGAAGGTGGCTGAAGAGGAATTAAAGCTTGCTAAGCTGAAGCAAGCAGCAGCTGAAGAGAAGCAGCAGAAGGGTGAGGAGTATGAGAAAAGAGCTGCTGAAGCCCTCAAAACCTTCTGCGACGCTATGGAGAAGGAAGTTTTTCCCCCACTGATGGAAGGGGAAAAATTCCTCCAGGAGCATATGGGAGTGGACGTCTCCAAATTCAAGGCTGCTGTTGAGAGCCGTATTCAGGAAGGAGCTGCTGCACAAGCTGAAGTGCAGCAACGTCTAGAAGCTCTTGAAGCTAGCCGAATGGCTGCTGAAGAGCTGCTCCGGGCCAAAGATGTCCAACTCTCAGAGGCTGCTGCTGCTGCCGAAGCTCAGAGAGCTAAACTCCATGAGGCTGAGGATCAACTGATGACACAAAAAGTTGAAGTGGCCCAAGCTCAGACAAAGGCTTCCCAAGTTCAGCAGGAGCTGAATGAGCTGAAAGGTTCCTCCTCCAAGCTCGCTGATGAGCTGAAGAAATCCAAGGAAGACTTGGAGGAGACCCAGAAGAAGCTGGCTGATGCTGAGGCTCTACTCAAAGTCCGTGTCTATACCCAAGAGGAATATGAGATGGGTTTCAGAAACGGGTTCCGAGTATGCCGAAGAGTCTGCCTTCATGCTGAACCGAAGCTGGACTGGTCTAAGTGTGCTGAATGGGTCCAGAATCCCGAAGACCCTCATATGAAGTATGCAACTCCAGCCGAAGCTGAAATCCTTAAGGCTGAGGAAGCCGAAGAGGAAGCTGAGAGAATGGAGTTGGAAGCTGAACAGAGGGAAAGGGAGGCTCGGCAGAGTGCAAAGCCCGCTTCTTCTGCTGCTGGGGCTGAGGCCACCATGGGGCTCAACGCTGATCAGTCTGATCCTCAGGCTGAAGCATAGGAACTCGGGCAGTCGTCTTCAGAATCTTGCGGTTCATCATGTGCTTAACTTTAGACTTGCCGCTTTCTGAATTTTTTGCCTTGTTTTTTGCTTCAGCTTGCCTTGTCGTACAGCAGTTTTATTATTTTTTTGCTTATGTACGTATTTCGGCAGCTGTTATTTTTCCGCTTGTGGGCGGCTGCCGATACAGTTTAATTGAACTTGTAGCTCAATTTCTGAGCATGAATTATATATCTGATGTTCTTTTCTTCAGTTGCTTTGTTTTTGAATGCTTTACTGTTTCTGTTTCTTCAATTCTGCCGTACATACTTGCACTGAGAGTGCTTCTTGCCCCCCAGAAATTGAAGTATGACTTCAGCGGAATAAGCAATTTCTTCACTTCTTCAAAATGGGTATCCGAAACACAGGGCCAACTGAAGGCAATGCTTCTGGGATACAAGTCTTACTGAAGATTGACTTCATCTGAAAGTTGGATATCCGAAACACAGGGCCAACTGAAGGCAATGCTTTGGATATTAGCTTTCTGGGATACAAGGCTCAGTTGAGGCAATATCCCAGAATTGTCCATGGACTAATGTCTTTGGAGAACAAGTCTTACTGAAGTTTGACTTCAGCTGAAAGACCAGTGTTCTTTAAAAAGACGCATATCCGAAACACAGGGCCAACTGAAGGCAATGTTTCGAATAATGGCTTTCTGGGATACAAGGCTCAGTTAAGGCAATATCCCAGAATTGTCCATGGACTAACCTCTTTGGAACAAGTCTTACTGAAGTTTGACTTCAGCTGAAAGACCAGTGTTCTTTTAAAAAGACGAGTTTTGTCAGCAATCTGAAACCCAGTTACCCGAAGGCGAAGGTTTCAGACGAGGCTGATATAAAAATTTTCAACTGTTGCTGTTATCCTTGATTTTCTGTCTATCTTTGAAAAATGGATACCCGAAACACAGGGCCAACTTAAGGCAATGTTTCGGATAATGGCTCTCTGGGATACAAGGCTCAGTTAAGGCAATATCCCAGAATTGTCCATGGACTCATGTCTTTGGAGAACAAGTCTTACTGAAGTTTGACTTCAGCTGAAAGACCAGTGTTCTTTAAAAAGACGAGTTTTGTCAGCAATCTGAAACCCAGTTACCCGAAGGCGAAGGTTTCAGACGAGGCTGAATAAAAAACCCTTAAAGAGTAGATAGAACAAAGAAAATTTTGAAAGGATAAAAAGTTGCAAACATTTATATAAATGGCGGCTCCAAGGCCTTTCATTAGTTCAAAATGTACTTACAAATATTGTTCTGCCCCGAAGGGTTTACACATGGTATTTTTTCAGTACATCAGCGTTCCAGTGATTTTTCAACTCAGTTCCATCCAACTGCCGAAGTCGGTATGTCCCTGGCTGAAGCTCATCATAAATTTCATAAGGTCCTTCCCATGCAGCTGAGAGTTTCCCATGGATTCGGCCTTTCTGAACTGCAGCAGCATTCCGAAGGACAAGGTCTCCAATTTTGAGAGGCCTTGCATGGACCCTTCGGTTATAAAATTTGCTGATTCTCTGCTTATAGGCGGCCATTCTATCTCGGGCTGAGTCTCTTACTTCGTCGAGGAAATCAAGAGATTCCCTCATCAGTCGCTCATTCTCAGCCGAGAAGTGGTGCACTCGAAGGCTCTCAGAGCCAATTTCCACTGGAAGGACGGCTTCGGCACCATACACCAGTTCAAAAGGTGAGTGGCCCGTTGCCTCTTTTTCAGTTGTCCGAAGGGACCAAAGGGTTCCAGGGAGCTCCTCTAGCCATTTGGACTTCATTGAATAACAATTTGAACCTCGGCTGCGATGTCTCGGTTCTTATTGGCGGAGTAATTCCGCTTCTTTTGCTTAACTGGTCGACACGTCGGGTCAACATTAAGCTTATGGGAGATGAGGTCTGAACTTATCCCGGGCATATCAGCTGCCGAGAAAGCAAACACATCTCTGTTATCCCGAAGGAGCTGAATAAGTTCGCAACGGGTGTTCGGATCAAGGTCCATCCCGATTGTTACACATTTCTCAGCGTCTCCTTCGGCCAACTCAACTGTTTCAGTCTGTTGGTCCATGTCCATTGCTGATGGATTGGACTCTTCATTATCTGGCCTGCTGCCAATGTCAGCAGGTGTCCCAGTCTTTTTGTTCTTCGGCTGGCTCTCTGAGTCTTGCGGCTCAGCTGAGGAGCTAGCCTTTTCCCTTTCGGGCCCTTTACCTCTGGGTACAGATCCTTGGGCCGAAGCACTTAGGCCTTTCGGCTTTTTTGTGCTTGGCTCTCTTTCTTTTTCTTTCTCCTCCTCATCCTTGTCGTCATCTGGGCGACTACTGGATGGCTTGAGGTAGTTGCACCTTCGGGCGTCCTTTTGGTTGCCCTGTATCCTTTCGGGGAAGCCGGCGTCTGAGACGTAAATCATCAGCTGATGATAAGTTGAGACGACCCCTTGGATCTCGTGAATTATGGGTCTCCCCAAAATCACGTTGTACACTGAAGGAGCGTCGATGACCAAAAATTCAATCATGACGTTCCGGGCTGCCTCATCGCAACCGATGGTGACAGGAAGTGTCACCTTCCCATCTGGATAAGTTGAAGCCCCATTGAACCCGGATACCGGATAGGGTACCGGCGTAAGGTGCTTGGGCTTCAGCTTAATTTGATTGTAGGCCTTTCGGAACAGAATGTTTGCTCCACTGCCACCGTCAACAAGGACCTTACTGACGTCGTGGTTGGCCACCGTGGCGATGATCACCAACGGATCCTCGTGAGGGAACGTAATCCCCCGGCAGTCGGCGGCTGTGAACGTCATGTTCGGCACCGGCGACTGGGGAGATTGAATGTCAGCGTTGTTCACCTGGTGAGTCAAAGCTCTAAGGTGGCGCTTGTGCTCCCTCCGAGAGTATATTCCTCCCGAGATAACATTGATCGGAGGGAATTTCCCCTCCGGCTTTTTACTGTTTTTCCGGGGGAAATCAAGGTCCTGCCGAGGGTCCTTTGCTGACCTCTCGGATTCTTTTTTCTCGCGGTGATCCGCGATGTATTTTTTCAAGTATCCCTTCCGGACCATGTCCTCTATCTGGTCCTTCAGTTGGATACACTCCTCAGTGTTGTGGCCCGAAGACTCGTGGAACTCACACCACTGATTTTTATTTTTTCGCTGATACCACTCTGGGAGTGGTCTCGGCTTTCGGTAACTCTGCTCCTCCTTCGTCACACTGTAAATTTTGGCGCGTGGAAGAGAGAGCGGAGTGTAGGACTCGTATCTGCCTGTGTATGAGGCAAATCTTTCCTTCTTTGGGTCGTTGGCCAAAGATTGCTCCGGGGCCTTTGACTTTCCCTTTGCCTTATGGCCTTGGCCTTCAGACAAGGGTATTTGCCTCTGTTTCCCTCCCCCGGATTGAGGTTGGGTTTTCGCTTTGTTCCATTCTTCGGCTCGGATGAACTTATCCGAAGCACTAAGAGCTTCCTCCAAAGTCTGCGGGGTATGCATGACCATGAAGTCTAGGAACTTTCCTGGCTGAAGGCCATTCTGCATTGCGAAAACGGCTAGCCCCTGGTCCAGCTGGGAGACGCTTGATGACTCGTTACTGAAACGGGTCAGGTAGTCTCGGAGGCTTTATGTTTCCCCCTGTTGCAGACTCATGAGCTCTGCGGTAGTCTTCTCTCGGCGGTTTGCCGTGGAAAACTTGCTCCTGAACTTGGAGGATAGATCATCCCACCCTGTTACGGAGCCTTGCCTTACTCCCTTGGAGATCCACGCTTGCGCGACCCCCTTGAGAGTGGTTGGGAAATATTTGCACCAAGTCGCCTCGGATCTGGGGCAAAGATGCATATGAGTCTCATACGAGGCCACGTGGTCCTTCGGATCCGTGGTCCCGTCATATGTGATGTGCGAAGGGATTTTAACCGTGGGTACGCGCTCTTCCAGTATCCATTGCTCGAATGGTGAACTAGCGGGTAGCATAACGGCCTTGCCCTTGTTCCTGGCCGAAGGGACCGCGCTCCGCCCTCTTAGAGAGGTAGGAGTGGTTTTCGTCCCTGGCTGGGAAGTCTGGGCCTCGGCTGCAGGGAACGAGAGGCGACTACGCACGCTCGGTTCCTGGCCGCCGAGTCGGTCAAGGACGCTTCTACGAACAGTCTCAGGTTCTCGGTGAGTAGATTCTGGCCGAGAAGCTGAGCTGCTGCTCTTATGCGCTTCTGGTCTTGAGGATGAGGATCCTTTTAAAAGTTGAGGGTTCTTTTTCCTCTGTTTTTCATTTTTCCAAGAATCCTCCTCCCACTCTTCCAGTTCCCGGAAGGAAGGAAGCTTCCCACCATCATGGTCTAACTTCCTCCGCTGATGCCGGGTATGCGGAGGAGTTCGATCACGAGGTGGTGGCATATTTTGTGCCCTCATCGCCTCCATGAGTACTGCCAGCGCTCTTGCCACCTCTTCCGAGCTGGGCCCCGTCAAAGGGGTCCTCGGCCGAGTGTGGGAATGAGGGCGCGCAGCCGATGGTTGGCTTTGGGACACTGAATATGTCCTATGATCGGACTGACCCCTGCTAGACCGAGAGTGGCCCGGCCTATATTGAGAGTCATGAATTACGGGAGATAGGGAATCCTCCTTGTATGATCCTCCCCCCGAGCCGGCACCCTTGGGAGAGTTCCGGTCCGGCGAGGGCGATGGTGTAGGGGTTTTAGGCTTTTCGCCCGCTCCTTGACGGAGGCTTTTGCTCTTGCGGTTCTTAGCCATTGCTGCTAAGATAATTGCAAGATGATCTTGGTTAGGAATTTGGCTTAAAGATTTTTGAAAGTCTTCCCCACAGACGGCGCCAAATTGTTTCGGGTGAAAACAATGGGACCTTGCCGAAGGTCCGCTGAAATGGAGAAGGCTGGATTCGGTCCGAGTTATGTTGGGCCGAAGATTTCCTGCACAGTAAACACACGTAAACTAGCCTCGGGGGTGTTGCCGAGGAAGGCCCCTCCGATGCTAAAGTCAGTACAATGTGTAAGAAGAAGACACTATGCAAGAGAGTTTGTTGCTTGAGGCTTTTATGGAATATATCAGAATATATGAATGAACATATGAATCTATGAATGAATCAGAATGAATCCCTTTTTGAATGTATCAATATGATGGCTTTTATACCTCATCATACATGGAGAGGTTGGGCCTTAGCCCAATTGGCTTGCTTTGTGGGTTGACCTTTGACTTTAGCACAATTGGAGAGTTGAACCTTGACCTTGGGCTTTTAATTGGATCATTTAGTGCTTAGGCCCAATTGGACTAAATTGGACCCAAACACTTACCACTTACAATAGTGAATTGAAAGGGCATTAATAAGGAAAATTGCAAATAAAAACATACCAATTACCAATTACGGAAAGATTTTCATTTTCCGGTGAAAATTCTCGGACGAAGGCTCGAGCCTAGCATTACTGGGATTTGCCAGATCAATGGAAATTCGTGCTGTACTTCAGAGGTATTTTGGGTTGAAATCCTTCATAAACATGAAGATTGGGAGATGGGTATGTAGTTAAGTGCCTAAGTGGTGAAACTTGCGGTTGAAAACTTGAAATCCTAAATCCTTCGTAGTACCAAGTCTAACATAAGAAGCTCATTAGGTGCACCTATCTCTACATGCACTCGGCTAGGTGTATTTAAAAGATGGTGTTATCTATCTCACGGATAATCTATATAAATCACTATGATATCTAGGAAAAAATAAAAAATTAATAATCAATCTAGTTATACAAGTTTGACTCTTGGAGAATAAGGGAATCCCCACCCTCAAGAACCGCAACTGCTAATTGGGCTCTATCAACTATACCATGCACTACTTGGTAATCATTTATGTAAAATACAATCTACTTTTTTCTACTAATAATAGGTAAATATGCATAGTTACAAAATCATACGGAGTAATATGTAGCCTTAATTTACAACATTAATGAGATACCCCTTAGATTTGTGTGAAAGGAAAACTAGAATTTGTTTTGTAGCAAAACTCATAATGTGAACGGTAGGTTAATGGAATATGACAAAATACTATGTCTATTTGAGTCGGGTTGATACATTTTCGTGTTTTGTCGATTTCATATTGCTCCCAAAAATTGAAGTCATTTCATGGTTTTCCATGTAAATTTTGTGTAAGCATAAGGCTAGATGAGAATGGCTAACTTTTTAGATTATATGCAAGTGGTTTGGTTGAGTCATACCCGATATTTGGTTGAATATATGTTGCACTTTTGGGGCCTTAGATATTTGTGTTTTACTAATTTAACTGATATCAAAGAAATGTATTCTTGTTCATATTATGTAGACGTGATAATCGGGTCATTCGGATCAGATTAATTAGATTTGTGTCATGATTTAGTGAAAAATCATTTGAGGAAAAAGTCCCTTTTTGAGGTCATATTTAGTTTATAATTTACAATGCCAATATGTTAATAATGAAACACACTCATTTATATCATTTTCGTTAAATTTAGGTCAGGTAATTTCAACCGATATTTTAGATTTTAAATCAAGTGATTCAAAAATCGGATAATTGGATACGAATTGAATATTCTATATCTAGGCTTATGGAAATATGGAGTTGAGACCATCCACGATATAAAATTAATTCTTGAGAAAATTGAAATATACTTGTAAGTTGTATTTGTATACTTTGGTTTAAATGTCATAATAAACACAATATAACTATACGAGAGATTGTTATAAGCCCAAATGGAACTATTTTCAGCCTCTTCAATGTGACCAAAAAAGCCTACCTACTCAAAGACCAACAATTTGATTAGTGTTAATCCCTAAATCAATCAAAATCCTACTTGTATTAGTTTGGAACATTAAATCATTAATCATCAGATAACCAAAAATTCGAATAATTGGAATGAATATTCCTTCCAAATAAGGACATAATACTGCCACTTCATACATTAAAATTCCTCAAAAAAAATTGATTCTTTCTCTACTTAACTAGTTTTGTGGCACTTTGTTCTTGTGCTTCCTACAGCTCAATTTCAAATAGATTATGCATGCTAAAGAAGAAAACCCACTTCAAAAACATAGATAATCTTGTATTAATTTGAAAGATTCTAGCTTTTAAGGCTTAGCTTAGAGAAGATAGAGATGTTTATGAAGTGGGTTTATGCTAATCTTGTTATTTTGCTACTAATTATCTTAAATGTTTCAGAAATTTGTGAAGGGGGTATAACAAGTAGCTTCTCAAGAAAAAGTAATGATCTTTCGATTGATATGCCATTAGATAGCGATGTTTTCCAAGTTCCTCCTGGTTATAATGCTCCACAACAGGTAATTTCTTATAATTAACTTTTTGTATGTATTATTTATTTCCTAATCTTATTGTATAATAGTTTACAATTAATTTTGGGTTTTATAGCATGTAATATTCTAATTTAGCATAAATCATGTCTGATTAGTGATTAATAGTATACTAAGTTGTTAGGGTCTGACAGATGATTTGATTATTAAGCATTATGATTTGTTTGTGTATTTTGTGGATTTATTCATCATATGCTGGAATTTGTATGTTTTAGTTAATATCATTGTTCAAGTAATTGCAAATGAATAAGTAACATGTTATTCTGTGTATGATTCTGAAACTATAAATCATTCATTGGCATCTTTGTAATATATCTAATTCTTCTGTCCTGTCCTTGAGAAATACTCTTAGGCTGCATTTCTTAATTACTAGGTCGTCCCAAAATAATAGGCCACTTTCTATATACTAGAGACGGACAAATTTTTCAAAATTCTATCACATGAATAGTAAATGGGAACGAAGGGGTATTATAGGACTAGAGGACTAAAGGAGTAACATTTATCGACGTACATAGAGAAATCGAAAGTACTATTGGTTGAATCTTTAGACCTCCTATTATGTTGCTGATCTGAAGTGAGGTCAGATTATGCTTGTTTTTTCTTATATTGTGAGTATGGTTCATTGAAGGTTCATATAACACAAGGAGACCACATTGGTAGAGCTGTGATCGTCTCTTGGACAACTCCAGACGAGCCTGGATCAAACACGGTAACTTACTGGGCGGAAAACAGCACAGAAAAGAAACTTGCAGAAGGCATTGTTCTTACTTACAAGTTTGTCAATTACACTTCAGGCTACATTCACCATTGCACTATACCGGGATTAGAGGTATACACCCGAGCATGATTTTCTTAGTTCGGTTATCAAGTTAACTTTATCAAGCATTTCCTAAGTGCATTTGGGCATGGAATTTTTCTTACTATGAGATTATGTCTTCCCTTTAAATGCCAAAATTTTAGCTTAACTTAGCATGCTGCTGGCTGTAGTTTGATACAAAATATTACTATGAGGTTGGATCTGGCAATCCATTGAGGCAATTTTGGTTCCTTACGCCACCAGAACCTGGTCCTGATGTCCCTTATACTTTCGGTCTTATAGGTATGGCTTCATTTATAAGGTTTCCAATCGTGTTACTCACAAAAGTCACAACTGCCTGTTCTGATCGATGACATGCTAAGTACGGAATTAATCAGCAAATGCTAAAATCTGTCTTTTTTTTTTTTCCTTAGCATTCACTGTTAAAAAGGCTAGAGTATGGTAACTATATACGTTATTTGTTGTGGCGAATTCTCAACAAGCAGGGGACCTTGGTCAAACACATGATTCAAACAGGACAGTTACACATTACGAGTTAAACCCAATGAAAGGCAAGACACTCCTGTTTGTTGGAGACCTATCATATGCAGACAACTACCCAAACAATGATAATGCAAGGTGGGATACATGGGGAAGATTTATTGAAAGAAATGCTGCTTATCAACCATGGATCTGGTCTGCCGGAAACCATGAAATAGATTTTCTACCAAAAGTGGTATGTTTCCTCAATGTTTTGCTGCTACTTCAAACAGATATCAATCTTTGCTTGCCTTTCTTAGAGTCATGGGTTACAAGTGGACATTTTTCAATGGACATCTTATACTGCTACTAACAGCTTCCTGTGTATATTATTTGCTTTAGTTTATCAATAGCTAAGCAAACAAAAAAGCTTACATATTCTTCAAAATAAGAACATATACTTTCTTTGTTTTTTTTCTATCCGCCTTTTGTTACTCTCTATCTTGAACTTGTAAATTTTGGGTTCTTGACACTTGACTGCCACTCAAGGATATAATGCAAGTCGAAATCAATTATACCCTTTAAGTCTGATCCTTCTCACTCAATTCATCAGTAAAATGGTGCAACCTTAAGGGCTGAGTTTTGTTGCTTCTTGCAGGGTGAAACTATACCTTTTAAGCCATATACATATCGGTTTCCAACACCGTATCAAGCATCACACAGTACTGCTCCTTATTGGTACTCTATTAAAAGAGCTTCAGCCCATATCATAGTCATGGCATCCTACTCAGCTTTTGGTAGGTTTTTTTCTTTATTTTTGTAGTATCATAGATCCAAGTATCCTTAAATTTAGTTTATTAGTCTGGCAAGGTATAGTCATATGGTATTTCGCAAAAAGAACATGTAAATATTATAGTATGATGTTTGCTTTGTGAACTTCTTCATATACATTGTACATTTGCAGGGAAATACACACCTCAATACAAATGGCTAATGGATGAACTGCCTAAGGTTAATAGGACCGAAACCCCTTGGCTCGTTGTTGTAATGCATTGCCCAATGTATAGTAGTTACGTGCATCATTACATGGAGGGAGAAACCATGAGAGTCCTGTATGAACCGTATTTTGTCAAATACAAGGTCGACGTCATCTTTGCTGGTCATGTACATGCCTATGAGAGATCAGTAAGTATCATAAATCTATGATCTACTATCTTTCTCTTTGTCACACAATCAACACACCCTTAACACTTTGCTTGCGTTTATTAATGGAGGAACGTATTTCCAACATAGCATATAACATCAGTAATGGTGTATGTGGTCCTGTCAGTGATCAGTCAGCTCCAGTTTACATAACTATTGGAGATGGAGGGAATCTTGAAGGATTGGTTTACGAGTATGTTTTTACTACACTTTTTTTCGAATTGATAACATAGGACTATTAAATGTATTTTGACTATTTTCACTTCTATACTTGTAGAGACTGTAGAAGAACAATTAAGTTTCATAAGACTGCTGTTTAACTCTAATGCAGGATGACCCAACCACAGCCAGAGTACTCTGCTTATCGCGAGGCCAGCTTTGGTCATGGCATTTTCGACATCAAGAACAGATCACACGCTTATTTTGGTTGGCACCGTAATCAAGATGGATATGCTGTGGAAGCAGATTCTTTATGGCTTCACAATAGATATTGGCATCCTATACAAGAAGAAGCTTCGGTTGCTTCAATGTAACAAGAGTAATTCTATTTCTACATGTTGCTGCTCAGTTTGGTCATTGGCGCATATCAACATGGTTGCTAATCGGGGCCTTTCGTAAAAAATGTTAATGTCAAGAATGTTGTCAATTGTACTAGAAAATAATAGAGTAATACTCCGTATTTAGGATGGAATGTAGCTCTCCTATATGTACTTTGTACAATAATGTGATTAATGTATACGTATTCTGTACAATAATGTGATTAATGTACGTGCTTATTCAAATGACTACTACTCCGTATGAAAGTAGAAATTTTTTAGAAAGTAAAAGAATGTAAAATTGTTGGGTTGATAAACTCATGAAACGTAAAACATTACAGTGTACTTTCTATATCGAACTAAACAATTACTTCGTATTATTTAAGCATTTAATACTCCGTATAAAGTAATTATTTTATTTTCGAGAACTAAAATATCAGTGTTGCTCTACGTATTACATACTCCCTCATCGCTCTACATAGTTCATACACCTTAAAAGGGCACGTAGCTTAGCTAACAATGTTCTTAAAGAAAAACATACTTGGTATTATTAAAGACTTTAGATTTACAAAGTGTGGGTCCTAAATCCAAATCCTAATCCTAATCCTAATTGAGATAATATTTTCGGCGGAATGAAGTATGAACTGATTCTAGTAGATATTTAACGCTATTCTTTACTTTAATTTGCTAAATGATTATAATAAGTAATCTTCTGCCAAACACTGTCACCATCTTATGGGTCATATGAATATAATCTCTCCGTCTCATTCTCAAATATACGGTGCACGATAGTAGTTTATTGGACACATTTTTTTTTAAGTGGTACGGAGGATTGTGCTACCGTACTAGAATCTCACAGAAGTCTATCCATTAAGAGTGAAGGGAACACGTAAGAGATTCTACCCTCAAACAGCGCAAATAAAGTACATTTTATAATACTGACTGAGTAATTTTGTAATACTGATCGAGTAATTTTATAATGTTGATAAAGTATCCCCTAACACTGATCGAGTAATGATTAGTCTCTCACGATGCAGCTAGCCACGTATAACATGTGTTTGAAGATATTTATACTAAAATGTTGCATCACAATATGCAAAAAGTTAAACATAACAATCATTTGAAAGCAATACGAGTACATAAGTACATTGAAAGTACAATAATACTCAGATTTTTTTTAACTTGATAGTAATTTTTTTTTAATAATAAAACAAATGTTATAATGTTTAATATTATTGTAGTTGTCTGAATATACATTGTTAATGGACTATGGAGTATATCAAATTTTGCATTACACGAACGAAAAAATCTAACATGGAACAAATAAAAAAAATGAAGAAAGTATGTGTAATTTTAATGAAACTAAAAAGGTTGGAGTGTGTTCTATTCACCTAATTTTCACTTATTTAAACTTAATAACTAAATTTATTTGGACTTATTTTAACTTAAGAACTTATTTTAGTTGTCATTTAAACATTATTAGAACTTATTTTTCCTAAAATGAATTTATCTAAACTTGATTAGACATAAGTGAAAATAAGGTAAACAGAACAAACCCTAATAATGTTATTTAACATGAGATTTTTTTTTTTTAATTTCTTAATGTTTTGAAGATGTGATTTTCTAAGCATCTAGAATGATGGAGGGGATTCTACTATTCTAGTAGGAAACACTTGGGATTTGGGAGACTGCAAAGAGACGACTAAAACGAGTATGAGAATGACTTCCACAGTATTTTTAGTACAGAAAAAACTCTGCAACACTTTTTATATATTATTATTACCCTATAAAATTTGTACACATGTTCAACTATATATAGTAAGTCCTTTTAAAGAAAACTCAAATGATAGGGGAGAGAATTACCACCATTCCTACTTCTTTCCCTTACAAGTTACAATCTTAAAACTTTCTAAATACAGAAAGTTCCACTACTACTATTTCATATTTCAATATTACTAAAAAAAGAAAGGATTAAAAAAACTAAGGTACTTTTAATAGTCCTATATATACATATTTGTTACTCCTTCCTTACCTGTCACATCCAAGTTTTTCTTCCTCTTAAACCCTTATTCACTTGCACATTCATCTACTTCTACATATACTATATTAGACTTCATGGTGGCTATTCTATCCCATCCCATGCCTTCAAATATGTGGCTGGTTTTTTGTTTAAGAAGACCATAGAAACTGGAAGCTGTCATCATATAAGTTGCCGGACAATAACCCCGGTTCGTCGGAGATTGAGAGTTCGGGTTGTGGATCGATGACACGCGGAGGAAATCCGAGGGTCATAGCAGTCTCAGCCCACAAGGAATCGTCGAGCTCTGGTAAACTTGGGTTGGAATTCTCCCAGAGACCATGGTTAACCCCAACTTCATTCTCACCAAAGCTCTCTACACTTGTGGTAGTGCTATCAGTGATTGTGGAAGTAGAATTAGTCTCCTCAATTGGAAAACTAAGGTCACTTGCACCAGAAAGCGAGCTGTTTTCAGATAAGCAACAGAGGTTGTACCCGTTCTGATAACAAGGAATCCGGACCTGGCCTCGAGCCTGAACCCGAGCCTGAACATGGGTTTGGGCCAAGTTGGGAAGCTGGTGTGGGAAGACCTCAGGCAAATTCAGCTTGGCATCAGTGCCATAAAGCTTACGAGCAGCAGCATCATAAGCTAAGGCAGCTTCATGAGAGGTGTTAAAGGTGCCAAGCCAAAAGCGAGCACCGCGATTAGGCTCACGAATCTCGGCCACCCATTTGCCCCAGGTTCGCTGTCGGACACCCTTGTAGGTACAAAGGGCATTCTCAGGTCCCCCTTTGCCCCTCATACAACCCTTCCTAGAGCTAGCCTGGCAAACCTGATGTTTCTTCCCCTGTTTCTTCTCCCCTAAGCCCAACTTGGACTTCAACATTGTAGGAGAAACTAGTACAGAGATCAGGCAATTAACTTACAACAATGAATAAAGAGAGAGAGAAAGAAAGAAAGTGAGAAAAATGTGAGTTCGTGTGTATAATAAGGCTACTGATGAGCTAAGCTGCACTCCTGGCCACTATTGAGGTGGGTAACTCCTCTGTTATTTATATGTTGCAATGTAGGAGAGGAATATGTATTAATAAGGGTGGGAAAATTCAACCTTTTTTTCCCCCTTAATACGTGTCTACAGTGAAATCTGGATTGATAGCTGTCAGCATAAACCTGTTCATCGTGTCTCTTTAATATCTCCCTGCTCCATACAACATCCACACTTGGCAAACTGAATTTGTACACATTTTTTTTTTTCTTTATTTCAAATAACAAAACCAAAACCAAATGATAAGTTACTCAGACTTAGGTACTCGCAGCAAACAGGGATACGTGTCTTAAGTGTCCGACTTGGCTATTTAATGGTAATCTTCCATAATTTTGCCTAAAATAAAGCGACGGAATCTGACACAAGTAACTGAAATGAAATAAAGAGTTCGAGTAACATAGACAGACTAGATATATGATTTTCATTGAAAAAAAAGAAAAAGAAAAAGAACTTAGATTTTATTTAACTTGGCTTTTAGAGGGAAAAAGAGGGGTAAGGGTCAAGGGGTAGTGTGAATCAAAGTTTGGGTTTGGATAGGACCGATTTCCTATTGGGTGGGGTGTCAAAAAAATTCTCTCTCCTAAATTTTATATTTTAAACAAGTGTGTTTAGCAAGCAGGAGAGGATTGAGGATAAGCACACACCGGGGAAACTCAAGGCAAGTCTGCAAGGTCTTCCCTTCACTGGGTTGACAGTTTGCAGGAGTCTGCATGTCAAGAAAGATTACGTGGGACTGTCGTTAAAAAGTTCTCTACCATCATCTCTGACGTATTAAACTCTTAAGTTCAAGATTCATAGAACTTGCTGTATAATCATAACTCTGTACCTCTGATGTTTCTCAGACAGAGTGGGCCCGTTTACTTCGACAGTTGTCAAAGGCACAGGGCAACTGCTGGCACCTAAGACTCCTCGTCATCAGTGGCGGACCCAGGAATTTCCGACTGGTGAGTCACAATCGATAATCAAATATGTAAAATAAAATTTCACAATGACATGTAAGGAGACATTTACTTCCTAAACTTGAAAATAAACAACACGATTGGAGACCAAATTAACTACAACGGATGTAGCCTAAATTACATATCAGTCCGCAACATGTTTTACAGGATGATCAATAATTTTGAAGCAATGCCTCAAGGCGTAAAAGCAATCCTTTTTTGGCACTTCAATATGATTCAAGCATATGATCAGGAATAAACACGAATAACAATTGATTCACAATACAAGTATACAATATTCCCAGCATGAAATAGACTCAAGAATTACAGAAATTGCCCAAATTAAAACCAAAATTACAGAGACTCACCCATATCCAGGCAAATTAACAATATACCAACTCTTGTTGATTAGAAAATGATTGATAAGTTGAGTCTTCCCTGCATATAAATTCAACAACCTAATCAAACACAAAGTTAACAAAACAAATGAAATCACAAGTATGAATCATATGCAAATAACCCCAACAGCGAATTACCCCTATTCATAATTGGTTGGACGGTTCATATTCAACTAAATCAAGCAATATTCAACTAAATCAAGCAATATTCCCCAGAAAAATTATTTACAAAGATCATCCAAATCAGTTATTGCGACACATACATGATAAATGCAAAATGAATGATAATAAATTCAATAATTAATATCAATTAAACAGAAAATCAGAAATAATAATCAATATCAATTAAACAAAAATTATAGGGCTCAACTACTCAACTCAAATAGTCAAATATCCGGTCACAACTTCAGTTTCTAGAGGAAAAATTCCCAAATCGGCTAATTAAAACCAATCTTCAGTTTCTAATCGGCTAATCATATTAAAATAAATCATTTGGGACTTAAAAATTATAATGAAGACAATTAGACAAAACTATAACTAAACACAGTCAAAAGACTCAAAACCAATCTTCAATTTCTACTTTTTTAGACGAAATTGTTTAGTTTAAGCAAACAAAATGATTATACAGATAGCTCATAGCAAGTACTTTATTTGAGCACAAATTCCACATAAATTAAGCTAATTAAACTTCAAAACAATCCTTATTCACACAAAAATCAGCTAATCCTGACTACCCATTAGTAGATAACAAAACCCCTTCAACTTTACGAGCAAAAAACTGGCACAAAACACAAATTTAAACAAAAATGACATAATTAAATCAAATACAGAAAACCTACATCAAAAATCCCCAAATCGTAAATTAAATTAGGCAATTAGCAAATGAAAAACACACATGAAGCCAAACACATTCAAAATTCTAGCTACTTTGCATATCTATATGCACAAATCGAACCTCACCATCGCTGCTCTCCACCACCACCAACAGTTACAAATCGAAACCCTAGAAATCGAAAAAAAATCAAAGATTTGAACTAGTAATTATGCAAAGAAACCTTAAATTTGAAATTTAAAGGGGAAAGTTTAAAGAATCTCATACCATGAACACCAAAAAAAATCCTAGAAATCAAACCACACAGTCGTTATCTCTCACGACCACCATGACCATTAGTGAATGAGGAGGGAGAATGAAAGGGGAACGCGAAATGTTGTTGCAGCTGCGGCGAGGAGAAGGTGAAAGGGGAACAGGCTGAAGTTAGAATTTTTTATTTTTTTTTTTAAAAAAAAAAAAGAAAACTTAGAATTTTTTTTGGGCCCTGGTGTGTCACTTGACCCACCAGGCACAAGCCCAGGTCCGCCACTGCTCGTCATAAGGGGTTCGTTTTTTTGGGACACAAAGTTTACAGGGTTTATTGTTCGAGGAGTTAAAAGTAGGCGCGGCCAAACCCAAAGGTTACACCAGTATATTTCTCGTATTCTGGGAAACTAATGGTTTTCAGTGCGAATGACAGTTATGTACGTTGCAAGAGATTCTTTAAAAATTAAGATGTCATAGTGGATGAAATATTAAAGGGTGAAAATGATAGTGGAATTAGGCTTGACATTGTATAAGTGTGTACCCATTAAATAATGTTTCAGTTAACAGTGAAAATGACAGTGGAGTAACTCAAGAAAGAGGTACTAAGAAACTGTATATTTATACCCACATAATAACCATGTTTCATCCATGTTCACTATACTATGATGCTAATGGGAAACACAAGAGAAAAAATGAGAAACTATTCATACTAATCTAGGCACTAGTGATGTGTGCGTGTGGATGATTTTAGAAACAGAAGTCTTCCATACCGATAGAGCTGTAGCGCAGAGGTCCGAAAACTTAGTTTGAACATTTAAGAAACCCAATTATGTGTTGCAAAGGTCATAAGAATCAGCATGAATTTTCAACTCTATTATAAGCCTGGTAGAAAGAAACATCAGCCATTTAAACCTCTATAATAAGTTGATGAACCAATGTTAGATTCAGATAAATGCCTGACAATCACAAGAAAAATGATATTTACCTTGATGTTGTTGGTCATCTGCATAAATGACCTGACCTTTTGCCGTAATGTCATCTCTTTAAAACCTGTGATATGCAAGGAAAATCCTTAACGCTGAAACTCAAGAGGGAATTCTTGAGTATCTCGACATTTCCGCAACGCTTTCCTTATTTCTTCTAACATCACTTTCACATTGATGCCCTTCCTAAAAATGTGCAAAAGACCCATGGTCACAAGGAAATATTATTTACAGATTAATGCAAATTATGCAGATAGTATAGTTGAAAAGTTTTCCACAGCACTACAAACACAGAGTACATTCCTGGTGATACAAGTCATATACTACAAACACATATTACATTCCTGATGATACAAGATGAATGGTAAGCTTTTCCATAATTATTTTTCTTATAAATGAAGCACACACATCCAGACCGGATCAAGTCTAACAAGTGAAACTGCTGGTGTAAAACAAAAGGAAGGATAGAGAAGAAATGGAAATCAACGGAAACTGCTTGCATCCTCAGCACCCTTAAGAGATGCAGGGAATTACATATGAGACCAGGATGTTTTAACTCTATTAATGAGTAAAAGCACAAGACACCTTAAGGAAAAAACGTCACTACATTCTTTCATAATATGTAAACATCTTTCAGAAAGATCCTAACTTGTTCTAAAATATCAACCAAGTCTTCATGTTTACACTAGTGAAAGAAACACTTGATGCTGTTATAAAGAACAAAATCTATCCTTCATAAGACAATGTTTACATAAATTTTCAAATCCAACTTCAGCCACTGCACAAATGGCTTGGACACAGAACATAATTGTACACAGGACCATAACTAGATGCATTAGGATGAATATGCTGTTTACTGTGCTTGAATATGGTGTTAACAGCTTATAAACAATGTCAATAGCTGGATAACCATATACACATGAGTATTCTACCTGGATAACCATAACTACTGTGATCACTTATGAATAGAATCAATTGTATATTAAGCTCACATAGTTTTCATGTAACTATGTTAGCTACTAAAGTCTCACTAAAATCACATTGATGCACTAGAAAATCCTTAATACATCATAGTTGTTCTATTAGGCCCTCAACAGGAATTGTTGAACCAGGCTATTTTTCCCACTGCAGGAATTGTTAGATTATGTATTGTTTTCCTTTGCTAAACTTTTCTCAAACTTTTATGTTTTTTACACCAACAATTTAATCACTCCTTTAAAACTTTCTTAAATTTTATTCTTAGTTCTCTTTCAAAACTCCCTTAATTTTTCTTGGACACTCTTTTGTTTGCTCAGTTTATTAACCTTTTCAAACTCATTCAAATGATTATCTTGTTATATCCCTTTCTTAATATTGTACGGTTCCTTATGACAATTCATTTTAGCTAACCCCAAATCATTTTAAGACTAAGGCTTTGTTGTTGTTGTTGTTGGGCAAGGATGAAGATATGATTAGTCCCAAGTTCCCAACACCTGGATTCTGTTGTAAGGTTTTCAAGATATCAAGAGGAATAATAACAAGCTTAAATACTCTTGTTGGGAAAAAGGTAAAAACTATCAAAGGTTAGGATGCAATTGACGCAAGGAAAATGGAAAGATAAGATTCTTGAAAACCCTTTCTACATGCAAAAATTTCTTGCCACTGATAGTCAGCATGAACATATGTGGAGTATATGCATTAAGAGTATTTGTAGGTAAATTGGGTAACCTGGCAATCCCAAGGGATAGAATTTCAGCAATTCATGAAATTTTATCTGATTACCTCACTTTTTCTAGCTTTTACATTTATGCCCTGATAAACTATCAAAAGTTATGCATGACTCTTGTCTATTGCTAAATTTTGCATCTATATAAGTATAATTCCAGCCATTCTACATAAATTCTGGGTATGTGTTTGCACATATTAATTTCTTTACAGGTCAATTCAAAGCTGAATTAAAAACCTACCCAATTAAGACTTTTACCATCCTACTCTTTTCTATACAAAGTTCCTTCATATTAAAGCATTGAGCTATTAGTATTTAAAACAATGTAATTCAACTTAATAACTATGGGTAAACAAAGGCCTCTCAATACTACAAAATCTATCTTGCCCCAGGTGCAAGATAAATGTTCTTACCATGAAGTGAATCTATAACTGACAAGAACTCCTATCTCAAATTTTATAATCTCTTCATTTCATAAAAGTTGCAACACTTTTACTTATACAAACTTTGACCATATTTATTATAATATCAATAACTTCATTTCATAAATATATCAATATACTATAAAATATCATTCATTTATATTGATAGTCATATAATTGATTATTATTAGAGGTATTAATGGTCAAAGGTGAACACTAAAATATGTGAAACACAAAGTGTTACAATTCTTATGAAACAAAGGAAGTACAACATGAGATTTATAGCTTGCAATTTAGTTCCAAATATAGTTGTAAAATGTTCATTGCAAAATAACAGTGAATAAGTGGATCAATTTGACACTTCAAGGTATTCAAGCTGCCATTCCAGCCTGTTAACAGTTCATCACACAACGGACTAATTCAACACTTGGATATCCATGCCGCATAGTATGCATGCGTGCAAGAAGGGAATTGAATCTCTTCAATTAGCAACAGAGTTAGTGTAACAGATTCCTTTTATTACGCAACATTTTTAGCGGATTGAAATTGCTTTAAAACCCAAATTTGACTACTCAACTCGACCACAACACATGGGACCATAAATGCAAAGCATTGTATCTACATGAAAAATGTAAGAAACTAAAATAAAAAAACACAGAGATCTACAGCCTAATGAGATCACCACTATGTCCTACATGCACATATCTAAAGCTTCGAAAACGATAAAAATGCTGATAACACAGTGCGTAAGCCATATGCTAAATTAAATGATTACTTACAAAACACTGACTCCTACAACAGCAAGGGGTCGTGGATAGTCCTCAATCTCTTTATCTCTCTTGTTAATCTCAGAAGCTGATGGAATTGTATCGTCGGCTTTAGTATGAGCTGTATCTTCAGAGCTTGCACCTAACACCAGGGGAGTGGATCCACAGTCCTGACCAATTTTAAGAATTTCTTCAGTCAGGGTTGGGAGTCTATCCTTTGCCTGGAACAAATAAGAACAAAATGAATTACTAGTAGCAATTAAAGTAATAATCATGAAATAACAAAAACAATCTTAGTCGAGAATTAAGATTATCATACAAGAATAAAAAAATAACAACAATCTAGCATGGATCCTTCTATTGGCAGTATAGGGAGTCAAGGGCGATCTAAATGTATCATGTAAGCAGTAATAAATCTAACTAAGTAGGGGGAATAATATTTCAAGAAAAGCAAGGTTAGAAATGCAATGAAGGCCAAGTCTATAAAGATTATAAAAATTAATTAGACAGAAAATCTTAATCAATCACATTGATTCATCTATTTGGAATCTTAGGAGATTCCAAAGCAAATGGAATCTAATATTTTAAGGATAAAATACACTTCAAAACATGGTCATATGGAATCTTGTTAGATTCATCTAGGTTTTGTGGTTTCTAAACATAAAACTTTTATAAATATTTTTTGCTATACGTCGGATGAGAAATTTTAATTACAATACTACATTGAAAACTGTGTAAAAAGAAAATAGGACAAACAAAAAGAAACGGACGGAGTAGATGATAACATTCAACCAAAATAAATTAAGATATATTGCAACGTAGAGAGGAGGCTAAAAAATTAAGAAAATGTGGGTAAAAGGTAATGGACCACAAACCTTTACTGTCAAAACCCAAGTGAATAAGGGACTTAGAGATGTTAGTTAGTACATGCATATTGGATATTTAAAATGTGAAAGGAGATGTAAACAATGCAACATTTGTGACATTCTTTAAAAAGTAATTGTTGCAATATAAAACCAAAGGAAGTATAAATTAATATAGAGAACAGGCAACATTGAGGATGAATTAAAGAGAAATCACAAATAAAGCGCATCATTGGGATTTCAGTCATTTCACACAAAACATAAAAATCTACAACCAGAAAAGAAGGAACATTTTTAAATAAGGATATATTTCACAAAAATTGTACAGATAAAAAGTACATTAACTTTCAAAAACTAAAAAAAGAAAATACACAAAGACAAGGTGTCATTACAAAGTAACAGAAGCACAAAGAATAAAATTCCAGGGCAGTACACTTTTAGACCTAAACTGAGGTTCTGTCACAAGGCAGCCAATTTTCATATCAAATGCTCCATCAATATGCGTTCCCGATACCGCTAGATAAAAAATAATCAGTTTGCAAATGCTCTTTAGTTCATATCAATATTATATAATTCACTTAAAATTGTACGTGATGATCAGAACCCAATATAGTAACAAATTTATTGTTAACACCACCAAATGTCCTTGATGATACTGGCAGGACATTAGAGCATGGCTTTGCTTATCAACCTATGCCATATATGCAATCACACTTTTAGATAGTAACAATATTTTGAGATATAAACTTGTGAAGCAAATCAGCTATGTAGGTGTTTTTCACAAAAAGAAGTCTTATGATACTAGTGTTTGTACTTAATCATAAACTCAATTACTCATAACATCATCCAATAATATATTATCAGTAAACAAGAAAAAAAAAATGCATAAACATGGTAAGAAAATGCTACAAGACCACCAGCACAGAAAATGACAATACCTGAGGAAGGTCGATTTTATTTAATACCACAATAAATGGTCGTTCAAGGTAATCAGGATTATACATCCGCAATTCCTGCACACACATAGGTAAATTAGTTTTGGACTAATTTAGGTAAATTTTCAGGATCTAAAGCAGACAAATTGCAATCATTTAATAATCTGTTGTTATACACCAATCAGGTACTTGAGAAAGATATGAAGGATATAATTATATCAGAAGAGTTTGTTTCAAAGAACCCATATAATTGCAATACAGCAAAAGGTAATATACCAGCCAATCTCATATCTTAGATAATTTGTAGCCCCATACTATAACCCAGAGTCTCAAACCACATGTAACAAACACAATTAGCTACTGATTCTAGCCTCTAGGAAAACACCACTTGACAGTCATTAGTAACCTTGTCACGAGGACATTATATGAAGTATTTCATCAAAATGTTATATAGAACATAGGAACTGCTATGCATGGCATTGTTCAATTAGCTGCTGTATGAGAAAAACAATGCATACTTCTTTGACTGTTCTGTAGTCTTTCACAGGGTCCTCTGCAGCAGCATCAACAACATGAACCAGCAACCGAGTCCTTCTCAAATGCCTAAGGAAATTACGACCCAAACCCTGCAGAATGTGTGTTACAGAATTAGTAACTTGTGCCAGATTAAGTGGTAATTGAAACTGCATCAGTTCAAGTACCTTGCCCAAATGAGCACCTTCAATAAGACCTGGCAAATCTGCCAATGTTGCTTCAGAGGAATACATAGCTGCCCCTAAAGAAGGGTCACCATCAAGGCGACCAAGATTTGGCATCAGAGTCGTAAAGGGATAATCAGCTATATCCGGTTTCGCAAGTGTAGTAGCTGATAAAAGGGTAGATTTTCCAGCATTTGGGAGTCCCTAGAAAATATCAAATTCAACTATCAGATCCTTGACAGGGTTGGGGGAATGCGTAAAGTAATGCTGTCTCTTTTAGCCCCAAACAGTCTCCTATGTTGCCTGTTCACAGAATAAGCATCAAAAGGATTATGAAATTCAAAATAACCAGTAGAGAATATACCACAAGACCAACATCAGCAACTACTCTGAGTATCAATTCCAAACTGACTTCCTCCCCAGCTTGACCAAGGACTAGAACCTGCAACTCACCAGCAAGAATATAATGCACAAATGTGAATAAGTCCTTGTGATAAAAAACAGCATAATATGATAGAAAAAAGATGCTTTATGGAGGCCCAGAAAACATAAGATTGCTATGTAAGGAAGAAAAACTTTACTACATATTTCTAAAACTTGCAGGAAATGATAATTACTCCCTCTCTTCCTCAAAGATCTTCCTTCTTACTCTAGCTCCACATACCAAGAAGACTAATCAAGTTCAATTGGACTGTGTATACACAAGGGATATCCGAATAAGGTACTCGCATGTCTTCTTTAGCTCAGTAATTTTCCCACAAAGTCCTCAGGTTGCTGATATTATTGCCAAAATTTGCTCTCTGCTCAACATTGACATCTTCTTAACAAGCCCGAAAGTTTGACTTGTCAAATCCTCGAGCTTGCAGGGGGTGTTCAGGGGGTGTTGGTCTGTTAGTGCGTATTAGTTAGTTAACTCATAGCTCACTAAACCAAGTTTGTAATTGAAACCCTTGCCACATCAGCATAGTTAAAATATTATAAGGTTGTCAGAAGTCTGGTACTCTTTCTTTCCTTACTTTGAGACAACAGTGTACATTACAAGCGAACTTTCTAAATTATTGTCCTTTCTGTTGCCTACTAAATTCACCTCTCTCTCCATTTCTTAAATTATCTACCGCCTATGACAATGTTATGATAACGATTGTAGCTGCAATTAATTTTCTAACAGACATGTAGTTGGATGATTATTTAAGTATAAGAAAAACATGTCATTTGACATCATCAATGGTTATGTAAAAAGAAATGAAAAAAAAAAAGGTTTTGTTATGTGGATGCCTGTTTATTCAATAATTTTACTGATATTGTATATGTGCGTGGTGTTAGCGTGCTCAAATGACATAAAATAAAATGTAGTAACAATAGGCTAATTATAACTACGCAAATGCTTTAATATGATAAGAAATTTGACCACTTTACTTTGACATGTGGCATGGAGGTGCGGGAGTTTGACAAGCTGCACCTCCATGTGACAATTAATTAATTTGATTTAGATGACTGTAATATTTATCTAGTACATATACAATTTGTGGATTAATTGGATATTGGGTTACTACTAAATGCAATCGAACCTATAATTGAGTTGGATTGAAGATTGGACTGAAGCTAATAGGCACCACTAAGGGCCTTTAAGTTAGACGCTAATAGGCAAGGGTTTTGGGTATTGGTAGTTTCTAGGTTTTGTGAATGAGGTTATATCTATATAGATATACTAAGGGCCTGTTCTCATTGACTGAACTCTGCTGAACTGAATTGAGCTGAAATGAAATGAATATTTTATAAGAAAAGGAAATTAGGAGCTGAGCTGAACTGAACTGAAATGAAAATAAACGTATGAGAATAGGCCCTAAGTCATTTAATGACAAAAAAGTATGTATGCAACTATTGAAGATTGGACTGAAGCTAATAGGCACCACTAAGGGCCTTTAAGTTAGACGCTAATAGGCAAGGGTTTTGGGTATTGGTAGTTTCTAGGTTTTGTGAATGAGGTTATATCTATATAGATATACTAAGGGCCTGTTCTCATTGATTGAACTCAGCTGAACTGAATTTGAGCTGAAATGAAATGAATATTTTATAAGAAAAGGAAATTAGGAGCTCAGCTGAACTGAAATGAAAATAAACGTATGAGAATAGGCCCTAAGTCATTTAATGACAAAAAGTATGTATGCAACTATATAAAATTAACAAAAACTCTAATTTTACCCTAATAAATCATCCACTTTGAAAGAGAGATAAGATTAGATATTTTGGCTTTATTATTCTATTTGTGTTGATCCCAATGTAATCAAACCTTCTATGCGGATTCGTTTCTACTATGGACATGAGACTGTGGAAGTGCTTTATAATTCCACTTAAATCAAAATTCAATAGAAACCAGCTGGTAAAACTTTCTAACTTTATCCCAATATATGGCTTACATTGCACTGAACTATACAGAAGAGTAATTATTATGATAAACAAACTAATTAATATCTGCATTTTAGAAGTATTACCCAACTTTATTAAAGGGAGAGAGTTCTACCTAATATAATTATTAAAAAAAAAAAGGATTTTTCACCATATACCCATGAGCTTTTTTTTTTATTCAACAAATACCCATGAAATTTTTCAAATTCAACATATACCCCTAACTTTAATAAAAATGACACTAAATGCCCAAATGACTAATGGACATTAACTCCGTGAGTCATTAAGGCTAAAATTGCTACGTGGCAGCATTTTATTGGCTGTTTTTTTGTTTTTTAAATTTAAAATAATTATACATTTAACTATAAAAAAATAATACTCCTTCCGTCTCCAAAACTTCGACCCATTTGGCCTAATTATAGTCCCAAAATGATCGGCCCATTTGCATTAAAATATACAACAAATTTGTGCTAAATTAGCTTCCCCTTATAAAGTTTTGTTTTTTTCATGTATTTTTAATACTTTATCCCTCTACTTTTTTACAAACCCCATGTAATTTATCTTTTCAATATGTTTTTATTTCTTTTTGTTTAAGTTTTTTAATAACTGCGAAATCAACCCAAAAGGGTCGAAGATTTGGGGACGTAGGGAATAATAAAAAAAAATTGGAAAAAAAAAAAAAACCACCGCACTGGCGCCACCCCAACTCCTACCCCACCAGCCAGCTAGGTTGCAATGAAACGGATACAGGGACGAAAAACGGCAAAATAGAAATTATAAAAAACGGGTACAGCAAGGATACGGCTAAAAAATCAGAAAAATTAAAATTCAGAAAAATGTTTATTGAAAAACCAAGTGATTTTTTTTATTTTTTTTTTTTTAGGAAACCCATGCAATGTTTTTAAATTCTACTGAGTACAAATCGGAGTAATACTGTAGATAAGTAAGACTAAAAAAAAAAAAAAAAAAAAAAAAGGAGAGTGAAAAAAGTTAAGAGAATTACAGCTAATTTACCCTTTTTTTTAATTACATTTACAACTGCTTTACCTTTTACCAATTGAAATGTTAGATTAAAAAAAAAAAAAAAGAAAAAGAAAAAAAAAAAAAAAACCCATCTTCTTCCTCATCTTCTCGTAGGTTCAGAAATGGCTGCTTGTAGATCGCCAACCACTAGTGTCATCTGCAAGTGGTCGCCTCCAAGGAATCGTGGGGTGCAATATTGTAGGTGGCTTCTTCAATTTTTAGGGTTTTCAAGAAATCAAAATCAGGTAAGTAAAATTGGGGTGTTTTAAAATAAAAAGTTGGTTGGGCTTCTATTGGGGACGTCGGAAATGGAGGTGATCCGTCCCCGAAAAGTTTTTGAAGGTGCTCCAAGCCGACCCCAAATTTTCTCCTCGTACCACTTTTCAAGGGTACGCCTTGGGGACGTATCCAGGCCATTCCCGTACCGTACCCGGTACGGGAAACGGAGGAGGTTGGCGTACCCGTGCATCATTGCCAGCCAACACCCCTCCCCCTCACCCGTCCACCATCTCCACCCCACTAGTCGGCACCCCTCCCGCTGGAAAACCCCTTCCTACCCCATTGCCGGCATCCAAACTCTCATCCCCTCATCAGCAAACCCAAACCACCCCTCCCCTACTATCTCCACCCCATGAACCACCACGCCAAAACCCCAAAATTAAAAACCCCCAAAATCGAAACCCTAGATTTTGATTTTAAGGGTTTCGGTTTTGGGATTTAAGGGTTTCGGGGTGGTGGTTTCGGCTAAGGTTGGCGGCGGCTACGTGGAGGGGGTTACCTGGCTGCCGCAAAGGTTTTCGGCGGGAGTGTTTCGCTAAGGTTCGGCTAAGGTGGAAAGGCGGTGAGGGATGTTTGATGGTTCGGCGGCCACTGTTGTAGGGCGGGGTGAGCGGGTGGTCAGCGTCAGTGGGGGAGGGAGCAAAGGCCTGGTAGGAAGGCCTAGCGCCGGCGACCAGGGGCTGGCCGGTGTTGCCGAGGGTGGCAATAAAAACGGGAAGGTGGCTGGTGGGCGGGGTTAGGGGTGGTGGTTTTTTTTTGTTTTTTTTGAAAATTTTTCTAAAAAAAAAAATTCCTTCAATTTTTTATAATTAATGAAATAATATAAAAATAACCAATCAAATGCTACCATGTGGCATAATTAGCCCTAATGACTAACAAAGTTAACCACCGTCAGTCATTAAGGGCATTTGGTGACATTTTTGTAAAGCACGTGGGTATATGGTGAATTTGAAAATTTTCACATGGGTATATGGTGAATACAAAAATTACAAAGGGGCATTTGATGAAAAATCCGTAAAAAAAAAAATTATCCACCTGAGATTGTTCCACAATTTTCTATGAGATTATGGATAAGCAATTATAATTTCAACTCCCAACACCTCATTAAGTATAAATTTTTCCCTATTGAAGAAAAATTTACCTGCTTTTTATAGCTCAAAATCTTAATTAACACCCCAAACATACCAGAAGTCACTGAGAGGGTTAAAAGTAGAAAGAACTTCAACAAATTCATACCAACAGAACCTAAAGTTGATGCAATTGTAACAGAATATGTAGTACAAGTATACATGATGATAATCTAGTTTATATCTTTCATATACAGTTTCAAAATAACCTGAATGCTGACCCAATACAAATCAGTTGATACAAACTTCAACCTCTTGGCTCTAACCTATCCATGTTTCAAACTTTCAAAATGTCTATATTGCAAATGGAAATGTATAGTAACCCCTTATTACATAGATCAAAAAGGCTTGAGTGCACAAAGCATACTATATTGGAAAATATTGAAGACTAACCTTATCACTGTCATCTCTCAATATGTTTGTTGTCAAAGCGGCCATCATACTTTTCTTTTGCTCTGGCATTTCTAGTAGGCTTATCTGCCAAGAGGAAAAGACAGAGTACCAAATTCATGGTTAGAATCCTGATGCCAATAGATACTATCAAAATCCCCCAACCCTGTATCTTTCCTAGGGGAAAAGACGCACACACACAAAAAAAAAAAAAAAAAAAAAAAAAAAAAAAAAAAAAAAAAACCCAGAAAGATCAATAATACTTTACTGAAAGCTCTAGAGCTATCTCTGGCTAACTTGGAATTTTGGCTGCCACAACAATGTCAACACAACATGACACAATATGCATACGGGATACATGATTGACACTTGACCTGAGAAGATAAAAAAGAAAGGCTTAACAGGGTGTGATCTATTTATATGGAGTAGAGTTACTATTCAGGCAACACGGAGGTAATATTGCTTCGCCCCCTCTCTTGTCAACAGCTCAAAATTATAGACTACAGTCTTTGGCTACATGGTTATAGGGAAAATTTTCATTCGTTATAGATTAAAACAGTGGCCTAAGTTCAAAAACATAACAGAGGACGGCAAAATTCTACTTCAAAGTTCTGATTCAAGTAATGAACTAATGGTCTACAAATTCAAAAATTTGATGCCTTACCCCTCCTTGTCCACCCCTTGCCACAAGAACCTCGTCACCATGATTGGCAAGATCTGCTAAAAGTTTACCTCGCTTCCGTTTTACAACAGTACCTGTCATAAACAAGAGGGGGGGGGGGGAGCGCCATTAATTCATTAGTATTCCACATAATTTGGATCCTACAGGTGTATATTTCATACTATTCATTCTCTCCTATGTAGTCATGTAGACAACCTTTGAGCTCTAAATTATTCAACTAAATGAGTTTAGCAGTTTATATTGCCTTCAAACTCGACTCAAGAATAAAATATGATTATAATAATATGAATAAGCAAAAACAGAGATGTATCACGACATATTTGGATAAAAACAAAAAATAAAAAAGCCATTAAAGGTTTTATAAGAACCTAACGGGACAGGTATTCGCAATGTCGGAGCAGCAGATCCATCTCGTTGTTTGGAGTTCAAAACACCCATAGCATCAACATTTCCACCACGCTTTGCTTTATAACGGTTTTGCTTGTGGAATTCCAACAATGTATCTTTACTCTCATCAGCATAAATCACAACATCACCACCGTGTCCACCAAGGGGAAGTATAAGAGATCCATCACTATCCCTTTTGTATGAAATCTTTTTTCTTTTTTCCACCTTGTCATATTTATTCTCAACTTTGGAAGAAGCCTTTTGGTTTGGCATTTTAAAGATTGCCCCATGCCCCCCATCACCAGCACGAACACTAATGATTACATGATCAAAATATTTATGTGGCTCCTTCATGAAAGCATCCGATGCTAACGAAGAATACTCTTTGACCTTGACAGCAGCACACAAAACTGTGCAAATTCTAACCTTTTTACAGTTGCTTCTTTGATGATCAAACCTACCAAAAAGACATACTGAGCATCAGAAAGCAAGCTGTTAACATAGTCTGAAAATTATAGAAAGGGCCTTACAAAAACACAAAACTCCTGTGGTGTGGAATGGAAAAGAGTTTGCAGATAAAGAGCTATCAATGTCCATGTGATTCAACATCAAAGTCAGATAGTTTTCTATTGAAGAAAATACCAACAATTGATATTCGAACCTACATCCTAAGAGAATTCTCTTGCATTACCAAAAATTATATTATAAATTAAATGAGTTGATTAAACAACAAAGATATCCATCCAATCAAACCCATACATATATCTATACTAATATATCTATGTCAATAGTCTCTATACTAATATTTTATAACAAGATGTTTGCATGCCATGTGTCCCAATCCTGCTTCACTTCCCTTTATTTTCTTTCAAAACAAGAGAGAGGGGGGGATTATAATAACCCCCCTTCCCCAACACACACACACAAACCTTCTCTTCATCTTTCCTCAAACTGGTTAACGTCTTTTCAAGTACCCTTTATCACCCTTCCTTTTCCAAAAATAGATAATTAGGTTAAATGAATCTGACTTACAACCAAGATACACACATGCATTTCTCCTGCAAACTTTCCAATTTTATTATTATAACGAAATAAATTATACTTGCCAACTTAATATACAGAAAAATAAATTGTTGGCCCATCACTTATGGTTCTCTTTCATATACTTCACTTTACATAAGCTCTATCCTCTTCCTCTTCCTTTCCAACATCCACAAGGATTTCTTTTAATCCTCTTGCACTCTCTCTTTTAGTTTTAATATATATCATCTACATACTCTCTCACCTAAATAAATATCAATCTAATTTGGCTTTTTTTTTTTTTTTTTTTTTTGTGTGTGTGTGTGTGTTCACTCGGTTCACCCGTTGGGTCAATCCGGATTCGGGGCTTACAAATTAAGTTCCAGTCCCTTCCCAATTGTTGTTGTGGGGATCAAACACGCGGTCCTCTCTACCAAGTGCAACCCCAATCACCACTACACCAACATCTCATTGGTATCTAATTTGGCTAATTAAATTTGTGTTAAATTATTAAATTACATTTAGTTGATATAAAAGTAATGCTTTTCTACATGATAAAGTTTTCCAAACGTTTTTTGATAATCGAAATGTTTTTATTTTTGGAATTAAAAAACCAAGGAAGCATACAATAATGAAGACTTAAACTTGGTAAAGATGAAGCTCAAGTTCTGCATACTCCCTCCATTCCTAAATGTTGTTCCTGCTTCAACTTTCTTTTTGTGATACATCCACTTAGGAAAATGAGACAAAGGGAGTATAATACAGCTAACTGCTACACGTTCTGCAATTACATTTGTACCAATATACCTGATAACTTCATCAATAATCCTCTCGTCACATTTGATTCAAAATCAAAAATTGTCTTTCACATTGATGAATGAACAGATTAGGTCACCAACTCATGAACATTTACCAACAAAATTCAATACGAAGCGCCGCAAAAGATGATAAATGTAACAAAATTCAAAATTAAAATCATCTAATCTTCTAAAACAGAACTAATTTGCATGAAATTACAAGAGGTCATCAGTAGAAGCAACATGAAATGAATTGTTCGTTTAATTTTATTTCCAATTGAAAAAATCACAAAAAAATAAAATAATAAATAATAATAAAAAAACACTAATTAAACCTAAATTAAAGAGAGAGATAGAATGTGTGTTACCTGGGAAAAGGAAGGTGGAGGTCAGAGAAGAAAGAGGAAGAAGAAGAAGATGAAGACGGAGATTCTCCGGGAAAGTGAGAACTCCGGTGGAACGTCGACAATGGTGCTATCGGAGAAGAGACGATAGCGAAATTCGACATTTTTCCGGTGAACTGAGAGTTTAACTGTAACTTAACGAGCACAGTTGAAGAGAGAGAAAGAGAGGAGAGAGAGTGAAATGAATGATTAAAGCAATGAAAGGATAAAAAAAAAATAGTATAATAAAAAATTGAAGCTTAATATCTACAAGTACAAAACAGTGTCGTTTTGACACCAGCCTAAACAAGAAAACGAGTTGTTTTGCAATTTGCATTAATACGAGAGTACATACTTATACGTAATTTACATTGCCAGCACTAATTGGAGTAAAAAAGTTCCGACAGGTATTGTGTGAGATTGGACTCACCTTCTAGGTTTCTATCATCATAATTCACAGCTAGTTGATTTTGTACAGTTGGGGTTCTAGACGAAGACTTAGTTTTTATGGAGTTTTTGACGGCGATTTAACTTTATGATGGGGATTTGGATGTGAAAAGAGGAGGATCGAGTTAGAGAGGAGATAACGTGTTAAGGAGAGAGTTGTTTTGTGGGTAGCTAGGGTAAAGCCACTTACACAAAAGTTAGTTAAGTGATAAAATTTCCTTTAATAAATTGATCTCACCTTTAAATTATTCATAATTAACCCCATGTTTAGGAAAGTTTTGAGATAATTGTAGCAAGGACAACTTGTGAGTTAGGAGAGTAGCACTAACTCCGTATTTGGGTAGGTTCAAAAGTAAATTGATGGCTCAGAGGCCTTAGACTATTACTACTTCAAATGAAATAATAAAATTTGTTTGAATTTTTTGAGGTCCCATTTGCACTTTTATATCCAAATTAATATGAACTTTGATTATATTTGTAACTGTAAGTTAAATAATCAAAGATCCCTATAAATTGATGACAAGTAGCTAATCAGTCTAATTACACAATCATAATAATAGTGCCCTAAAATGATCAAGCCCATCATCAATCATCAACGTTGTAGGATGATAACTTCCGTATCCCTTAACAAGTGAAATTATGCTGTTGTAGTGTTGTTAGAATCCTTCCGTCAAACTAGAGAATTCTGATGTAACGGTGTATCCAATAAACATTAGTCTAAAAAAATTGAAAACCCAACAATCACGCTCTTTTGAATCAATACTGTAAGTGAGATTTAATGAGCTACACTCAACTACCAAGTCTACTGAAGAATTTACAGTCTGTACAATGGAATGACGGTTTTATATTCAGCCACCGGAAAGTGAATGCCAGGAAGACCAAAATTCAAAGGGCATCTCCTATGAACAAACTTGATTTATTGTGCATATCTTTGAAAAAACCAATTAACATATGCATTGCCTCTGATCTGGATGTGCATGCACCTTGATGGCTCTTTGTGGCCTTGCCTGATTTAGAATAATTATATCTTGTTTTCAGCAATCAATGAAATCCTTCAAAGAAAATGGAGGACCATCCTGAAAACACCACAAGTAAAGCATAGAATTCATTCAGATTTGACTCATTTGAGTCTAACGATCAACCGTTCCACAAAGCATTTGTCAGGAATAAATCAATAACAGAGTTGTAGAAAATTCCTTTATGAAGGGGGGAAAAAATAAAATAAAATAAAATTGCACGGGTGCTAGAGTATGAATTAGGACAGACTCCGAAATAGTATGGGGTTTCGCAACCTAATTTTGTCAGTTGTCACACGACCAAACACTAAGAAAACTCAAAACATAAGGTCTCATAGAACTGATAGAAGGGAAACCAGGCAACTTACACACCAGTGTGCCGATAAGTCTAACTTCTAGAATACAGATCTCATTTTAAGCAGATTTTTTGTGCCTTTGATACAAAGTACAGCACGTGAGGACAGCCAAACAAATAGTCTATCAATAACCAGCCCGCCAATCAAACTAGGCCCCATAAAAGTATAAGCTTCCTCACTCAGGTGCAAATGAAGTTTCAAAAGCACCAATCCAATGTAAAAACTTTGGTACTACATACAAGGAGAATGATTTCTCACAACTACTATCCTATATCATACAGCTATCAAAAAAGATGGATGAGAAACAGAAGCCTCTATGCATTCATATTAAGATCACCTTACTAAGTTCTTTACTCAAGTGTTAGATCATAATAGGAGAATGATCTCTCTCAACTACTATACTACTTTAAGTGTATATCAGAAGATATTGGTGAAAGAAGCCTTGATGCATTCAGATAAAGAGTATTCATACAAGATTACCTTGTTAGGTTCCTGGCTCAAGTGTTGTTTAACAACAGTCATCTGCTGGATCAGCCTTTCCAAGGACGAATAGCTTGGTTGCTTGGTATGTGCTACACCAATGAATTCCAGAGAAATTATTAGACAAGCTAGACATTTTACTTTTCAAATACAAAGTTCACAACATTAAACTTTAAAAAGATATACATTAAAGTATATGAGCCAGAAAACATGTTATATACATACATGTACCTAAAATTGCGCGATTTATCTTATCTGCAATATCTTGTCTATAGTCAAGGCTGATAAGATGAAACGATGGTGATTTTTCTGGTTCATCGTAAGCAAGCAAAGCCAAAAACTCCTGCAGCAAATGCAACTTATTTTCAGAGATAACATCATACACGTATACTAGGAAGCAGTGCAGACATGGTTGAAATGATACCTCAAGCTTCACAACATACTTTTGCTCGCTGCCATAAGGACTCAGATTCTCCTGAGCAAATCGAAGAGCTTCGACGCTGTCGAGGGAATAATCTATTAATAAGAGGCATTCCTTGTGAAGTACGAGAAGCATTAAGAGTTATATTTACCATTGTCCTGAGCACACAAGCTTGACAAAGTGAAGGCTCAAAAGATCAAAGTGCAAATCCTTATTTTCCTCTAGTAAATCTGGTGTTACTTCTTTTGTGAGTTCAATAGCTTTGAGGGTGTTGTCTTCTAAGATAAACTTGATGATTCCTAACAAAAATGGGAAGTCAAAACACATACTTGGAGTAAAGCCAGAGCAAGAATAACGCATGAAGAAATTGAATAGAACAAACAGCACATCTAGATGTTGCCAACTTCTAGACTAGCAGGCTGCATAACAAAGGATAATTGCTCCATAAATATATAAACTAGTTTTTCTCTCATATAAACTAGTAGCCAACTTCATGTGGATTCTTTTTTAGGTGAAGGTTTCATCTGGACATGGCTTTGCATAAGATTGACACAAATGTAATGTTCCAGAAAAGTCTGACTTTAGCAATCTCACAAGATATAAATACACTTTGCCTAGTTCGTAGGCTGGGATGGCACAATTGCTTTGAACTAAATGTTTATAAGGTATTAAGACATTTGAGAGTCTGGGTTTTCCCCCTTCTCGATCTTGGAGTTTCCATGAAAGTCATAATCCATGCTCACAGAGGGAAACTATATATTCAAGTGCTCCATGCTTCTTTTTCAGTGGTACCACATACTTCAAGAGTTTGTAGAGTACCTACCTTCATCTATACTTTTCCTTTCAATAATTACTATACTGGAAAAGACATATCTTAAACTTTCCTTGTCTACAAGTATCATAATTATGATTGGTATTGCAAAAAATAATCCATTTATGATGTGTTCTATTCACCTGATTTTCACTGATCTGAACTTATTTAAACTTATTAGACCATATTAAAACTTATTTTAAGTGTAATTTATACTTGGGTAACCCTTATCAGAACTTATTAAACCTAAACTGAACTAAAGTGAACATAACAAACCCTTAATCAGACATTAAAAGTGAATATACTAATACCTTATATCACTTCTGCATATGCCCTTTCTAGGGCCTAGCAATTCAAACAATAGGGTTTTGATACCTAAGGTCTAATGATACCTTCACCATTTTCTAAAATATAGGATTATAGCTTGAATCAAGATATGTCACACACATACAAATCATAGAAAAATTCACTTGTAAGGAGGTAATTGGAGGTTTAGAGAAAGGGTTTACTTTTTCTTCTATCTATATCTTCAAGACAATCAGTCGGCTGCTTTATACCAGTACATTCAACAAAGGACTCCGCGGTCTCTTTAAAACAATTATGTACAAGATATGAGAGCACGATGTTGTGGGTGTCACCGTCACTTACAGCCTGTCGGGAATGGAAAAAAAAAAAAAAAAAAAAAAAAGATGAAATAACTAAAAGCACTGACAATATAAAACTGTAATCAATATACAAGGAGCTCAATGATCCTTTGATCACATGGAATTTAAATAATTTGCAACTGAAAATCCCCGTTAGAACGAAAACCATCCATCAACACATATAAAACGTAATGACAAATATTCTATAACTGAATTGCTAATAATATTAAGTCGTCAGATACCTTATTCTGAATGATTGGAATCCTCGTTCCACCCATAGTAATACAAAAGTTTAAACACGTGTTTGTAGTAATTCAACAACCAATCCCAATCCACTAGTTTTAATATAAAATTTATCGCAAAATAGTATATGAGTATATGACACATAAGCAACATATTTAAAAAGAGGACATAATTGTTCATCTAATTTCCAAATTTCAAATAGAACCCCACAGAAAGTATATTCTACACTGATTTTGAAGCCAATAAGACATAATGTCCTCAATACTTCTCAATCACATCCTAAATTAGTACATTATAAGCTCTAGACAGCTTAAGAACAGTTAACTAGGTGGCAGATCCAAACAATCCTTCTCAATTCTTTACCGGATGAAAATTGGTAATAAAAGCTCATCAATTAAACCAGGTCACATATACACTCATCAAACCCATTTAAATATTCTATAAGTACAAACCAACAAGCAAAAACAATAATGGAAATCTGGAAGCTTAAAAACTAGGCTACATCAATATCATTCATGAAACTGGACACGGTTAATAGCATTGGACACGGTTATCCAGATCAAATTGATACATTCAGAGTTTGTATGTTTTAGATATGCAAATAAGGCTAGGTTACTTGAGACTAATTTGGTATGGAGTACAATACTACAATAGAAAGGTAAAACTTAGAATAGTGAATAAATAATGTTGCATTAACTCAATTCATAACAAAATATCACTGCAGTCTAATGTGGCATGTTATTAAGCGACAGAAAGAGGGTCAATCAAAATAATGCAGCCATACATGTTGGCTACACTCATTGCTCATTATGCAATACTCCGTAACAAATAACATCAAAAAAAAAATAAAAAAAGAAGACCTAAGCTCGTTTATCAAACTAAAGTAACATTGCTTCCTCCGAATCACTAGGGTACTCAAAGCATGTTCTAAATACATAACCAACACATTCAATTCAGTAGACTTTTGATGCTGAAAAACCGCCATCTACAATTAGCACAATGTAACCCGGTTAAAGCACATGCCCTAATACAAACCAACTTGCAACAAATACCAATTGCATCAAATATTAACAAGAAGCAGCCTTTTCGGAAACTATTAGATTAGACACCAACCCAAATATTAAATTTCTCCCCAATATCAACCTGATCAAATAACATTGCACCAAGCACTACACTTCCAACCAAACACAGTTAAACCACCCAAAATGAAATACTACCCACCTACATTGTTCAAATCAATTTCCAAAAATAATTCTAATCACAAAATCCCACCACATAGTAACAATTAACAAAAAAAAATTAGGGTTTTGAATTTTCGCTTATTCTGCGAAAAAAATCCCCTTTTACAAAAATTACAATCACAGGGTAGAACATAAGCAGAAAAGTTGAAAATTGAAGTAATTACTCGATGAAATTAGTAAAAAAACAATGAAGGGAATTTTTAATTTTTGAAAAAATTACCAAAAAAAAAAAAAAAAAACCCTAAAAAGGTTGAAAATTTTAAAGAAAATACAACTTACGATGTTTTCGTAATGCCGCGGATCCAACTTCATCTCTCCGTTGAGAAGAATTTACAGGTGCCCGTGTGATAGGAATTGAGAAGATAGAGAGATAGAACGAGAAGAAGATAACCCAATAATTTTGAATTAAGTATAAATGGATTTTAAATACAGAAATAACAATTTATTGGAAGACTTTTTGGTTTTATAAGGCATATAACTATATAAGTGATGATCACCCTAATACCCTACTGGCCTACTTACACTCCAATTTCTAACTAGGGCAGATTAGGCATGATACAAAAATAGTTCAATTTGGCACGACTCACGAAGTCACGAGCCTATTGCAACTTTGCAAGCTCGGCATGACATGAGAGGTAGGCACATCGCAGTAACACACACCAATAGGTTATGTGTTATACTTATGCATGAGCTTCATTTACAAATTTTGGTAGAGCATGGCATAAGACAATTACGCGTAACTAGTAATCAATATATTAGGTACAAATTACTTCTTTATAGTACCAGCAAATATAAAAATTAGAACTTAAAGCTTTGTTTAGAGAGCCACTGAGGTGAATGATGAGAATCGATCCCTGCAAAAAGGAGGGACTTCTTTACTAATACTAAGATGGACAACATTCAACGTTCAATATACCTTAATGCTCTCTAATCCTCTTTGTTATTTTCCTTAATGCTCTCTAAATATACCTTAATGCTCTCTAATCCTCTTTGTTATTTTCCTTTACCAATCATGAAGGTTTAAAAAGTCTTCCATTTACTAATACTTTTTTTCCTTTTATAACAATTTTAATACAATTTTCCAATATTTATTTGACGCTTCCATACATGATTTTGATCTTTGGTCATCATTCTCTCTCCCCAAACACCACGGAAACAACCTTGTCTTTTCTTCCTTTTCATATTTTTGAAAGTAATGTTAAATCTTTATTACTTTAATGGGTAAATACAAGTTTATGACAGAGATACAATTCTTTTTCATCACTAAGTGCTTATGCAATTAGCATTTAACTTTGACTTAAAGTCATTTCTCATTCTCCCCCCCCTTAGTTTTCTCTTTCGTACTTCAACCTTAATTTCAATGGCAGAAATAATGACTTTTCAATCTTCACAATCAAACAAGTGAAATCAATGCGGAAAGGAAAGTTTACCTACCCTTTAGGGTTACCCATGCCCTTTATTTATCCCTTTGTTATTATTTTTTCGTTTAAGTCGCCGAAAATGATTGTGTTGGCGGAGTCAAAGGTGGGAAGAAGTAGATGAACAAGGGAGAAGATGAATAGGAAGAAGAAGAGGGTGAGAGGAGGAAGATGGTGAATTTTGCAAACAGTAGCAAACATTCGCCTTCTCCGTATGTCACTGCCACATGGCAAATGAACAACAAAATATATTTTTAATAGGTCAGCGCGAAAACCAATGCACTTACAATACAATAATCATGTAAATAAAGAACTTGGGTTTATCTCTGTCATTAACCTAGGCTCCCTCTACTTTAATTCCTCCCACTAGGCTAGTCCAGTGCGATGCATAGTTTAAAATTTTGCTCTTATGTGCTTAATATAAATAATTTAGATAAACATAATAAATATTGATCTCTCTTGTTAGATAAATTGAGCTAACAAAAATGATGTTAAATATTCTTATTAATTTCATAGTTAAAATAAAATATATGAAATGTTAACATTATATCAGCTTAGTTGTTTTGTTCCATTTTAAAAAATTTGAAGAATTAATATATAGTAGAAAATTCAAACTCATACATTATTAATAAAATATTGGAAAAAAAATTCAATATCGTCTAGAAGGAAAATGAAAGAGACCAACCATTAATTTTATTACTTGTATTTTTTTATAATAAATTTGTGATTAGTAAATTTAGTCATAAAAGCTTTTAGAAAAATGTATAATTAATCTACCCTAAAAAAATGTATAATTAATCTACCTTTTTCAAACATTAGCTTTATAAAAAAAAAAAAATGTCTTTTATATTTTGGATGGAATTTTTTTAATAAGCTAACACATGAGTGGTAATATCAGCGGTAAAATTAGTTATTACTTTATTATTAGTTATAGGTTTTAAAATGTCAAACAAGAAGAACAACAAAATTGAAAAAAATCAAATAACAATCGACAACATGATTTCACGCTATTAACATTGAGGAATTCTTGGATTCTAATTGCTAGAGTCATTTTAGAAGGGCATAACCGTCCATTCACTTTTACCGCACTTGAAAAAATTAATGTCATAACACATGTTGGTATTTCATTATACTTTAGATAGTATCATCATGATAGCAACCACCTTATTTAGTGATTTAAACTTACTAAAAATATTTTGTTGGTATTGATATAATTTGTTGCTGATATTATAAATACTAACGTGTACTGTTAGAGTCATTTTTAAAAGAGTCCAGGAAATAAGGTAATTCCCTTACAACTTCTTTGTGCCCAACAAATCCATGTAGTGATGACAAATTGACAGAGAAGAGAAAAGGACATTAATACAAGATAGAACCACGAGGTTCATGCATATAATTGGCAATTTCGCAACTACTCCAACCTTCTGGCTGTAATTGTAACACCGAAGAACTAAACGTACCAATCAACTTGTTTTTCACACCAATCTAAATTCACCCTAATATATATGGGTCATTTACTCATTTGCTTATTCATTCTCACTCCTTCAATCATTTGACCATTTCCCAATCCAAAAAATGAGCAAACTTTCTCTACTATTGTTATTATTATTCACCCTCCATTTTTCACACCATCTTTCTGAATCAAGCTCCGAACTTTTTGATTCGTGGTGCAAAAAACATGGCAAAACATACCCATCTGAGCAAGAAAGACAATACAGGCTCAAAATTTTTGAAGATAATTTGGAATTTGTCAACCACCATAACAGCTTGGGAAATTCCACTTATACCCTTGCTCTGAATGCTTATGCTGATTTAACCCACCATGAATTTAGAAGTTCTAAGCTTGGGCTTTCTAGTTCTGCTAATGATTTCATCAGGTTGAAGCATAGTGAAAATCCTGTTCAGTTGCCTGATTTGGGTATTCCTGATTCTGTTGATTGGAGGAATCAAGGTGCTGTTACTAATGTCAAGGATCAAGGAAATTGTGGTGTGTTTTCTTTATTTTTTTATTAATTTTTTGGGGGCTTTTAGTATTTTTGTGAATTAAATTGAATTTTTAGGCTATAATTAAGGGGTTTTTCTGAAATTGTGATTTTTTCCCCTCTAGTTTATTGGGTTGTTCTGTGTTTATGTTATTGTGGTTCTTTTTATTTTAAGAAATTGTGGGTTATGTTGACTGAACATTGGAAATTAGCATTTTAAAGAAAGTTTTTATGGCTGTTGCCTTGTTGGTTATTGATTGAGAATTTTGGGTTGATTTGACTGATAAATGGGAGATAATTGGTATTCAGCTAACTCACCCCTTTTGTTTAGGATTTCATCTTTCTGAATTATAATGTAACAGAAAAATGAACCAATAATGCTTTGGACAATGACATCCAATCTTGTTTTGAATTGAAAAGAGATATGACTTGGGTTATTCATGGTTATCCTCCTTGCAATTTTAAGACTACTAATAGTAGGTGTCAAATCAAATAAACTGTGACAATGGCGGATGGCCTATTACTTTCCACTTTCAATGGAGCTGAAATATTTAATATTTGTTGGATCATAATGTACCAAATGAAACATTAAACGACGCCCTTATTTTACTGGGTAACGCCCGCATTTTAAACTGTGACAATGGTGACGGTGATTTGTATGTAAATGGGAGGAGGAGGTGGTGGTGGACGGTGCCACGGTGGTGATAGTAGTTTATAGAGAGATTGGTCAATTAAGGGTATGTTCGTAAAATAACTTTATTTTGCGGGCGTTAACTGGAGAATTGAGGGTGCTGTTTAACAACCCCCAATTAAAATGGCTAATTGAACTGGATGTACATATATATAATTGTGAAGAAGCCTACCCCTACTGCCATTACTTTCAGATCAACAGCCTACTGTAAAAGACCTTCTTTTAACTGTAAGTGTAAGGGTAAGGTTGCAGATATCTGATAAGCTGAAAGCCTTCTTAGAAGCATTGAGACAATACTGATTACGTTTTTTGTTTATATAATACTGATGTTGTTGATTGCTAATATTTTGAAACAACTCAGACTCTATTTTTTATTTTATTTTATTTAATTAGATTATTATTTCTAAGTTCTTGGAGGAAGTAGTGAAGTATGCTTATGAAACAAACCCTTATTTTCTTTTAATGAGTACTGGTTTGTTTTTCAGGTGCTTGCTGGGCTTTCTCCGCCACAGGGGCAATTGAAGGTGTAAACAAAATTGTCACAGGCTCTCTTGTCAGCCTTTCTGAGCAGGAGTTAATTGACTGTGATAGAAGTTACAATGAAGGCTGTGATGGAGGGCTCATGGACTATGCTTACCAGTTTGTTATAGATAATCATGGTATTGACACTGAGAAAGACTACCCATACCAGGCTAAACAAAAATCTTGCAATAGGAACAAGGTAAGACACTTTCCTATGGGTTTATCTTTTGATTATATTTATGTTTACGCTATCTTACTAACCACACCTCAAGTATGGAGCAAAAATTCTACTAACATTTAGTATTGGAGAGCTTAGGTGATTTTTTTTTCCTGATCATTTGAAAATCTTAGAAGTCTTCCATCGTTATAAACATAATATCATGGCTGATTTAGGTTAGCTCGTACACATAACAATGCAGAAAACAGCTGTTTTCATTGAGTCACTTGCATTGTTAGTACAGTCTTATGGGAAGAGACGGAACTTTCTTGTCTAAGCTCTAAATACAACTGATTCTTAGCTCCACCTCAATATTTGATGGTGGAAATTGAAAGTTTTAACCAATGTAGGATTGTGCTGCTCTCTTAATTAAAGTGGATGGAGCTAAGAGAGTAAAATCCTTTCTCATCTGTGGGTGTCTTATTTAGTTTAATGACATATTAGCCTGGTGAGCATTCTGCACAATGAGGACTAATTTCATGCGCTCTATAATTGATGCAATGACAGCTATTATGAAAAATTCATCCTGATCCAGTTCCGTGTCCCGCTATATTTTCCACTTGTATGCCCACTTGACAGTTTGGGAAAACAACTATATGCCGTCTATTAAACTATCAGAGATATTTTTCTTAATGGCATAACCGCATGATGCAAAAACAAATATTGCAGCAAGAGTTTAATTCTTCTAACCTGGCTTGCATAGGTGACAGGGTGTAATCATCATTCTATAATCTATACTCAAGAACTTTGCTTCTTGAATTCATGTCATCACTTCATTTTGCCAATCTTGTACACTTCATTTTGCCTTATGCACTTGAAAGTCCAATATGGATCTTCAACACTCAGACATGAGTGTGGCTGTATGGACACAAGACTCTTCATTTTGGACTGCAAAGAAAGAAGTGTTTTGCAAAATAAAGAAGTTCAACACTTGGGACACGTACAAGTTTGACGATATAAATTTTCTCCTCAGCTCTTACTAAAGGGTATAAATAGTATAATTGAAGTAGCATTCATAATTCAAAAACACTGTGGAAAAGAAGAGAGAAAGCAAACAAACCCTTTAATGGATCTAATGCTTCCTGTTTTAGCTTGTCTAATATTCTCGTAGTTGCTGACTTTTTGAGCAATAGAACTCAAAGAAATCTTTGTTTTTTTTTATATTACAGCTTGCGAGACATGTGGTAACTATTGATGGTTATGCTGATGTCCCTCCTAATAATGAGAAAGAACTCCAAAAGGCTGTAGCCGTTCAACCAGTAAGTGTTGGCATATGTGGCAGTGAGAGAGCATTCCAGTTATACTCTAAGGTTTATTCCTTCGCTCTTGGACCTCTTGGCTTTTCTGATACAAAGAGTATTTGTGTTTTGACATGAAGATTTTACTTGTTTATTTATTTTTCTTTCAGGGAATCTTTTCGGGCCCATGTTCCACCTCTGTAGATCATGCTGTTCTGATTGTTGGTTATGGTTCAGAGAATGGAGTTGATTACTGGATAGTTAAAAATTCATGGGGAACTTCTTGGGGTATGAATGGCTTTGTACACATGCAGCGGAACAGTGGAGATAAAAGTGGAATTTGTGGCATCAATGTGATGCCATCATATCCCACAAAAACAACCCCTAATCCACCACCACCACCACCTCCCGGACCTACTAGATGTAGTTTGTTCACATCTTGTCCAGCAGGTCAGACTTGCTGTTGTGCACGGAGCTTTCTTGGTATATGCACAACTTGGAAATGCTGCGAGTTAAATTCTGCAGTATGCTGCAAAGATCATATCCACTGTTGTCCTCGTGACTATCCAGTATGTGATACACAAAGAAACCTTTGTCTCAAGGTTAGTACCTAGTTCATTCTGTTTAGCAAATTTTTAATTGACAGCTTGGGGGTAATTAAAATAGCAGGAAAGAAAAGATCATCCATTGTGCATACACTTAAATTTCTGACTGCTGTGTGTAAAATTGTGTTTGAGACACGATGTCTCTTTTTTTTTTTGTTAGACAAGAAGTTCAAATAAATTGTGTTAAGAGTAACTAAGAGGGTCTCACTTTAACTCTCAAACACCAAGACATTAAAGATCATCCCTAAAAGGTAAAAAAAAAAAAGCACCGATCTCTCAATAAGTTATTTACCGTTTGATACAACTGTTTTCCTGGTGGGTTTAGTTTTTCATATCTAAGAATGTTTTCTAACACCTGTTTGAATATCATGCTGTGTTATCTCTTGCAATAGGCTTTCCTTTTGAGTTTTGTGATTTTATCATGCTTACTTGGTTGTGTGCTATGACTTATTAACATTGGTAATAATAATTTGACTTTATTACAATTTCTTTTGCAATTGGTTGGAATTTGAATTTTATGATTCTGTGATGTAGTTGATGAAGTGTTTACATTGGTAATACTAACACAAACTCAAAATTGTTGATCTTGCAGCGAACAGGAAATATTACTTTAGCCAAACCATTTAACAGCAGACAGAGCAGCTTGTGAAGAATCTGGCAGTTTGAAGGCCCCTTGTATTCAGGAACTTGGTGTTTGAAACTATCCTTGGATGCTTGTACGTATTCTTTATCACATTTCGACAATAGGGGGGGAAGGTAGATGAAACTCCCCATGCTATATAGAGGAATTCATGCAGTATATTCGACATTGCGCATCTTTGTACTGTTGTACATGGTGGAAAATAGATACAGTTTGATATCGTTTATGCTGAAGGAGAGTAGAGGGTGATGATTTTGCTATATATGCCTTGTTAATATCATAGTTTTCTGCTGAAGAAGCTTTTCTACTCTTACAGCAGTGTTATTATGGTCCGACAGTTAGATTCTCATGAGTTCATGTAATATACTGGTATTTGCCTTGCTATGGTTGTAAACAGGTTCAGGGCTCAAATATTCTTGGTGACATTGTGTTTTCTATTAATAAAATTGGACTCCTGAATGATGAGGAAAGCAGCTAAAAATCTGTAACATAACGAGGGTTAGTCGATTTTTGTCAAGCTTCGACTTTGATTAATTAATATTATCGTAGTTCTTGCGTTAAGAAAATATTGAGTAATCGATCCGCAAAAATATGATAGGTTTATATCAACACGTCTTAAAACAAAATGGCGCCGAAACTTGGATCAGTATTTGTCTTCAAAAGTTTTTAGATTTGGGTTCTCCTAAGGCCATGACCAAGGCCAATGCATGCTTCATCAAATTTGTGTTAATGAAGCTGTTTGGCGTTTGCCGCATTTCCTGGAGTAATTGAGTTTATGATTCAATTCTTTGACACGACAAAATTTAGTTATCTAGCGATGACATAATAGACCACAACTATCATTAAGCATCCTTAGACGTAAAATCATGTGTTACTTGAGTGATGAAGAGTCAAGACTTTAGAGTTTAGACAATGTGACCTAAATATAGAGTGTCTGATTTTTATAGCATATGGCCATCTCAGACTCTCAGTAACCTCTAACATAAGTAATTGCACAGCAGCAAAGACCACAAATCCTGCGAACAAGAACCAGTATCAAGCAAGGTCTTTGAACAATTCTGTGCCTGAATGCATATCAAATTATCAAATAGCCCCGTCACGTCAGTGCTCATACACTGATTTATGAAATAAGAAACTTCAATTCATAGCAAAACAGTGAAAATGTTCTTCAACAAATCTCAGATCTCCACAAAACCGATAAATAGTCGCTTAGTCACTTATCTCTATATACATCTTAAAGCACCTAAGCAGTTACAAAGTTCAAACACAGATGTGGTAGTTCTTGTAAACTGATTCTGAAGTAGAAAACCGTGACTCAGTGAGACCATTCAATTCTTGATTTGTATATACAATGATAAGGCAGAGGCGTACATGCAGCATGCCCATGCCGCAATAGGAGGAACTGCCGTCGCTTCTAGGTAAATCAGACAATAGGAAGAACTGCCATGGCTTCTAGGTAAATCAGATTATGCGCAGGAAACCAAGCTGTTTCTAATTGTCAAGTTATAGCAATGCAGCAGTAATATAATCTAACCATAACCTGCTTGATACTTTCGTCGAAATTGAGGTAACTATGCCACTCAAAGCATGTTCATTGCTAGAAGGTGGAAATGACAGAGAGGACACCAGACTCAGAGGAAAAAAAAAAAAAAAAAAAGAAAGGATGGGCAACCTTTACAGAGAACACAGCATCCAAGTTACACAACAGTCTAAAAAATACAGAAGGTAACCATCCTCAAATCTCTCCATTAGGATTCTTGAAAATTAGCCATAGCCCATAGGCATACACAATTTTCACAATTGCTTCGGTCACATAGATTGTTGCAAATGACTTCTAAAAAACAATTACCGAAACAGCAAGGATACAAAAAGTACAAGTTAATGAGCAGAAGGTAACTAATAAATACCATCTAAACCTTCCCTTATGATACTTAAAAATTGATATCAGCAGAAGATAGCAGATAGGAATAATTCCTTCTGCAGTACACCACAAAGCAATGCAGCCCCAAGCTTGTAAACAACCTGCAGCGGAGTTTATAGCCTGCTATAAATGTTGCCAATGCTACACCGCCTACACTACCATGACCTATTCACATGCACACACAATCCCACCAAACTCCCCCAACCCTCGAGGTCTGGGTCATAGACAACTTCCTGTCACTAGAACAATTTTGAGAATGTCCATTTGCCTAATTGAACCTCTATTAAGAGAGGTTGCAGAAACAACAGCAAACTATCCATGATAAAACAATGAAATGTAAATGATTTGGTATGACAATTTTACTTGCTACCTTCTGGAAGGTTATCTATCTTGACATTAATAAGGATCAAATGTGGCAGGAAAGACTACTTACAATACTCTCTTTATCTCCCAAATAAGCAGAATTTAAACTAAGAGAAGGTAAATATAACATTAATTTGCCGATTTCCTTACAATTTCTCCACAATTAGCTAGCCAAGTAAAGGAATTCCATCAATTCCAGCAGAACAAACCAGACAAAAGTACTCTCCTTCATTTCCATTCCCTTCCCTTTCCTGCTCTAGGTTCCGAATGCTAGCCTATATAACTAATGAACCAAATCCACAATTCAATTCCAAGACATTGCTAGCTAGCTATTTCCACAATGGAGTCAAACAACCCTCACACATAATAGATTCACAAGCATTCTCCCACAAATGATGTAATCAGTCCGGTAGGTCTTGTATATAACGGATATATTGTCTACAACAGACTTAGCACAATTGACTTATTCCGTGATTCCGGGTGACTAAACATGTTGTATCACACAAAAAGCAACCTCATTGTCACTGATTCAAGAACACAAAACAACACAACAACTAACTACTTCATAAAAATATATTCCCATTACGCACAAATAACAATCATTTACAACCTTTATACCAATACATTCATTCATTCCAACCAAAAAAAAATATAAAAAGTTACCTATCTATTCACAAACCTTCTCTCATTCTCATTCTCCCATATAATCAAGAAGATGGAAACACATCCTTAACAGCAGAAGCAGCACTCAAATAGTTCAAAGTATTCCTCAAAGTCTCCTTCTCCCTCCTCAACCTCGCCGCGGTATCCTCCAGCTCAAGCAACGCCTGCTGCTCACGGGGAGCCCCTTCAAACGTACTCCCAACGAAGAACGAAAACGGTGTCGGAAACAAGTTCCTCCTCAAATCCCCAATTTCCTTCTCTTCTTTCCCATTCAATCGATTGCTCAAGCGAATCACATCCCTCATGTAACTCTCCACATCCTTGGCAAGGCTCTCCAAATCTTCGTGGGACCCATCGGAGGAGGGCTTATCCTCGAGCCAATCAACGGCTGCCACGAGGTAGGGTTTGGAGCGTACTATCTTGTTGATTCGAAATCGCTCTTGTCCTTTACAGATTAGGAAGAAGCGATCGTCGGCGAGACGCTCGTGTTTGACGACTTCGCCGACGCAACCGACGGAGGTGGCGGAGGAGGAGGAGGAGGATAGCGTGTCGGAGAAGATAACCCCGAATCGGAGGTCGGTTTGGAGGAGGGTGTTCATCATGATTCGGTATCGGAACTCGAAGATTTGTAGTGGGAGGATTGACCCCGGGAAGAGGACGAGTGGGAGGGGGAAGATTGGGAGCTCAACGACGTCGTTTTGTGGGGTTGGGTTTGGGGATGGCGGGTTGTTCTGTGGTTGGGAGGATGAGGAAGAGGCGGAACAGCGGAGAATATCGCGCTGGAGCTTACGGCGTTGATAGCTGAGACAGAGCGGGGTTGAGGGGAGGGAAATGGGGGTTGGAGGTGAAGGGTTTAAAGAGGGTTTAAGGGAGGTGGAGTAATGGAGGAATTGAGGGAGCGCCATTGAAGGAGGAGGAGAGAGAAAATGTGAGGTGGGTTATTGGGTTTTGTAGATTTGGGTTAGAGGAGAGAGAAAAATGATTGGCATTATTGTGTGTTTTGTGGATGAGGGAGAAGAAGAAGGAGATGAAGATGGTTGTGTTTTCTGGGATTGATTGAGTGAGGGTGAAAGGGGAGTGAGTGAGAGTTTGGGTGGTGGAATTTTGGGGAGGTATTGTGGATTTTTTTAGGGATTTTGGATGTGGTTTTGGGGGGTTACACGTGAGAGATTGGATAGTCTTTGGGTTTGGTATGTTGTGTGGCACGTGCTACTTGAGAGGGATGATGATTTCTTGCTTTGAAAAATCATACTCAATAAGTTAATATTGAATGTGTAGCCGTGTAGGGACGAGGTTGTAAATGGGTCGTAGAATCATAACTTGATTCGGATCATAAAGATGTGACCTTGGTTTTGAGTCGAGCGAGTAATTGTAAGGAGAAAGTCCATCTTACACGGGTAAATTTAGAGAAGGAGCATGATATGATTTGACTTCTCACCTCACGTTTGTAAGTTAGAGAGTTAGTTAACTGTTCTAGCCTCCTGGTAGTCATATATCATTTCATGTATTTTTGGTTGGATGATGGAATTTACTTGATATACATATTGCATTCATGCTCAACAATTGTGTATTATTAAAAAATAAATGTATAATAGCAATGATTATTACAGAAAATGCATATGTAATCAAGAATTTAGGCATAGGAGCTATATAATTATTATGATTTTCTACATATGTCTAGAGATAAATCATAAATAGAGTTGGATCATGCAAACCCACTTGCTACGCCACAAAATATAAGAATTATAATTAGTATACACTACACCCTAGTGTAGGTACCATAACCTACACCCCCTACAAAACGCAGCGTTTGCGTTTTTCCCCTACCCCCACAAACTACAGTAACTACCCCCACTCACTCCCACTAACCACAGTAAATTAGAAATAACTTCCCCTACCCCACATATATATTATTAAAAAAAAAAAAAAACTATCCATTTCAAATTATTCTCTCTCTAAAAACCATCTTCTTCATTTCTCTAGAATTTCTCTCTCATCAACACCGTCGAATCGGAACGAAATTCTCTTCAAATTATTGCAAAATTGCTTCAAAACACTTCATAATTGCTTCAAATGTCTGATATTCGAGATGAAATTAAACAATCACAAAAAAAAGAGTAAGTAATTTCGTTAGTTTTGTTCATTTTTTGAGATTGTAGTGCAATTTTATGTGTGAAACCTTAATTTTGTTCATTTTGTTGCGATTGTAGTGCGATTTTGCAAAAAACCACTACAGAGAAGAACATGAAAGAAGAAACTGCAAAATCGGAGCAAAATGTATCTAAAGAGTAAGTAATTTTGTTCATTTTTTTTCGATGACAATTATAGTGCGATTTTATGTGTGAAACCTAATTTTTGTTCAATTTTTTGCAATTGTAGTATGATTTTGGAGAAGAATACTTCAGAGACGAGTAATTTGTTGAAAATTTCTGAAGAAATGTATGAACTCTAACTTTTGTAAAACCTAATTTGTTCATATTCTTGCGATGAAAATTATAGAGCGAATTTATTTGTAAAACCTAATTTTTGTTAAAAATTTTTGCGATTGTAGTAATTGTTCTAAGATTTTACTGAAAATAACTAAAACATTAACAATTTATTAAATAAAACAGAGACGATGATGATGATGTACCTCTTCAGTCAAGAGTAGACAAATTGAAAAAAAAACCGCCAAAATGATCCAATTGTAGATCCGGAACTTTTAAAAGATATTGACAAGTCAATTGGTACGGATTTAACAATGTCTCCACTACCAAGGTAATTAGTCATTTACAGAATATATTATGTTCATGTCTAATATGCTAGTTGTATTTGATAAAATTGGTTTTATCTTTGTTTAATATGTTATTTGTATATGATCATATTTGATACTCATAATGTTCATTTATAGATATAGTTATGATCATATATTTATATTTGTTCATATGAGTATTTATTGAGATTTAAAAACAAAAGTACATTTCATTGAAACATCATTGTATATGATCATATTTGATACTCATAATGTTCATTTATAGATATAATTATGATCATATATGTATATTTGTTCATTTGAGTATTCATTGAGATTTAAATAACAAATATACATTTCATTAAATCATCATGCACATATATAAATATGATAATAATCATTTCAGTGATATGCATTCAAACTAATGTCATGGAATTAATTTATAATGTAGTGATGTGCCATTTAGAGTGATACACTTGCTTCAATTTAGAGATGGGAAATCTGAACCATTAACTCTAAAGAAGGTTATAGAACAAAATGAATATGGTAATAGTTATGAAAGATACACTTTAAACAAGTAAGTTTATATGTATAAAATAATTGTTTTTACATTCAATTATTGTACATTGTATATATATACCAAACTTATTAGGTAATTCTTAAAATTTTAGTGAAAAAAAAAAGGTTCGAGTGAAATTTGTTATGTCAAAATCAAGACCACCAGAGACAAATCAAACAATAAGGTATAAAAGCTTTATACAAAATAACTAATTATCTTCTTCATTGTATAAATTAGTTCATACTTTAATATCATATTATATAAAATAATTCTGTTTTTTTTAAGTGAACAAAGTGAGAACATTCCTGCTACTAATGCAACAACTAAGAGTGTGTCTGCTACACATAACACAACTGACAAAGAGAGTAGGGATGAAAGGTATACTAATGATCAATTTTATATAAATAAATGTTCATTTTTATAACAGTATATTTTATGTACAATTTATGTGCATTTTTTATTTAAAGTATTTCTTAATATTGATTTCAGCAAGCAAGAAGAAGTTCAACCAAAAGTGCAAAGCAATCCAGTAAAGAATAGTCTTGGCCAAAAGTAAGAAAACTTAAATGTTCAATTTAGATAGACTATATGTTCATTTGAAAATCAGTACAAAAAAGTTTGCTCATGACCAATAGTAATATAAGTTATATGTTCATTTTTTTATTTACTAATCAAAATTGTAAATTCAAACATATTTTTAATGAAATATCAGAAAACCCAAAGATGATTCAAGAATAACAACATTAAAGGACAAGATGCAAGAAATACATTTAAACATAGAGAGAAACCCAAAGTATGTTTAAATTTAAATAATTGAATTAATTTAATCAATTAATGAATATATTTCAAAGTTAATATCATACATTTACAGAAAGTACAAAGAATCGACAATCAGAATTATGAGAAATCTCAAAAGAATGGAAAAGGCAAGCAAGGAAATCAGGAAAGGTAAATGATCATATTTATTGAATATTTTTGTTTAATAGTCATAAATATCAATTTTAACAATACTATTACTTTTGAAGGTGAAGCAAAAAAGAAAGAAAAAGGGCCAATAGAAGAGAAAACTGTGGAAAAAGGTAAAAATTTTAAAATGTACATTTTTATTACAAAAAATGTTCATATTGGAAAAGCATAATATTAAATATTCAATAAGGTTAAAAAAATTAAATTTTAACTAAATAAATTTTAATAGAAGGACAAGAAGGAAAAAAAGGGACTGAAAAAGAGAAAAGCCCTAAAGACAAAACTGTGGAAGATGTCTTTCCAAAGACAACAAATGTAGAAGGTAAAAATTTATAAATGTACATTTTTATTACATAAAATGTTCATATTGGATCTACATAATATTGAATGTTCAATAAGATTAAAAAAAATATATAAATATTAACTAATTAAATTTTCATAGAAGGACAAGAGGGAAAAAAAGAGCCTGAAAAGGAGAAAATCCCTAAAGAGAAAACAGTGGAAGATGAGTCTACAAAGACAACAGATCCGAAAGGTAAATAGTGGAAAATGTACATATTCATTACCTGAAATGTTCATTTATATTGTATATAGTAAACATTTGTCATCCAATTTAATAAATGTTTATTTAATCTTTTATATTTGATCATTTCATATGCAGCACAAATTGCACCTGATTTTGTTCAAATTGAGGATGAAACTTATCTTCTAGATCAAGATGATGATAAAGTTTCCACAAAACTTAGTGAGGAGACAGCTCCATCATCACAAAAAAGTGATCAGTCAACCAAAATGAAAACAAGATACAAAATGGTTGCAAGGAAAAACAAAAACAAAAGCCTTGTTGTTGTGCCAAGTGGTAGAATTACAAGGAGCCAAGGTAATCATAATACTTTTCTGTTACACAATAAATATTACACTTTCAAATATACTAACATAAATTTTTTTTAAAAACAATAGATGTTCTGTTAGATGAATCTGAAAAGGGAAGCCTGAAGAAGGATGTTGAACCTGCTAAAGAAACCGCAAAAATAGGACAGAAGAGAAGAATGTCTACAAGGAATTTTCCTATTCAAAAGGAAGCTGATGCACCACCTCCAGCACCTACTCCAATAAAAAAAATGGCAGGTGCTCCTGCTGAATATCCTCCAGACCAAGGCAAAAAGGGTAAATGTTCAATCTTAATGTATAGAATGATCATTTATGATGGTATATCATTAATGTTCAATTTCAATATATAGGTGGGAAAAAGAAAACTCTAGAAGAAGTGAAGAAAACTTCTAAGGTTGCTGGCAAAAGAAAAGCAGGTATATAATGATATATTATAAATGTTCAATTTCTATATATAGAATGATCATTTGAGAAAACAATTTTGTTCATTTTATCATTTGCTTACTGTACATTTTCAATACTTAAACAAAATTATATATATTTAATTTTCAGATGTCAGTCCTGCCAAGAGAAATGCTGGAAAGAGAAAAAAAATACAAGAAGTACCATCAGATGAACCCTCTCAAGATCCTACTGATGAAAGTTCTACTGACAGTGATGATGATAGTGAAGAGTCAGTTTATAGAGCAGAAGAAGAGCCTGTCAGTGAGGATGATTATGAGGTGGAGGAAGAGGAGGAAGAGGATGAAGTAAAGCCAAGGAAGAAACAGGCAAAGAAAGGGAATTCAGTGAAGGCAAAGGTTGAAAAGGAGGAGCAAAAGATGGTACTGTATGATGAAGGAAAGATTGAAGGTAGGAGAAAAAAGAAAATGAAAACTGAAATGGTTCAAGCAATAGAAACTGATGAAGTTGAGGAAATTCAGGAAGATGAATTTGAGGAAGAGAAATCTTCAAAGAGAGGAGGACATGTGAAGTTCATTGCATGGATAAAAAAGATGACACCTACCCAAAAACAACAAGTTGTTGATATAGGGTTAGGATCACTTCTTGACATTAGTTTACCTCAACTTGATCAAAAGTTCTGTAACTGGTTATTGGGAAGTTTTGAAGAAAATAGCCAGTGTTTTGAACTACCAAAGAATGAAAAAATAGAAATTGAGGTAGAGGATGTTAGGGTAGTTTATGGCTTGCCTACAGGAGAAATTCCAATTGTTGAGCCAAAGTCTGATAAAATTAGTGAGGAGTATGCAGAATTTCTGAAGAAATGGAGAAAATCATGGTCAGGAAAAACTCCATCAGTGAGTCAGGTATGATCAGTTTTAAATGTTCATTTTAAATACATTAAATGATCAAAAGTATAAATGTTTTGTTCATTTTGTTTGCAGATTGTGAATGGATACATAAATGATAAATTCACCAACAACAGACCACCAAGTGAACATTTCATTACTAACTTTTTAGCAGTGGCTGTGAACTGCTTGATGAAATGTGTATCAAACAATCAATGCCATTTCAAATTTCTTTATTCTATGATGGACAAAGAAAACATAAAAAATTTGAACTGGTGTCAGTTTGTATATGACTCACTTATCAAATGTCATGTTGATTGGAGAAAGCAGCAAGGCAAGGGGTTCTACAAAGGCCCTCTTCAATTTCTGATGGTATATTCTTAGATACAAAATGTTCATTTAAATTTAAATAAATGCACTTTTTTTTATTGTTTATGTTCTGTTCCATGTTTTCTTTTTTCTTGTAGTTGTTCTATTTTGATAGAGTTCAGAGGTTAGACAAAAGGCCTCCAAGAAAAATTCCTATCATATCTGCATGGAATAGAGACATGGTTCTTGAGAGGTTGAAGATTGAATTAGAATTGGGATTTGGGAGAGGGAAAATTCTACCAAGGATTGCTGCAGAAGTTGAAGAAAGTCCTAAGGTTATAAAATGATCACTTTTGTTAACATAAATGTTCATTTGTATAATCTGAAATGTTCAACTGCATAATTTTTAATATTCATTCATATAGGTTTTTATGGATGATTTTGTTTCCCTGGTAAAAACAACTTGTTCAAACCTGTCAAAGCTTTCTTCAAAATTGGTGAAGGCAAAGGATATCTTCCCTGGAAATGACTTGGTGAAAAAAGTTGATGAAGTTTTAGGAAAGGTGGTAGCTAGGGAACCATCAATTCTAAGCCAAGATGAAGAATTCTTTGGCAGTGAGGATTTCCTAAATGCACTTGCACAAGCTGAGAAGAATCTGATGCAAGGGTCTGAAAAGCAAACAACTGAGAAGCAAATGACTGGGAAGAAATTAACCAAAAAGGGAAAGGAAAAAGAACAAGAATATGACATCAGAAAAGCTTTCAGCTTGGGGTTGACTCCACCTTCTCCAGCCATTGGTAAATTCTAACTAAAAGAGACTATATATCCTAATTTTTATATGAAAAATTCTAAATTTGTGGTCTAAATTGTCCTAAACAGAAACAGGGCCCACCTTTTCAACACTTGGTGATATAATTGAACAACCAATAATTTCAACAAATGGTAATATGTTCATATATTTAATAATAATGTACATAAACTTAAGTAGAAATGTTCATTTCTAATTATTATGTGTAAATACTATTAACTTAGTGTATCTCCAAAATGATGATTTATAATACAGCTGAAGAAAAGGATGTGGGTAAAACTTCAGCAGCTTCAGAACAAAGAATTGAAGAATTTTCTAGAACTGGTATAATGTTCAATTAAAAAGTGTAAAATGTTCATTTACAAACAAGAAATATTCATTATTAATTGTATTTTTTTGTTAGACGCAGCAACTGGTTCAAAATTTGATGCTGACACTAGGTCAGATAATGAAGGATTGCCTAGAACAGGTATAATGTTCAATTATAAATACTCAAATGTTCATTTACAAAGAAATTATATTATATCTAATTAAATTTTTTCTTAGATGCAGGATCTGGTTCAGTGGTTGATGCTGACCCTAGGTCAGATGGTGGTGAAAAAAGTGATGATCCAAAAAACACAGTTGAAGGTGGAAAACAAAACAAGGAAGATGTTTTTGAAAAAACAAAAAATGATGAAAAAGTGGAGGGGTAAAATCCTGAAGACATGTCTTACTATTAGGGTTATGTAATGGTGTAGGATAAAATATCTAGATGGAACAATTTAACTTATGTTACTATCGTGTTGTAACTTGAAACTGGTGTTTCTCAAACTATTGTATGTGTGAACATTATTTTGTTGAATATGTAATATGAATGTGTGGTTTATGTTAAATCAATAGGTTTATGTTAAATCAATATCTTTCATTTTATGAATTGAAAATGATTCAGGGTGTTACATAAGAAGCTTTTATTTTATTAATATGTACTGACATTGTTTCACTTTTCAGTGAAAACAAGAAGATTGTTGCTTCATCCTCAAAAGTCACAAAAAGGTACATTATTTATATTAAGTAAATGTTCAAAAATAATAATGAACATTTTCATATACCTAAATGTACATTTGTGTTATGTAATATGACCAGGAATGATGATAAGAAAAAGTCAATTGCAGAAAAGAAGAAAAAAACTGAAAAGGAAAAGGTTGAAAGGTATAATTTCAAATTTATTTATATACACTCAAATGTTCATTTATGTTCCTCATAATTTTCTTAATTTAACAATATTTTATATTGAACAACAAGACCAAAACGCGAAAAGAAAACAATTCCTCCTGCTTTCCGATCTCCTTACTTGGTCAAGTACAAGGATCTGTTTAAAGATGAGAAAGCCATGAACCAAATTGCAGTAGACTTTGCTCTTGGTGGAAAAGATGAAAGGTAATTACTTACACTAATTAAACTTAAGGTTTAATATCTTTTATAAAAATATGTTCACATTCATATTATTAAATGTTCATAATGCAGTGCACTCTTATACTATGATGGCTTGAATCTCATCAATAGAAATGAAATGAAAACTCTTGGAGATGATGTTGAAGTGACAAATTGTGTCATAGATGGATGGGCAAGGTTTCTTAATCATAAAAAGCCGAGAAACAAGATTTATTTCTCAACAGTGCTTCATGTTAGTCTTTCTTCTTTTTTTATATTATTGATTCTATTTTCCTATGATAAATAATTGCTAAAAATTCATTTAACTTCTATATGTTTGTTTGTATTTCAACAGCACATTATGTGCACAAATAGAGTTTGTCAAGAAGGATCATCAATGAAGACAAGAATTAATGCCTTCATAGAAAGAATTGACAATGAACTGAAGTTGAATAAAATTGACAGCATTGTTGGATATAAACAGGTATTAATTCTTGTTTAATACAAATGTTCAATTACATTCAATATATTGTCCAATAACATTATATAATTTGTTCAGGTCTTCTTCCCAGTATCAACTTCTCAACATTTTTTTCTGTTGTGCGTCAATCATATAGAAGACAAAATTCATATAATTGACAATAGAAAACTACCAAAAAAGGTATCAGTCAAAGCAAAATATGAAGAACAACCAAAAATGATGGTGAGATAATATGTTCATTTATAGTTGACTACATGATCAATTATTTTTATTTATTGTTCATGTCTTCATCACAATACAAACTTCTAAACAATTTTTACTCTTTTTTCTATCAGTTAAAAGGATTGGCAGAGTACATGAAACACCTTGGATATCAAGATGCAAAAAGAATTGAAGACTACACAGTTGTTTTGGAAAAGATGAAATGGCGTAGCAACAATGACTATACAAACTGTGGAGTTTACATTATGAAGCATATGGAAACCTTCACTGCTGATCCTAATGAGAGTTGGATTTGTGATTTAAAACCAAACAATGTAAGAGTTATAAATGATCAATTATTTAAGATATAATATTCATTTATGAAACAGTAAAGATTGTTTAATTAAAATTTGACAATTCATTTTGTTCAACAGGTGGAACAAATTAGAAATCTAAGGCTCCAATACACAGCAGAACTGATGTTATTTGAAGAAAACACTGAATCAAGAGCAAATAGAAGGAAAGCTAGAAAATTTGCAACTTTGTAGTTTCAAATGTTCATTTACAACTATGTATATGTTCATTTCTTATATATGACTATTTTTTTTTTTTTAGAAGTAGACTTATGGATTTTATTTTAATATTATTGTAATTGATATTTCATTTTAATCTTTGAATGAAAGTTTTTTATATAATAGATCGAAAATTCAAAATTACAAAATAGTAATTAAATCAACATTACAAAAAAGTCTAATGTTTATAAAGTTCTGGAATACTAATTATTTATCTTTATTAGCCAAACGTTTAGCTACACTTGTATCAAAAAAGGCTAACAACCTATCATATTTAGAAGAAATCTTTTTAGAACCTAATTGAACATTTCTTGATTGAAGAATTGGAACACGAGCACCTTGATCATTTCTTTGAACTGTGGGAGGAGTAACTTGAACATTCTGAACAGGAAATCCTTGATCATTTATTTGAACCGTAGGAGAAATAACTTGAACATTTGTTGATTGAACATTCCTGGAGTTGGATATGATCATTTCTGGATTGGTGTTTGAACAATTCTGAGTTTGATTTTGAACATTCCTGGGAACAGTAGGTTGAATAACAACAGGAGATTTTGTTGACGCACTAGTATGAATTGGAACTCTTGGATTAATTTGAGAGTAAGTTTTAACACCAGAAGCACCTTTATTTGCAACAAAATTAGAACAAGGTTGAACAGCAGAAACACCTTCAAGATTTAAATCCTTTGCCTTTAAAAAAAATTAAATTGATCATTAATAAACCAGTATATGATCAGTTACAAACACTTATACAAACAAATATGGAAAAAAAAAAAAACCTTAGCAATAGATGAAATATCAACATCAATAGATATGATAGATGAAAGAGAGCTTTCACCAGTAGCCTACAAAAAAACCAAAAAAAAATATAAAAAATAAAAAATTAAATAAAAAAAAATTATAATATAGATCATAAATGTTCATATACCTGATCAAAATCATTGGAAATACTATGATTTGATTCCTTAGAACTAGAAGGAATTTCTTCTACAACAGCTGATTTTAAGCCGACCTATATTTTTAAATTATAAAAATCAATATTAATAAAATATAAATAAAATGTTTTTTTTGGCACATTTGAATTTACCTGAGCCCGTTTATTGCTCAAAACAATCAATTCAATGGGATCACTAATAGAATTAGCATAAGTAACAGCACAACCGTTCTCATCAAGTTCCTATTTAAAAAGAAAAAACATAAATGATCATTTACGAAAACTGAAATGATCAATTTGAAAATATGAAATGATCATATACCTGTACAACTGCTTGCCCTATACCCCTTTTGTAAGGAGTGTACAGAGACTTTTTCCTCTTGAAATTACCCTTTGCCTTGTTACACTGCTTCTCCAAGGTACTCTTAGGCCTTACATTCCTCTCACCTTTAGGCCTAGCTTTTGGAGGATTCTTGATCTCAAGATCAACAATTTCAACCTCTTTAACAGGTTCACTAAAGTCAATTACACCTGATACACTCTCAACCTTTTCTTTTAACAGATTGAAATAACACTCAACCTCTGCCCTTGCATTCAAAGAATTCTGACAACTTGTTATCAACTTAACAAACTTTCTGATTGTTTGTGACCTCCAAACACTAGTAGCCACAACATTTGTCCTCAAAATAGGTTCTTCAATACCATGACTACACATGGCAGCCTTTGTCCATCGTTTCATTATATACTCTTGTGGAATATTACGCACACAATGCAAATGATATACTCGAAGAGAATGAGAACAAAGTAAACCAGTCTCACTAAAGTACATGCATGTGCAACAAATTGCATGTGTTTCCTTATTAAAAACAACTTCATGCTTAATTATATCCTTCCCAGGCCTCCAAAGAAGATATGAATATTCTGGAAAACGCAAACCATTATCAACATGATCATAAGCTGTCCCCCTAATGAACTCCTCTTCAAAAAGAACATAAGCTTGAATAGTGTACAATGATCTTGCATGAACTAATATACCAATATTAGCAAAAGCTAGGTGCCTATTACCCCTCAGAGTATTGTAATCTCTTGCACCTTCCTTACTTCTCCACTCAGAAATGACATCAAGAAAAACATGATAAAAATCACATAAACCTTGAGTCTTATTAAGACGTTGTGAAACTGACTTATTAGTAGTTTCACTACGTTGAGAAGACAATATACCACCAGACCAATACTTCTTAGAATAAGCAGGACACCACATTTCCTTTATTTTATACAAATCACATAACCAATCATCATTTTCACATTTGTATTTATCACACATCCTGTATAACAGAAATGATCATATATTAATTTAAAAATGAACAAAATATAAATTAAAATATGTACATTTGTGTAAAGAATAATGATCATAAACAATATGGACACTAATAATATTATGATAACATACATAACAAAGTAAATTGTATGATCATATGTAAAACACTACATGTTCATATATATATCACATAATAATCAAATATATCACATAATAAAAATAAAAAATAAATACAAAAAACAATAATTTACCTTTTCCAGAAATATTCAAATTCAGCAGGAGTTTCACAATACTTCAAAAGATATCCAAACAAATCTGTAAAGCCTTCCAAAGCTCTCAATGCTCCAATGTGTTTCTTAGAATTTTGTTCAAGATGCCATACACATAAACGATGATGAACAGTTGAAGGAAAAATGTTTCTTATACCCGCTGCAATCGCTTGTGCTTGATCAGTCATAATTGTAATGGGACTTTTCCTCCCCATTGAGTGCAAAAATGTATCAAACAACCAATCAAAAGACTCGGTGCGCTCATTAAGAATAAAACCCATACCAAACATGACATTGTTACCATGATGGTTCATCCCAACAAATGGAGCACATATCATTCCATATTTATTAGTTCTATAAGTTGTATCAAAAACCAACAAATCTCCAAAGTAATGATAATCTCTCATCATCCTACCATCACGCCAAAAAAAACTAACTAAAGCACCACTATCATCTTGTTCAAAATCATAATAAAAATCTGTCTCATCCACATGTCTCTTGGCAAAATATTTAATCAATTGGTTACCATCACATCCTTCAATTTGGGCAGCTTTTTCAGATGACAATGCATTATAAGCATCAGAAGCAGTAAAACAAAGATTAGGAGATCCCCCAACCTCCTTCTTTAGAACCCTCAAAGAATCAGTAACTTTGACTCCACTCAATTTCATTGTTGAAATGAAAAGAAGCTGCTCTTTATTCACATCTCTTTGAGACCTTATCAAATGCCTTTTTTCAGGAGGAATCATAGCATGATTATGAACCATTTCATGTCTTGTACATGTATAGACCCCTAAATGATCAATATGAAACTGCACAAAAGCTAAACAACCAGTTCGATGATCCAACTTCTCATAAATCCTTTTATTCTTACACTTATTATCTTTGAATCCCTCATTACAACAAACAAATCTTTTCATCAAAAAAGAATCATCTCTTCTTCTCTTACTCTTCCCAATTCGAATTCCAAAACCTTTCCTAAAAGCATATTCATTATACGCTTCGAAAGCTTCATCTTCAGATTTAAATTCTTTATCCTTTAATTCAGACTGTTCTGCTTCTAAATACATAATATCATCATTTTTTTCCACTGCACAATATACAATTATAAATGATCATAAAGAGTTTCATGAATGAACAATAACAAATAAGTAAAATGTTCAATATCAAAACAGCACATGATCAATTGCAAAAAGAATTTCAGCACATAATATTTTGAACAATATTTTCATTATTTACCACTACACATAATATCGATATAAAAATGTAAAAATAAATGATCAAAAATGACTTTAAGACTGAACATAAACACATTAGTAACAATGAATAAGAAAACATAAACGATTAATTGAAAGTATAATCTACAAAATATACGACAAAAACACACAATTCTAAAACACAGAGAAAACAACAAATGAAACAACAAATGAAGCAACAAAATGTTCATACAAAGTACAACAATCCAAAAACGTTCATCATAATGTAATCAAAGTAGTAAATTCAAAAATCGAAAGTGAATAATAATACATCAATTAAGTTCAAATTAACAGAGCATTATAACAGAACAAATTAGGGATAATTAAAAATTGAAAAATTATGATCACAATTACTCACATTGTTGCACAAACGAATCAACGAAACGAAGTCCAGAAGGAAACACACGCTCGCAATCGCGATCAAAATCAACGCAATCTCCAGATGCAGAATTCGCCATTGATGATCGGTAACAATTAACGAATTCGTTCAAAAAATCAAATGAAGAAGATGAATTAGCGAGAGAAAAATGTAGATCTAAAATGGAGGTTGGTTGATCAATTGAAGAGAGAGAAAAAATAGGGTTTAAAATCATATATATACATAAATTGAATAATAAGAATCAAAGGAAAAAGGAAAAAAGAGGAAGAAAAGAAAAAAAGAAAAAAAGGAAAAAAAAAAAAAAAAAAAAGGAAAGAATCGCAAATACCAGCTACAAAACGACGTAGCATAGGGGGGGTGTAGGGAACACACCCTACACTAGGGTGTAGGGTAAAATTTTCATAAGAATTATGAAGAGAAATGTCAACCCATCAACAAAAACAGCCCAAAAAATGGTATTTGCAAAATTGCAAGCTGCTACTCCCAATCAAAATGACAAAATCAAAGCCCAGTAACATAATTGGCCTAATTCTGGACACAATACTTAAATACTTAATGACTTCTATGCGCATCTAGTTGACTTATGCAGTTGTCAAATACAATTATTTTATTATTATTTTTTTTAATATGTTTTGCATAAGTTAAATTAAATGTACTAGTATATAAACACTTATTTTCAGTAATCTATTGAAAGCATATGTAACAAAGTAAAATGCTGTTGGATTTTACATCTCTTTTATAATAGAAGAAGTGTTTTACTCAAGAGTAGAGAAGGGCAAATTCAAGTCTCTATGTGCATCTAAGTGCATACTATACTATCCATGCAAACATCTCTCGATAATTAAAAAAGAAAAAAAAAAGTGATTGAAAATATTACATAGCTATCTACATCCCAAAAAGACAAAAACCATGTAGAATATCTTATATTTTGTGGAGTAACATTAAATGCTGATCAATTATACAATTTGTAGTATTTGATAAAATATTACTCTGTACTATGTGTAAATATTACGTGTAAAGCTTATTTTATTGCAAATATCGTTACATACACCCTTACAAATTACAACTATTGGATTAAACATAACGAACTTAACTTTTAACACTGGTAAACATAAACTTAGCTTAAAACCATAACTACAATAAAACGTACAATACAGTACTTAGCATCATACATTCATACCTTCATGCATAAAAATATATAACACAAACACACCACTGCACCCTGGTTCATGACCACACTATAGAGTATATATATAGTACATGATTAGTATGTACTAATCAATTTCGCGGTGTTGATTGACATGTTTTCATTAAAAAATTGGGCACGAAGTTGCTCTACCACCTTCCTATCCACCTGATACGCCTTAGTAAGAACATCATCTAAAATTCGCGGTATAGTCCCAAACACACCATTAGCAACATTAACACGCCCCGGATTTTGGCTTCCAAATGAAGCAACAGCCAAAGCATCTGTCTTCTTAATATTAATTTGGAAATGGATTAGACCTTGAGGAAAAACAATCATGTCACCTTTTTTGAGTATAGTGTCATATAGCTTATAATCGGTTGTAACAAAACCGGCATACAATGACCCCTCTACCACGGCAAAGATCTCCGAGCCACGAGGGTGCCAGTGAGGGGTGTTTAGGCCAAAGGGTGCAAAGTCTACCCGTGCCATGGACACCCCTTGTGTGTTAATGTTAGATTTCGGGAAAACTCCTCAATCTGGAGTGTGCACCATTGATCAAATATATAGAGTTTACAACGCTAGGATAAGGAATCCTAGATACGATAAACATACAAAATATACATTAAATATATCCTAAACTGTGACAAATATTATCCTAAATATAATATCTATCAGTTAACACCGGGAAATCGAGTAATGTCGATTAGGGTGGCATTTGCTCCATTAGTGTTGTTTGTCTCCGCGAATGTTAAACCCTTTGAACAAGAAATCATCTATTGTCACATGCTTAGGGTTCTTGCAAAGCCTTCCATTGACAACCACTGCAAAATGTTGATCATAAAAAAAATGTTACCATCAAATTAAATAACATAATATAACAAACTAATACTCCGCACATAACAGTTTAATACCTCTATCTTATTTTCAGGTAAACAACTACTCGTAAGAACTAGCTAGGAGTATCCATTTAAGGTTTATATTTTGGTTTTCGTTCTATCAGCTTTGGTCATTTACTTGGAAAAATCTAAATAAGCAAAATTGATAAAATGAACAAGGAAAACACATGATTCATGAACGCATACTGTTTCGGGGTATTTTGATGTGTCCTGCGGGAGAGTTACAATTCCAAGAATGCCCTTCGACGCCTGTGCCTGCAAAATCACGAAGACTCCTGGGGGTAGGAGCTCCGCCTCCGACGATCAAGTTAGTAAAGATACGGGAGGTAGAATGCACGTAATGTAGAAGTTACTTCTCGCGTAATGGGAGAATTCTGCAATTAATATTGCTCGGGGTAAGTGTTTTTCTTTTTGAGGAGTATTCAATGTGAACAACAAATGTTCCAGCCCCCCATTAATGAGGGTCCTTCCACTATTTATAGTGGGGAAGAGATGGTTTCCCTTTTAGGGTTTAGAGGACACGTGTCAGCAGAGGATTGGAGCCCTGCTGACCAACGGCTGGATGCCACGTGTCACTAGGCCATTGGGCCACGTGTTATGGGTATTTTTACCCCAAACATTTGCCCCTCACTGGTGCTGACGTGGCAGGGTGCCACGTGGCGCCGGTGAAAGGTTTTTTTTTTTTTTTTACAACTCTTCAGATTCTTTTTGAAGGACGGAAAAGCAGAAGGCGAAGAGTCACGACTTTTCACCTTCTGGGACAAATTCTATAAATAGGAGAAGATGTCCCCCGAGCTCTCATTTACAAACTTTGCCAAATTTCTGAAAATTTGAGAGCAGCCGGCAATTTGAGAGTTGAGAGCATTCGGAGTTGAGATTCGTTGAGAGCAACCGGTCTACAGACCGTCTGGGTCGTTGCAAGCTAGCCAAAGGTTTTCGAGAGGGTAATCAGAGAAACCCAGCCGGATTTTGAACCGCCTGCGTCTTCGCAAGCATCCCAAAGAATTTCCAGATTTTCTTCTAGGTACCGTCTCTATTCTTTCTAGCTTTTTCATGTATTTCCGTTTGAGTCTTTTACTCGCATTTTTGTTCATTGGTCCCATAAGTAGATGGACCCCTTATACCCATACCCGGAACCTAGCTGTGAACTCAGCCGGTTTATTAGTACGGCTGAGTCTAGAACTGGGTCTGCCGCCTCTGTTCTTTGGGACAACCCTTTTTCAACACCCATATCGACCGACTCTGTGTCTGTGCGACACAATGGCCAGAATCTGGTCTACTGCCAGAGATCCCAACTACAGAAGTGGGAGCTCAGATGAGCAGCCGCCTGAGGTCCCAGCTTCAGGCGGTGAAGTAGAGCAAGGAGAGGTAGAGCAGAGAGGCTCACCCGGGGGCGCTCCTAGCACCCCGGGTGATAGCATTTTAAACGAAGAGACTGCTCCCCTCCAGGAGACCAGAGAGCAAGTAGGCTCTGATAAGGAGGTCTCCAACTCCCCAGCCGGCTCTGATGCCGGTCACGTTCAAAGTAGCAGTAGCAGCTACTTAACCGAATCTGAGGATAGCGAGGAGGCGGAGAGGCCTTCTTGGGATAATAGGAACTATCCTCTCATGATCGCCGTCTCCTCTAAGGACCGCGAGCTCATGCGGGCTGCGCTGCCAGATTTTATCAAACGGCGGCCGCTGGGGGGTGACTATACAATAAAAATCCCGGCTGCTCTGGGAACAATATGGTGGGAGGATGGACAACCGAACGCGAACGCTTGGTTCGGGTGCTACGAGGCGGCCTTCGTGGCCGGAGTCCGCTTCCCTCTCCACGACACAATAAAAGCCATGCGGGTCAAGTCTTATTCACAGTCTCGATCGCAGCCGGGGGATTCTCCAATCAGCCGGCAATCTATAGGCAGAGCATATGCGAGTTTCTCACCGTCTGTTTCTGGTGCAGATAATTCTCCCCGCTGGCCGGACGGGGCACAATATGCCCGGGCCATGCTGAAAGCCGTCCCCAGGGACGAGAAGGAGGCGATCCCTGGGATCAACTCCTTTAATGCCGACCGGGTGTTGGTCGACCTGGCCGACGTATGCTCCAACAACCATGCGGTAATTTTCTTGACGTGCATTTTTAAATATGCAGTATTAACCGGCTGTATTTTTGCAGGCTATGCTGCGCGTAGAGGGGCTCAAACGAGCTTATACCCGCAAGTCTGAAGAGGTAAAGAGAAGCAAACGGGCTGTTGATGACGCCCATAATGTTGCTGACTACTCTTTGTACATGCATGGCTTAGAATCTAAATCTATACGCATGGAACAGGCGGAGAAGACCAAGGCCCTCCAACAACAGATTGATCAGCTGAAAAACCAAGTTGACCAACTGCAGGCGTCCCTGGATGATGCCAATAAAAAGTTGGAGGAACAGAAAGAGCCCCTCCAACGGCTGAGCAAGGCGGAGACTGAAAATGGCCGCCTTGCCAAAGAGAATGAGCGCCTGCGCAAAGAGGCGGCTGCTGCCAATGAGAACTTCAAGGCCACCTTGGAGTCGGAGCAGGAGAGGCTCATTGAAGAGAATGAGCATGACTGTGCAAACCGGATGCAACGGGCGTTTTCCCTCATCCACCCGGAGGCGGACTTCACCGTCTGGGAACTCGCCTTCAAATATTCTGATCTTGCCATTCTGGCCGAGGAGGCGAATGAGCCGGGGCCCGGACCCTATGACGCTTGGGTTAGGGAGGAGATTGCGCGACGGCAGGCGGAGGCTGCTGAAGAGGAAGAAGTTCCTGAAGCCGACGCAGCCGCTCACCCTGATCCAACCCAGAACCAACCGGAAGAGGACTGGTTCACTGTTCGCCTGGAGTAGCAACTACTTCCCGGCCTGCGCGCCTTGCATTATCTTGTAATAGCACCGGATGAGATGGGCTAAGCTGTAATAATTTTTATTTTGAATATTAACATTTTCACCGGCTGAGCCGACTTTTGAATGCTTTTTATGTTTCTGCACTTCAATACTAGAATTCTTGTTATTTTTTTATACATATTTCTGCGAGGATAACCAAAAGAACCCCGCCGGTAACACTACCGCTTGGGTCTTCGCAAACAGCAAAGAAATTTACTAGGGTTGCCAAGAGGACCCCACCGGTAACACTGCCGCTTGGGTCTTCGCAAACTAGGCGAAGAAATTTACTAGGGTTGCCAAGAAGACCCCACCGGGAACACTGCAGTCTGGGTCTTCGCAAACTAGGCGAAGAAATTTACTAGGGTTGCCAAGAAGACCCCACCGGTAACACTGCCGTCTGGGTCTTCGCAAACTAGGCGAAGAAATTTACTAGGGTTGCCAAGAAGACCCCACCGGTAACACTGCCGCTTGGGTCTTCGCAAACAGCAAAGAAATTTGCAAAGGTTGCCAAGAGGACCCCACCGGTAACACTGTCGCTTGGGTCTTCGCAAACTAGGCGAAGAAATTTACTAGGGTTGCCAAGAAGACCCCACCGGGAACACTGCCGTCTGGGTAATTGCTCCTGGATAGCGGTCTGGGTCTTTGCAAGCCAGGCGACTATCCATATGATATAGCTCGAATATACACTAAGTGCCAACATTAGATTCGGGAGCCAGTCGGTTTATACTGAATTACCGGTCGGGACTTCGCAAAAGAATCACGCCAGATTAGGATGTCCATTCACCGGTTGGGCTTTTGCAAGCATACCCCTGAATGAATTATGGCCTAGACCAAATGTTTTTAGGCCTGCTCTTAGAGAGTCAGGCGGCGGTATTGAGTACCGGCTGTCCTTCCAAAAAGTGAGCCGGCTGCAAGTTTGGGGTTGCTAGCCTGCCCTTTTTTGGTGCGAAGGATCGTCAGGCGGATTTTTCCGCCTGTGTGATCGCTTAGAACAATTTACCACCCAAATGGGAGATGTTCTCTTCGATGAATTCACCCGTATGGGTGTCACCGGATGAAAAAATTAGTTACTGGTGCCGCTTGTGGTAGGCACAAGACATGGCGGCTGTATACAAAATTGAATGTAATTCTCATTAATCATTTGAAAATTTTCAAAAGATGTACAATACTTAGAAGTAGTATTTTTTGAGGTTATCTACATTCCAAGTTCTAGGCAACTTTCTTCCGTCTGGAGTTTCCAGGCGGTAAGTGCCGTCTCGTACTTCTTCAAAGATCCGGTAGGGTCCCTCCCAATTTGGGGTTAATTTGCCTTGTTCATTGGCCCTACCGGTTGCCTCCATTTTGCGAAGCACAAAATCTCCTTCTTTCAAAGGTCTTTTACGAACCCGCTTGTTGTAGGCTCTAGTCATACGCAGACGGTAGATCTCATGACGCAAGGCAGCATTCCCCCTTCGCTCTGGAAGAGCGTCTAATGCCAACCGCCTAGCTTCCCAGTTAGCCTCCTCATCATATAACATAATGCGTAGAGTAGGCTCATAATGTTCAATGGGAAGAACTGCTTCAGTGCCGTATGTCATGAGAAATGGGGTCTCACCGGTTGCCCCCTTTTTGGTTGTCCGGATAGCCCAAAGGACATGAGGTAATTCCTCTGCCCATAGTCCACCGGCTCTTTCTACTTTCTTCTTTATCCCGTCTGAGATCAACTTGTTAAAAGCCTCAACTTGACCGTTTGCCTGAGGACGGCCAACGGATGCAAAACAATGGGAAATTCCTTGGTCTCCCAACCAGGTCTTCAGGACAGGCGTTTCGAACTGCGGTCCGTTGTCGAAAACCATGGACATTGGAACCCCGAACCGGGTGATGACGTTTCTCCAGATGAAAGAAATCACGTCTTTCGTTTTAATCCCTTTTACCGCCTCTGCCTCAACCCATTTGGTGAAGTAGTCTACTGCTACAAGAATGTAGCGGCGGCCGCCTGATGCAGGCGTATAAGGTCCCAAAATGTCCATGCCCCATTTAGCAAACGGAACCGGACTATGGATTGCCGTGAGTTCTGTTGCCGGTTGATGTATCAACTTAGCGAATTTTTGGCACTTGTCGCATCTCTTTACTAGATCCATGGCATTCGCTTCAAGGGTGGGCCAGAAGTACCCTTGCCGTCTGGTTCTTCTGGCCAGGGACCTGCCGCCAATATGCGAGGCACAAAACCCCGCGTGCAGATCTTCCAAAACTTCTCTCCCCCTATCCGGGGTTACACATTTCAAAAACGGCTGCAGGTATTCCTTCCGGAGGAGTTCCCCTTGATGCATAACAAAACTTGAAGCACGCTTCTTGAGCGCTGATGCTTCTGAAGGGTCATCCGGCAAGGTACCATCCGTCAAAAAGGACCGGATGGGATCCATCCAAGTAGCAGTTCTGTCCAAGACTCCAATGGGATCATTCTGAATACTTCGTTTTTCAATGACTTCCCAAAAGACCGTCCTAGGAGCATCACCGAAGGCTGATGATGCCAACTTTGAGAGGGCATCCGCCTGATTGTTTTCAGACCGCGGCACCTGTCGCAGATGAAATTCATCGAAGGACCCAGCCTCCTCTTTGACCGCCTGCAAATATTTGATCATAGCCGGATGGGTGGCTTCGTAGTCACCAAGGTATTGGCTAACGATCAGCTGTGAATCTGAGCAGGCGTCGACCTTTCTTGCACCGGCTGCCTTACACATGCGCAATCCGGCTAGCAGGGCTTCATACTCTGCCTCATTGTTGGAGGCTTGGAACTTAAACCGTAGTGCATATTCAAACTTATCCCCTTCCAGGGAATGACAGATAACACCTGCACCACAGCCGTTCACCGTAGAGCTGCCGTCTACAAATAACTTCCAGACCTGATCAGGGTTTTCCGGGTGCACCGGCCTAGTCATCTCGACAATAAAGTCGGCAAACGCCTGACCTTTCACTGCCCGCCTGGGTTCAAAAGTTATCTCAAGGCCTTGTATTTCAACAGCCCACTTGATCATTCTACCGGATGACTCTATAGCAGTCATCGTACGCTTGAGCGGCTGATCTGTGTATACCACAACCGGATGTGCCAAAAAATAAGGCTTCAACCGCTTGACTGCTACGAATAAGGCCAACCCAAATTTTTCGATCATGGGGTACCGGAGCTCAGCATTTTTAAAGACATGGCTGATGAAGTACACCGGCAGCTGAATGCCGTCTCTCTCAGCGAGGAGAACGGCACTAAGGGCGTGATCAGAGACGGCTAGGTACATGTATAGAACCTCCCGGGGTAGGGGGCTCACTAGCCTTGGCAAAGAATGCAAGTGCTGCTTAAGCCTCTGGAATGCCGCCTCTGCTTCTTCACCCCATTCAAACCTTGACCTCTTCCTGATTGCCTGGAAGAAATAGAGGCACTTGTCACCTGACCGGCTGAGGAACCTCCCCAATGCCGCCAGACAACCGGTCAACTTCTGGACCTCTTTTACAGTGCGGGGAGACTTCATGTCAATTACCGCCTGTATTTTTTCCGGATTAGCTTCGATGCCTCTTTGGTCAATCAAGAATCCGAGAAACTTCCCAGACTCAACACCAAATACGCATTTCTTTGGGTTAAGCATGACCCGGTGCCGCCTGAGTATGGTGAAGGTTTCTCGCAGGTCTGCTAGGTGACCCGTCTGTAGCTTGGATTTGACTATCATGTCATCGATATACGCCTCTACATTCCTGCCAATCTGGTTGATAAAAACGGTGTTTATCATGCGCTGGAATGTAGCCGGTGCATTCTTCAACCCAAACGGCATCACCGTATAGCAGAATAACCCCTGATCAGTGACAAAAGCCGTCTTCTCCTGATCTTTCTTCCAGAGAGGTATTTGATGGAAGCCGGAATAAGCATCCATAAAGCTCATTAACGCATGGCCGGCTGTTGAGTCGACTAGGCTGTCAATCTTTGGAAGCGGGTAGCTATCTTTTGGGCATGCTTTGTTCAGATCTGTGTAATCCACACACATCCGCCAAGTACCGTTCGGCTTCTTTACTAGAACGACATTTGCCACCCAATCCGGGTAGTAGCATTGCCTAATGAACCCAGCATCCAACAACTTTTTGACCTCAGCTGCTGCCGCTTGAGATCTTTCTCCACCATGATCCCTCTTTTTCTGCCTAACCGGCTGCTTTTTGGGATCTACGGCTAGCTTGTGGACAGCAAGATCCGGGCTGACGCCTGACATCTCTTCCACTTCAAAGGCAAAGACGTCTTTGAATTCCTTCAGCAGCTGGAGCAAGCCTTCTCCCAACCGTTCGAAGGCTACCGTCCCGACCTTGACTGTTCTTTCAGGACGGCTGTCATCTAGGATGACATCAAGGCAGTCACCAGCCGGCTGAGGTCGTTGGTCATCTGACCTTTCCCCGGCTAGTGATTGTTATTTCTCCTTTTTGACGGGTGCCAGTTGGTCCGCCTTTCTTTTCATACCGGCTGCCCTTGGAGCCGGGACTGCTGGGTCGCAGTTATCAATATCTATGGGCTCGCCCTGGCCGGCTGCACCCATAGTTGTCTTGACGTCAGAGAGATAGCACTCTCTTGCCGTCTTCTGGTCCCCGCTTAGGGCACCGACTGTACCATCATCCTTTTGAAATTTGACCAACATGAGGGACGGGATGATGACAGCCTTAGATGCGTTGAGGGTAGGACGGCCAAATATCATGTTGTAGGCGGACAGCTCCTCCACAACTAAAAACTTGACTATCATGTGGCGTCCTTGCCCCTTTTCACCCAGCCGGATCGGAAGATCTATGCTTCCGACCGGATGCACTACTCCACCCCCAAAACCGACTAGTGGGTGAGGAGCCTGGTGCATGTTACCGGATGTGTACTTGAGCTTGGTCAAGCACTGATAACTGATTAGGTCAGATGAGCTCCCGGTGTCTATTAGGATTCGGCCAACCTTCTGGTTGGCAACCTTGCATTCGATGACGATGGGGTCATCATGAGGCCGCCTGACCTTGCCCCGGTCCTTTTCAGAAATAAGGACCTCAGGAAAGATGTCTTTCGACGCCTGGCCCTCATCCACTGAGTTGACCAGCTTCCTGATGTTGTCTTTGGTGCCCCGGATGGTAGGACCCCCTCCGGCAAAACCGCCTGCTATTGTGAAGATGGTCTCTTCATCCGTCTCGGAGTTTGCTGGGCCGGTTTTTGCCGCCTGCCCTTTCTTGGCCTGGGTATTACCCTTAGCCTTGGGTAGGTAGGATTTTAGGGCCCCCTCATCTGCCAGACGGTCCAATAGCCGCCTGAGGCTATAGCAGCCATCGGTGTCGTGGCCGACATCCTCGTGGTATTGGCAATACTTTCTCTTGTCCCGTTTATTCACGGGGCTTTTCATTTCAGCCGGTTTGTCGAGAGACATCCGGTATTTGATTTCCAGGAGGATGGTGGAGCAATCTTTTGCGAACTCGTATTTGGGAGCATACGATTCTGACTTCCGCCTGATCTTCTGGGCCGGCTGTCCTGATCGGTCAGCTGCCCAGACCCCTTTTCTCTTTTCTTCCTTTCTTGCCGGCTGATGCTGTTGCCGGCTCTTTTTTTTGTCAGACTTTTTATAATCTGACGGCTGCTTGACAGCACAAAGCTCCGTCGCCTGTATATAGGCTTCAGCTTCAATTAACGCCTCTTGGAGGGTAGCAACCCTCTTCCGGACGAGGTCAAACTTAAAGGTCGACCCATCCTTCAGACCTCGAAAGAAGTCTGTATAGGCCACTTCGTCTGATAGTCCTGGAATCTGAATTCTCATCAGATTGAACCGTCTGACGTATGACCGGAGGCCCTCCCGGTCGCCCTGCTGTATTGCCCCTAGGTCGAGGCTAGTCTTTTTGGCAGGAATATTCATTGAGAAATTTGACGTAAACAAGTACGCCAAAGTTCGAAAGCTGTTGATGCAACCGGCTGGTAGGTTACCAAACCACCGCTGGGCTATGCCCTTGAGGGTAGCCGGGAAGCATCGACACCAGACGGCATCATCTAACCCCTGGAGGTACATGAGTTTAGAGTAGGCCATTAGATGGTCTTCTGGGTTGGTGGTGCCGTCATAGGCCCCACCAAAACATTCTTGATCTTAGGCGGCTGTGCCGCCTGGGTTATCTCTGGTGAGAACGCCGTTGGCTGTTCCCCCAAATTTAGCAGGCGCAGCTGCCAGTCCGTGGGTTGGAACGGCTGCTGCGCTTGCCCACCGAAAAGACCCGGTGACATAAAAGGGGATCCACCCAACCCATTCGGTGTGCCGAATAGGCCAGGCTGGATCACTTTGGGTCCAGACCGGGCAGAAGCTTCGCCCGTCTGGCTCCCAAGGTTCGTTCCCGTACGCCTGTGTGAGACGTCATGGAAACTGTCCGGGAATGTCGACGTTGAGGCCGACGCAGACGCCTGACCTCGCTTCTCTTGGAGAAATGTGCGGGCGTCTGAGAATGTTTTCTTGGAGCCATCCGGCTGTACGTGCCGGATGGCCTTTCGCAGCTCCCCTTGAGGAAAACGGAGTCTGCTTGGATCAAACCTTAAGCCCTCCCCCTCCTTTGGCTTGGGATGAGGGGTAGGAACTCGTTCTTTGACCGCCTTCTTTCCAGAAGGCTTCTTGGCCGGCTGACCCTTCTTTGGAGTAGCTGACCGGATGAGGCTCTTGATCTCACCCTTGAAACTATTCATGAAAGACATGAGTTCGTTTCTTGTAACGGGGGCTGAGCCCTCCACCGTTTGGGCAATTCCAGCCGGTTGCCCGGCTGGGTTGCTGGGAGCAGCTTGGCTGATTTCCCGTTCTCTTCTATCTTTAGCACGAGGGTGCTTCGTTCTGAAAGACCCATCCGGGGCCACATATGTTTCAATTTCGTCTCCACTTTCATGGTCCGTCTGGACCTCAGGCTCGACCACAGGCCGTTTGCCCTGATTCGGTGACACAGTATCAGAAGTCATCTTAGAAGTACTCTCCCCACAGACGACGCCAAATGTTTCAGGGTTTTTTGATGTGTCCTGCGGGAGAGTTACAATTCCAAGAATGCCCTTCGACGCCTGTGCCTGCAAAATCACGAAGACTCCTGGGGGTAGGAGCTCCGCCTCCGACGATCAAGTTAGTAAAGATACGGGAGGTAGAATGCACGTAATGTAGAAGTTACTTCTCGCGTAATGGGAGAATTCTGCAATTAATATTGCTCGGGGTAAGTGTTTTTCTTTTTGAGGAGTATTCAATGTGAACAACAAATGTTCCAGCCCCCCATTAATGAGGGTCCTTCCACTATTTATAGTGGGGAAGGGATGGTTTCCCTTTTAGGGTTTAGAGGACACGTGTCAGCAGAGGATTGGAGCCCTGCTGACCAACGGGCCACGTGTCACTAGGCCATTGGGCCACGTGTTTAGGGTATTTTTACCCCAAACACATACTCTTAGGCATATGCGTGCATATGCATAGGTACGTACTCTAGAATAACTAAGTAAGCTTATAATTCAAGTAAGCGAGTACTCGAGTAGAGGTCGGACCTGCTGAATGAGGGTTAGTTACACCTACACAAAAATCTTGAAGGGGTGGAGGATCGGATGCAATGGCTACGTAGAACATAAAACTCGTAGCAAGGGCTACGTATAACGTAGTCACACCAAAAATTGACATAATAATATAATAAGCAAAGTAGATGAACGAACTTATAATCCTATATATATATGTATCTAATAGTTGAAATTTTTGATTTGTTGTAGTATAAATGATATTATATGGGGGGTATTTATAGCTGAGATTGCAATAATTAAAAGCAATTTTTCTTGAAATAGTCATACTTTTCTGTTGATTTAGATCAAAAAAAGTATTTTATGGTTGACAATCTTATCATATACAGTAACACAAGCTAGTGATAAATGAACTCTATTAGGCAAGTGTAGATTCTTTTTTATTATTATTATTATTATTTTTTTTTTACAAAAGTCGTACTACGTAATAACATTAGTAATGATATTAATCTGCAAAGATTTCCGAGCAAAAATTAAAAATATTGCACGTTAAACTAAAGAAATTTCTTAACGAATGACTGCATTTGCTATTGCAGCCATATATATTTCCCTTGACAATTGACATGAATCTCATGTGTAAAATGTTCGTTATCCAATGAGTCCTAAATTTCAAATAACATAAAAGTAGAGTTTTGTCGTTCATATGCGAAAAATTGTTTTACTCTTCTTCCCCCATCATCAACGATAATCTCAAATTCTCAATTGCTTGTTGGTCGATCTCATTCTCTTTGTGGCTATCTAGCTAGGATAATATAAATATGGACGTAAAATTACACAATTCAAAATGTGGGTAAAATAAAAATGGCTACGATGAAGAGTATGTTATACTACTAAGCAATAAAACTGAAATTACTTATCTCTTGATGCGTGAACCAAACTGACAATTGCCGCGTCGTGGAGAACCACTAACCTAGAAGACGATTCCGCGCTACCTCCCGGTGCAGTAGAGTAGAAGCAGTCGCCACCAAAATAAGCACGGCACCGGAGTTTATGTGTACTCACAAATCCGATTGGAACATAAACAATAATCAAGGAATTGAATCAGTCAGCTAAAAACAAGGGGTTAATGACTAATTATATTCCGTAATCCCAACAGTTAAAAAAAAAAAAAGAATAATCTCAACTGTTTAAAAAAAAAATTCTATTAACAAAGAAAGGAAATAAAATTTCTCCAAAAAATTATCTATCAAGGACTTCCCCAAGTCACCCAACTACCTACCAGTTTGTGTGTGTGGAGTAACACCTACCTGCCAGTCTGCCACTCACCCAACTAAGTAATGATAAGACATTACAATATAAAAACAAGGCAAAACCTTTCTCCCTAACCAATGTGGAACTTTTCCCCTTTCATTTGTTTTTCTCTCTCTCTTGTTTTTTCCCAACTCTCTTGTTTTTCTATCAAGAACTTCCAAGAGAGTATTGAGGTGGAGTGCTGGAGTGGGATGTGATTCGATGACTTGTATCCGAGGTTGTACTAAATGGCTTACAGTAAGCTACTCAGTGCTTAATTTCGAGTATAATACTTTGGCTTGAAGGTGATGCAATCTACAAGTACGTGGTAAAAACGATAAACAATTTAATTTTTGATGACATAGGCGTCCATACAATGTACAAAGTATGTCTATTACTGATTTTGTTATTTCTCATACGAAGATGGCTAGGAATACATTGGCTCATTTAGTGGCAAGCTTGGAGAGTTAAATTAAGGGTGGTTTATCAGAATTATTCATTTTATTCTTCCACTCCAAAGCATTTTACCTTTACCAATTAAAACCTCATATAATAATTAATTAAGCTAAGACCTTGATCGAATAATATAAGTTCATCTAGCAAAAAAAAAAAAAAAAAAACAAATTTTTTTGAAGAATTTTTAATCTTTCATGTGGGGAAAGAAAATAAAGCTATTATATCATAATATATACTACGTATAATTTAGCATTATAGTCAATAGCAAAATATGCATATGATCGGAAATATACAGGTTTAATTGATGAATTGAAGTTTTTTTTGGTGTTTAGACTTTAGAAGGCCACAACGGTGAGGATGAGAATCGATCCTAGGATCTCCTGGAATCGGGAAGGAAGCACTAACCACTTAAGGTATACCTAAAATGATATAGTAAAAATAAACTCAGCTTGTAAAAATAAGTTTAATTTAATAAAAATTAATCTACGTCCAATAAAAATAAATTCAGCTAAATAATAAATATCAATAACTGTATTGAAAAAATATATATCATAAAATAGAAAATAATAAAATAATAAATAATACTTACATCAGCTAAATAAATATAACTTTAGTTTAGCAAAAATAATTTCATAATACAGTATTATTATCGTCTCCGAGGCTAGCTAGTTAATTTCATCACGAGTTCATAACCACTTCAAATCAATATAACTATACCGAAAATAATTTGAGATGCAAATAAAAATTAAGGTGGAAAATGAAACAACGTGAGTCAAATATTTTCTCAACTAAAGATTGGTTAGTGTCCATTTAAGCAAAGGTTACTATCAATAGTTTGGACACTTGTCTTAATTGGATATACATTGCCACTCGTAGTTGCAATAACATGATGCATGACATTCTTCACTACGGTGCCAATATAATGTGCTCAATTGCACATTATAGATTTATAGATGTTTTGTTTTTGTTTTTTTGGTATTATTTTTATCATAATGGGGATTAAATGTAATAATTTCTATCATATAATCGGGTGTTTAACATACATGATACAATTAATTTTATTTTTTTTTACATTTAGAGAGTGCTCTATGCCTCTATGTAAATTTAAAATTAGAGCGTGAGTATGTACATGTGAATAATGAATGTTATACAACTAGTTTAATTTATATGTGGAAATTTGGGAGTAAATGGATTTGAACATATGAAGTACAATAATTAACAAAGTTTGCTTGGTGGAATTTGTTGGAAACTCACATTGTGACTTTGTGTTTTTTTTTTTTTTTTTGAAGACTAGATCTTATGAGTTTGAGATCTCATAAGTTTAAGCCCCACCAACTATATTTGCCTGAAGGTAGGAGGACTCCCTACCTCGCTCCTCTACTCTCAAGCGTTAACTTACGGAGTTAGACTGATTTAACCTGTGAGAGGTAGTGGTTCAGTAAGGTTCTTCATCTTACATTAAAAAAAATATGGAGTAGAGTACGTACAATAATTGCATATATAGTACAACAATCGGAGACAAAATACACTAAAGTTTGTGTCGAATGTCTCATCAACCTTTGTTTGTTTTGTTGAGAGTGAGGGATAGCTCAAGTGGTTCGAGCTTCCCTCCCGGTTTCAGGAAATCCTGAGATCTATTCTCACCCCCACTCTTATGGCTCTCTAAACACCAAAAAAAAAATATAAAATAAAATAAAATTGCACAGACATATTGATTATTTTAAAAAATAAAATAAAATAAATTACCGTTGAAAATTTAAAATCACAATGAAAACACGATTTACTCAAAATTTCAAGTATTACATACCATTTTTTAAGACTTTGAAACAATTAACCTAAACACCATCTATAAAATTGCAAGCGCATAAATAGTAGGAGTTAGTTATTTACAATACGAAGGTGCATGAAATAAGTCTAAATTTTCAATATATGCTCTATAGTTTTAAAATTAATATAAGGTTTTTGACCTGTTTCCAAGCCTAATAAATATCCTCACGAGTTCACCATTTACAAATAAAATCTACCAAACTTTAAAATGCAAAGTTAAGGTGCGAAATTAAACAACGTGACTCAAATAATTTCCTAACCGTAAATCTAAGTTATATAGTGTCCAAATTTTTGTAAGGTTACTATCAGTAGTCTGGACAATTGTCAATTATTGGACATGGATGCCAGTTCAATTGAAATGTACCATTGCCACTCTTATCTTGTTGCAATAACATGACAATAACTATTCATCATTTGCAAAATGTGCTTAGTTGGATTTATAACAATAGTGGAGCTGAGCATAGAAGAATACCACATCATCACCAATTATCTCGGCAGTTTTTATCTTACAACCGAACATTCTACACACATTAATGGTAATCAATTACAGTCTGACCTACTAACCGGCCGATCCAGCCCAAATAAGGGCGGGTTTGAGCAAGCCAAAAAAACTTTTTAGCTAAAAATCCGAACCTGGCCCGAAATTGCCCAAAAAGCCAATATAACAAAATTTTTATCAATTTGATTAAATTATTATATCAGCATATAGGTACAACTTATTATATCGTGGATGATTTCTAAACCAATATAAGTTTATATATAATGACACAATTAGGGATGACTAAATTTTGGTGTTGTTTGTATCGTAGTTAATTAGTATTGTTTTTAACCCATTATAAATAACTGGCTTGGCTTTTATGTGATATTATTGTCAAGTGGATTCTATTATTGTTTCTTTGTTACAATAGCAACAAACGAGTGATACTATACAGTATACACTCAGTACACATAAACAATAGAAAGTTGTAGGACTTTAAAACATGAAATATTCATCAATATTTTATTTAGTTCCAATACAACCTCAAACATCAAATCACGCACTACTTTTATCTCTTATGGGTGAATATCACACAACTTGATCACCCATTAATATTTTCCAAACATACCATACTTAAAAATGAACTACTAGTAGCATTATTATCTTGAAACTTGAGATAATAGTTTTAGAATTGATTTCCGGGGATTATCATCGGAGACGTTGTCAGTCGAAAATTGAGCTCGAAGTTGTTCGATCGCCTTCTCATTTACTTGAAAGGCCTTGGTAAGCACCTCATCTAAGATAGGTGTTCCAAACACACCATCAGCAATGTTAATACGTCCCGGATTTTGGCTACCAAATGTTGCAATTGCAAAAGCGTCCGTATCATCAAGATTTAGTTGAAAATGTAACAAACCTTGTGGAAAAACAATTATGTCACCTTTTTTAAGTACCGTGTCATAAAGTTTATTCTTAGTTGTCACAAAACCAGCATATAGGGTGCCCTCTAGCACGGCAAATATCTCCGAGCCTAGAGGGTGAAAATGAGGAGTGTTTAGACCATACGGTCCGAAATCTACACGAGCAATGGACACCCCTAGCGTGTTAACCGCTGCGAATTTGTTGATATCGATTAGTGTGGCCTTAGCTCCTTGAGTGTTGTTTGTGTCTCCAGGTTGGTCAAACCCTTTGAACACGAAATCGTTCGTTGTTACTGCATCCTCGTTCTTACAGTACTTCCCGTTCACATAGGCTGCACGGAGTAGAAGATTGAAAAACAGTTTAAATCGCATAGATTAAGATCAATTAGTATTAAAAGTGCTAATTATATGTGTGAGCTTAACAACGTGACCCCTTAACATCCTATTCACGTCACGAAATACTTGATTGAAATTGTTAAAATTTTGTGTGGTAGACTGAAAGCATCACGTTATCCAAACCCCCTCTGTTTTTTTTTTTTTTTTTTTAAATGCATCATTTTGAGTGATATATTTTTCGGGATACAACTTTGACCGTTAATATTTTTAATTATATATTAGTAAAATTATAACAAAATTATATTATAAAACTAAACATTATGACTTATCTAATGTTAATTATGTTATATTAAATAATAACATTTATTTATTTTACAAAGGTGAAAAAATTAAGTCAACCATAATATCTGAATAGTGCAAAAGTCAAAGTGATGCATTTAAAAAAAAAACGAAGGAGTTACATGTTATAAGTAGCAAAAATAAAATGAGAAGAAGAGCGTTATACCTCCAGAATTAAAGTGATGCGCCTCGACACAAAAATCTTGAAGGGGAGAAGGATCGGAGGCATTAGCTACGTAAAGTTGAGTAGCAATGCTCATTGCAAAGGCCATGAACAAAGCTAAAGTGGCCCAATTATAGCCAACTCTTCTAATAATATTCTCCATAGATGACTAAAATGGTAAAGATTTTAGTAGATATTATGTGTTTCGGATGAAAACAATCGAATCTCGGAAGATCCTTTTATCTTGAGGGAACTTGGTCTCGGTCCGAACGACGCAGGAGCCGAGGGTTTCCTGCACAACAAATACACGTAAACTAGCCTCGGGGGGGACGCCGAGGAAGGCCCCTCCGATGCTTAAGTCAGTATATTAGAGAGAGAAAGCTGTGCAAGAGTTTAGTTGCTTGAGGCTTTTTTGTCTTACCAAGAATTGACCACATTGTTGGCTTTTATACCTTGGTTAATGAAGGAGGCGGATTGGGCCCGGAAGTCAGTTGGGCTGGGCCAAGCTGATTGGGCCGTTGACTGACCTTGACATGGCTTTGAGGATGTTGATTTTTGACTTTAGCACATTTGGAGAGTTGAACCTTAACCTTGGGCTTTTAATTGGATCATTCAGTGACCAGGCCCAATTGGACTAAATTGGACCCAAACAACTTGCCCCCCAGACCCGATTTGGAAGGATGACGGGTCGGGTTTGATTTAATCAGAAAAGGAGGGAAGTGAATGATTTGTTAATCCAAAAATGTGAATTTAAACCATAATTAACCCATGATTAATGAGATAACAACAGTTAATGTGGATAATTGCGGAAGTTGGACGGGTAGTGGGCGATTTAACTGCAAGGTCGTGTGTTTAACGGTTACTTAGTGGGGTGCTTGAGAGAAATTGAAACGCAGACTCCTTGAATTCCCATTTCTGGAGATATAAATAGAGGCGCGTCTTCTCTCCCCACTCATTCATCAACACAAACCCAGAATTCTCAAGAACGCTCAAGAGCCCGCATCAAAACTTCGCAAATTCCCCGAGCATTAAGCTTAGAAGCTGAGACTTGTCACTACCAATTCGTAAATCGGCGACTTTTGCTTCAGATCAAGGTAAATTCCTTTGATTTTATTTCATTTTTCTTCGACTTTGCACTCTTTCCCCTTTTTCGACTTTTCTCTTCGGAATAGTCCATGGCAAGAGGAGTTAGAGGTAGAGCCCGTGCTCCAAGAAGAGCAAGGCCGATTCCCGATCCTAGGAATAGGATTGGGACCTGGAATGGTCGAAGGCCGGAGTCTGACCCTGCTGACGGGATTAGGGCGACTCCCCTTTCCTCGGCTCCTCCTCAAAGAACGGATGAGCCGAGTGCTTCTGGACGGGATGATGAAATTCCCGCTGTCCTTTGGGATATCCTCCCAGGGTTTTCAGAGTGGGAGGATGCCGAAGTAGCTTCGGCCATGATAAAGAACCGCCCCTACTCATGGTGGGTGGAGAATGCTGATCAGTACCGGTTTGCCGAGCAGATTGAGTTGCATTACGGCATCCTTGAAGCCGATGGGTATTGGTGCCGAATGCCCACGGCCTCCGATAGAATCCACCGTCCACCCCCGGGGTATGTGGGGGTGTACACAAGGCAACTCCAGTACGGGCTGAGGTTCCCTTTGGACGTATTCGTCCGAGACTTGCTGATCCATTACAACATTTCCCTGTGCCAGCTGACCCCCACCAGCATCCGAAGGGTAATGACGTACTTATGGGTCTGCAAATTCTTCAGGTACGTGCCGAACCTGCATTGCTTCAAAAGGCTCCATCGGCTTGTGCCAAACATTCAAAGTGGGCACGGATGCCATGGCTCTGGGTGGTATCGGATTGAGTCTCGGCCCCCGTTCCTAACCATGTGGCCGAACGACTCTTCAGACAAGGACTGGAGAGGTCAATGGATTTGGGTTAGGGCACCCACGGAGCCGAGCCACCCTTACGTTTTCAGCGCTCCCCGGTATCTTGCCGAGCCGGATCCTGATATGGGAAGTTTAGGTCCTCCCGAAGATAGCGGGCCAGACCCGAACCTTAATCAGCAGAACATCTTCGGCAAGCTGCCGAACCGGGGAGGCAGCGGCCGAATGCAGCATATCCCGGAGACTTGGCTCCCCGATACGCACTATGTTTTCCAAGAGAATATGCTGGCAGCTGTCGGCCTCAGCCGAAAGTTTAGGGATGGTAATCTTCTTCGGCTGGGGCCGAGGCCTTTTAATTATCTCTTTTCTTCTTTCATTTTGCTTTCTTGTGATGTGCCGAACTAACTGAATTGACTTCTCCCCTTTTCTTTTTCAGAACGGGACGAGACCAACGTCGGCATTGATTACGCTCGCCTTGGCGTCAACCGAGAACGAGTCGTAACTGATCGGGCTCCCCCTATCACTGAACCAAGGCGCCGAGAGGTTCACCTAGACTCTTCCCACTTCCAAATTGAGGCTGTTGCTCTGTATCAGAGGCAGAAGCCTTGGTGGAAGAAGAGAGATCCCTTGTTTCAGCTGCTGGAAGAAGAAGCTGAAGCTGCCCGTACAGCCGAAGAGGTTGCACGGGTTATTGAAGCTTGTGAAGGTGGAGAAGGGTCCTCCAGAGTTGCTGAAGAAGCTGCGGCTAGGGCAGCTGAAGAAGACGAGGCTTTGCTGAAGACCTCGGTGAGCCTTTAGACTTAACTTTGTCTTTCTTCTTTTTTTTTTTTTTTTTTTTTTTTACTCACACTCTTCTTCCCCCCTGTCTGTTACAGTCTGAAGAGAGTAACAGACACAGAGAAGGCAAAGCTCCTGTTCGTCCCGAAGATCAAATACAAGAGTCTTCAGATTCAGATATGGACGAGCAGCCCCTTCTGAAAAGGCGCCGAAGGATGGCCATCATCGGTCCTCATGATTTTCAGCAGAGGCCGATGACCATCGGCGTCGCAATAAGGGAACCTGAGGAAGGCAATGGATCGCCGAGGGTTCCCCAGCCAACACCCCAATCTCCTCAAAAGACCCCTCCGCCACCTCCTGAGATGGAGGTGGATCAGAGAACTCCCGAACCTAAGGGAGGGGTCCAAGAAGAAGTCAAGGAGAGTGCTGCTGAGCACGAAAATAAAGATGCCGTGATGTCAAGTGCTGAAGGCTTCACGGCAGATATCGCAAGAGAGGTTGAGGCTTTCGTCCTCACCCCTGAAGAAGAGGAGGTCATAGTACTTGACTCCTCTGAGAAGGACGATGCTGAGACAACCAAAGCTAATCAAGCTCCATCGTCGTCCTTCCCTTCTTTCCAGACTCTGCATTCTGGAGAAATGGGTTTCTCGGCCCCCCGAATTCCAATCCCAGATCACATCTGGGACCTCATATGGGGTCAAAACCGAGAAGGAGCTGAAGCCTACTTCGGCAGTTTTGCTGGCATGTCCGAAGTAGACAGGGCAAGGATCTGGTCGCTGAAGGCCACTGCTGGGATGGGCGAATCCAGTAGATCAGTTCCTGACCCAGCCAGGTCTAACCAACTGCTGATGATGCAGGTAATTTTCCTTCATTTCCTCCGAAATTCAGCTCTATTTTTTTTTTACTTATTTTTTTGTCTTCCTGTTTTCAGTTCGTGCACAATCAGACTCTCACTGTAGAGCTGATTGATTCCCTACAAGATAGGGTGGACGCTGCCGAGCACGATCAAAGGGTAGCCGAGGAAGAGCTAAAGCTTGCTAAGCTGAAGCAGGCAGCAGCTGAAGAGAAGCAGCAGAAGGCTGAGGAGTACGAGAAAAAGGCTGCTGAAGCCCTCCAGACCTTCTGCGACGCTATGGAGAAGGAAGTTTTTCCCCCACTGATGGAAGGGGAAAAATTCCTCCAAGAGCACCTGGGGGTGGACATCTCCAAGTTCAAGGCTGCTATCGAGAGCCGAATCCAAGAAGGAGCTGCTGCACAGGCTGAAGTGCAGCATCAGCTAGAATCTCTTGAAGCCAGCAGAATGGCTGCTGAAGAGATGCTCCAAGCTAGGGATGTCCAACTCTCAAGGGCTGCTGCTGCTGCTGAAGCTCAAAGAGCTAAGCTACAAGAGGCTGAGGATCAGCTCACTGCCAAGAAGGAAGAAATGGTCCAAGTTCAGGCCGAGGCTTCCCAGGTTCAGCAAGAGTTTACCGAGCTGAAAGGCTCCTCCTCCAAGCTCGTCGATGAGCTGAAGAGATCCGAGGAAGACTTGGAGGAGACGAAGAAGAAGTTGGCCGATGCTGAGGCTCTACTCAAAGTCCGTATCTATACCCAAGAAGAGTATGAAATGGGTTTTAGAAACGGGTTCAGAGTGTGCCGAAGGGTCTGCCTTCATGCTGAGCCGAAGCTGGACTGGTCCAAATGTGCTGAATGGGTCCAAGATCCCGAAGACCCTCACATGAAGTATGCCACTCCAATCGAAGCTGAAATCCTTAAGGCTGAGGAAGCCGAGGAAGAAGCTGAGAGGATGGAGTTGGAGGCTGAGCAGAGGGAAAGGGAGGCTCGGCAGAGTGCAAAGCCTGCTTCTTCTGCTGCTGGAGCTGAGACCACCATTGGGCCCAATGAAGCTGATCAGTCTGATCCTCAGGCTGAAGCATAGGAACTCGGGCAGTCGTCTTCAGAATCTTGCGGTTCATCATGCGCTCAACTTTAGACTTGCCGCTTTCTGAATTTTTGCCTTTTGTTTTTTTTTGCTTCAGCTTGCCTTATCGTACAACAGCTTATTATATTTTTATTTTGCCTGTACGTATTTCGGCAGCTGTTACTTTCCGCTTGTGGGCGGCTGCCGACTATTTTTGTAATTCAACATTTTTATTTCAAAGAAGTTCACTTTCTCAGCTTTCTTGTGTATTTTTTTTTTCTCTTCGCTTTACCAGTCTTCGCACTTTACTGCTTTCTTTGAATGATCTTTCAAATATTTGCTAAGTGCAGAACTTCGGCTAGCGAGAATCATTTCTGCTGAGACTTCTTTTTGCCGTTTGTACTCGGATGTGTTTTCAACTTGTGAAAAAACCGACATAAGTATCAAACTTCGGCTGAGCTGAAGGGTATTAGATCAGTTGTGCCATTTCTCTATTTCCCTCTGCCCCCCCAGAAATCTGAAGATGAGGTCTTCTGAATTCTGGAATGGCTGATAATTTTTCTCGGCTAAGCCGAGGATCTTTGAACACTTTGCTTTATTTTCTACATCTGTTTTTAAAGTACTGATTTCCCACCTGAGAGTTTTCACTCTAGAGATGGTACTCTTGTGACACTTTCTTCAATTCATCCAAGGGAACAACTATCCGAAACACCATGCCGGGGCAGCAGTTTATCTGAAGTACGAGGCATCATCATGCAATACTTCAGAGTTGCAACTACCACCCGGAACTGATTCATCCGAAGTACAAGGCATCACTATGCAATACTTCGGGGCTTTATCAGTTCCTATTTTTTAGGCTATGTTTCGGATAAGTCTATGGCCTTTTTGCCCAAAGGAACAGATTCTCCGAAGTACAAGGCATCACTATGCAATACTTCGGGCTTGTATCTTTTTTTTTGGCAGGTTCTACGGCTTGCCGAGGTACAAGGCATCATTATGCAATACCCCGGACAGCGCCGAATGAAACCTTGAATTTTTGAAAAACCGTAGAAAGCATAAAGACTTAAAGAATACACGCAATCTGAATGAATACTGGCTCGATGGCCTTTTTATAAACAAAATCAGTGTACTTACATAGATTGTACTATCCGAAGGATTTACACATAGTATTTTTTGAGCACATCGGCATTCCAATGGTTTTTCAGCTCGGTGCCATCCATTTGTTTGAGTCTGAAGGTACCGGGCTGAAGCTCTTGATAAATTTCATAAGGTCCCTCCCAAGATGCTGAGAGTTTGCCATGAATGCGACTTTTTTGAACAGCTGCAGCATTCCTCAAAACTAAATCCCCACAGACGGCGCCAAATTGTTTCGGATGAAAACAATCGAATCTCGGAAGATCCTTTTATCTTGAGGGAACTTGGTCTCGGTCCGAACGACGCAGGAGCCGAGGGTTTCCTGCACAACAAATACACGTAAACTAGCCTCGGGGGGGACGCCGAGGAAGGCCCCTCCGATGCTTAAGTCAGTATATTAGAGAGAGAAAGCTGTGCAAGAGTTTAGTTGCTTGAGGCTTTTTTGTCTTACCAAGAATTGACCACATTGTTGGCTTTTATACCTTGGTTAATGAAGGAGGCGGATTGGGCCCGGAAGTCAGTTGGGCTGGGCCAAGCTGATTGGGCCGTTGACTGACCTTGACATGGCTTTGAGGATGTTGATTTTTGACTTTAGCACATTTGGAGAGTTGAACCTTAACCTTGGGCTTTTAATTGGATCATTCAGTGACCAGGCCCAATTGGACTAAATTGGACCCAAACATTATGTACCTCTTTTTTGAGTGATTTTTTTTACGCACTCTTTATTTAAGGTGATAAGTTGCCTATATATAGGAAAAAAATAGAAGGGGAAGTATTAATCAAGAACCATACATTTTCTATTGGACGAACATATGGGGACCCTTAACAATGGTGTTATGTTTGATATTTATCAATAGTAATATAGTATCTCAACAAAAAAATCGTTTTTCAAATTATATGGTTGTCATCGTCATCACTACATCACAAAGTCATCGTACAATTGAAAAAAAACACTAGGCCCTTCAATCAAAATAATAGATCTGATCGGACCCATTCACAAATTTACATATACTACCTCCGTTAATGGTTATCTGTGTTAGATTATGGAAATAATCTTTTGTAATTATCTTGCATATATTTTGTGTATATCTTTCCTAGTTTAGCGTAGCTTAACCTAGACGCCTAATCTTGTATATATACTAATCTTTGATGAATGAGAAGCCTACGACAAATATTCACATATTCTCTCATGGTATCACGAGTCTAGGTTTCTTTCCTAAAAACCCTAATTCTCTCTTCTTCTTTCTTCTTCCGCTCTACTTTTCTTTCCTCCATGGCCGAATCAAGCAAGATTCATCCTGCTACTCTTGTGAACAACATCAAGTCTTGTATCCCCATCACTCTAGCTTATGAGGGCAAGCAATTTAACACTTGGTCGACTCTTTTCCAACTTCATTGCCGTGCGAATTTGGTGATCGAGCACATCATTCCACCTCCAGTGGATTCTTTGGCCAAGAAAACCGATCCCACACCCGCTGAACAAGCCTTTACTCAACGCCTTGATGACATCGTTCGACAATGGATTTATAATACCATCTCCCCGGACCTTATGAATTCGATTATTGATAATGATGACACAGCGTTGGATGCGTGGAAACGGTTGGAGGAATTCTTTCTCAATAGCAAGTCTGCTAGAGCTTTGCAACTTGATGCTCAATTTACAAATACTCGGCTGGAGCAATTTGATGGCGTCAAGGCATATTGCACTCATCTTAAGTCTCTCGCGGACAGCTTGAAAAATGTTGGGGATCAAGTCTCCGATAATCGTATGGCACTTCAGCTTTTGAAGGGTTTGACAGAGGAATACAAGCCCTTTCGAACATCGGTTCGCCATATGAACCCTCTGCCTTCCTTTGATACTCTCCGATCCATGCTCGAGCTTGAAGAGCAAGGTAATGCTACCGACATCACCCTCAACACCCATGAAGAGACGCTTCTTTCTCATGCCAATTCCACGGGTCAGCAGGGTCCAGGAGACTCCTCGCAGAATTCTTCTCGGGGCAGCCTCGTACAGGTGGCCGGAAAAACAAGGGCAAGGGCGGTAAAGGGAAAGCTGGTGGCGCACCAGCCGCCGCAAGCTGGAACACCCACCAGCAGCAGCGCTGGTCGGGTCAACCCCAGCAGCAGCAGCAGGGCACACCACAACAGGCTCCCTGGCTGCTACCTCCCCCTTGGCCCTATTGGAACCAAGGGTCTTGGGCTATGCCTCCATGTCCCTACCCATCCCAGGGACCAGCCCAGCAGCAGTGGTCCGCAAGGTCCCCTCAGCTCGGAGTTCCTGGCCTCGTCCTCAACAAGCTTACTATGTGACCAATCCTCCTTCTTCTATGGGTTATGCGCCTCCCAATATTGAGCAAGCAATGCATACATTGTAGGTATTCCCGATCCGAATTACTACATGGACACGGGTGCTACGTGTCACATGACAAATTCCCAAGGTAAATTGTCTTCTTATGTTCAATTAAATAATAGCATTCATAATTCTATTATTGTTGGTGATGGTAGCAAAATTCCAATTAAAGGTTATGGTCACGAATCTCTTAATCAAAACACACTCCAACTCAAAAATGTCCTTCATGTGCCAAAGCTTATCAAAAATCTTATTTCTGTTCAAAAATTCACTACTGACAATAGTGTTTCCATTGAGTTTGATCCTTTTGGGTTTTCTGTGAAGGATTTGCAGACGGGGAGCAAAATAGTGAGATGTGATAGCAGTGGCGATCTTTACCCTTTCTTCTCGGATCGTCAAATCCTTTCTTATTCCTCTCCATGAGCTTTTGCAGTTGTCTCTCCAAGTGTGTGGCACTCCTGTTTAGGCCATCTGGGAAATGCGATCTTAGGTTCTTTGCGTAGTAGTAAATTGATCAAATGTAATAAGGCTCATATTGATGTTTGTCACTCTTGTCCTATGGGAAAATTAATAAAATTGCCTTTTTATAATTCTCAATCTCATACTACTATGCCCTTTGACATTATTCATAGTGATTTATGGACTTCTCCCGTATCTAGTTCTCTTGGGCACAAATACTTTGTTCTTTTTCTTGATGATTACACAAATTTCTTGTGGACCTTTCCAATTGCATCCAAGTCTCAAGTTTTTAACTTGTTTCTTCAAATTAGAACCTATATTCGTACTCAATTTGAACGGGAAATAAAAGTCTTCCAATGTGAAATGGAAACGAATTTAAAAACGATCCTTTTATTAAATTTGGTCACCAACATGGAATGGTTTTCGCTTATCTTGTCCATATTCTTCCCCTCAAAATGGCAAATCCGAACGTAAAATTAAGACTATTAATAATATTGTTCGAACTCTTCTTTGTCATGCTTCTCTGCCTCTCTCTTTTTGGCATCACGCTTTAGAAATGGCTACCTATTTACATAACATCTTACCAACTAAAATTCTTGATTATAAGTCTCCAACTGAAATTTTGTATCAAAAACACCCCGACAATTCTCATCTTAGGGTGTTCGGTTGTCTTTGTTATCCTCTTTTCTCTTCTACTCAAATTAACAAACTTCAACCGCGCTCTACTCCTTGTGTCTTTCTTGGGTATCCAAGTAATCATAGAGGTTATAAGTGTTACGATATTTCGAGTCGGAAAATAATTATTTCAAGAAATGTTTGGTTTGATGAATCGGTTTTCCCATTTTCTAAAATTCATACTCCTACTCCCCACACCTATGATTTCTTGGGTGATAGTTTAGGACCTCATCCGTTGCTTCAACATATTCATGATGCTAGCATCGCACCTCCCCCTATTAGCACGCACCAAGCTCCTCAGTCCGCCCCTACGAGCGCCCAGCAGTATGTGGCTTCGCCGCATTCTGCTATCCCCGCCGGGTCACCAGCGGGCGCCACCATGGGTGCCGACCGATCTGCTAGTGCACGCTCTTCTCCTTCCCAGCTCACTCCGCAGCCAAGCTGCGACACTCCCTCCTCAGCCGCGGGCTGCCTGCGAAGCTATCTGCCAAGCAATGCAGCCCCGCAACATCATACACCCGCGCCCGCAGCTACTGCCCAGCAGCTACTGCCAGGCCGCGGGTTGTTCCCTGCGCCCGCGGGTTGTTCCCAGCACCCCGGGCAGCCTTCTCACTCCTCTCCTCCCTCATCTCCTCCTCATTCCCATCCTAGGGTTACTCGTAGTAAACATGGCATTGTCAAGCCCAATCCTAAATACGGAGATCAATCCCATCACACCTCTACCTCCATATCACCTATTCCAAAGAACCCGGTTCATGCTCTTCGTGACCATAATTGGAAAATTGCTATGTAGGAAGAATATGATGCTCTTATTGACAATGGTACTTGGAAATTGGTTCCGCGCCCACCGAATGTGAACATAATTCGGTCATTGTGGATTTTTCGGCATAAGACCAAGTCTGATGGGTCTTTTGAAAGACATAAGGCTCGTCTTGTTGGTGATGGTAAAACTCAAAGGGAAGGAATTGATTGTGATGAGACTTTTAGCCCAGTTGTTAAACCGACAACTATTCGGGTGGTATTTAGCACTGCTTTGGCTAAGTCTTGGCTAATTCATCAATTGGATGTGAAAAATGCTTTCTTACATGGTCATTTGAATGAAACAGTCTACATGTATCAACCTATGGGATTCAAGGATCCCGACAAACCTGATCATGTATGTTTATTGGAAAAGTCATTTTATGGTCTGAAACAGGCACCCCGAGCGTGGTACAAACGTTTTGCAGATTTTGTGGCTACTATTGGTTTTGCTAATAGCAAATCTGATACCTCACTGTTCATCTATCGCCATGGTAATGATACTGCTTCTCTCCTTCTATATGTTGATGATATTGTGCTTACTGCTTCTTCGGACTCTCTCCGACGACATATTATTTCTAGGCTCAGCTCTGAATTTGCTATGAAAGATCTGGGTCCCTTGAGTTATTTTTTGGGTATTGCTGTTACTAGAGGTAATAATGGTTTATTTTTATCTCAAAAGAAGTATGCACAGGAAATTTTGGAAAAAGCAGGAATGGCGAACTGCAAGCCTTCGTCTACTCCTGTTGACACCAAAGGAAAATTGAGCACTAAGGAGGGTGCTCCATATGACGATCCTACTTCTTATCGGCGCCTCTGTGGTGCTTTGCAGTACTTGACTTTCACTCGACCTGATATCTCTTATGCGGTTCAGCAAGTATGCTTGTTTATGCACTCACCCTGTGTTGAGCACATGGATGCGTTGAAACGCATTCTTCGATATATTAAAGGTACGACAAATTTTGGGTTACAACTGCATAAATCTCCCGTATCTTCTCTTGTGTCTTACACGGATGCAGATTGGGGCGGGTGTCCGGACACTCGTCGTTCTACATCAGGGTATTGTGTGTACCTTGGTGATAATCTGATTTCTTGGTCTTCGAAAAGCCAACCCACTTTGTCTAAATCCAGTTGCGAAGCAGAATACAGAGGGGTTGCAAATGTGGTTTCTGAATCCTGCTGGATTCGGAATTTGTTGCTAGAGCTATTTCTTCCCATTCCGAAAGCAACATTGGTTTATTGTGACAATGTTAGTGCGATTTATCTCTCTAGTAATCCGGTACAACATCAGCGCACTAAACACATTGAGATGGACATTCACTTTGTTCGTGAGAAGGTTCAATGCGGCGAAGTTCGTGTCCTACATGTTCCATCCCGTTACTAGATTGCAGACATTTTCACTTAAGGTCTGCCCAAGGTTTTATTTGATGATTTTCGGGACAGTCTCAGCGTTCGTAGTCCTATCGTTTCGACTGCGGGGGTGTGTTAGATTATGGAAATAATCTTTTGTAATTATCTTGCATATATTTTGTGTATATCTTTCCTAGTTTAGCGTAGCTTAACCTAGACGCCTAATCTTGTATATATACTAATCTTTGATGAATGAGAAGCCTACGGCAAATATTCACATATTCTCTCAATCTGCAACTTTGGAATTTTTATATCTCACAAATAATATCCCAAAGTTGCAGATAACCATTAACAGAGGTAGTAGATTGTTCCTGATAACTCTCACGGGAATAAAATGCTCTGTAAATATTAATTAGTTATATAAATGTAAATTTATAAATATGAAAAAGTTATGAACTGATAGACTATAAAACATATTTTCGGATCTCAACCATTAGCTTAATCTTTTGATTGAGTTGATTCTTTAATAACACTGAATATTAATCACGCATCATTTGATAATGGGCAACAAAACAAAATTCAGTTGCCGTTATTATAAGGTAATGTAATGGGGACACATTGATGGTTTTAGGATAAAACGAAAAGGACCGATCTTAAAATCTTGAATAACGTAGCGATAATCCTTTTCCTTGCCACTAACTTCAATTTTTCCTACTCGCACTAATTTTTACCATGACAAATTAAAGTGATCATGTAAAAATAAAAAATAAAAGAGGACAGAATAAAGGAACACGAATATCGTACGAGTAACATCGTATCGAGGTCCTAACCAAATTTTAGGCCTTATTATGTAGTTGCATTAGTTTTCATTGCTTAATAGTTGGCCCTGATACAACAATGTATATTTCTTCCGTTTTTATTTAATTGCAATATAATACTTTTTGCAATGTTACAAATAAGTAATTGCAAAATTGCTTTATTTGGCATATTATGCTCTTTTGGTGGAAGGTGGTTGGAGCTCCTTCATGGTGATTTTGGTGAAAATGGTGATGGCTTGATGGGTGGGGACGAAGCACGAAACGACGTTACAAAACATAGGCTACCGTTCGTAGTTAGGTTGCCTTCATTATGACTAAACATGCATGTAAGATTGATAAAACATGAGATGGTATCATGATACATTTGCTCATCATTATTACAAGAAAGCCACTGGATTTTTTTTTTTTTTTTATATATTTTTTAATTTTTTTAATTTGGAAACCAGAAAGCCACTAGTTAAAAATTTAACATAGCTCGAACTAATTCGACCAGGGATCCCTAAAAAAAATGTATTGCAAAAATTAAAATAAAGTAGATAAATATGATCATTCTTTAGTTTGGGAAATAATTGGCTAGCCCTTATTCGAAGCATGCACTCATACAAAGTTACGTGCAATTACATACAAGCTACAAATCATTGAGATAGACTGAACATAAATTAAAACATAATGACATTATTGTAATAGTCCATTCAACTATCCTTAAATTACACAAGCAGAAATTTTATTAAAATAAATTAAAGCAAGATAATAACATAGTTGTCTTTTATTTAAACCAAGATCTAAAGTCTAAACTTCGTACAACACACATAAATAAATAATAAGTAGCGTGACATAGTAGTCCTCCACTATTCAGACCATAATCTAGGCATTAATCATATAAGTACTTATTATCAAGAGCCGTATTATCAACTAGCATTGAGTCATTGATGATCTTGTGGTGTCGATTGAAACGGGCTTATACGTTGATACTCAAAATTTGAGATTGAATCTGTTCAATCACGGTCTTATCAACTAGAAAAGTCTTGCTAAGAACATCATCATAAATTTTCGGCGTTGTTCCAAACACACCCTTAGCTCCAAATACACCACGAGCAACATCAGCTCGTGCTGGATTTTGGCTATTAAAGGCGACAAAGGCAAAAGCATTAGTGTCACCAAGATTAAGTTGAAAGTGGTATAGACTTCGAGGGAAGACCATAGCATCGCCCTCATTCAAAATTTTATCATAGAGCTTGTTATCGGTGGTCACAAAACCGGCATAGAAAGATCCCTTCACCACAGCAAAAACCTCGGTGGCACGAGGATGTTCATGAGGGGCGTTTACGCCGAAGGGTGCGTAGTCTGCACGAGCTATCGATATACCTTGTGTGTTAAGTCCTGGAAGATTTTTATAGTTTACCATAGTGACTACTGCTCCTTGAGGAATCTTTATTTCGCCAGGTATATTAAACCCTTTGTAAAAGAAATCGTCGGCTGTCACCTTCTTAGGATTCTTGCAAAACTTTCCATTCACGAAAACTTCACAAGGAAAAAATAAATTAGCTTAGTATTTCATCGCATTGAATCTTGTTATTATTGTGCTTCATATAGCAAAGTATATTAACTTGAACTATTAATGTGAAAACTAATTACGACCAGTGGCGGACCTAAAAATTTGACAATGGGGGACAATTTCGATAATTCAACTAACATCAACCTATTTTATTTTTTTTTTTTAAAAAAGGGTACACAATACAAGTAATTCAGGTTTGGTTGGGAAATAGGAATAAGGGAGTAGTCGAGTAGTTTGGTTGAAATAAAACACCCCCCAAAAAAAGGGAATGATGTTAAAAGGAGGATTCGAATGCCATATTATATTTTGATGTTAAATTCTTAGCAAACATTTGCCAAAGATGCTCGCTGTAGTCCGTGACTCGTGACCGCGTGGGTGGTGGTTCGTGCCTCGTGGTTGGGAAATAGGAATAAGAAAGTAGTCGAGTGGTTTGGTTAAAATAAAACACCCCCCAAAAGGAATGATTTTAAAAGGGGGATTCGAATGCCATATTATCTTGTGATGTTAATTTCTTAGCAAACATTTGCCGAAGATGCTCGCTGCAGCCCGTGTCTCGTGGGCGTGTGGGTGGTGGTTCGTGCCTCGTGGTTGGGAAATAGGAAAAAGGGAGTAGTCCAGTGGTTTGGTTAAAATAAAACACCCAAAAAAAAAAGAAATGATGTTACAAGGGGGATTCAAACCCTGATCTAGGTAAACCTAAAATTGGACCCCTTGACATATTATTTGTAACCCACTACCAACTTAGCTAAGGCAAACTTCTTATTTATTTCTTACACTTAATTTTATATAAACATTTTCCCAGTTTTTTTTTTCTTGAAATTTTTTCCTTTGGTTTTTTTTTTTTTTTTTTTTTTTTTTTTTTTTTTTTTTTTTTTTTTTTTTTGAAAGTGGGGGGGACAATGGTCCCCCCTTGTTCCTTCGTAGGTCCGCCCATGATTACGACCTATAGGGCTCTTGTAGTACGTAGATACTAGATAGTGTATACAGTGGCGTAACCAGAAAATTTATATTAGGGGGCCAAGATTGATTAATAAAGCATGTGAAAAATACTTTAACTTAATACAATTTGGGATTAATTTTTTCCAAAGAACTTTAAAAAAAAAATTAGAATATAGCTAGTAAGATTCGAATTGGCAAACACATATAAACACAACACCTACTTATTTCAACTAAACCAACTAGGCTAACTATTAATATTTTGTGTAAGAATTTAATTTTATAACAGAATCAAGGGGGTGGCCATCGCCTACCCTAACCCACCCACCCCCCTGAGTGTATAAAAATGATTGGTATTTCATTCCAAATTCAAAAGTATATATACATAAAAATGAATTTAACACGATCACGATTTTATTTTTCCATCCCTACATGTATTAATCACAAAATTGATTTAAAGATATAGCGTGAATATTGTAATAGTCTAGACATTGGTAATAGATTATATATAAACCAATCCCAAGCTTTAAAGGATTGGTTTATATACACAGTTAATTACAATAAAAGATGAATGTATCGAAAGAACTACTTCAATTTGTATCGATATAATAAATTAATCACAATAGTTAGAAAAAAAAAATGAAAACAACGGACCTTCAAATTCAGGGACTTCAGTAGCCACACAAAAATCCTGAAGAGGATCAGGATCAGATGCATCAGTAGTAAAGCTTAATATAGCAAGTACCATAAATAGAGCTAGAATAGCCCACATTGTAATAATATTCTTCTCCATTTTACTTAGCTAACAAGAAACTATTCACTACAATTTTCTGTACAAAACTCTTTAAAAGGACTTTGAATTCATTTGAAATAGAACTATAGAAGAACCTATGTGTGATTGAGGTTATGATAGATTGATAGGGGCTAAAATGGCCTATTTATAGCTCAAAATCTAGCGCAATAGTTAATCAACATAACGAGGCCTTCCAAAGGGAGGTTTGATAGGTACCTGGACATACATATCAAGGGGCATAAGAGACATTTCACATGAAATTTACCCATTTATCTCCTCCTTTCTCTCACCCCCATGTGCTGAATTTAAGTGTACCACTGGGTGATTAATAGTATCACTAGATGATCAAATAGTATCATTGAACATTCAGTGGTACTATATATTCATTCAATGATACTGTATATTCATTCAGTGGTACTAACTACGTGTAGAAATAGAATCACTACATAGTCAATGATATTATATAAGCTTTCAGTGGTACATTTAAAACTGGTCCCACATGCCCATCTCTCTCCTCCTTTTCTCCCACCCCCATGTGCTTTACAATACTTTTCAATATTTTAATGTTTGATATGTATTTGCACATACATATCAAACCTACATTAGTACTTTCTCCAACATAACAAAATATCAACTCGCGCATTTATGGTACCTCCTAGATTACGTATACAAAATATATAGGTTTGTCATTAGGGATTGGCTAAAATTTTGGTTAAATAGTACTCTCTTCATTCTTTTTTGTTTGTTGTGTTTTGATTTTTATAGTCAGCTTATAAAAGCATGTTTGTATTATAAAATTTTATATTATGTAATATATCACAATCTAGTACAATAGTTAATCAACATAACAAAATATCTTTGTCAAAAAAAAAAAAAAAAAAAAAATCAACTTGCGCATTTATGCTGTACCTGTAGAGATTACGTATACAAAATAGGTTGGATAATACTCTCTTCATTCTTTTTTGTATATTATGTTTTAACTTCTATATATAGTCAACTTATTAAAATATTGATATTGACTTTTAAAACCAACTACATTGTATTATAATCATTAATCATATTATGTCGTAGGAGCTTTTTAGATTTGATTCGAAATTTATTTTCAACATATAAACTTTTTGTAATGTTTACTCGCATATATAATTGTGTATATTTGTGGTAAAAGGTATGAATTGGAAACCATCAAAATTAGATGTGAAAGTTCATCCAAATCGAATTATTTCGGTTTTAGATTTTTGAAACCGAATCCAAACTAAATTTGGATTCGGTTTTAGAAAAGTAAAAGAAGATGAACTAATGAAAATTTTAAGGCATAGGTCTCGACGCTTACTTTTCAAAAATCAACTTTTATAATTTTTACTTAAGCATAAAAAATATTAATATATGACCAAAGTATTACATCAGCAAATGTGAAATGACAAACCGTGCAATTAAAAAAAAACGGGAGAAGTAATAATACTTACATTTTGTGTTTAAATAATAACCAAATTTTTAAATGTAGCATTTAAAATTAGGAGTATGATGTTAAAAATAATTCAAAAGTCTTATGAATTACTTCATAAACAAAGTATTATGAAGATGATTCTCGGTGATGTATTATTTGTCCATAGAACAACTAATGGTCCTGAAGGATATTTAATAGGAAATTTTACAAAAAAAAACACCTTTTATAATCATTTTTTTTTTTTTTGAAAGAAACCACCTTATGATTTTTTTTTTTTTTTTTTTTTTTTTTTTTTTTTTTGCAAAACCATACCTCTTCATGCCGGAAAATAGAGTAAAAAAACCCTATTTTTCGGCGTTGACTACGCCATTTGCACCCACGATACTGATCACAGTGGAGGGGAGAAGGATGGCTAGGACTATAGAAAAGGGTTTAAGGTGGTCAACGTCGTTAAAGGGGTGTGTTTAGGGTGGTCAAACGCCGTAAAAGGGGGTGTGTTTATGGTGATCAACACCATAAAAGGGTGGTTTTGTGGGTGGGGCTTAGGAGGGAGGTGGTTTCATGGGTGGGGCTGGGGAGAGAGGTTGTTTCGTGGGTAGAATGGGGTAGTCAACGCCGGAAAATGGGGTCAAACCTCATTTTTCGACATAAAGGTATTGATTTGCAAAAAAAAAAAAAAAAAAAAAAAATTGATTAAGGTGTGTCATTGCAAAAAAAATTTATAAGGTGGTTTCTTGCAAAAAAATTGCTTATAAAAGGTGGTTTTGCAAAATTTCTTATTTAATATTATTGGGTCGGAAATTGCAATATGAAAACTTATTAGGTAATTAAGTTATTGTTTCTTACTAAATACTCCATCTATATTCCCTTTGATCTTCATTCTTTAATGTATGTACGTCGTACATAAATTTTATGAAATGACAACATTTTCAAGCCAACTAGAATTTATCAATTTAAAAAAAAAAAAAATTGCTTACACATATATTTCTATAATACGTATACTATACATTTTTTTAATGTATAAAATTCTTAGTATTGCATGGGCACTATATAGTTTAAATCATAAGTTGAATTAAATTTCAAACCTAATACTATACCTCAAACTTTATTATACGAGTATTGAGAGAGAAAAGTAAAAGAAGATGAACTAATGAAAATTTTAAGGCATAGGTATCTGTACCATGTTTGGTAGTTGGTACAGACAAAAGGCGCGGAAAGAACATGTAGCTGTTTTGTAAAGAACATCAAGTTTTTTTTTTTTAATATTTAAAGAACATCTGTAATAATATTCATAAAAAACATGATATATAATATTATGTAATGAATATTATTAGTATATACCCACCATAATTTAAAAACAAAATTCAAAGAACATTTCACAATAAGCAATGAACATTATCTCACAAATAAAAAAAACATTACACTACCAATAAAAGAACATGGATACTCATTATTTTCACTTTTTTTGGGGGGCAAATATGTTCTTTTACTCTAGATATATGTTTCATACATTTTAATAAGTAGTATGTTTTTTTTACTACTTCTATTTGTTCATTACTTTTCTAGATTATGTTCTTTCCACCTTCTTCTTCTTCTTTTTTTTTTTTTTCACAAAACAGTTGTACCATGCACCGTAGAAGCACCTGCAAGGTCCACTGATTGATGAACTATTTGTGTGTATAGGAGTTGGGAATGTCGAAGTTTAAACAATAAACAAATTCATTTTATTTATTGTAAAATTTATTTTCAATGGCGACGAAAAACCTAATGGGCTCGTCTGTGGGGGTCCTTTCGCGCTTATATTGGCTATTATAAGTCTTGGGTTGGGACGGCTATAAAGACTTCGTAAGCTCGCAGTAACTTTCTCTAGCCAATACATATTATGTGACATTGGCGGATAAAAAAAAAATAATAAATAAATAAACGGGATTAAAATACATTTGATGAATTTCAATGGAGTTATTTGATAAAATTTTATGGGAATTTTTTTTTTTTTTTTTTTCATGCTCAACTCAAATACATTGCATCCATCACTGCATTACTGACATACATATTTTAATTACGTAATTAAGTTTGGACACTATTTACATAACTTGTTTAAGATCATTTGAGGTCTTTGATAGATTCCTCTTAAATAATTTTCTATATTATCTCATTGTGATTGTTTTTAAAATCTTCTTTCAAATATAAACTTAGATAATTGACAGTTGAAATCATGCATTTGCCAACAAAATTATGTCAATTAAAATCAAACGGTGAAAATACGACATTTTTTATGTTAATTAATTAAGTTTGGAAACTATTCACATAACTTGTTTAAGTCATTTAATGTCTTTGATAGATTCAACTCAATTTACTTTTCAATATATATATACGTATATTAAAGAATTGACATTTGAAATCGTGCATTGCCTAAAATTATGTCAATTAAAATGAAACTGTTAATGTACGACATTATTATAGTAGTCCTTTATTCCATCCTTACACATAGTACAGCATACACAATCACATACAAGAGAAACGTGCATAAATTAAAGCATAACGACATAGTAGTCGTTTATTCAAACCAATACATGTACTTCGTACAATTCACATAAATTTAGCCTTAGTGTGACATAGTATTCCATAATTCCTTCAAACCTTAGCTTAAATTTGAGATAACATCTCAAGTAACATTGATCTTGCGGTGTTGATTGATACATCCTTACCACTCGAAAATTGCGACCGAAGTTGCTCAATCACTGTTCTATTCACTTGATAAGCCTTAGTAAGAACATCATCCAATATTTTAGGCGTTGTACCAAAGACACCACTAGCAACATTAACTCTTCCCGGGTTTTGACTACCAAAAGCCGCGATAGCAAAAGCTGTTGTGTTACGAAGATTGAGTTGAAAGTGAATAAGACCTTGAGGGAACGCGATTATGTCACCCTCATTCAATATAGTCTCATAGAGCTTGTACTCGGTGGTCACAAAACCGGCGTAGAGAGTTCCCTTCATGACCGCGAATGCCTCTGAGGCACGGGGGTGTAGATGAGGGGTGTTTAAGCCAAAGGGTGCAAAGTCTACACGAGCTATGGCTACACCGAGTGTGTTAAGTCCTGGAAATTGATCAACGCTCACTAGTGTAGCCTCTGCCCCTTGACGGTTTTCAATAACCGAAGTTTTGTTAAAACCTTTGTACACGAAGTCGTTGATTGTCACCCTCTTTGGGTTCTTGCAAAACTTCCCATTCACGAACACTGCATAAGAAAAAATAAATTACATACTGTTAGAGATATGAGATATCCGAAAATAAATCAAACTTTTGTCATATTTGTTTTAAGTGCAACATTATATTTTGTGTTTCGCACTTAACAATGCACAACTTATTCTATTGATGTCTTTCTTGTGAACAAATCTTAAAAAAAATAGTTAAAGAAGTGTTTGCTAAAAACTTAAAAGTCCATTCACTAATGCTAAAAATAACTAGCAGACCAACTCAGCTAAAAAGTTTAAATAAAGTCTCGAGATCAATTTTATACTCATCAGTTCACTTATTGTCACGTTATTTTTCATATCACGTAAATTCAACCAAAAAGTTAAAATGGTAATTAGAATTATAAGATTGATTTTATACTCTATCAATAACGAATAATTAAAGGCCTAGATTATTAAATTAACATACAAGATGTAAGGTAAAAAGACCTGTTGAATAAGGGTCGTCAACACCCACACAAAAATCCTGAAGGGCAGCAGGATCGGATGCATTAGTAGTAGTAAAGCTCAATGTTGCAAGTAACGTAAATATAGCTGCAATAACACACATTGTAACTTAGCTAACAAGAAATTACTTATTACTAAAAATAATAATACTGATAAAAAAGATTTGTCGTTTATTATACTGTAGAAGTTTGTGTAATTGAGATTATGATTGAGATTATGGTAGTGGCTAAAATGGCCTATTTATAGCCCAAAATCTAGCGATTGTATTATAGTAGATCAAGTGAACATAATATCAACTCATGCATTTATAGTCTTCCTTACGTATACAAGTTTGACGAAAGGGAAACTTAATTGTTTTTTTAATCACGTTTGTCAATTATGTCAGCCAATAACTCATTATCTCTAGTTGTCCACGCACAAATTTATAAGGTTTGTTAGGAGAAGAGATCTTTGATTTCCTCAAAAAGCAAGTTGTTTCATTTACGTGATATTTCAAGGAGGAAAGTAGAGGGAAAAAAATGAGCTCTAAATCTAGGGGTCAAATTGCAATCATGCTAATATGTTTTTTTGGCAATAAAATTAAGTAATACTTCTTTCATTAATTCCTAATAGAGTATATAAACTGATTATGTTCTTCAACCATCAGCTTAAGCTTTTGGTTGAGTTGGTTTTATAACATAGTGTCAAATTAAAGTTAGTATGACACAAAGGTCACGGGTTTGAATCTCATCCACCCCTTCCTTCAAGCTTAAGTTTAAGCTCTGATACAATATTAAGTCAACCAAAAGCTTAAAATGATGGTTGAAACCCAAGATCGGTTTATATACTCTATCATTTCCAGAGTATGTAACTTACATAGCTAATATTGAAAGAGCTTTTGTTTATATGGGGTATAATTATCTTTTCAAGTACCACTGAAGGGGTACATGTGTCTTTTCATGTACTGGTTAAGGGGTACACGTGTAATTTCTTTTTTTTTAAAAACACGTGTAATTTCTTAAATGCAAGTTACAAACAGTAATTGGACAGCTCACTAAAAGTACTGAATAAACTACCACGCTTTTTCAATATATTGACAAAAATGTCACTAGATTACAAAAATTCGTTTATCTAGCACATAAGCTTGTATTTGTCAATACTAAAACACATGCCAATTTCCATTGGATTTCACCGGTGGAAAGCCCCAACCTTTATTTACTTTTAAGTCTTTTGTTTTAGGTTACAATAATGTCTCCCTCGAAAGAAAGGGTTTGTCTCCTTCAAAAGACAAGGTTTTTTCGATCTCCTTCGAAAGACAAGGTTTTTCATACTCTTTCGAAAGACAAGGTTTTATTTGTGCTTAATTTGGTCTCCGATTGTGGGGGGCTACTATTGATTGTGGCTCGAATTCGAGTTACGGAATCAGCACAAGAATTTACTTTCTCACAAAATTGCAAAGCGACGACGGATCCACTCAAAAAGTTGTATGAGACAACGAATCGAGAATATGCCGAATTGTTATATTTATGTATTTGGATTCTTAACCCTTCCTCGATTAATTCTTGTTTGATTTTGTTAAATTCGTTTTCATTGTCGTTCATTGTCAATTGTAGATGTCGTATGGCTTATATCACTACTAGAAATAGGCAAAATAGCGACGGAATACTTGCGACGGATATGATTTTCGGTCGAAAACTTGAAAATTTTCGACGGAAAACGTTTCGTCGTACGTTAGCGACGGAAAATTTGGATTACGATGCATTTTCCCTCGTAAATTTTCCGACGGAAAAAAATTCCGTCGTAATATTAATTTTCCGACGGAATATTCCGTCGTAAAAAAAATTGCGACGGAATATTCCGTCGAAATGTTAATATTACGACGGAATTGTGTTCCGTCGGAATGGCTGTGTTCATTTTGAAAATCAAAACTCGGGCTTGACCTAAAAAAAAGGGGGAAACACGAATTGGTGCAGAGAGAGAAAGAGAAGAAGAGATAGAAAGAGAAAGAGATGGAGAGAGAAGTAGAGGGCGGCGCTTAAGCTGCCGACAACGGTGACGCCTGCCGTCGACGCACACCGCCGCGGAGAACGAAAGAGAGAAAGAAGGGTGAAAGAAATAGAGAGGAGAAATAGAACGAGAAAGAGAATGAGAAAGATAAGGAGGAAGAGAGAGCTGTCGAGGAAGAAAGAACGACCCTGGTGGTTTCCGGCGACACCGCCGCGTCTAGGTAAGTGTGTTGCCTTTGAAAATTTGTTTTTTTTTTTAATTTTGCAAAAAAACCACCACCGGCTAACATTTAACCACCACAACGCAGCCTATGCGCCGCACCTTCGTCCCCTAGCCGTGACTGAACCACTTGGCCGTGGTTGTTTCCGGCGACGCCATTTTCCCCTGAAAATTCAGTAAGTTGCCTTTCCTTTCCCCTTTTTTTTAATTTAATTTTGTTTACTTATAAACCCTTAATTATTATTTTTTTTAATTTTTTTGTAGGATTTGTACAATTTTGTTGGTTTAATTGTTAAAAAGAAGTGCAGATCTAAAGGTTAGTTACATTACAAACCCTAATATAATGTATGTGTGTATGTTACTTTGGTTATTAGATAGTGTGTTGGATTATAATTAGAATGTATTCAATAACTTTTAGTTTGGTTAATTTAGTGACATTGGTCATCTCTTATAACTAATTAATTGCTCCCTTCTCTTTAAAAAAACAATATAATGTTAGTTTGGTTTAGTTTAGTTTAACATAATGTAGTTTAGTTAAGTTTATGTTAATATAATGTGTTTTAGTTTAATTTATTTTAATATAAAGTATCTTAATTTAGTTTAGTTTTTTTAGAAATATGTTAGTTTAATTTAATATATAAAATTGTAGTTTGGTTTGGTTTAGTTTAATTAATATGATATATTAGTTTACTTTGGTTTGGTTTGATTTGGTTTATATTAATAGTATGGTGTTATGATATGTTTCTCTTGTTTAGTTTAATCTTGATATATTTGTTTAATATTATGTATGTTAATTAAGTATATATATTTTTAAATATATCATTTGCATAATAATATACCTAGATACCCGTTCAAGGCATACACATTAGGATTATGTCTTGAATAGTCCCTGGTTGGGACTGTCCTTGTACATTTATTCTCACTTAGGTGGTGAATGTATTCCTTTGTTTTAATTCTAAGGACGATCCTTTCTTGTCATTTCTCTACAATGTTCTCTAGGTACATATATAGGTGTTTCTAATCGCCTATATCGTGTACTTGGGGAACTGTAGGGAGATGCTGCCGGATTTTCCATAGAATTGAAATTCTGGCATACATTCACTAGTGAGATTGAACGTACAAGGATGGGTTAGGTTGGAGTGATAAGGACCCTTGGAAATCATTTCTCTTCTCATTTGCATTTACATAACACTTTGATCTATAATGAATATATATTGTGCTTTATGACTAATGTGATTAATGGCATATGTGTTAGTTGTGTAGAACTTGTAATCATGAAACGAAAAGAACGTAGCTGGATGTACGAAAGGAAGGTCGGGAATTCTATTAATCCTGAGTTCTTGAAGGGGGTAGATGAATTCCTTAAATATGTGGAAGATCATCCCGTGAGTAGCAACCCGAATGAAGTTAGGTGTCCATGTTTTAAATGCAAAAACAAACATCTTTGGGATCCAGATACGGTTAAACATCATTTGTATCGTAGCGGTTTTTTACCTAATTACTATGAGTGGATGTGTCATGGGGAAGGGTTTCCAGGAACTCGTAGAAGGCAGTCAAATGAATATCGTGAAATGGTTTTGGATGCCTTTGGTCAGTCTCAAGATCAAGGCCATTCCGAAGAGGCACCTGTTTCAAAAGAGGAGGAGCCTAATGCACAAGCCAAGCCATTTTTTGATTTGTTAAGGGCTTCTAAACAACCGTTATACGAAGGGAGTTCATTGTCTGTGTTAGAGATGGCTTCTAGAATCACTAGCCTAAAGTGTGAGTATAATTTGCCGCACAGATGTGTTGATGGATTTGCTTCTTTGTTTAATGAAGCGATTCCTAACAACAACCACATGGCCGAGACATTCTATGAGGTCAAGAAAATTGTTAAGGGGTTAGAGCTGCCCCATGCAAAGATTCATGCATGCCCGAAAGGATGTATGTTGTTTTGGAAAGATGATGCTAAATTATCTACATGTAGGGTGTGTGGCAGTGACCAATACAAGAAGACTTCTAAAGGTAGCTTAGTGCCTTTGAATGTTCTATTTTATTTCCCTATCACACCTAGGTTGCAAGGCTTTTTGCAACTAAAAACATTTCTGAGGAAATGACATGGCATGCTAAAAATCCTCGAGTTCAAGGCACAATGGCACACCCTAGCGATAGTGAAGCGTGGAAACACCTAGATAGTTGCTTTCCTAAGTTTGCCTCTGAACCTCGTAATGTTTGACTTGGCCTATGTACGGATGGATTTGCTCCACATGGTCATTTTGGGGGACAATATTCTTGTTGGCCTGTCATTTTGACCCCTTATAACTTGCCTCCGTCAATGTGTATGAAAAGACAGTTCATGTTTCTTTTGTTACTCGTTCCTGGTCCTAAAAACCCTAAGGGCAACTTGGATGTTTACATGCAACCGCTCATACACGAGTTGAAACAGTTGTGGGAAGTTGGGGCAAATACTTACGATATTTCGAGAAAACAGAATTTCAATCTTCGAGCAGCCATCCTATGAACCGTTAGTGACTTCCCGGCTTATGGTATGTTATCTGGTTGGACCACAGCCGGTAAGAAGGCTTGTCCATATTGCATGGAGAAAAGCAAAGCATTTTGGCTCGAAAATGGTGGTAAGGTTTCTTGGTTTGATTTCCATCGTCAATTCCTTCCGACAAATCATCCTTTTCGAAATAGGTTAAATGCATTTTGTAAAAAAAAAGTCAAAAAAGGTTCACCACCTCACATCATGTCAGGAGAGGAACTTTAGGAATGTGTGAAAAACCTCCCGAAAGCAATAGATGGCCCCGAGGCACTGAAACATCTCAAGAATGCAAAAAAAGGGTGGTTCAAGCAAAGCACTCTATGGGACCTTCCATATTGGAAACATCTGCTTGTTCGTCACAACTTAGATGTCATGCACGTTGAAAAAAACTTTTTGATAAGTTGATTCACACTATAATGGATGTGAAAAAGCTATCTTGTGACACGCCATCAGCTCGGAATGACATTGCTAAATACTGTAAACGGCCCCAGCTACATCTTCAAGAGGATGATAGAGGAAAAGAATTCATGCCAAAGGCTCCATTTGCTCTTGACAAGGCTCAGAGAAAAGTTTTGTGTGAGTGGGTCAAACAGCTGCGGTTTCCTGATGGTTACGCTTCCAATTTTCTCTTGACAAGGCTCAGAGAAAGGTCGGTGATTGATGCTTCGGTGGATTTAGAGTTTTTGCAGGGTCCTTCACCTCAAGTACATGCAACGCTTTGTCCACAAACCGTGCATTCCAGACTATGAACTTGATAGTGATTATGATGATGACGATGACTTTGTTATCTCAAGCGATGAAGAAGAAGAAGAAAGCATTGGCTCCAGTGATAGTGACGAAGAAGAGGACATCGATGTATTTTTTAGATGACACTAGTGATAGTAATAATGATAGTGATAATGATAGTGGTAATAGTGATAGTGATAAGAGTAATGAAGAGGAGAATATGTAGTTACTCCTTTAACTATTGTCTTCGAATGTTTAGTTTTTAATGACTACTCGGACTTGTAATATTGCATTACATTTTTGGTCTCATTTTATTTTTTTAATGTCTTATGGATCTAATTTATGAATTTACAATGTGCGATCATGGTACTAACAACTTTTTCAGGTGGTCATCATGGGAGGAGGAAGTAAAGGAGAAACGTCCAAGAGGAGAAAGACTAAGGGGAAATCTCAGGTTGTACGTGTTGACGGGGATGAGTCAATGGAGGAAGAGGAGGCACATGATTTGGGGGCCTCTCAAGAAATCGTCAATCGGAGAAAGATTCATAGGCATGTACAAGGGCAACAGGAGCAACAGGAACAGGAGCTACAGGACCCACAACCTAACGACTTGCTGGAGTTGGACCCTTCCACACTTTGGTGCGTATGTATTTGTAATGAAATATCCTTTAATTCGTATTTACTTTGATAAAGTGAATTTGTATTACTTTTACCATGTTTTGTTCACTTTTTGTTGATTATCTACTTACATGAATTCTATACTTTATTATAGGTTTGATGATAACCAGGTGAAGAATGTGCTCTCCGACTCGCTAACCGACTACTATGTTGAGCCTTGGAGGAATTATGGAGAGGTTGATGAAGATTCGAGAGAGCACTTTTGGAACTTGTTCAGCATATGATAACTTTAACCTAACATAATACATGTTTTATAAAGTATATTGATGGAGTTGAATTTTGTAATAAAGACATTTTCTTGATTTGCAGAAAAAATTCAAGTGGGCACCTGAGTTAAACGACCAAGTGAAGGACACTTTCGAATCTAAGTTTGCAAATCGCCTACGTGACACGTTCTACAACATCACACACAGGTTGAATGGTGGCAGACCAGGATGGCTTAATAAGGATGTCCACGAACGCATGATGCGAATTGTTGCCACTGATCCAGATTATAAGAAGCGGTCGGAACAAAACAAGAAGAACCGAAGAGGCGGATCCATGGAAAATGTCGTTGAACCGACCCACTTTTAAGGTTCAATGTCAGCTGTACAACATGCTAAAAGGATGGTAAGGTTCCTAAAATATGTCCAGTAACAATTAAGTCATTTGTCTATTAATGAATTTTGGTGGGCTAACATGTTTTCATTGATTTTTTGCATGTATATATAAAGGTTGCACAAAACCAAGGCCAATTACCAAATGCCCATGATCTTTTCTTAAAGACACACTTCAAGGAAGTGCCTGGAAAAGGCCAAGTGGCTGCCAACACCAAAGCAAAAAGGATTGCGGTAAAAACTTATTATATGATTTGATATATGGCAAATTAGCAAAGTAGAACTCATTATATGCTTATTTGGATGATTTTGGATGAGTTAGGGTCGAAAATTGACTTATGTGCTTATTTTTCTTTATTTCTATCCTTAGGCACCTAAAAGTATGTGATATTGGAATGTTAGAAGAAAGAAACCTTACATTTGATTGAAAACATAGAAAATAGGCATGGTTTTAGCCATATAGGCCAAATTTGGATGATTTTGGATGAATTAGGGTCGATATTTGAAATATGTGCTTATTTCTCTTAATTTTTATCCTTAGGCACCTAAAAGCAATTGATATTGGAATGTTAGAAGAAATAAACCTTACATTGCTTGAAAACATAGAAAATAGGCATGGTTTTAGCCATATAGGCCAAATTTGGATGATTTTGGATGAGTTAGGGTCAATATTTGACATATGTGCTTATTTCTCTTAATTTCTATCCTTAGACACCTAAAAGCAATTGATATTGGAATGTTAGAAGAAAGAAACCTTACATTTGATTGAAAACATATAAAATAGGCATGGTTTTAGCCATATAGGCCAAATTTGGATGATTTTGGATGAGTTATGGTCGATATTTGACATATGTGCTTATTTCTCTTAATTTCTATCCTTAGACACCTAAAAGCAATTGATATTGGAATGTTAGAAGAAAGAAACCTTACATTTGATTGAAAACATAGAAAATAGGCATGGTTTTAGCCATATAGGTCAAATTTGGATGATTTTGGATTAGTTAGGGTCGATATTTGACATATGTGCTAATTTCTCTTAATTTATATCCTTAGGCACCTAAAAGCAATTTATATTGGAATGTTAGAAGAAAGAACGAGTCCATTTGATTGAAAACATAGAAAATAGGCATGGTTTTAGCCATATAGGCCAAATTTGGATGATTTTGGATGAGTTAGGGTCGATATTTGACATATGTGATTATTTCTCTTAATTACTATCCTTAGGAACCTAAAAGCAATTGATATTGGAATGTTAGAAGAAAGAAACCTTACATTTGCTTGAAAACATAGAAAATAGGCATGGTTTTAGCCATATAGGCCAAATTTGAATGATTTTGGATGATTTAGGGTTGAAAATTGACTTATGTGCTTATTTTTATTTATTTCTATCCTTAGGCACCTAAAAGTATGTGATATTGGAATGTTAGAAGAAAGAAACCTTACCTTATATTGTTGGTTGTTTTTTTAACAATATTTTTTATTATCTTCAATATTTTGTAGGAGACCTACCAGAAGAAGCTCGAAGAAACAAGGAGTCAGGGGATTCAGAAGAGTCCCAATGAGTTGTACTGGGAGACGGTGGGTGGGCGCAATAAGAAAGGGCGTGTGAAGGGACTTGGCCAAAGTGCAGAGCTCTACTATGGCAACCGGATGGGTCGAGCTTCCCGTTCTTCACAGCAATACACGCCGTCTGTCATTTCTCAAATGCAAGACCAGATGGAACACAGGGTGCAAGCTCTCCAAACTCAAATGGAAGCCGAGATGGAAAGGTGAATTGACTCCCGAATGGCTGAAATGGAGAGGAGATACAAGGAAAGTATGGATGAGATGATGAGTCGTTTCACCAACAACGACTCATGTTCCACCATTCATCCTCAGCATCGAGACCCAAGGGATGACCCGGGTAGTGGTGGAGCAGGCCAGGGTTTCCAGGCGATTGCGTAGCTTAGCTTTAGTCTAGCATAGAATTACTCTAACCTAGCTTTTGTTTGGTATAGATACCAAAATGTGGACCATCTTTTGTACTAGGACATAATTATCATATATATATATGTAAATAAATATAATTTCATAGGTTGGTAATTAATTTTTTTAAAACAACAATTTCAGGTTTTGAAATGCTTTTTTTATGTCGATTTATCATAAAAAAAATTCAGGTTTGAAAATGCATATTTTTACAGAAATGTCTTTCGGGCTGGGACTAAAAATTCCGACGGAAAAAAGCGTCGCAAACTATAATTTACGACGGAATTTTCTGTCGGAACAGTATAATTTGCGACGGAAAAAAGCGTCGCAAATTAGATATTTCCGACAGAATTTTCCGTCGCAAATTATAAATTCCGACAGAAAATTCCGTCGTAAAGTGTAGTTTGCGACGCATTTTTCCGTCGGAATTTTTCCTTTGCGACGGAAAATTCCGTCGGAAAATATAGTTTGCGGCGCATGTTTCCGTCGGAATCTTTAGTTTACGACGGATCTGTTTCCGTCGAAAAATTGCGACGGATTATCATTAAAGGCCAAATTCAAGTCCGACGATATTATTTCCGTCGTAAATTCCGTCGGAAGGAAGGTTTATGACGGAAATTCCATCGGAATATGGCCATTTTCCTACAAAGGGTTTTTCGACGACTCGTTACGACGGAATTCCGTCGGAACCCTTCTTTCCGACGGATATGGCATATGTTCAGACAAACTTTTTCCGTCGCAATTTTGCTGTTTTCTTGTAGTATATTAATGAAATTTAGTGTCCTTTAGGACTTTTTTCAAAAAAAAAAAAAACATGCCAATGAAAATAATGAAACAATCTAAGGGTCAAATACTCAAATTACAATCATGCAATTTTGGCTTTATGATGCATTAAAAATAATGAACACGCTAATACAATTCAATTATCTATTTTGGCCTGGTGATGCATTAAAAATATTGATGATTGATGTGATGAATTAAAATTAATGATGGTTTATGTTAGTATGTTATGCATTACTAACTACTACAAATGGAGGAAATTTTTATTTAGTTGAAAATAAAGGTATATATGCATTGACAATTGTGAAATGAGAAAAATTGCGATTGATTTAAAAATTCATAGAAAGCTTTTCTCTATGTCTTACGGTATGTAAAAACATTTGCCGGGCTCTGTTTGGTTCACCTTATGACATCAATTATTTAAATATCTTAATATATCTGAACTTATTTTTGTCTCACTTGAATTTTAAATAAGCATAAAGAAAGTTATAGCTAACACAACCTTAACTTTTTTTTTTTTGAAGGGAACATAACCTTTACTTGATTATTGTTGAATATGTAAATAGTACAACAAAAAGTCATAGTGTTGCGTTTTTCAGAGGCGAAGGACTGTATTTATTACTCCGTAGATAATAATCACCATAAATGAATATAAGACTATGAATTTGTTATTAAAAATGTCATAGGCATTTATATGAATGTATCTAATTAATTATACGAAGCATATGAAATTGATCAGAATTGTATGATAATTGAAAATGATTATATACGTATATGACACCTATGTACCCCTTCGTTCTTTTTAATTTTAGAATTTTCAAATCAATGATAGAGTATTTTATTAAAATTTACCTCGTAGAAATTTTTGATTATTATAAGTAAAATCATTGACACGTGGGATTGTAAATGCCAAAAATCGTAACGACGTTAGATTGGGACGTCAATGGCTAAATGATTGATACTAAATAAAGTAAATGCAAGAATAAAGAGAGAGAATCGATATTTTGATGACGCAAAAAACCTAATTAAGTGGGAAAAACTGCGGGCGGGAAAGATCCACCGATTGCACTATGTGAATAATCAAGTGTTTACAATGAGGATGCTATTGCTATGAGAATGGTGAGTGAAAGTGAGTGTTTACAGCTAAAACCCTCCTCTATTTATTTATAGGCTATTCTTCCCCATAACCTAATGCTTTGGGCTTGAATAATTATCCCTTCCTTAAAAATAGGAAGTTAGTTACAGGATTCATTCTTCTCAGCTTTGGAATCTATCAACGGTACTTCGTATTGATCTTCTTCTGCAAGCTGTAGAGTGGACCCTTTGAACCGGTCAATAAATCCCGGGGATTTTGAGTTGAGACGTCAGTTATAGCTTCTAATGACGCCTCTTCTTGACGTCTTGACTCTTACCATGACGCGTCAGGAAAATTCTGCACTAACAACCATCTTGTTATTAGATTCGTCTTGATATATGATATTAAAGTATATCAACTGTTTGGGTCCAATTTACTCTAATTGGGCCAGTCCACAAATGTTTTAATTATAAGCCCAAGGCAAAGGCAAATTTTAAGATGCACCACGCCTATACTTTTGAACAATTAGTAAAAAATCCGGACAATTGCAAATTGTGAACATGTAGTAAAAACATCTGAACATCGCAATTTTGAACATTTAGTTAAAAAATCTGAACAATTGCAATGCATCATGCCTATACTTTTGAACATTTATAAAAAAAAAAAATCTGAACAATCGATAATTTTGAACATTTAGTTAAAAAATCTGAACATCGCCATTTTTGAACATTTAGTAAAAAAAATCTGAACAATCGCAATGCAGCACGCCTATAATTTTGAACTTTATTAAAAAAAAATATGAACAAATTTAGTAAAAAAATCTGAACAATCGCAAATTTTAAATTATTACGAGTAAGACAAATTTTGAACTAACTCGTAATAATTCAATAGTTTTGTAATCAATTACATTATACTAAAGGCGAAACTTAGAGAACACTTGGCAAAATATTATAAAAAGTTTTCCCTCCATTACCACTTACTAAAAAAAAACTTATTGTAATTGTAATTAAATTATGACTTTTAGTTTGTATAAAATCTAAAATTAATGTCCTTAAATATCAAATTGCCCATTATAACTATTACATGTTTAATTAATTTCTTTCACAATATTTCATACTTTTTACTACTAAGTCTATTTATAATATTTATATCCATTATTTTTGGTAAAATTTATTGTCATTACAATTATTTAACAGCCGTGCATTGCACGGGATTTAATCTAGTATAAACTAACATTTAATGTATACAAAATGAACATTTCTTAATAAAATATGAACATAAAAATTGCATTGCATGTTTATGTTCAATTATTGTGACGAGTTCATATTTTTTTACTAAATGTTCATTTTTTGTAAAATGTTCAGTTTTTTTTTTTTACTAAATGTTCAAAAGTATCTTCGTGGTGCACCTATTTCTAGGTGCACCATGGTGCACATAATACTAATTGCAAGGCAAATGTCAACCCTCTAAGTCATGCCAAGTCAATCTAAGGCCCGGAAAACATAGCAAGTCCATTTGACTTCAAGGCCCAACTATCATTTGAGCAAGGTATAAAAGCCTTCACTCTCCTCTCTCTACATTCATTCACATTAAGCTAAGCAATTATTATTCTTGCATAGTTTTTTTCTCTTTAAACACTGTACTGATTTCGGCATCGAAAGGGCCTTCCTCGACAACACCACCGAGGTAAGTTTAAGTGTGTTTGCTATGCAGGAAACCTTCAGCCCAATCATCACTTGGACCGAGATCAGTGCTCAGCCCACAGGTTATGACCTGTCTGAAGATCCCATTGTTTTTACTTGAAACATCAACTATATATATATATATGTATCAATAACATAATACTAAAGGTGAATCTGATATGACATTTGTCATGTTTTGATTAAAAAAAAATTCCGCCACTTTTACTTTCCTTTTTTTAACAATATTTATGAACATTATTTTATAATATCCTAAAATATTTAACTTTAAATTTGACAACTATATATAAAGTATATTCTATATGCATTCAATCAATGAAAATATTTTGACATATAATATTTTTTTTTTAGAATTGTTGATTTATTTATAAAAATAACACTACAATTCAATAACTATAAAATAAAAATTAAAAAACCTTGATTATTAATTGTCACAAAAAAAAATATTCAATTAAATTTGTATAAAACATTATACCGTCAAAGTATGCAATAAAACATTGTGCAGTCAAAACATGCCAACAAAATAGGGATATATGGGGTACATAAGTACATTTCACGGGTTATAATTAACATAACATTTTAATAAAACCCTATAATCATTAAATATTGCTTCTTTTTTTTTAAATAACTTTTGATATCAATATAATATAAAATTCAATGGAAAATAAAATCAAGTATTGTTTCAATTAAAAATATTGATTTTTATTATTTTTAATTATTGTTAAATTAACATTATAATTTATAAATATGCTATGTAAAAACCGTGCATTGCACGGGACTTAAATTATATATATATATATATATATATATATATAGCTAGAAATATTGATGTTAAGTCATACATTTTTAAAAGGAAAATTTGGATTTTGGTACCTCGAAAATGGGGGTAATTGAATTTTAGTACCCATCTAAAATTTTATTTTAAATTGGTACCTCAAAAATGACTAAACTATAGATATCAGTACCTCCGTTAGCATTCTGTCAATTTTGCCGTTAGTGGGTCCCATTATCTAATTATTTAATAATTTAATTTATTAAAAAAAAAAGACAACACATTTAATTAAAAAAACTTTAAAAAAATAATAGTACCCCGCCACCCAGCCCTGCATCCCCGCGCCAACGCCCCCCCCCCCCCCCACCAGTCCTGCCTCCCCGCGCCGACGCCACCCCCCCCCCCACCAGCCCTGCCTCCCCGCCACGACGCCACCCCCACCCACCTGATTTGAAAACCACCACATCGAAAACCCCCTCCCTTTCCCGTCGCCGATTTCCCTCCTCTTTCTCACTCTTGGTTGCCTCGACATCACCCCTTCCCCCTTTCCCCCAAATCAATTTTTAGGGTTTTAGGGTTAAATTTCTGGGTTGTGGGTGGTGGGTTTCGGGATTTGTGGGTGGTAGGGTGGTGGGTTTCTGGGTTCGTGGGTTGTGGGTGGTGGGTTTAGGGGTTCGTGGGTGGTGGGGTTGAAGGTTTCGGGGGTTCGTGGGTGGTGGGGTGTGGTGGGTTTCGGGGTTCGTGGGTGGTGGGTGGTGGGTTTCTGGGTTCTTGGGTTCGTGGGTGGTGGGTTTATTGGCACCCCTGCCTGGCCGCGGCGGCAGCTGCTGTGGCTAGGCTTCGTGCCTGGCCGCAGCGGCAGCTACTGTGGCTGGGCTTCGTGCCTAGTCGCGGCGGCAGCTGCTGTGGCTTGGTGGTCGCCGTTGGCCGGAATAAGGAGGGAAGCGTGGCTGGTGGTTTTTTTTTTTTTGTTTTTTTTTTAAAAAATGTTTTTTCTTTTTTTTTTAATAATTTAAATTATTAAATAATTAGATAATGGACCCCACTAACGGAAAACTTAACGAAACATGGACGGAGGTACCAAAACCTATAAAGTTACACTTTTGGAGGTACCAATTTAAAATAAAATTTTAGATGAGTACTAAAATTCAATTACCCCCATATTCGAGATACCAAAATTCAAATTTTCCTTTTTAAAATTGTACAAAAAAAAAAAGAGCACTTGGGACGAATAGAAAGACACGAAGAGAGAATAATGTTGATATTACTTTCGACTAATAAAATCAAAACAAAGTACATATAAGAAAATCAAGTCACTTAGTTTATATTGGGCCGGAAGTATAAAGAATATGATGGTCTTTAACTGCTCAGAGACCTCAACCATGAGCTCCTTGCCTTGCGTTTTATACATCTACTGGGTAAGACCGCAAGAGTGCCGACCACACAATCCAAACAAAAATCTTAGCCATTTCAAGGACGTCAATAAATTTTCAACCTAACGTGCAACATTAAATTAAACACGACTTTAAGTATGGTTGAGAACCAATACTTTTTGAAATTAACTTGTACTATTGCTGTCTCATTATGTTTATCCAATATTTTATCTCATTGTCCCGTTAAGCTTTGTTTATACGGAGTAGTACCTTTTTATCTTTTAAATGATTCAGAAAGAGATTTTTTTCTATAAATAATAATCGGAAATGAATAATAGGGACGTGAAAATCACCAATTTACACTACACAATACATCCATACATACATACATGGTCAAAGTGAAATTTATGAATAATGTCAAAAATCAAAGTATAAAGAACATTTAGGAACAAAAATAGAAAAAAAACATTCAAGAAGAAATTTTGGAAAAGACAAATTAACTTATGATCTTATTTAATTGTACAAAATGTTAGCTAATGAACGTGGGGATTATGTAAAATTGTAACCCGGCCCGAACCACATATCCAAAGATTTATTACTAGTCCTTGAAATTTAGAGTCCAAATCAGATCAGATTTGATTATAATGGGTGTCAATTCGTTGCAAGTTGTCATTTCGGCCAGTTACAAATTCTTTTTTTTTTTAACCCACCTTCCAACTTTTCGCTTTAATAAGTTTGACTTTTTTGGTGTTAAATACCGACATCCAAAATTATCAAAAATCGCCAACATTTAGTGTGAATGGACAATCATGTCCTTAGTACTTCACTACTATCTTCCCTCTTGCCTTCAATCACTAACACCTTGACACCACCACCCTAGTTGACGACTAACACCACCACCACCCCCACCACACTGACCGGCGACGATCACACCGCACTAGCGACCCACCACCTTCCCTTTTTTTTTTTTTTTTTTTAAATTTCAGATTTTCAGGCAATCGCGGTACCCAAAGCCCAAAATCAATTACCGTGTATGGTAAACAGAGCCAAAAATCGGTTACCGTGTATGGTAACCGGAGCCCAAAACCGGTTACCGTGCATGGTAATCGGTTTTGGGCTCCGGTTACCATAGAATCAATTAAGGTGCACGGTAACCAGAGCCCAACCGGTTTTGGGCTCCGGTTACCGTGCATGGTAACCGGTTTTGGGCTCCGGTTACCACGGTTGCCTAAAATAAAAATAAAAACCCACCACCTTCACGACGCCGACCAGGTAAGGTGGTGGGTTGTCATAGAGGGGGTGTGGTGGGTCGTCGGTCAAAAGGGGTTGTGATCGCCGGTTGGAAGGGGTTGTGGGTTGCCGGAAGGATGAAGGGATGATGAAGTAGTAAGGGTATGATTGTCCATTCACACCAAATGTTGACGGTGGTGATCATTTTTGTTGGCGGTGTTTAGCAATCCACTTAACGAATTAAAACTATTTGTGCCCTTTCAAAATTTAAATTACAAAACTTGACATGTTATTCTACCAATTTTGAATACAATGCATAGTATTCATAATATATAGAACTATAGAATCTTTTGTTCAGAAAAATTGTATAAATTATTAAAGAATTTATTATTAAAGATAAAAATACTTTTAAATGGCCTTTATCAAAATATGAATTATTAGTACAAAATTAGGTGTTCGATCAATACTTTTTCTTTGTACGCATACAATGTAGTTGGATGAGAACATCTGAACATGGATGGTCCATGATGAAGGTGAGATACCCATAATTCGCTTCACAATCAATTCAAGTACGGAGTAAAAATTAATACTATCTCCGGTCCAATTTACTCGCAATAAAGGAATATTTTATGTCTCACAAATAATACCCCTTTGTTGCGAGTAAATCAGACCGGAGGTAGTACTCCGAACAAACTTTCCATGCATGCATGCTTGTTAATTGTTATTTATTACTTCGTACTCGTAGAAGTTAACCATGGATTTCACCTTTTTTTTTCTTTCTTTTCTCATTATCTGTAACTGCTACTATACATGGCTTATTAAATAGATATATTATCAAAAAAAAAAAAAAAAAAACCAATATATAACCTAAATACAGAAATAATTGAGAAAGTGATTTAAAATGGGGAATGTGACAATGTGTTAATTTTGTAGGAAAAGGAAGTAAAAAAGATACTTTCTTCTTTTTCTCTTTCCATAATTAGCAATTTAGCCACTTTATTTTTATCCGTTAATTCTTAGAGCTTTAGTATATTTTCACCAATAATAGTTTACAATTTACTAATTATACATATTCCTGAAACTAATAGCTTAATTATTAGTATACGACATGTATAAATTAAACAATAAGCTTAGGGCCTGTTCTCATTTACTGAACTGAACTAAATATTTTATGAGAGAAGAAAATTAGAAAGTGAACTGAACCGAATTGAACTGAAAATAAGCCGAAGAGAACAGACTCTAGGTTTTAACAAATATTGAGCACATAAAACCGATCAAAGACTAGCTCTTTATTCATAATCAACATTTAAAAAAAAAAACACATGTATTTTGATGAGTTACAGCACACTTAGAAACTAATAGTAAACTGAACATACAACAGAATAGTGCTAAATTCCTCTGATTTATTTGAACTACAGAAAGCCAAGCACAAAGTAACCCTAGATTAATCCAAACCACACAAACAATGCCAAGTAAAATCATATCTTGATAAGAAGATTATTTGTGGTTTAGAGCTAGCTACCATAAATAATCTTGATTATATTACGTACGAAATTAATTTTAATAAAATTAATTAGTACGTATCATCAGCCAAATAATCTTCTTGAGCCAACAGCTTAATAATAGATCTTCCAGTGTTGGTTGATAAGTTCTTACTCAAAAACTGAGCTCTTAGTCGTTCAATCACGGTCTCATCCACTTGAAAACCCTTGGTAAGAACATCATCCAAAATACGTGGTCTTGTCCCAAACACACCATCAGCAATGTTAACTCGGCCAGGGTTTTGGCTTCCAAAAGAGGCAACAGCAAAAGCCTTTGATTTACCAAGATTTAATTGGAAGTGAATTAGACCTTGAGGGAAAACAATCATGTCACCTTTTCTCAACACCGCGTCATAGAGTGTGTAATTGGATGTGACAATACCGGCATATAGAGTTCCCTCTAGCACCGCGAAGATCTCAGAGCCACGAGGGTGCAAATGAGGGGTGTTTAGGCCAAAGGGTCCAAAGTCTATGCGAGCTAGGGCTACGCCTAGTGTGTTAAGTGCCGGGAATCGATTTACGTCTACTAGTGTGGCTTCTGCTCCTAGAGTGGTGTTTGTGTCTCCTCTAATGTGAAACCCTTTGTGTTAGGAATATAGGAAAATATATTATTCTGATATATTTTCCATATAGATTTCATAATATTATATTTAGGATAATAATATATCTTAGTGATATTCTAAGATAGATTTATGGAAGCTTATATGATAGAGTTTATATTGTGTAGGTTATCTTTTGTAGGCTATAAATAATAGTCAAGATCATCAATACAATTCAAACTATTCTCTCATAAATAATTTGTCATGGTATCAAGAGCAGGTTAAATCTTGGGACCGTTCACACAAATACTCCCCCTGCCGGTGGGTTAGAATATTAAACCCACCGGTGGGATTCATAAATTTGCTTCTGCTATGCAATAGTATTGCTCTTTGAAATTTCTATTTTTTTATTTAATCTTTTTTTTTTGGAATAACCATGTGATACGTGGGTTATTATTGGTGTATGTGATCAATATGAATGATCATATGTGATTTGGTTAGGTTGTAGTGTTTGAGTGTGCTTCCTCCATTATTGCATCTCCATGGAGATGAAGAAAAGCCACGTTTGGCGTATTATTTATTATTTAAAAAAAAAAAATTGCAAAAGATCACGGACACCAGCAAAGGGCCTGGCAAGGAAGATCACGGACACCAGCAAAGGGCCGTGGCCAAAAAGATTACGGACACTAGCAAAGGGTCGTGGCAAAGAAGACCACGGACACCAGCAAAGGGCCGTGACAAAAGACTACGGACACCAGCAAAGGGCCGTGACAGAAGACCATGGACACCAGCAAAGGGCCGTTGTAGCAAAAGTTCTTTTTTTTTAAATAAAAAAAAATTGAAGGCGACATCAACATAGTAGTGCAACTCAATCGACTTCAACAAAGTGCGACTTTCCAATCGTAACGTTCGTGTTACTGCCGTTACGATTGCGGGAGGGTGTTAGGAATATAGGAAAATATATTATTCTGATATATTTTCCATATAGATTTCATAATATTATATTTAGGATAATAATATATCTTAGTGATATTCTAAGATAGATTTATGGAAGCTTATATGATAGAGTTTATATTGTGTAGGTTATCTTTTGTAGGCTATAAATAATAGTCAAGATCATCAATACAATTCAAACTATTCTCTCATAAATAATTTGTCACTTTGTGTATGAAATCTTCTACTTCCACATCTTTTGGATTCTTGCAAAATTGTCCATTTACAAAGACTGAGAAAAAAGAAAACATATAGTTAGCTTAGAATTTTATACATCAAAATTATTAATTTAGTTATGATGTTTCTACAGCGGTCGTTTGAAATATGACTACTTTATTATTTTAATGATGAATAATATGAGCGACCATTTTTCACACTATAAATTGGACACAATTAGTATTCTAATTTCTACATTGCAAATATAATTTTTGAAAATTTTAATCCAACATAATATAAATATATTTCGAGAAACTATAAAATAAGAGTAAAAATAACATAAATAAAACTAAATATTTGATAAATTAAAAAAATATTGATAATAATATTTTATAGCAAAAACAGAGTAATATAATCAATTACTTAGATAAAAATACGTTAAATATATGAACTATATAGTCATTAAAACATTATGATAGTCATATTTTCAAATTTAGTTATCATATTTCTCGTGTATGTAATAGTAGGTTTAGTTAATTTATTTATTAGCTTATTCAGCTAGGTAATAGAGTGGTTTATTTGCATGAACTAGAAATTATTCAGCTAGGTAATAAATAAATCTAATAAGTAATAACGATATCAAATAATTAGTAATTGATTTTAATTTTTAAGGTCAAACTTTAGCTTCACGTTATTTATATGAAGATTATGGAAGTGATATGATTCATATTTAAGAGAATGTCCTTTTGACACCTAAAAAAAATATTTTAAACAAAATTGTATTCAAACTTTGTCCATAATAACGAAAAGGACAAGTTACAAAAATAGAGGGAACAATTTATATTTTTCTTATGATTTGCATAGTTGGCATGAGGTGTGTTTTTTTTTTATTTATTTTATTTATTTATTTATTTTTTAATCAAATAAGGAAAATTCATCCAGAAAAATCTAGCTACGTACCAAACCAAAAATCTTGAGCTTTCAAAAACAATGAAAGCCATATGGTTTTTGGCTTTTTGCACCAATTCCTTCAATTTTGAAGGTATCTTAGAGATTATAGATCGACAACTACATCATATGATCCCTTCAAATTAAAATGTCTTTCACTAGATTATTACTCTATAGTGACATTTCTTAAACACATGTACATGGTTTCATTAAAAAAATAACTCCCCAATCACATCCATATTACGTATAACAACTAATCCTTAATTAGTAATTAGTAGCGTGGATATGTTATCTCCAAAAAAGTAAAAAGTCATTTCTTCTATATAATAAAAAAAATAGCTAAATGATTAGAATTGAAAAACAATGATCATACTCTACCTTATATAAGATCAGATCCTATTTTACCATAGTATATAACTGAAATTATTAAACAAAAAGAGCGGAAAAAACAAGAAGACGAACCTGAGGCATTAGGGTCATTAGTACCCACACAAAAATCCTGAAGCAAAGGAGGATCAGCTGCATTGGCAACATAAAGATGAGTAGTAATACTCAACAATGCAACGACCATGAACAAAGTCGTATGATAATTCATCTCCATTTGACGTAGTAATTACTTAATTAATTCAAGAAAATACACAAACGTATTAATCAAAGATTATTGTAATAATAATAATAATAATAAGTGTTTGCTTATTGTATAAAAGGTAGGTGATGTTTAAGACAAATTTGATGTTAAAACAAGAATAATAACAGGGTATTTATAGGCAAACAATGCGCAACTGTTTATTAAGAATCGTTCAGCATTGCATGCATATTGTACGACGTCATCAACGAAAATTAAGATGAGTCCTAGAAAGCGATATATCAACTTGGACGCAGCCGTCCCACATCTCACGTGTAGGTTTCATCTGTTGCCTCTCTTCGAAAAGTACGACTGTGGCTTTCGGTCAAGTAATTAAACACGTTATTAATTAATATTAGAGTACTTTGTCTATTGTGTTGTGTTTATCATAAACAGTTAGTCTCTATTGTGTTGTGTTTATCATTGTCCTAAGAGTTGATATGTCAAGGACGTAGTTTCCGTTAGTACATTATTAATAGCACACATAATACAGTTAAATATCTCCTTTATATGAGTATTATTTGCTCTTGTGGATAGTTACACTAAAATAAATTGAGTGAGAATGTGAGATTTCACTATATATATGTGGTCAATATGCATTGTGCATGGTACAAGTTTAATTTACCATGATCATGTGTGACGTGTGTATGTGTGTTAGCAACTTAGCATCATATATAATTTCCACCGCCATTTGTATTTTTGTACTTTGGTTGTCTCATTATTAGAATTGTTGATTTATCGAGGTGAAATGCCCCGAATTTGCATTTAACTTACTCTTTTAATGAAAATCTACTACCTTTTACCCAATAAAAGGATATACGTACTAAATGATTTGTGATACAAAGTATTAATTTATGAGTTAGTTATTAAGTAATTCATATTTCAATTCTAATCGTTCAAATCATGAGATTGAGTATTTACGTCATTTAGCAATGTTAAATTTGAGACCCAAAATTCAACTTTTTTCCAATTTTGTCTTTCACACTACCTTTTTACATCACACTACTTTGATTTGATCTTCTTCCAAATAAAAAAGAAAAAGAGGGGGGGGGGGGGGGGGGAAGGAAATAGCTAGTAATACGTACAAACACATTACCCCTAGCTAGGTAAAGTGTATCCTACTATTGTTACTATTTTTTACATCGTCCCTTTTTTTTATCACAATTTCTAAATCTACTACATTAACTCTCATATGCACGACTTTTTCTAAAGGAAGTTTTTTCTTCAATTAAGTGGACAACTAAAAGAACAATGTGTGTTAGTACATAATTAGTAATTTCACCTAATAGAAGGTACCTAATTAATTAGATATATATGCTAAGAAAGAAGCAAAAATAATACTTGTTGATCATATGTGAGTTGGATCACACCAACTTTGTTTATAAAACTAACGAATCGCCAATTAATTTATGTTATTTTATATTGAATAGGTAACCTATACTCTTTAGCTAATGTTATTAGGATTTTTCCAAATAAGTAAATTAGGATGGTGATATATATATTTGATAATAAGGGTGGTCTACATTACTAATTACTATATAGTATATAAATTTTGAATATACACGTTGATCTTACTAAATTAATTCAACTCCAACTTTTGGATTCTACTTTTATTAATTAATTTCGTGAGGATATGTATATAAATAATATAATTAACATTATATTTATCGTTAGGTCATCCTTCAAATAGAAAATGCATGATATAATATTGTCAAGGACGTAATTAAAGGTGACGATATTTAATAGAAGCTGAAAGTTACTTAATAATTCTACATACATGCACTTTTGAATTTTCTTTTTTTAAATATATTTATTTTTTTTCATATTTGAGAGGAAGGTGGTATGTGATGAGTTGAGTGGCACACCAAATTCATCATTTAATTTGTTTGCTAATTGCATTCAGATATTTTTATTCTTTGTATATGTACTCCTTTGATGACCTAATTTGATAATTAGTTGTATGAATTGGACAATATAGAGTAAGTCCATCCAAAAATCTGTTAAGAAGAATTGAAATTGATTTTTTGATTTTTTTTTTGATTTTTTTTTTATAATAATTCATTTTTTGAAAAAATTGTGGTGTTATTTCTAAAATTACTGTACTTGCTTAATTGATGCCCTTGAGAAACTTTTAATTACGGACAAATCTCTAATAAAATCATCAACTACGATAGAGTAGATTTTAAGAACTTTAATTGTCTAAATCCTAACACATATAAGCGGCTAGTTATGTACTCTATACAAATTGAAATATGTGTTTTTTTTTTATCACCATTCATTCGAAGTATATATGTGGCTAGACGGCTAGTTACACCGGAGAATTGATGATGTAACTCCGTTAAAATTTGAGAAAACTATTGTTTTTTTTTTTTTTTTTTTTTTGAAAATTCATACTTAGCTTGTTTATGAAATGCATGGAAAACACATTTAATGCAATTACTAGCCGGAATCTGGTCCAATTCAACATCATCTTGTCCACGCAAAACGCCAATTGTATGTTCTAAGTTGTTCTGAAATAATTTCCAAAGTCCCTTAAATTTCTGAAGACCGAATTGGTGGTGTACAAACGTGATACGACACCGACTTTGAAAATTGCAAGCAATATAATGGTCTATATCTATTCTGTAGGAATTAAATCCAACATTGTTTGTGTACTCCATATATAAATAAAAGTTCATTAGAAGAATTAAACATATTATTCCTTGGATATAAGACTATTAAGAAGTTACTCTTTAATTCTATTATTCCGTATCATCATATGATTTTGGGATGAAATTTTAAATTTGTGATTTTATATAGTATATTCACTCTTTTATTGATGGGCGTGGCTCATCAATAAAAGAGTGAACCACTATTTTACTCCATTATGCTACGGAGTAACAACATTAAAACATACACAATTTTTATCATCAAAGTTGAATAACTCAATATAACTAGTACATTAACAAGAAAAGAATTCCTAAGCCACTATCGTACTCCATTATGCTACGGAGTAACAACAATAAAAACACGCTCCTAAAAGGCTAAAATAAGAGCCATTCATTCATTATATTGGGAGAAAATGATTTTGACACATTAAAAATTGATTTTGGCACATCTCTAGATAAGAGTAAAAAAAACCATGCTCTCACAATGGGTGTGCCTCCCTATTGAGACAATATTCTTACACCAGCAATGATAAGTGTCATCTTCTGGTGTGTCCTTACGTCTTTTTTTTTTTTTTTTTTTTGTGAATAAAATTCTAATAAAAATATAAATCTTATACAAAAATAACTCCCTAATCTTATACTCCATACAACATAATTACTTAAAATAAAAAAGATTTGACATATCATTAACTCAAATATTTGACATAATTTTGATCATTTTTAACATCATTTTATATCTAACATATCTTTCACACCCCATTATTTTGATCAATATTTGTTAACTATATTTTTTTTTAGATTTTTTTATTAAAAAACTAATTATAATAATAGTTTAATATAGTTATTGAAAATTATTGTATATAGCACGAGAACTGACCTATTTTATTATAATAACAATAAGAAGTTGTTATTTATTTATTTATTTTTATAGAGAGACATAAAGACAAGAGATGAGAATCGATCATTCGATCTAATACACCTGTAATCGAAAGAGAACATAAAGCTCTAACCATCTAAGCTATCCCTTATTCAATGAGATGTAATCAATGTAATTGACCATAACAATTTTGATGCAGTGTTGAACTTTCTATATATGGTTCTTGAAAATAATCTTTATTAGAGTATGACATAATTTTTTCAAGTAACTTGTAGCTAAGTCGTTAACTCGTCAATGCTATGTTTTGACTATAAACAATCTTTTTTGAAAACTTGACTATAAATAGGGATGTCAGCGGGGCGGGTTAAGTAGGAGACCCGCCCTATCCCCGCCCCAATAGAGCGGGGATGGATCTCGGTTTGGCGGGTGGTGGGACGGGGATGGGGATAAAAACCATACCCGCCATGGGTGATGGGCGGGGGTGGATTTTAAGTTGTACCCGCCCCATCCCCGCCCCACTTCGTACCCGCACAAAATCCACCTCATACCCACATCTATATATCTTTTAAAGCAAAATTACATACTTTTATTCTATTTATAAAATAATTACATAAATACAATATTAATTATAATACTTTGTACGACACTTATATTATAACACAAAAATGTGTATAGAATGTTTTATTTTATAATTCGTATTAATTATGTAAGATTGTGTATTTGAGATGCGGATGTTAGGTGGATCTTGGGTGGGGATTAGGCGGGTCTGTGGTGGGGATGGATATCCAAGTGGAGGGTGGGGCGGGGATGGTTTTGGAGTTGTACCCAGTGGGGCGGGAATGGGGATGAAAATTGGACCCGCCGCGGGGATGGGGATGGAGATGAAAATATTAGGTGGGGATGAGGATGGGAAGGCCAACATCCGCCCCGCCCCATTGACATCCCTAACTATAAACAATTTTTTTTTTTTTTTGAATAGTGACTATAAACAATCTTATTTCAGCAAATATGAGCCTAAAAATAATACGGAGAAATTAAATAAAAATATATTTGGAGTAGTTAATTTGACTAGTCGTGTTTAACACTTATACAAGATAAATCATTGATAAGCCAGTTAAAAAAAATCATTGATAATAAATCTGATAATCTTACTTTTTTTTTTTTTTTAATAGAATCTGATAATCTTACTTAAATAACTTTTATTATTAAAAAAAGAACAACTTGCACACTTGCACGTGGATTATTTACTGAAGACCCGTGAAGAGCGAGAACAGCGTTGATTCTAATTTTGGGTTCTATTGATTCTTTGCAGTTCACAATCTTGTATCGTTGTATACTTGTATGTACTGTACTCTTTTTGTCCCTATTTTTTTTTCTACTTCCTCCATAACTTTTTACTCGCAACAATTACTATTTTTAGCCGTAATACATTACTTGCAACAAAGAAAATTATTTCCTTTTATGGTATGTTTTTAATGGTGAAATGGCTATTTTACCCTTAGTTATTTCTGAATTTTTTTTTAATCCCTAAACACTACTTATCTAACTTATAATCAAATACTCTTAACCTAATCTAATCTAACCATTCCCACCAAAAATTACCCACCCCTTTCTGATTTCATTAGAAATCATTCAACTCCCCAACTCCTCAACTACCAGAATTGAATGAAGATCAATCAATTCTCCTCGTTGATGGTGCCCAGACTCTCCTTATTCTGGAGAATTCTCCAGATGAACATTATAAACCCTAGATCTACTCTATTTCCCTCCTTTCTCTCTCATCTTCGTCCTCTGTTCTCTCTCTTAACTATCTTGAGTGAAACCCTAATTCTCTCTCTGTTGTTTCTGTTTAATTGTATGTGAAAATGAGTTCCAAAAAAGCAAAGAAAGAGTCCCAAATTCGTCCAAAAAAGGGTGAGGAATCCACTATGTACATCGCTCGTAGGGGATCTGGTGTTATGAAACCAATTCGTCGTTGTTCTTCTTCGTTTCCTCGGTACTCTAGAGGCAAAATTAGGGCGAAGTTGTATTTTTCCAGCGACGAGGAGGAAGTTCTGGAAGTAGATCCGGTGCAGACCGTCCCTGTACCGGCGGAGGTGTTGCTGAACTACCTCCTCCTGCTCTTGAAGTTGTCGGTGCTAAGAAAACCTCGAAGGAAAGCCCAAAAAATGCTGCTCCGGACACCGTGGAGACGCCTGAGAAGGTTTCAGGCGACGGCGCGTCTCCACGGGGATAGAAGAGGCCTAGATCTGTCTGGAAGGATGACTACAGTGACTAGAATCCCTGCTACATGGCGTATTTGAGGGACAAGTACCCTTATGACTTTCCCCCAGAGCATGCAGCGTAACTATTACTAAACCCTAATTTTATGAATTTTGCCTAAATATGAGTCCCTTTGACTGATTTTTGGTTGTGATTTTCATTCCTTGTTTGATATCGTTGGATAAAACTGTTGTTTTTTGTGTAAAAAATAAACAATTGTGGTTGTTTTGTCCTGTAATTATGTTGGGTATGGTTGTTGGTTGTACTTGTTGACTTGAATTTGTTGATTTCATATTGGAATTGTTGGTGATTGTGGTTATAAATTGGGGGTGTTGCCTCCTGTGCTTTTGCTGGTTGAAATTGTTGGTTTGGGTAAGGGAAATTTGTTGTTGTTTGGTTATATTGGGCACTTGACTTGAATTCATTGCCTGCCTGTTGTTTGGTTATATTGTGAGCATGAATTTTGTTTGTGATTTTAAGTTGGGATTGCTTTGGTTTTTTGTTACTGCCTTTGAGTTGCTTGGCTTGTGTGGTTTTATTTACATCATGGTATATGAATAGGCTGTTGTGGGTTGGATATTGTTGATATGAGTCTATAGTGATGCAACTTGGAGATGTTTTGATGTATGGTTGATGACCATAACAGTGGTGATTTAGCCTTTGGAATACTCTGGTTTGATGTGTGTTGATGTTGTTGCCTATGAGTCCCCACTGTTTCAGTGAGTCCCTTTCATTGGTCTTTTGTGATGATGCATTGAGTCCCTCTACCCACATTGCATCATAGTTGTAGGTTTTCCAAATGATGAAGGGACTCTTATGACTTGAGCCCATTATTTAAGGGAGCTCCAACATCTTCTAACAGAGGATATTGTTGAGGTGCCTGTTAATGGTGGCTAATATGGTTAAACCAATCCCATCTGATGGAAAAAAGAGACAATAACCATGACATACTTTAAACACAATGTCTACTTGTTAATGCTATGATTTCATTTGCCCAAAAAATTGTAGATTGTACATAATTCCATTTCAATAATAACTACCTACTAAGACTGCCTACCTACTCTATTTAACAAAATACACCTAACCATTACAAAACAAACAAAAACTTAGTTTTCAAGTTAATGGTTATGTGTGGCAGTCTTTGGTCTTCTGACTTGGTTGCTGTTGAGTTCTTCATTTACAAAAAATTACTTATTGTCTTGTTCATTTACAAAAAGTTGCATGTTCTTACTTGCTTATGTGAACCTCAATCTGCATCTACTTCCATTTCTTCACTTTCTGGTTGAGGTCCTGTGGTTGGAACAAAGAGGGTGTTGAGATATTGCACTGTGTCTGCAATTAGTGTCCTGTCTACCTTCAAAATGTCCTCCAAAGTCCCTTGTCTGTCTTGCCTTGCTTTTCCCATGTGTGGTGGATTGAAGTTGTTCCCACCTTGTTTTTCCAACACCTTAATCATGCAAGCCTGTAGTGTGATCCAAGTGTACCTATTTAGTGTTGGATCAAACAACTCAAATGCCTCTGCCACTTTCTCAATTAGCTCATCAATATTTGTTGGGAATGACTGTTATTGTATGGATTGAATTGCCTTGAACAAACCTAGGTCCAACACATTAAGGTCTGGTGATTGGGCAGGTTGGAAAACAAATTGAATGTTAAACCCATTAGCTTGTGTTGCTGCCAAAAACTCTTCATCTGTTGGTACTTGATGTGGCCTAGCATTATCCCATTGTATGATTATATTCTTTGATAATTGTGCTGGCCATTGTGAATGAATTGTTGGGATGATTTTGTCTAAAATCATGTGTCTGATAGCTTATTTGTTCACATTATGAATTGTTTTAGTCTCCATTGTGCCTGCTTCTCTGTTTTTGCTTTTCTTTTTTTACCCTCTCATGTTTCACAAAAGGGAACAAACCATACTTCCCTGAGTGTATAAGAGTCCCATCTGCAGCATAAAGTGGTTTGCCCACCATTCCCATGAACATTGCCTTTATCTTAAACCTTTTAGACTGTTGTGCTCTGTATGGGACCTCTTCATTTGGGGTGAGATAGAAAGTCCTTGTCTCTAGGTTTAGGTAGAACCACTTCTCATCAATGTGTATGTGATGTTACATATCCATAATTGTAGGGTCCCCCTCACTTGGAATTGGATGAATGTGTTGCAGTACCCACTTTAGCCTTGCAACTCTGTGATTTTCTGATAATGCTGGGTGATTACTTGCTGACACTACCCTAAGTCTTCCCCTTTTCTTCAACCCGTGTATCACCATATGATTGACATGTAGAGCAGCACCATAGCTTCCGTTTGTGGTTCTCTTGTAAAGTGGCACAAACATAAGCCACTCATCAGAGTATTCAAATGGCTTGCGACCAGTTTTCCCTAACGTTTTGGTTCTGACATCCACTGCTTCTCCCAGTTGCATGTGTTTTTTAATTTCTTTTAGCCACTTGCTTGTAGTAGATCTGTGTACATGATGTTTCTTTGCCAATGAGGTCAACATTCCTCTTGGCAGTGTGTCACCTACCATATTAAGCAGAATATCATCAACAATCTGCCTTTTCTCTTCAATGTTTAATTCTCTGCTGCTCCTCACAAATAATTGTTGCTGATTTTGTTGCTTTGTATCTGTTTCTGATTCTGCTGATGAGATGTCTTCATTTTGTTGCTGGTGAGTTGCCTCTTGAGTTTCTGACCCTGATGTACTGGAATTCTATTTCATCACCATGTCCTGCTCCATGAGCAGTTGGTTTATGTTGAAAAAATCATCCAACATTTCTGCCATGAGTCCCTTATTTTTTTTTATTTTTTTTTTTCAGATTTGATGGTAGGTGATGAAGTGGAGGTGACTTGCCTTTTTTTGGGAGCTTTCAGTGGAGCCTAATTCGTGTACAAATTCACTAATGCTGCTACTACTAACACAACAATTAGGAATTAGGACTAATTTCATATTATGGTTTTTGTATTTTTCAAACAATTGGTGTATTTCTGGGTTGTATCCTCTAAAATCTGATTTTGATGAATTCTAATCCCCCCCCATAACCCTCCTGTGTTTGAATGAGGGTGGTGAATGAAACAGATACTCCTTTTTATTAGGAGCTTTTGATTGGTAAAATTGTTGCTTTTGCTGCCTTTTGAAATGTTTTTGAATTGCTTTTAAAATTTCAGGATTTTTTGGGGGGGAAATGAAAATTTTGGAGGCTAAAAAAATTGCCTCCTAAAAAGAGCCCACCCTTTACGGGAATAAGAGAAGGAAAAAAGATGGAAAATAACAACAAGGCCGCATGGCCTCCACTAAAAAAGGGACCACCTTTTTTTTCCCTCCCTTTTTTACTCTACTAATCACATGCACTTTACTTTAATTTACCCCCTTAAAAACTTTTGCGTAGGAGTCCGTTCTTCCCTAGTTTGTTGCGAGTAAAACGTTACGGAGGGAGTATTTGATATACGAGTATACAATCTCCAAAATGTGTCTTGAAATGACTATATTTTTATTTTCATACACTTAGAAATTATAAAAAAAAAGTAATATTTATAAAATATAAAATGAGACAAATTTAACAAAACTACTTATGGCTATATCATCTTTTATAAATTAACGGTAATTTATAGTCATAATTTTCAAAATTTAACCCATCCAAACAATGACAATGGGGCAAAAATAAAGAGACGAAGGAAGTAATAACTTCATTGCTTCAGTATGACAATCATCAACATGTAATAGGTTAAAATTTTATACTTTCTCCTTCCCTAACAATTGGTCAAATTTTAGTCCCAAAATGTTCATCCCATTTGTATTAAGTTACCGTTCAATTTGCAATAATATTGTGCAAAATTAGCTTCTTTATATAAATTTTGGTTTTCATGAACTTTTATTACTTTCTCTATCTTTACTTTTGTACAAATCTCGTGTAGATTTACCTTTTCAATGTACTTTTATTAACTTCTTCGTACACTTGTATTTCTCATTTAATTATTGTAGGTTGTAGCTAATGGAGAGTTGAAATCTCATCCTCTCAGGCACTTGTTCAAAGGAATACGAAGTAGAGTTTATTCGTGCCAAAAAAAAAAAAAAGGACTGAAGGAGTAATAAAGAAAGACGGAAAAAGAAAAGTTGATACTCGTAGTAAACGAATTATTAATTGAACCGAATTTAAGATCATAGGAATTGAATATCATAGGCCAGGAGTTGGACATTATTTTTAATTTTAATCAGTGAGAAATTAAATGTTCAAACACATAACCAACTTTTACAAGTAATCTCCTTTTACATATTACGGAGTACAATTTTGACCTCCTTCCCTCCCCAGGTATGCCCACACCAGTATTTACTCTCTACTCTCTAGAATTTGACATTTCTTTCAATGATAATGTAAGATTTACATTAATTTATTTATCCTAAAATAAATAAATAAATAAATAAATAAAGACTATTCAAAAATAAATAAATAAATAAAGAAAGAAAAAAAAGGCTGCTGGTTCAAAAAAGAAAATATAGGAATAGGACAATAGCATATGTCATGGAAATTACAAGCAATTCTATGTTCAGTAGGTAACGAAGAAGGAAGTGCAATGGTAGCATTGATTATCGATATATAACACGGCCGTGCACTGCCTCGCATCCGTGCAAGACGCCATTTGCACGACGACATGGACCTCTTCGAAGTGGTGGCGGAGATTTGTTAGGTTTTTAGAGGCCACACAATGACTCAAACGTACATGTGTTTGGCTGGCATGCCCATGCATGCATGCATTTTATAAAGTAAAATGATAAACATTTATAGTTCAAAGGAAAATATTACAATAAGAGAAAACATTAAGAATAGATATACATAAATAACATCGATTTACATGTGTTTTTGTCATGAGTTTTCAACGACTTTATATCACTGTTGGTAGTCTAATGCTTACATTGGATATAGATCTAAGAATACATGCATATATCATTGCCCTTCAAAAATTAATTATGTTTTGTTATCCCCTAATATATATACTGAGTAACACAAATTTTTATATGTATGTAACTAGGCACATGGTGTTGCCACTTTACATAAGATTAATTCCTGATTAATAGTCATTATTGTACTTATTGAGCTCGTGCATGGATGAGAAAACTGAAAAAGCAAACATTTATTGCGAATTGAAAACTTAACCACCAAATTAAAATGCGGTCTATTATTATTGAAACATACAAAACACTACATGTTGTCATGTAGAGACAATACAAGCATACGTACTACATAAGTACGTAGGAGACAAACTCAAGTAAAAAACATCACAAACGTTACAAGTATTAAGGAATACATACTTATACTTGTAATTACCTAATATTATAGATTATATTCAATCTAATGATAGAATATAATATGATGGACAAACATCTTATTTAGGTTTTGGATTAAGGCTATTAATAAGAACGTTCGGATAGCAACTTGAGAATGGATCTCCCGGTATCAATGGGAGTGTTATTAAATTGTGCTCGAAGTTGTTCGATTTCCCTCACACTCACCTGAAATCCCTTAGTAAGAACATCATCCAAAATTCGCGGAGAAGTTCCAAATAAACTATTAGGAACATTAATTCTTCCCGGGTTTTGACTACCAAATGCAGCTATTGCATAAGCATGTGTGTTATCCATGTTCATTTGGAAGTGGATTAGGCCTTGGGGGAACGCAATCACGTCCCCCTTGGTAATTACCGTGTCAAAGAGTTTGTTATCAGATGTGACAAAACCCGCGTATAGGGTTCCTTCCATCACCGCGAAAGCCTCAGATCCACGGTGATGCAAATGAGGAGTGTTTAGGCCATAAGGCCCAAAGTCTACACGAGCAATGGTGACCCCTAGTGTGTTAAGTGCCGGGAATAGGTTAACGTCTACTATTGTGGCGGATGCTTCTTGAAGGTTGTTTGTATTTCCAGGCTTATTGAACCCTTTGAATAAGAAATCAGTCACTTTGACGTCGTTTGGATTTTTGCAGAATTTCCCATTCACAAACACTGAAAAATAAAATTTACGGAGAAATATTAGAAAATTAACTAGCTAAGTGTTTGAAAACTTTGTAAGGCTTGTACGGGGTAGTAATACTAATGAGTAATGAGAGAATTTAAACATAAAATAGGGCACTGATTTTAGAGAACCATAAGGGCGGGGTCAAGGTGAGAATCGATCCTAGAATCTCTTGAAATTGGGAAGTAAGCTCTAACCATTTGGGCTATCTCTCACTCTCAATATATATTTATTAATACTACTTTTTTTTTTAAATGTTCTTTCGAAGTATTCACCTATTCGGAGTAATTCTTAGGCAAAAGTAACTAAGTACTCCGTATGTCATAAAAAAGTGGGTAAAAATTTAATCTTTCTGTGTAGGGTTAAGACTAAAAAGAGAGGTGTAACGACTCCTAACTAAAAATTAAATAATTCATACATACTCGATAAAGTAAGAATGTGAAAAGCATAATCAATAACATTTGGAAAGGGAGTATAATTTAGGTGGATAATAATGTAATACATATACCTGCGGAATGAGGATCATTTGCACTCACACAGAAGTCTTGAAGAAGACCAGGATCAGAGGCATTAGCCACATTAAAGCAAAAGGCCATGCAACAAATAGTCATGCCCAAAATTGCTATATTAGCTACTCTAATCTTCTCCATAATGTGCTATTATTAGTAATAATTAATTAATCTTTCGATTTATGGAGTAATTAATATCTCTCTTTTGTTTGCTACTTTGAGGTTATTGCATAAATGAGGTATTTATGATGCCTATTTATAGCCAAATGTAGCACTAACTGTGTTCGTTGATTGTCAAATTAAACGTGAGAATTGCTAATTTAGGTCAGAAATTGTGCATGCCCCCACATTAATAATGGTATTAGTAGATCAAATTTGACTTAATTATCCTTCATCGTACTGTACTAAATAATTAGGGAGCACATGCATGTATTTATATAAGAAATTATTATATTTGATATAATATGGAGTGCCGAGTGCGTTATAATTATTATTATATTAAATTATGACAAAATTATCCCAATTTTTTTTTTATTATTTTTTTTTTAAAAAAGGGGTTTTTATTAAATTACCTTTTTTTTATAATTGTTTTAATTTTTTTCAACCGTTTTTAAAAAGAAAAAACAATTGCGGTGTTAAAAAAATGCATAAATGTAAATATAACATTAACTACACTGATTTATATGTTATTTTGTCATGCATTCCTAAATTAATATATTAATTCAATTGATTTTTGTACTTGAGTAACTCTTATTAGAACTTATTTTTCCTAAATTGGACTTATTCGAACTTAACCGAACTTATCTGAATTTATTACATTTGAAACAAGTGAAAACAAGGTGAACAAAATAAGGGTCTGTTCACTTCAGCTTAATTTCAGTTCAGTTCAGCTCCAATCAGTAAAGTTCAACTCCAATCAGTAAAGTTCAGCTCCAAGCAGTTCAGTTCAGTCAATTTAGTTCAGTTCAATTCAGTTCAGCTCCTAATTTCCTTCTCTTATAAAATATTTATTTCAGCTCAGTTCAGTTCAGTTAAGCTCAACTCCAATCAGTTCAGCTCAGCTCAATAAATGTGAACAGGCCCTAAATGCATATTTGTAACCCTAAGGGCTATATATTACATAACCTTTTTTAATTAATAACTTTTAGGGTCTGTTTTGATTTACTGAAGTAAGGTGAACTGAATTGAATTGAAATTAAGTTGAAAAGAACGGGCCCTTAATCTTTCTTTCTTCATCCTCTTATATTTAGCCCTGAGAGATGCATTATTTATTATTTATCTTATTTTTATCATCATACATAAAACTATGCACCGAGTTTTTTTTTTAATTAATTAATAACCCATGCAAATTTGTTCCAATTTAATTAGTCAAATGCTAAACAAGCTAGCATTAAAATTTTGAAATTAGTCGAACTTCGCATAGCCTTAAAAGCAAACTTTCATTGAATTATAACCCATATATGCCAATCCTGTGCCACATTAGTGATTTCCTTAGTTAACAAATTGTAATTAGCTGACAAATTAGGGTGACAAAAAAGTCAAAAAAAAAAAATATAAAGCCCAGCACATTAATAAGATTCTATTAAAACTCAATCAGATTTTGGGAACTAATAAAGTAATTTGAAGTTCAATACAACTATACATGCATAGTTCATGGCACTTGTACGGGGCCAGAACTTTGCAATTTGGAAGCTAAGATATCTTTAAACTAAGGAAGGAGATCGGAGACTTAATTCAAGATTGATCAAGGATTGAACTAGGGTTTTATTGTGCTCTTTTATCTTGTAATTGTGCTCTAAAATTATGTTTTAAATTTAATGATTAAATCAATTGTAGTTTATTTAACAAATCTACAAAGTGATTGCTTAAATTGGGTACAAAAGGAGTAGATTCTTTAACTACTTTAGAGTTAGTTTCCCGGTTTTATTAGGTGATCCTGGAATCGATTTTCATCACCTTGTTGCCCTTATGGTTCCCTAAAAAAAATTGCTTAACTAGTGGTAAAGGGCCGGGTTGAGCTTGTGATTTGGAGGCCAGGTCACTAGTTTGACTCGATCTCCCAAGGAGCACTTGGAGTCGTTTGAGATTATATTCTCTTATTACTATTCTTTCAATCTTATCAGGAAGGGATCAATGAGTTGGATAAATAAGGCTCCGTTTGGTTTGAAGTAAAATGTTTGTATGGAAAATGATTTTCCCGTTTTCTTTTATTAGATTTGTGAAGGGATGAAAAACAATTTTCCCAATGGTGGAAAATTGTATCCTTATTAATGGAAAACATTTTTCTTTATAAAGCAAGGGAAGCTACATTTTCCTCCCTCTTTCTTATAACCTCTTTTTTTACTTCTCTCTCATCCATCCCCATATTCCCACTCCTATTTTTTATTTTTCTTGAACTTTTCTTGTATGCAACCAAACAAATGCAATTGTACTTTTCCTTGAAAATACGTCTTTCATGAAAACTAATTTTCACTGAAAATGTTTCACATTAAATCCAATAGAATTTTTATTAGGTCATAAAATACAATTTGAACGTGCTTAGATATCAGATTATATATAATTGGGAGAATCAATAAGCAATTTGAAATTTAATTAGTGGTATAATAATTTGCTATACACTGATTTGTAATATATTATATTTGTATAGAGTTTAGAGGCTAGAGCAAATAATTTGACATGTTTCACCATCATAATTAATGCATGTCATGTCTAGTGTTCTCTATTCCTATGGTGTGATATGATTCTCTATTTATTTCATTTGTTCATACATCAATAACTTTCCACACTCTTGTAATTTTGTATGTTGGTTTTTTTTTCATGATTTTGGACCTACAATTATTGTTTTTGTAGCTGTATTACTTTGTTGATGGTATAATTGACCATTCGAATACATAATAACCTCGATGTAGGTCTTAGTTTGAGTCTTTTACTAGCATATGGCCCTTTGAAATCCAATTGCACCCCCCCCCCCCCCCCTTCCAAAAAAAAAAAAAAAACTCGCGCAGCCATACAGAATTTTACATGCATTGAACTTGCAAATGAATTGAATCGATTGTGCTAAGATGTTCCTATGCCTATACGTTTTCTAGTCCTTATACATCATTCTTTTGTTTGCACCAAGAAAATGTTAAAAACCATTAATTTTTAGGTAAAACATCAATTCTATAAACAAGTAATGAATAAGTAGTATTTATTTAGCCATATGTACCCTTATAAACCTAGGCAATAAGAAATAAAAATGCAGTACTATTAGTTCGATTTTGACAATTTTAGAGCACGTTATGTGTTTGCTATACTGTGGATAGCACATTAGCACCAATGTTGTACATACGGACTATAATTAACACCAAGATTAGCTTACATCGGTATCATCTTGGCGAATTGGCTAACCAAGTTAAGGCGGATTTTGGGGTGTATGTAGCATTTTATTCAAACCAACAAGATATATGTAAATCGAATCTGCATATTAATTGTGACAGAATTGTTGTTCCTAGGGTTAATTCATATATGGAAGTGGATTATACAGTAGTTAGTCTTGAGGGATCACTATTGTGTCCCGTTTGCTAGTAAATACCATGTCAAAGATCGAGTTATGTTGTTAGAAGTATTAAAAAAAAAAAAAAAAAAAAAAAAAAAAACATATATAGGGTTCTGTCTATCGAATGAACACCTCCAACTCCCACGGGGATGCAAATGAGGGTTGTCTACTCAAGCGGAAGCAAAATATACGCTACAGATGGATAAGTATTTCGTGTTAAGTGTTGAGAATATATAAAGGAAAGATCTACAAAGTGTCAAGCTTGGCAATAGTAGTGTTTTCCTTGTACACCCACTGTGATTCTGAATATGTTGACGATTTAAGGCATTAGTCAACTAAAAGCATAAGACTAGGAATAATGTAGCCATCATTAAGACTCTCATGGGTTTTGGGTTACATTTATTAGAGAAATAAATAAAGGACTATACTCCCGAGCCCGGACGACTGGGCTGATATGCTCAATTAGACTAGAAATAAATACGGGCTGGCCCATTAGAGAATTAATGGGCACGCTAGGTGGGCAAGGCTGACCCAAAACAGTTTCCTTACATACTTTAGGTGATTGTTTTTATAAGTTGAAGTGGGCTTATCTTTTCTTTATCGACATGCCTGGCTTACATGTAACTTATAAAACATTTTTAGTTAGGCGAGTAAGGGATTATGGATATCTCAGTTGGTTAGAGTTTTTTAATTTCCGGTTTTTGGATTCAGAGATTGATATTGACTGTGTTAGAAAATTTTAGCAGAACATCGGAAATAATAAATTAATGGTCTTTTCACTTCAGCTTAATTTCAATTCAGTTTGGTTAAGCTCGGAGCTCCAATCAGTTCAGTTTAGTTCAGTACAGCTCCGCTCTAATCATTTCAGTTCAGTAAATGTAAACAGGCCCTAAATTCTCTACCGGATGAAAAGAGCAACAACTTTGTTGTGGAAAGCCTATACGAACCCGCGTTGGAAATTCCCATAAAAATAGTGATAATATTGATATCAAAATAAACTTGATCACTTTCTTTATCTATCAATATCAAAGGTCAAATATCCCATATTGGCATATTCTCTAGCTGTTTTGTAAATGGAAAGATAAAACAAATTTACAAAAACCTTTGAATAAAAAGAAGAAGAAAATCAAATACGGAGTACGAAGTACGGAGTAAAATTAAATTACTCACGTGAAGAAATATTAAAACACCGCGTTAAGGAAAGTTAATAGTGCGAATAAAGAAAATGGGCCCAGCCCAACAAATACGCGGCCCAACTTTACATATATTCCTTTATAAACAGTTGAAGAGGTGAATCTTTCCATTTTCAACCCAAGCTAAATCATCGCTTCTTCGATTTACATTGTCTCAAAAAAGTTAGAAAAACAGAAATTCAAGAAATTAAAATGGCTGAAGTTGTTGGATGCCACAACGTTGACCAATGGAAGCAGCAGCTTGATTCTAACAAAAGTCCTGACAAATTGGTAATTTTTCTGTCATTATTTTTTGTGATTTTGTGACGAATTTATTAGTTTTTTTTTTTTATATATGATTGCATTATTTTTTAAAAAAAAATGGTGAAGAATTGGGTTTTTTTTTTTTTTTCTTCTAAGTTTTACATGATTATATGGGATGGAGTGATGTAATTTATATGAATTTTTATTAATTTGTGATTTAATAATGTAACGTGGGGAAGTATTTATGTAATTATGAATTGGGGAGTATATGATTTGATTTGATTTACATGTGCAATTGGGTTGAATTGAATGAATTCAAAGATTAATTCTTTTTACGGAATTTAATTTGATTGATGTTTATGAATTTGATAATTTGAATTAGAATTAATTCTGTCAAACCCTAATTCACGAAAATAAATTGAGAATTTTGTTTATGGTTAAAGTAATTGGAATGATGAATGGATGATATTTGTGTAAAAGTGAAGAAAGTTGGGAGTTATTACAAGAAGCACAAATTAGACTTTCTGTGAATGTATGCTATTTTGGGTGAGTAATGTTTTAAGAAACCCTAATAATCCACAAGTAGTATGATATATTTGGTGTTGTAATGTTTTTAGGAGACCCCAATAATCCAGATCTCATTAGACTACGACTAATCCGGATTTGAGTGAGGAAATACGCCAATTGGAGGGATACTAGCTGATCTAAACTCTTGTTGGTCATTGATATCCTGGTTTTATGAGAATAGAATTCCAATTGGGTTTCAACTTTCGAGTGTGGTGTGTGCCAATTGAAGGTATATCAGTATATGGTCCTTACTAGTGCCGGTTGAGCTAGAGTATTATCTCTAATTAGCCGATCAAAACACTTGTTGGTTATGTTGACTCTCAATTGGGTTTCAAGTATGGTTTTGGGTGATTGTTTGACGTTTTGAGCTGTCAAAAACAATAATTTATTCTTTGTGGTTCGAGTTAGGATTACTGGATTAGTAAGCTGATGAATTTTATGGCAGATTGTGATTGATTTCACTGCTTCATGGTGCCCACCATGCCGTTTCATTGCACCCATTCTGGCTGAGTATGCCAAGAAATTCCCACATGTTGTGTTCCTCAAAATTGATGTTGATGAGTTGAAGGTATGTAACTGAAACTCTTAAACCACAATTGTGCCCCCATAGCTACTTTGTTTCTTTGTATTTGTATAATTGCAGTCATGAATTTTGTGTTGGAAATCATTGCTTGCAGAGTGTTGCTGAGCAGTATGAAGTTGAAGCAATGCCGACCTTTATTTTCCTAAAGGACGGAAATGTAGTTGACAAGGTTGTGGGTGCTGACAAAGATGCCCTCCTCGCCAAAATAGAGAAGCATGCAGTTCCTGCAACTGTTTCCGCATCAGCATCAACCTAATGAAGTTAATCTCGTGCTCATTGCTCTACCGTGTTAAACTTATTTATTATAAGTATTATTAATGTTTTACCATATCCTGGGTTATGAATACTTGTATGATTCAGCTGTGGTTTATGGTTGTTACCAGTGACAGAATAGCGAATTATGTACTGTATTTTGTGGGATTACTTGTGTTCTCATGGGTATGCTTATTGCTAAACTAAGAGTTGATCAGCTGTTTCTTACAATTATAATTGCTTTCTTTGCATGGAATTAGTTGTTGCATTACTAGTGTGATCTGTTCCAGGTCGAAGTAATAGTATACCCCGTAACAGGTAATGAGAAACCGAACCCCTTTGTAGGGGTTATCGGGACAGGGGAGGGCTTACCACCTAGTAACTGGTTGTTGAATAGCTTCATCTCAGGAAGAAGATTTAGCATTTTGTTAGTTGTCAGATTTGTCACCCATGCTTTGCTAGTCTTTTTGTGTGGTTTGAAAGGGAGGATTACTTGTTAGGCCGAAAACTTATGCCAAATCGAATTTCAGGGATTGTTAAAAGGCTTAAAGCATCGACTCCTCATGCCCACTAGTTTGAGGCACACATTTTAGAGAAACGATTGTGCTGATAATCCCATTGCAGGAATAATTGTATTGTAATGTATTATATAAAGGGTCTTGCTAACGAACGCCCAGGGCGTTGGATAATTATTTTAGTTTAATCTTTCTATTTTTAACTAGCTTATGCAACGCTCTTGGGGCGTTCATTCCTTATTAAATTCAATTAATATACTCATATTGGAGTCCTACCATTATTATCCTTAATTGGTATGGACATTTAAGTGATGTAACGGATTAATTTGGCAATTAGACATTTAAACCTTATGTTTACCCATTTGTCCGTTCTTTATAACTTCGAGTATAAATGATGTAAATGAATAATGAATATGGTACGGAGTAAGAAATATCTTTCCAATACATTCATGCCCTGGTGAAGTGGTGAATCCTACGGAGTAATTTTGAATTAATTTTATGTTTTATCTCATAATAAAAGTTCATCCCCTAATTTTTTCCAAAGTGGTAATAAAGGTAGATTTACTTCATACTTATTTTTTTGAAAGGACACACTTCTTTCCTTATCTTATAAGCTTTCCACCAATTATTCCATTTACACAATTTTTTTTTTTTCTTATAAAAACATATCCAATCATCCCTTTATGTATCTTTCATTGTTAAAATATTCTCCAGCTGTATAATTTGAATGGAAATACAAATAATTTACTAAATCTTTGATTAAACAAATGGAATTAATTAAGTTACTCACAAATGGTATTCATTTATTTGTTACTCATTAACAAATAATTGAATATCATGTCAAAAAAAAAATGTACTACCTTTGATTTTTTTTAGTTGCAACTTTGGAATATTATTTGTGATATATAAAATATTTCAAAGTTACAACTGAAATAAATCGAAGTTAGTATAAATAGCAAAGGCCAGACCAAAAATTCTGCGGCCACCTTTTAAAAAATAAAGTGATACTCCCTCCTTCCCTAAATTACATTCCTATTTCTAGCATTTAACGGAAGGAATATTGATTTTCGCATTTTCTTATTTACGACGAAACCTTCTAAAAGCGAGAAAGAAAACACAAGAAATAACAATGGCGGAAGTTCTTAGTTGCCAAACCCTTGACCAATTTAAGCAGAATCTTGAGGATGGAAACTCTAAGAAATTGGTAACTTTTTCTTTATTATTACTTCTAGTTTGCTACCAAATTAATTTTTTTCTTTGAACTTTGTATTATTAAATGGAAGATTTTGAGAAATTAGGGGATTTAATTCATTATTGAAGGTTATGCTCCATGTATCAGGTGTATTTGATTGATTATTGGTCATCTTTTTGTTTGAATTTCGATGATGTTGATGTTTAAATTGCATGTATTTGTGTATTTTTGATTGATTCTTACGATTTCTAGTTCATAAAATGTGAGGAAAGCGATTGGAATGGTGAAATGTTTATACGACTTTTTTTGAATTGATCGTACTTTGACTTTTTTTGTGAGACAATCAGCGTCGAGTGTGACAGTTAGTGCTATTAGACTCTGATTAATCTGGATTGGAGCCGAAACAATCCACAACTAGGGGCAATTGCTCCTAGTTGGTTAGGATGGAATAGATGATTAAATGGTTTAATACTTCCTCCGTTACATATTATTTGCAACGATATAACATAAAGTAGAGAGGAAAAATGTCTAATCGTTGCAAATAATATGTAAGGAGGTAGTATATGAAGTTGTCCACAATTGGGTTGGATTTCGAGTTATGTGTTTGTGTTTGTTTGAGGTTGTGAGTTGTCGAAGGCATTGTTAATGTCTTTGTGTTGGGGAGTTAGGATAAAAAACGATGATCAATTGTTCGAGTTTAAGAGTCTTGGGTACTAAATGAATAATTTTATGGCAGACTGTGATCAATTTCACTGCAACATGGTGTGCACCGTGTCGTTTCATGGCACCAATTCTGTCTGAATTTGCCAACAAGTATGAAGATGTGTTGTTTTTCAAGGTTGATGTTGATGAGCTCAAGGTAAATAGTTGAAATTCTGAAAGCATAAATTTGCCACAATGCTACTTCTATGTTTACTCTAATTGCAGCTTCATTTACTTGGTGTTGCAAATCAATTGCTTTCAGACTATTGCTGAGGATTATAAAGTCCACTCCCTGCCAACTTTTGTTTTCCTGAAAGACGGAAAAGAAGTTAACAGGTTCGTAGGTGCAAATAAAGAGACTCTTCTGAAACTCGTTACTAAGCATTCTGGTCGAAGTTTGCCTGAGGCTGATCCCGCACCATCCACCTAATGATGTTATCAATGAATTCTTTACTTTGCCATGTTAATACATCCTGGATTATGACTTTATTATTGTATGATTCAGCTTTGGGTTTATGGTTTTTAAGATAACATAATATTGTGTTTTCGTGGTGGGTGTGTTTATATAGATGAGTTGATTGTGTGATTTATACCTATAGTTTGACAATCTTTCTCTCATTCTCTGTACTGTGTTCGGGTTTTTTATCTGTTGTTCAAACAGTAGGGTTACTACCAATATATGAACTGAATGGACAGTTTGATGTTAAAGATCCTTGTTTGTTATCAATGCTATGGATTTTCTGGTTTATACCTTTCACTGCGACAAAAATCTAAACTGTCTTGTTCAATTTCATATTTGGTTTCTTATCTGTAATGGTCAAAATGAGGCTTTGTGAATAAAACACAGTAATGGACCATTGCCCTTTAAGCATTGTATTCCTTAGGCCCTCCGCCCTCTTGTGTGGGCACGGTGTTTATCGTTACATGACTTGCAACATTAAGGAATTGAATTGATAGAAAGTGGCCTATTATTTTGCGATAAATTCAAATCAAAACACGTCCAACTTAATTGGGCGGACAGGTATATTTTGTCAATTCAAACTCAAGTCATCTTACTTGCAGTGTATGAAGTTATGAACAAGAGTCAATATGACTGACTGCTGCATGCCTGCATTTTTTTGCATTCTGAAGTGCTGATGATCTGTATGTATGTGCCCATCACTCTCATGGCCACTAGAGCTTACATAAAACAGTGCCAAAAATGAATTACTTCATTGAATTAGGCTCAAATGAGAAACAATACTACGGAGTAGTTCAAAACACATAGATTAAGGATGGAGCACAAACAAAGATATGAAGAAGAAAAAATCGAAAAGCAACCATAATTCTAAGATACCTACTCCTGGAACACACATAAATAATACTAGGAATATATAATTATCGAGTCCTTTGCTTCTATCTCATTCCCTAATAAAAGGTGAGGGAATGGCAACTATACACAGACACCTTGCTGTATAATCTGCTGAATTGTGTATCCGTTTCCATAAGGATAAGATGCCATTGATGGTCTTTGACCTTTATTTATCTATCTTTGCCTTCCTTTTTCCTCCTCCCTTATCAATTTCTATATGAACACACGTGGTCGTAGAGCTCTATAGCCTTTACAAACTGGAAAGTTTCGACTGGTTTGGTTTTGGTGGTTGTGCTTAAGAACAAATAGCTTCAACTGTTAGTCGTTTTAACGTGTTATGACAAGGATCTCCCCCGAAATTTGAGTTGGATATAGGAATAGAGCATCTTCTTTGACCAACACAAAGCTGCACCCAGGAACAAAATATTGTTAAACAAGATTTTACGTGAAGAAAAGGTGAAGCGAAGTAAGGTATAGTATAGAGATGTACCTTCTCTACTATATCGTGGGAGCTCTCAGAGTGGCATGCTCCCTTGACGAAACTTCCACAAGTTCCGAATGGGGTGCCAAAACTTGCAAATTGGATGGACGATATTGACTGCCCTGGTCCACACTGCAAGTAAACCTTCGTACGGTGCATTATTTGCTGATCGCCATTGGAATCTACCCGCCAGTTCTGAACCATTGGATGGTGTTCAAATGCATCTGCACAAACACGTGACACTGATCTCTTCACCAGAGAGATCTTTGATGCATCCCCACCTAGTTCTTCGAAGACAACCATCAGATTTTGTGTTGGCTTTAACCAAGCCCTTGGAACATGGTACCTAAAATTCAACAGATAACACGTCTAAATTGATATGCCCTTACATTCAAATTTCAGTAAATGCTGATAAAATCAGTTATTACCATCTTTGGGTTGGGCTATTGCAGCCAGATTGGCAATTTCCTTGACGGTATGTTCCAGCGTAACTGCAAGGTTTGCAATCTCCCTTTGCATAAGTAGTCCAATATCTTCCTATACTTCTACCATTGATCCATATTTCACCTTTACCCATGCTTTTCATATCTACAGCCAATGGTTCAACCCCACCAGGTGCATCAAAGTTGGCCTAAAACATTACAATGCGAATATATCAGTGGATGGGGGAGACTACTTTTCATTACAATTTAAAAAGTCATAAAATAATCTAAAAAAGGGAAGAAAAAAAATGCAACACACAGGTTCTTACCTTATACCAAGTTAAGGGTTGAGTTTTCTGTGCAGCAAGTGAAGCATCAATCCATTCATTAGACGAAGCTCCATTTGGAGATGATAATTGCATATTCTCTCCCTTCAATCCAACCTGTCATTCAAAATAACTAGTTTACTGAAGTTCTTAAGGTTCATCAACGGACAAATTAATGTGTCGATTATGTATGGAACTCACTTGATATGACCATTTTTGCCATGTTAAATCCTTCTTGCCACTGCTAAGACCATTCAACACCACTGGACCAAGAACTCCAGTCTTCCATGCTTCATAATGTGTCCCGATATTCTTAATGAACAAATCGTTAAAAGATTTTATTATCAGCATGTTAACGAGATCAGGTTCTAAAATTTAGAGCATTAACATCACGGTCAGAAGTTTACCGGTAAACCAACTGCCACACTTAGCAAAGTAATTCTGTTCATTCCTGAGTGAAGATTGACAGGTCCTTTAAATGTTAATCTCCTGTCCTCCCTATTCCCAAAAGCTGACCCTATTAATAAAAATAATAGCTTTTTCATTTTTTGCTTCATTAACCATAACCCTGTCTTTATTTATCCTCGCACAACATTTACGTGCTTGGCATAATCACTCCCAACTCAAATAATTGAAATCGTTATTTGAAGATTAAAGGAAAAGATACCTGCAAACTTTCCATTAACAAAAACATGAAGTGCAGGCCCTGCTGAATCCACCATGAGACTGGGAGCTCCATGCAAATCTGATGGGCTGACATGGACACTGGAGTAAAGCAACAACAAAATGTCAAGATTTTATAGAAGCAGCACCTTTCGACGAATTTGGAAACCAATAGAAAGAAGGGGTCAGGTAAGACGCTTAGATGCCAAATCAGCTTTCAGACAATCATAACAAATGGTAAATTGGTAGTGCATAAGTGCATTCCATAGAAAGATGCATTACATACATACAGAAAGCAAGTGTACTTTTTGATGAATTCTGATAATTCTTAGGTAATTTTTTATAAATCGGACTACACGGGGACAAATCAATTGTTGCATAAACCATGCTTCACTTGTACAGTTAGGAGCAGTAGGTAAGTCATATTCTTTTCATTTTCTATTTTTCCTGTCCGAGAACTAGGAGGAAAACAAAGAAGTAAAAGCAACTTTTGGGAGCTTACCTGGTCATGTACCAAAGATAGTCACTGCTATCTCTGGTGACATTGATCTGTTCTAGAAGTCCAGGAGCAGTCATCGTTGGGCTTTCCTCCAACGAAGAAAGATCTTCATCGTACATCTTCCACGAGAGCAACCGAGAATTGGCTGGTATCATTTGAGTATGTGAGGTTTGAACTCCAACCTAGATGACAAGAATTGAAACCTCTTCAATATAGAGTTTCGGCACAGTTAAATTATACGAATAGTTAACACACTCATGACTTACCTTAGCAGTGTTGAAGACTACGTGTTTGCAATCAGGGAGTATGCTAATAGACCAAGCAGGTAGATCATAGTGCTTATTATTGAATTTCACCCTTGCTGATGAAGTGAAATGGAAGTTGGATAGAAAAGCAGCACAAGTTCCTTGACCTTTGAAGACAAAAGCCTGCAAAAAAAGGTTATTCAGCCAAACAACACAAGGCGAAGAAAAAGTGAATTTACAGAAATAGAAACTGACCTGATGATAGGTTCCCAATGAAGTGATTTCAGGTTCTGAAGAGAGTAATGCTCGTTCTGAAAGCTTGAGGGCTCGATGTAGATCCTTTAGGTGCCCATATTTAGGTTGCCTAATCAAACCTGTGAACAATATTACATTTAATGGGAAAAGTCTTAGATAACCACCAATAATTAAACTCAATGATAGGTACCAAGCACCCTTTTGTAATATAAAAAGAGCAAAAAGAGAGCTTTCAGAAGAATGGCAAGAATATTGTCCTTTTGTTTTCTTAGGCGCCGTTTGGTGGAAGAGAAGGTCTATTTCATCTGATTTACTACCTCCGTTTGCAACGATTTAGTATAAAGTATTAGTAGAAAATGTCTAATTGTTGCAAATATTTTGAAACGGAGGTAGTATGTTATTTTCTTGTGCAAGTACGAGAAGGGTTTTCAAAGAAAAAGCTGCTCCTCTGAAGAGCTGACTTGGAATTCAAACTACTCCTATGGAAAATAAAATTGCATGGTCATACAGATTGAACTCCAAGCTGTACAAAAAAGTTGAGCGTGTTTGGGTATGAAAATCTTTAAACGTAGTAACTGGAAATGAAATCACGTAAGTATTTCAATTATAGATTGTTTGGCTTGAAGGGTATGGCAACAATTTTCCTTAATCAAGGGTAATTGATTCCACCCACTTTTTACACTCCTCAACTGAGTGGTAACTGGTAACACAGATTGTTAACCTCAATCACTCCTCTCCCTTTTCTAGTTTGATTTTATTCCATTCCGATGTAATACTAAACTATCTATGATTTTATTCCATTCCATTGATTCCATTTTATTCCGTTTCCAACCATACCAAATGCACACGTGGTACAAAATATAATGCTCTTTATAACCAGCTGAACATGACCTTTCTAGAGCAAAAAAATATATATGTTCTTATGCAAATGCAACGCTTCAAGAAGCTCAATATAAATGCCATGTTTTATAAACTTATCTGCATTGATATATGATGAATGTAAGCTACTCTAAAATCTATTTAGACTGCTTGATCACAGCAAATGAAATCTTCAAGACAGTAACATATTGTCAGGTTATTTTACTTTTTCCCCCTATATTGTATCTACTACAGGTAGTTTTGTGAGCTATGACACCCTATACCCATCAAACAAAGATATGCAAGTTCAAGTCTTACCATATTCATCGATTGGGGCATCATAATCATAACTAGTCGTAATGAATGGTCCACCAGCTGTTCGTCCAAAATTGGTTCCACCATGGTACTGTGAGTAGCAGCAATCATCAGTAAGCAAAATACGATAGGCATGAACCTTCTAATATCAATCAGTAAAACAATAAGAGGATGATCATAACATAGTTACTAACCATGTAATAGTTGATGTATGAACCACCGGTTTGTATAAAACGAGCAACCGCAAATGCCAAATCTTCAACTGGTCGCTCATGAACTGGACCTCCAAATTCAGTGAACCTACAAATGACAGCAAAGAATGTTATCACCAAAATAAGAATGACAAAATGCAAACAGGAATTCAATGATAGTAACGGTATAAGTTGTAAAAGCAAATGTATTACCATCCACTCCAAGCTTCAGTCCACATCTTGGGTTTGTTTGGTTTATTAGGCTTGAAATAATCACAGTAGAAACCATTGCACGTGTTTATCTATCGCCAGAAAGCACAAAATATATCAGTCAAATGGTCTACCATTTATACTTCCTAATCGTGAATCTAATCACGTTTCACTACAAATTTGAAGGTAGGTTTATCTTACCAATGGGTCCGGGGCATCATCTTGCTTACACATCAACCATGGGACTCCAGTTTTTAATCCATTAGCCATGCTTGCAGCCCAGTCTACATATGCTTTACCAGCAGCCCCATATTCCTTTTCCTCCGAACCATATTCATTCTCAATCTAATAAACATGATCAAATTATGTGAGTGCTAGTCACGCGACTTCATTTAAACACATCAAAAACCATAAACTGCAAAACTGAAAAGCGGCGTATGGTAAGGGAGAAAATTATAAGACAATAGACCTGAGACATGATTATAGGACCACCCTGAGATGCAAATAAGTTCTCTTTTTTCATCATATCAACAATCTTCTCAGTGAAACCTTGCATTGCTCTCTGTATAATCACAACAGTAACACCCAAAAAAATAACAATTTTCAGTAAAATTCTGCTGAGATTACAGTACAATTAATAATTAAAAAAAATTGCAAAAGAAAATTCAGGACCTTAAATGGCTCATTGTCTGTCCTAAAGCTGATTCCAGGAACATACTTCAACCATACAGGGAATCCACTGCATCCAATCGAAGAGGAAATCGAAAACAAACCAAATTATTACTAAAATTAGAAAGCATTTTTTTAATTATCACTTATAAAATATAAAGAATTGAAAATATAGTCTAGAATTGATTCTAGAACAATTAAAAAAAATAATAATTACCCAAAATTCCATTCAGCACAAACATAGGGACCAATGCGGAGATTAACATACAGTCCAGCTCTATGAATTATCTTTATGAACCTTACTAAATCATATCTCCCTTCAAAATGATACTGCAAATTCCAATTAATATTCAACAAATTAGATTCTTATACTCTTAAAATATCATACTCACGTCGTGCCAAACTAATTGTCACGCGGATAGTGTAATTTGAACTACTAACGTGACAACTAAATCCGGACTACGATTAGTGAAAATAAAGATGAATATAGATCCAAGAACAATACTTTTCCAGGGGAAGGTTCATGCCCATTCCAGAATACATAAGTATCAATAACATCTAGTCCTCCATGTTTAGCCTTCTTTATAAGATCTTCCCACATCTGCACTCACAAAATAATAAAATATTATCCTAAATGTTAAAATTAATTTCAAATTATTTAGAATTCAAACTACACCATTAAAAAATTATCAACTAGTAATTCAAATTCAACAATAAAATACCCATTTCACCAAATAGCAAATTCCCACAACTCCAATCTCAAGAATTATTTTTAAAGCTCCACAATGTAACCATTAATTTCAAAATATCTATACTACTTATTTTTATATATTAAAAATTAACAAATCACAAAAACCCATTTCATCATCTAAAAGCTCAAAAATATAGTTAAAAATATTCTACATTGTTAACAATGAATTTCAAAATATCAAGAAATTAAACATACCCATTTAAAATGCAACAAATAATTAATTTTTTTTTTAAAAAAAAAAAAAAGCACAAATTCAATAAAGCAGCAAAATTTCAGCAAAAAGGGAGAAAGTAAGTAAAAATTACATCAGGGGTACTTCTGGGATAATGAATGGAACCAGAAATGAGGAGTTTGCGTTGGCCATTAATGGTAATACCCTTATTATCATAACCAATTCTAGCTGAATTTATCAACTGGAAAAAACCCAGAAAAATGCTCAAAAAAATCAGCTTGGAAACTGAGATTGTTTCCATTCTCTCTGCAAATAACTCTGTTTTCTCTCTCTAAAACTCTCTGTTTTCTGGGTTTTTCTTGGATTGTTTCTCTCTCTAAAACCCAAAAATATTTTGGATTTTATAAATGTGATAGAGAGAGAAAGTAGTATTTGTGAAGTTAACTTGTACTCAATTTGAGCTTAAAATCTGAGGTAAAAAATAAAAATGGCTGAAAATAATTATCAAAAGAAATTTAAATGAAAAATAATTTAATAAAAAAAATTGTAGATTGGAAGGTAGTGGGAGAAGTAGGCCATGCAACAGTGTATCAATGTGTTCACTTCACAGTTCATACTCTCAAACTCACTGCCACATTTTTAATATGAGCTCATATAATATATATGCAAATAAAAAATAAATAAAAATAAATAAATAAAACTAATAATAATATTTTTAAAAGGTAAAGTTTGAAGCTTTTTTTAATGGAAATTAGTGAAGAAAAAAAAAAGAGATTTTTTAACTTGGAGTAAATAAAGAAATGCAAGTGGTAAAAAATAATAAAAATGCAAGTGGTTCTAAAGAAGTGGGTGATTAAATGTTTTGAACGTTAGAGCGCTGCAAACTATGGAAGAAGAAGGTTGTTTGCTTAACTTTGAAGGCGTAATCTTTCTCTACTTAATTATGTGAAAGAAGTTTCTAATCCTTAATTATAAGTTTCTAATCCTAAATTATAAGTTTCTAATCCCAATTTTAAAGGGAATTACTAGTTAATTACAGATGGTTACTACTAGTCCACTATCCAGCATATTTTACTGTGAAAATTAATTGATAGTTATCATTATTTGCGTATGGAAAAATTATTGGTTACCAGTAGTACCATTACTTGCGTATAGAATATGATATGCATATGCATGAACTTATCTAAACATCTGAACTTATCAACCCTTATCTAGTTATCTTATACAGTACTCCGTATTAACATATATCGTATATTATATGGAGTATTATCGTATATTATTGGACCTTATTAAACATGGATCGTGTTATTGAAAATTTTCATACACATTTGGTTGCACCGTGCACGTAAGTGTATGTGCACCCGTGTGTATAAAAAGTTATGTCGTGTTAACCCTTATCATCAAACTTATCAACTTTAATTCTATTTGAACTTATTATCCCTTATGTTATCTTATGGATTTATTGAATATTTGAACCTTACTAACTTTTACTTTCCTAGCCTATCAACTCTTTTATTTTATTTTTTTTAACAAATTCGACCCTTATCTTAGTTAAACATATTATCCCTTATATTATCATATCAGTCTAGTTTTGCCCACCTAATTTCCATTTATTAATAAAATTAATAATAATTTTAAGCCAAATAAGTTCAGAAAAATTTCCCTCAAAAAAAAATAAAATAAAAAAGTTCAGAAAAATAAGGTACCATAAGAGTTATCCTAGTTTATACAACTAAGATAAGTTCATGTAAATTCATATTATTAAAATCATAGAAAGTGAACACACCCATAGAATGTATTTTATTCGCCTAATTTCCATTAATTTGAGATGATCTATGGTAAACCTAACCCTTATTTGAATTATTTTTTTCAAGAACTAAGTAAGATTAAGATAACAAATATGATTTTAGATAAAGATTAATAAGCTTAAATAAAATCGGCTCAACATTTTTTATGAGTAAAAATAGGATCAACATAATCATAGAGTGTATATATATCACTAAATTCAATTCAATCTACGACTACAATGAGTTCATAAGGGATAAATTCAACTATATTTAAATTAAGTACATTAGTTGGTAAAAATAAACCTACGTCACTAGATGAAAAATATACATGTTAAAAAAATACTATTGCAATCCAACTAGGTTGAATATATGCCTAAGCTAATATTTAAATTTGTCTTTTTAGTTTTTGAGAAAAATATATTACTTTGGTTTTAGGAAAAACATGTTTGTAGAACGTCTACTAGGTAATTCAACATTTTGTGATATTTAAAATGAGGATGAGAGAAAAATGGTGATGGTTTTTTTTTTTTTAAAGAAAAATGGTGATGAATTTTATTCCCCTTAAATTAGTAGTTGTAGTTCTTCATAAGTCCATGGTAGTGGTTGGAATTTCAAAGTGGTTGCAAACGAAGCCAATCTCACATTAGTGTTTATTTTCATTTAGTATACTTAATTGTTAATTATCTGTTCTCCAACTTTATCATATCGAAGTTTGATTTTTTGAGCAATTTCACATTAATGTATGCTGATTTTATTGTTGTACTCACTCTATTTGATTTTATTAAAGAAATACTCCTTTGTAAAAATTATTTATCAAGTGAAATCAATTTAAAAAAAAAAAAAAAAAAAGGAATACATTAAGCATTTATTTCTGAAGGAGTAAGATATTTTTGCCATTAAATTCGAAGAAAATCTTTGAACTTTATCGTTTCAAAATAATGTCATTTGATTCACCCACAAAGAGGTATTCGGTTTGAAATATTATAAGATTAATTATACTTTTTATTGGATTTTTTAAAAAATTATTTTTAGACATAATAATGATCATATCTTAATAATCTTATCAAAAACATTTAGTGATTATCAATTCTACTCATACTACATAATTACTACCACATTATGATATACCCTAAGCTACCATGAACTTATAATATGTACATTTCAACATTTGTACATGTTCTTTACACCATATAAAGAAAATGTCTAACCATTTTGTGTACTCAATCTTCTTATAGATGTACTCCATGCATATTAGTTTATAGTCAAGTTCGTTCACATTATTATTCTTGACAATGAAGTTAAAAAAAATCTTTCAGTCTTTCCAATGCATTATACGTAATACTTTGAGTATTTAATTTCCACCGAACAAGAAATTCTAGCAATATGAATGCACATACTAGTCAAAACCCATGATTTTACAAGAACCCTATCTAGATAGTAAGATAGATCGTACTTCCATCTGTTTATTATTAATTTGGTATGTCAGATAATAACTTGGAATGAAGAAACATGTAACATACATATTGTCCCTTTAGTTTAATTAGTTTGTTGACCCATAAATTTTTTGATTGAATGAACTTGGAGGCTGACGGCCTTGAGTATATCCGTAGTAGTTATGGGTACCAATTGGATGTTAGTGTAGGTGATTGGGACTACACTTAGTAGGGAGGACTCGTGTTCGATTCTCATAACAACAATTGGGAAGGGAGTGGAACCTAACCACCCAGAACTAATCCCCGAATCCGGATTATGATGAACCGTGTGGAACACCAAAAAACAAAAAAAAAAAAAAAAAAAAAAAAGTAGTTATGGGTTATTTCAATTTTTAACTCAAAATTCTACTAATTTATAGAAAGTGGCATTAAATTATTTTGCCTACCTTTAACAATTATCAAATTCTCTGTCAAAAAACCAATTATATATGCCCATGAATAAATTATGCATTTTATTTTTGGAGGGTATGTCCTACTATTTTTAAGGTATGGTCACAAATAATTTAATTTTATATCACAAAAATATCTCAAATTTGTGATGGTGGGGCATTATTTAGATCATGAACTAGACCATTATCTGCTGTTATTCTGATTTCTTCTTTTTGGTTTTGTGGATGGGGGAAGAATGCTTTCAAAGCTACGCCAATTTTTGCCAAAAGTTTTATAATTTTAGTATATAGCCAAATATGAATTATTGAGTAATCCGTATATTGTTTTGGTATCATTATATTCGAAATTCTAATATAATCTATAAATATAACTGATATGCAAAGTGATCTAGACTAGTTGGCCTGGTGATCTAACATGATGTAAAAAATAATTCATTTGACTATTCTACAATCTACTAGCTTATTGCTACAAGAATCCGATATAAAAACCAAAATTAAATAAAATATACTCTATGGGCATGTTCGGCAAAATATAACTGTGAAGGTAGCTGTAGCTGTGTATGTAGCTGTTAGCTGTCAACAAGTTGTTAGCTGTGAAAATAAATAATTTAGGTATGAGTGTTCGGTAAAGTAGTGGTTGAGTAGCTGTTACATTTAAGAATCAATATTTTATTTTTAAAACTATACATTAAATTTTCAAAAGCTACCTCAAAAGCAACCTCTAACTTCAAAAGCTAATAATCCTAATTTTTAATAAAAACTACCTCCACCACTAAAAGCTACCTAAAAGCTACTCAAAAATTAGCGCCGAACACGCCCTATATATACATAAATAATCTATGTAACTATGATATTAAATGTCACAAAATTCGATTCACGAATGTTGTTTTGGATAAATTTTCGACAGTCAAGTGCAAGCGTAATTACTTATATGGACTACTCGACCGCTATTAAAATCTAGAGGTGGCATCATATGTTGTAGTGTAGCAATGGTGATCATAGTCAATCCATTGTCATTTTGTTACCATAAGGAGTAAAAGTTCTCGTGTTGTACGTAGAAATGTAAATGGGGGGACACTTTACTTAGCAAACAAACATGGTAAAGTATCACGAGGATATGGCTAGAAAACAATTTTGGAGCATAGCCCCTAAGACAGCGCTACTAATGTACTATATGGCTTCAATCGTGGGTATATTTGCTTTTAAATTCAAATTATAATACTAGAATAATTTGTCAAAAAATTAGGATTCCATCTTTTTGAAGTTAGATTTTTTGGACCCAATTTAATTATAAATATTGACCTATAGTGTTCTTGATAAAATTATATGTGTCTTCCTTCGTCTTTACTATTGTCTCATTATTATTTTTGTGATGTTTAAGACAAAAAAGTACCACAAAATAATAATGAGACAATAGTAAAGACGAAGGAAAACACATATAATTTTCTTATCTCATAAACAGTTTAGTTCAGCTCAGTTCAGTAAATCAGAACATAACCTTCGTTATAGTGTAAGTGTAAAATCATAAAATTACAGAGGCGAAAAGAGGAGGAACAAGGTGAGTATACCAACTGTATTTATCAATACATGACCTTTAAAAAAAATTAACAAAAAAAAAATCATTGCCACTAAGCTACAAACCAAATGAATAAATTAAAGATAAGAATATACCAACTTTATTTATTTGAATTACTATATGATTTTCCTCTTTATCAATTTTTTTTAAAAAAAAGTTATTTTAAGATGAACTTAATGTTGTTTAATATTGAGGGATGATATGTTATATTATTGAGAGGTAAATCAATACTCCGTATATATGCTACTTTTATTAATTATATGTAATTTTTGTATATTATTTATAAGATACTAAATTCGATTTTTATTATTTATAAATTTGGGGTATTATTTGTAAGATATAAAATATTTTAAAATTCTAAATAATAAAAATTAAAGGTTGTATAAAAAATTCAAAAGTTGTACATAATAATTAACGATACAATATATGTCATGTCCGATAAAGAAAATCATGCACCAAGCTAAGCAAACTTTTGAACACAATTGCACATTTGATTGGACATACATGTAACATGTTCATATATTCCAGAAAATCTAGATTTACCAACTTTTTAACACAACGACAAATGCAAGTGCTAAAAATTCAGTATAACTAATACAATTCTTTATTAATTCCTTCGTAATAATGTAGCTGTATAGTGTTCAGAGTTTCAGACTGCTATGTTTTGAAGGGAACCTCCAAAAATTTAAGACTTCGTACTTGTATAACTTAAGCATTAATATATTATGACGATAATCATTTGCTAATTAAATTACTCAAAAAAATTAATTCCACTAAGTGTCAAAAAGACTCATTTAATTTAATTGTAAACTTTGTCTTTAATTACCGTGTCACATGAATATTAGTTACCTAATATGATCTTTACAGATTTTGATTAGTATAGTTTAAAGAGATTAGTTACTTTAATTTTGGACCTACCATAGTTCCATTTGTCATATAGATCTAATTTTTAGCATCATTTTCTAATCTACAGATCTCATCATCATCACACTACACAACATGATTAAGGGTAACTAGATCTAAGCTAGTAACTTGCTTGCAAGCTAAATTTCTAACATGTAATCCTCTTGATTACATAGTCCTTTTAGTCAAACTTAGTGAATAAGACATGTCTCAAAAAAAAGTTGAATGTATATAAAATGATAACTATAAATCCTAAAGTTTTTGAGGTGTGAAAATGTATTTTAAATCAACACGTGTTTTGCGGTTTTTAATATTTTATTTTAAGGTGACATTACATTTATTACTCCATACTTGTTTTGATAATGAGAGCGTTTTCTTGCTTGTGAATGAGTTGTGATTAAAGTTTTGATTACTTCAATAAAAATTTAGGGTCTGAGCTGAGCTGAACTGAATTATTTATAAGAGAAGGAAATTAGGATCTGAACTAAACTAAACTAAAATGATTGAATTGAAACTGGGCTGAATTGAACTGAAATTAAGCTGAAAAGAACAGACCCTTATAGCTTAGAGTTGTAGACTTGTTGAAATTCATGAAGTTTGATTACGATAGAAATCAATTAATTTGCAATGTGGAAAAACTTGTTGTAAATTATCAAACACTTAAATCAATTTTTTTGTCGGTAAAATGAGTCTTAAAATAAAAACTTTGAACTTGGATAGATAAATGAGTGAAAAACAAATACTAGTGATAAGTGGAAAAAAAATGAAAACTTTAGGAAAAGAAGGTCCACCTCACCAAATTAGTACTTTCTACGTCAATGACTTAACATAGACGTTTAACTCAAATTCATTTGTTAAATTAACTCCATTTCTAATAATTATGAAACTACATTTAACTTTAGATACTCAATATAAAAAATTGCTTTTATTATGAGTTTATGACAAGAATTGAAGTTTTACAATTAATTAATTAGATTGTCGTCAAGTCATTTTAATCAATACTCATCTAGCTTAGTACGTGCTTTTTCTTTTTCATTAAACTGACCATTTACTTAATCGTACATTTTTATATATGATAACGTACTCGACTCTGTGCATTGAAGAAATCGGAGAGAGAATATGAGATATGTTCAAAGTATTAATCATGAAACACATAATCCATAAGGCTAAGCAAGGATAACAAGTATGACCCACACGCATCATCATTATCATCAATTAATACCAAAACCCTAAACTAATCAAGCTAAGGTAAGAAAACGACCTTAATTGTTTAATTGAGTGTTGAAAGAATAGAGGTGTGACTTGAATTGTTATCCACCATAATGTTCTTTCGTTTGTTCATGCAATTATGCCATTTGGTTGGAGTCGGTGGAAGAGATTATTTACGCGGATTTATTTCTTTTTTCGATCATTCAACGTCACTATTTATTATTATTATTAATTATAACGAGGTGGTTAACCTTATTACAACTGTGACTACGCACTTTTGTGCATCATATACTATCCATGATTAAATCAAGCTAGAAAATGAGTTCCGCTATTTGACTGAAGCTTGTTCACTTCAGTTTATTTTCAATTTAGTTTAGTTCAGTTCAGCACCAATCAATTCAGTTCAGTTCAGTATCTATTTTTCTTCTCTCATAAAATATTAAGTTCAGCTCCAATCAGTTCAGTTAAGTTAGAACAGGCCCGAAGTATAATTATGGAGTATTTATCTAGATCGATTTAGTTACGAGATCGGGACGGACACTACAAGAAAAATCACTTTTTGTAGCGATTATTTCGTAGCGATTTTTCATTCGCTACAATATGCAAGTATGTTTGTGAAATAATTAAGGATGTCGTATCATTTTTACAATCGTCATGGTTTTTCCATATAAAATCGATACGGAAAGCATAATAATACATATCCATACTATTTTTACACATTTATATAATTTTGAGAAATCGTATTGTTTGACAAAGAATACATAAGATCATACGCATGTTTTTTTTAATGAAGAAAATGAGTTAAACATTTATAGCGATTGTAATCGCTACAATAATCACCACGATTGGATGTAATTTTTTGTATCGATTATTGAGGCCAACCCCAGCGATATTGAAAACCGCTACTAAAGGTTAAGGCAACGAGGGATATTGTATCGAATGACCATTCGTTGGGAAAGCTTTTTGTTGCAATTACAATCGATACTAAAGGTTAAAATAATCGCTACGAAAAGATTATTTTCTTGTGGTGGGATAATAAATTTTCAAGGTGTTAAATGTAAAATTAATTAGCATTTGAAATATTTTGTAGATGTGGAGTAATTGTATTACTCCGTAGTAATAATATGGTGTTTCATTTTTAGGAAAATGACCTTCAACAATTTCTTGTCAGGGTTTGAAACTTTAAAAAGTAAGATTTCAAAGAAGAAAGCAAAACAGAAAATAAGAGTGGAAACATCAAAGTAAAGTAAAAAAGGCTTAAAGCAAAGTTGTTATAAACTCATGATGTCCATGTTACTCGTCACTAAAAGAGTAAACGTGTGTAACTGTGTACTAAATTTTTTTGCTTGTGTTATTAGTGAAAATGCCATAATGATGTAACCTAAAAAAAAAAAAGGAACCATTACGACCATACTTGTGTAGGATCAATTCTATAGGTCGTACCTTTGTATCCTTAATCGCTATTCGCTAAGGAGACAAAAAATGGGAGCCATTATTTTTATCATCAAATTTTTTAATGGTTATATATATAATTTGAGAATAATACTTTTCATTTCACAACTTTTTCATTTTATTTATCCATAATCTTTCCAATTCAATAAGTGAAGATAATGTTGTTTAGTCTTATGGCATGATGAAATTTGTGAACATAAGACTGTTTTAAACTATTTATATCATTATTACATGATCTTTGCCGATAAATCCCTTACATGACATGACACACCGAGAAATATCGTATAAAGACTCTTAATCTTTGTCAGAAGGCCTATATCTCAATGATATTTTTGTGATACGTACTTTTTTTTTTTTTTGAAACCTTTTTGTGATACGTACTTTATCCTTGGTTAAATTTAGTTGTTAGCCATAATATTCAACTATAAAAAAGTGTAAATAAATTTAGTTGTTATGACATTATATAACGACATAATATTCAAAAAAAGAGTAAGTGTGTGCGAAAACAAATCAAATTAAACCTAGTGGTCCAGCCATATTAAAAACAAATAGACAGAAGAGGCAAGCCAGTGAAATAACAATTTTGGTGGTTCATGTCATTGAGTTAATAAATACGAAAATGCGATGTCTATGATCTTCATTCTTATCCAAGCCAAGGATATTATACATTCATATGTTATATATTACATTAATTATATTGGTGATTAAATGGTGTTGGTCGTTTGGGAGGTGGTGGTCGTATGTAGTTATCCGTTTGGGGAGTGTTAGTCATGGTATTAAATCTATTAATTTATATACCATCTTAATAATGAATTTTAATTAAAATTTGTGTCAATGATCTTATATAATAGTATCGAATCTTCGAAATTAAGAGGTGGGACAACTATACAAACAAGTAAGGAAAACAAACAACAAACAAACAAATAAACTAGTTTTGATGTGTATCTTTCAAAAGTTATAAAAAATGAAGAGAAAATGTTGATCATCTATGCATATGAAAGATAATTAGAGTGCAAATAAGCTCATTTTAAGTCATATTTGGAAATTGGAATTAATGAAGCATATTACTTATTACTATGATAATGTGACATATGTCACATGACATACGTAAACTTATCAATATACAAGTCTGATCTAAATCACATATGTAACCACGTCTATAATATGTCATGTGTATTATTATTTTGTCGGCGGTAACAAAAAAATCAATGGAGTATCAAACACTCTAAATCATGTCATATAAGTACATTTTGCACCGAATATAAAATATGTTACGGATCAATTTTATGTAGTGACATAAGTGACGTAGGTGACTAAGCTAATAAGTGTAGTAGTAGACTATGTAGTTAAATGTCACGAATTTAGTTGAAGAGGCGTCATAGTAATTAGTAAGTGATGAGTACTAGTATAGTACGTACAATTAGTTGAAAATAGTAAGGAAACCAAAAAAGAGGAGACACCGTAGATGCGCCGTTTGTCACTCACGTTGTTTTCGGGCTTTCAAAATTTTACTAGTAAGGTTTGCGTTTGGATTACGTTAATGGGCCGAAACCAATTCAAAAACCCAATTTCCCAAAATAAACTACCTGGCAATTCTCAATATTCAATTTCATGACATGGGTAGTTGTCCCTTTTTCACATGCTTTGGGCCTGTTCACATTTAATGAACTGAATTGAACTGATTGGAACTGAAATGAATATTTTATGTAGGGAAGGCTGGTGGGTATAAAAATGCGGGTCCCGCACCGCACCCGCCCCAGTTGGTGCGGGTATGGGTACAAGCTTGGCGGGTATGTAGGCGGGTATGGGTATAAAAGTCATACCCGCTGTGGATAGTGGGTAGGTGGTGGATTTTGAGTAATACCCGCCCAATACCTGCCTACCCGCCTAATTACCCGCATACCCGCCCAAATACCCACCAATGTAAGACTATTATTATTTTAGTTATAGTTTTTATTTTTAGGAAATAAGACTATTAGAGCCAAGTCAGCCAACCACTTATAATTATTATCAAAACCCTAATTCATATTTGTTTTCCCCCTAGCCGTCATCTACAGTCTGCTCATCTCACCCATTTTCATTTTTTCACTACTCATTCCACTACTCATTCTACTCTTTTCCTTTCATCATTCACTAACAAATTTATTGAATCTAACAACAACGAAGTTGAATTGGACAAACAATTCAAAAAAATCAAAGTTCTCTCTATATTTTGAGGTAATTCATACTAATTTTTCATTTTTGCTTTAATTAAATCTTGAACGAATTTTTATTAATTCCAGTAGAATTAATTCGTACTTAGATCCTTTTCTAATGCATGTAATGATTAATCTTTGCTTGATTACTACTAGTTTAGATAGTATTCTGCCTTGGTTGTTTAATCTCAAAATTGGATTTGGGCAAATTATAAAGGTAATGTACTCACTACTCCTATTAAAATTACTTATGTTGTTTAATTAAGGTAAAGTTAAAATCTCTTTTCTTTTTTTTTTTTCTTTTTTTTTTTATACGTTTGAATCTAATTTATGTATTTGTGTTTATGCTTGTGCAGGAAGTGGTGAATGTATTATAGTGGGTGGAAATAATTGTGATGATGGCTATGATGAAATGGATTCAGGAAAAAGTGGAGTTGTGCATATAGACTGAGTTTTGCTTTAAACATTTATGGAGAAATTTTTATGTAATTTAATTTGTATTTGTTATGATGTCGGACTACTTTAATTGTTTGTATTTCAAATTAACTATATACTTGCAACAATTTTCAGTGTATAATGACAGTTTATATAAGAAATTTATATAAAAAAAAACTGATATTTCGTTAGCGGTTAGCGGGTAAAGGCGGTAAAGCAGGTGGTGGAGCGGGTGTGGGTTTAGGTTTCTACCCGCTTAGGCGGGTGTGGGTGTTGAAAAATTACCCACCGCGGGTGGCGGGTAGGTGGTGGGTATAAAATATTTTGGCAGGTGTGGGTATGGGGGAGGGGGTAACTGAACACGCACCGCCCAATTGCCATCCCTAATTTTATGAGAGAGGGAAATTAAGAGCTGAACTGAATTGATTGGAGCTGAACTGAACTGATTGGAGCTGAAATGAATTGAACTGAACTGAAATTAAATAAATGTGAGCAGGCCCTTCTTCTAGTCTTTCTTTCTCATTTTATCATCACTTCTAGTACAATATTTTCATTATTTTGGGGTCTTGTGATTTTAATTATTGTATTTTTTTATAAGTGAAAGAATCAAGTAAGGGTTGACAATGTGAAATGGGCATGCATGTGAAGATGATAATTATTGTGATGCCCTTGATAACTAGTAATATATTCATGCTGTACATTGTCGTACGTTTCTCAATGCAAAAAAAAAAAAAAAAAAAAAAAAAAAACTTGTGGGCGATCCATTTAACCGTTTCAGTATTAGATTACCTATGTATTATAGACTTAGGATTTGTTTTCTTTAGATTATTTTCAATTCAGTTCAGTTTAGTTCAGCTCCAATAAATTCAATTCAGTTTTTAATTTTCTTCTCTTATAAAATATTTAGTCCAGTTCAGTTCAACTCCAATAAGTTCAATTCAATTAAGTCAATCAGAACAGACCCTAATCATGTGACTTGTTCACTTTAAAGGTTATATAAAAGTAATAAAACGAGTCTGGGCAATCCAAACAAAGAAGAGGAGGAGGAGGAGGAGGAAAATCGGTTCAATTACAAGCTTAAAAGATAGTTAATACTTAAACCAATTGATGGTAGTAAGAGTAACTAATTTAACTTATAATAAACTGTCTCTCCAGTTTAACTAGTGTAGGATATTTACAAGTGCGATGTGATGACTGATGAGTGTTCAACAATATTACCGATGTTTGCTGGTTATTAAGTGGTTAAGTTTTATAAGGATATCTGTAGTAGTTTGGGGATAATACTTTTTTATTCATCTTAGGTTGACTTTTGTATGTTTGGGTCACTAGATGTAAGTTCGAGGTGGACGTTCTTGGGAATGGATTAGAGTGAAATAATCTAGATTGTAGAGAAAATTATTGTATATATAAGACTTCTACCGTTACTTGAAAGCCATGAAAATGGTCTCCCTCACAGCCTCACTAGCCCATGCAAGATACACATAGCCACATATGAAGTGACGCACGCACTAGTGCATGGAGATACAACTATTCACTCTTAAGTCTTAACAATTTCAGGCCTCGCACCATGTTACTCCCTATGTCCCATATTAATAAACTAGTCTCGCCTCTTAGAAACACTACGTGACAAGTTATAATATTGATTGCTAAATAAGTAGTCCATAAGATAAAGGTAATATGGAGTAGACATTTTGAGTTTGTTCATCATGTTTTGGGCATGAGAATATTGGCCTCCTAAATTGATATTTTTGTGTAATGCTTTTCTTTTCTATATAAACTCAATGACCACTCATGATCACCTCTAAATCTCTATATAAATCATCAAAACTTTTTTTTTTTTTTTGCATGGGCTACTACATGGACAGGCCCATATCTTCTGGGCCTTAGCCCAAAAAAACAGTACTAGAAAAGAAAATACAATACTCGTTAAACGCTTACCATTTTACAGTTTCTAACCAGACGAAGACTCCGAACAACACAGTCTCGTCAACAAGGTTTTCCGAGGCTCTTTATTTCTCTCTCCTACGTTCGCTAAAACCCTTCTTTTCAATCTCTCTAAAATTCGAAATTTAATCTCTGAGTATCTTAGTTGGTTTAATTTTTCATGTAATTTGATTCAATTAAATCTTAATTTCTGCGAAATTTCTTGTTGATTTCAGATTGAATTTCATTTTTTTGGGTATAATCACACAGAATTTGCAGATAATCGCAATAATGCCGTCATTGCAAACCTCATTACCTCCAGAACTCGCCAACAATGCCATCAGAGTTAGTATCTTTTCCTTTAATTTTGATCAATTTTTATTTTTATTTTTGGAATTAAATTTAATTTCATTTGTTTGTTTGTGTATATATAGCTTTACCGTGAATGCCTCCGACGAGCTAAATATATTGGCGCTAAGGTTCGTATTTTCGTTTCGCCGGTTTTTCGATCTTTTGTTCACTGAATTACTTGCTATCTGTTAGTTTTAGGGTAAATGTTATTAATTTACATGAATATGATGATCTTAGATTATAAGTTTGGCTCAATTCATTCCAAAATTAGGAATATTGGTAGTGATTTGGAGATTGGGAAATGCAATGTTGCTGCTATACCGCCTTTTTTTAAGGATGGAGGTGCAATAGGGGTTGTGTTTAGTTAGATATTGAATCGATATTTGTATGATGAAGCTGAAATCGTGATTCGAAACTTGTAAGGATTATTATGTGGATGTGGGATTTGAGCCATCATATTTAAAATTTCCATTTAGTAGAATTAGTACTATGGAAAGCTAAAAATCAGTGTGTGGATTGGAAAATTTCTGTGGGGGTTATCGTTGTTGTAAAGAATGTAACCATGAAGGCCGTATAATGCGACTTTAATCTGTTGTGATATCTTTATGATGTAGAAACTCAGGGATATAACAATATATGGAACTCTGTATGTTTTACTGTGGTTACTGAGTGTTCAAGAACTGAGTTTGAAGATGAAAAAAATTGCTTTTTTTTCTAAAGTCTAGAACTTCTTTGGTGAATGACTTTTGAGTAGAAATTCTCGGAACAATCAATATTATGGTTTAGCTAGAGGTGATGTCATAGATTTAGTCCATTCCAAAGCATAGAGATGAAGGTGTGCAATTTAATACAATGGAATTTCAATAGGATGTGGCTCTTGTTACATTTGACTATTGATTCTAATGCTTCTAAGGCACCCCTCTTCTTCAATGTCCCCAAAAAGATGGTTTCTATCATTGATCATTAATACTGTAGCTCTTTGAAAGAATAAGGGGAAATAAGAGTGAATAGAGAAAGGGAGTTATCTTGTTTTCCTTTTTGCTTTGGCCTAGAAAGGTGTTTGAGGTGATGAGGGGATATGACATGGATGAATTATGTTGAAATGAAACACGAGTGAACTCAGAATTCCAGATTAAGTAATTCTCTTTTCTTTAAAAATATAAATGAAAAATTGTGAACCAAAAGTCTTCTTAAATATGATCTTGCCTATCTTAGATAATTTGAAACCAAATTTGGCCTTTTTACATTCACTTGAAGCTTCTCTGATGAGTGATTGTATGAGGTTTGAGCTTATCTCAAATATAGTCTTAAGCGATCTGAGTTTTGAGGCATTAGAGCAGTAGTTTAGCTTTGGTAAGAGATTTTTATTAATTGTACAGACGTCAAGACTGGTGGGGGCAATTCATCTATAATTTCAATAATTTAGTGGATGTATAAGCCACTGTCTATGGTTTTGATAATTCTGGAGTTTCGCAACTTTATTCACAGATCATGATAACAATTGCATGGCTATTAGGCCACTATTGTTTAGGTTCAGAAAACCACTACAGAAGATTCATAATTTTAATGGAATAACAAGTTCTCGCCATTTGACCTTCAGGCTGCTCTTATATTCTATTGATCAGGTGTTTATGACCATTGTTATACAAGTGTATGAAAGTAAAAAGTATATATGTTTCTTGACATTTGTCTATTGATTTTGTCTTGAATATGCAGCAATATAACACAGAACTGTTGGTTGACTTGGTGAGACAGCAATTCAGAAGAAACATGCATGAGACAGATCCAGAGAAGATTCATAAGTTAAAGGATGAGTAAGCTTTTGCTTTAGTTCTAACCATTTGTGACAACACAAAACAACTTTTAATATTTCATTTTCACAATATTCTTTAGCCCATTTAATCTGCCTGATTTATGCCCCTTTGTTTCTGGTTCTAAGAGGGATGATGTTTAAGAGGTTAAATAAATATAAATATTTCAGTAAAATGGTCCTAGTATGCTAATAAAATGAACTGAGGGAGTTTTTGAGGTGCATATTGCTTGTCTTATTCCTTGTGATATGCCCTTAATCTACTTTTCTAATACAACCAGTTTTCGAACTTCTGATGGTTTCAATATGTTTGTATGCAGTGCGGCAAGAGGACTTATAAATCATATGCTGTATGAGTCAGAAAAACTATCTGGTCGTAAGTTCAGCAAAAGCTAAGATTTTTTACTTCATTGCATTGAAGATTATGGTCCATTTGTTGGTGTTGATGCTCTTTTCATTGAGTATGTTGTAATAACTGATTTTAGTACTGTGATAGTGCTATGCATTTTAGTGGTATAAAATACTTTGGAAAAGTATTGAGCTATTCCAATTGTACTGGACCATATTAGAAGAGACTAGGTCGAACGAGCTTTTAAGATTTTGCTACGATGTGTCATCCAACTGGCTGTTATAGAAGTTGGAACAATTGATTTATTTTTGTCCTTTTGGATCAAATCTTCGACATCACTACGAGCTGATATAAATAAGAAATCTATATTGTTCTAACTTTTGGTAGAATATTTTTCAATTAAGTTGTTCAAAGTGATGTTACTGGTACCAAATTTAGGGTTCTGCCAAGTTCAACACAGCGGGCATTCACGTTGAATATTTTGAATATTGGTGCCTGAACATGAAGATGAATATGGGAATGAACGTTAACAAATTACACGTATGTGGTTTTTTGTATAATGTCTGCTTATGCTAGTTACTAACGACCGACTGTATGTGTGGTTATGGACGTACATACGGTGCTTGGTTGATCTGGCTTGGCTTATTTACACCGGCGACTGTTGTAAGCTAGAATATGTTTTATCCAAATTGTACACCATAAAACTTTGCAAAATATTGAGAAGTTAATCAAAGATATGGGGGATTCTGCAGTATATATGGACAGAAATGCTCCATGCCTAATATTCTATCCTGCAATACCAGAGTTGGCAAGATATTTCAGTTTTCTTTGCATATTCACTCTCGCTGCAGCCAATGTTTGCGTGAAATGTGGTTGATTTGGTTTAATTTTAAATAAAAAGGCATATTATCTTCTGGTGATTCTTGATCAACATCTAGCATATTACCCAGTTAATGAACGAAAAGATAAAGCAGATGCCTTAGCTTAGCATCTAGCCATTATCTAAGAAATTCGAATGCCTCCTCGAATTTGATAGGATATTATATTCGATTGTTTGGACATGCGTATGTTTCTTTCTCAGTTGAAAGTAAGTAAATTAGATGCGTCCTTGAATTTGGTAGGATATTATATTCGATTGTTTTGGACATGCGTATGTTTCTTTCTCTGTTGAAAATAAGTTACTTAGATGCTAGATGCTGATAAGTGTGACTAACAGTGGAGGCATCAGCATATATCGTTGTCTATTCAGTTAAGTATTGCAAATTGACTAAGAATCAGCTTTTTGTGAAAGGACTCTTCATACCTGTATTGTGAATCATATTCTCATTTCGAGCCTTATACTGAAGGAAGAGATGCAGACAATATTTGATTCTAAAATTTGGATTGACGTCCACGTAAACTACTGTACTATCCGTTTTATAAATCAGGAACACAGATTTCTGCAGAATCAGAAACTACTGAGACCATAATGTTTTTCCTGCTTAACTTCTAATACGTCAAATTTCTCCTACGCACGACGTCTGAGAATTTGCTGCTGAACTGATAGTGAAAAGGTAACTGAAGCTATTATATTCATTGATCATACATTTCGTGTGTCTTTATTCTGTCAGTTAATTTATTCACTGATCTTGTTTATACTGTGAACTGATCTTGACAGAACTTGATGGGGAGCGAGGTGAAGCACATAGCATATGGACCGTGGGGAGGTCAAAGTGGGTATGAATGGGATGATGGAATCTATTCAGGTGTAAGGCAAGTAGTGATCTCTACCAGTTCAGTTGGAATCCATTCCATCCAGTTTGAGTATGATAAGAAGGGTCGCGCAATTTGGTCTGACAAGCATGGTGGCAACAATGGTACTAGGACTGATCAGGTAACATTCATATGTCTTCAGTTAGCTACCTTCTGATTGAACCAAACTTTCCATTTTTCTTAATGGAGTACGGAATAGTATAAAACCTTATAATGATCTGAGCCTGTTCTTGATTATTGTCTGGTGCCCAATTTCAAACCAAAAACAAAATTATTTATGTTCATTATACAATCTGCTTGTATATTAGATGACTTTTAGATTCTCAAAATATATAAATTGCTATGGTTGTGCAGATCAAGCTTGACTACCCTACTCAATATCTAGTCTCAATTAGCGGATTTTGTGGTTCTATTCCGAAAGGTGGTCCAGTGATTGTCCGCTCACTTTCCTTGCAAACCAACAGGAAAAAATATGGACCTTTTGGTATTGAGCAAGGAGCTCCTTTCTCACTGCCTGTTAATGATGAGATGTTAGTGGGTTTTCATGGATGGAGCAGTGAATACCTTGATTCAATTGGGGTTTACGTAAAATCTAAACCGCAGACAAATCTTTTGGAGACACATAGGGTATGGACAAGATTTGCATCTCTTTTTTTTTTTCCTACTGATTTATTTTGTGTCAAGCTTAAACTCAAAATTGTAATCGATTAACGTTTTGACAAATTCAACAATAGATGCTCCCTACTACTCATGTTAGAGTTCCTGGGATTAACAAGAAAGTCCTGTCACTTGGACCGTGGGGTGGTGATGGTGGATCAAACTTCGATGATGGAATATATACAGGGGTTCGAGAAGTACATATAACACGGTCAGGAGGGCTGGTATCCATTAGAGTTTGTTATGATCAAAATGGGAAGGTGGTTTGGGGGAACAAGCATGGTGGATCTGGAGGACTCAAGCTTGACAAGGTTTGTATTTCTTACCTATTTGTTTTGTAGATTATTCTGCTATCTCAAACAGAATTTTGTTAATTATTTAAGGCACTTTGCAGATTGTTTTCGACTATCCCTACGAAGTCCTGACTCATATCACAGGATTCTATGGATCCACAATCCTGCGAGGACCTACAGTTGTCAAATCACTTACTTTCCACACCAACAAAAGAAGTTACGGACCATTTGGAGATCCACAAGGGTTTCCGTTCTCCACAGGCTCGTTAGGTGCAATTGTTGGCTTTCATGGAAGAAATGGATATTTTGTGCATAGCCTTGGAGTCCATATTCTCGAAAGCAAACCAGTCTATCCGCAGTCTTATCCTGATCATTATGACATGTCTAACCATGTTCTTGAAAGAAAACCAGTCCTTGCTCAGCCTTATGCTGATCCTTATGACATGGCTAAACATGTTCTTGAAAGAAAACCAGTCCTTCCTCAGCCTTATGCTGATCATTATGACAAGATGCCTAAACATGTTCTTGAAAGAAAACCACCCCTCCGTCCACCTTATCCTGATCATTATGACATGCCCGGCGTAAAGCCTCCTGAGGTACATGATATGTAATGTGCATAGCAATTAGCAATACAGCAGAAATAGAAGAAAACTGTCTCATTAATTTTTCATTCTGTATTATTTGCAGGTAGTATGGGGAATGCCAAGACAACCAGCTCTCTATGATTCAGGTCAAACCGGGCCATGGGGAGGTGAAGGAGGTAAGTCATGGGATGATGGAGTTTATACTGGGGTCAAGAAAATTATTCTAACAAGAGGAGATGCTATTTGCTCAATACAGATTCAGTACGATGAACACGGCCACTCTGTTTGGTCTGCCCCACACGGAATAGCCAACGACGCTTGCACATACCATGTAATTGATTTCTTCTGATCTTCTAACATTTCTTCAGATGCTTTTTTGTACTCTTCTCCTTCTGTTCATTAGTTTTACACAATCTTAACGTTTCATAATTATGGATAAGACGTGATTTTTCAAACATACCCGTTACACCTTCATTCGAGTTCAGGTAAAAAAATATATTAGGTCATCTATCACAAACTATTAAGCTGACATTTTTTTTCCTGATGTCCTAACATAATATGCCAATGTGGAATCCTACTTTATTGTCCACTGTCTTTATAAAATAGGCACACAACTGCACCAATATGTCAGTTTTTTTTGTTCATCTGTGAAATTTAGACATTTAAAGTAATTTGACCCTGATTCTATGTTGCAGATAAAATTTGATTACCCATATGAAGTACTTACAAGCATCAGCGGAAGCTACGATATTCTAGTCGGAGATATGTACAGAAGGGTAATAAGATCTCTCACCTTCCATACGAACAAAGCTAAATACGGACCCTATGGGAAACCCATAGGCACACACTTTTCTTCGAGTAATAAAGAAGGTAAAATAGTCGGCTTCCATGGAAGGAGTGGCACTTTCTTGGATGCTATTGGAGTTCATATGCAGCACTGGGTGAGCGACGATTTGTCTCATCAACCATATTCTCCTGAGAGAGGAGGCTTCAGAAATATCCTGAACAAAATGTACAAATGATGTGTGTATAATTATGCATGGGATCTTTGTACATATTGCAGTGTAGAAACTGCTAGCTTGTATAATAGGTTTCAGATTATGTTTGCTGTTTTTAATCAACTTTGTATTATGCATGTTTATGTGTACTGATCATCTAATCTGCATTTATATAATAAAACTCGTATGATCTTGGTTTTGCAAAGGCTACTCGCGCAGTTGATTCATATAAAATGCAACAATCTGCTTGCAATTGGTTGTTATCTAATCAAGATAAAATTAGATGAGAAACTTATGAGCATTGAATGGGTGCAAAAGCTATGAAAAGTTATGTTAGTGTTGAACTTTGTACCTTACAAGAAAGAATTAATGTTGACGACAGGTAAGTTCAAGATAAGTGCTATCAAAAAAGATGCAAGATCAGTAATCATTCCTTTTGCTTAGCATCTTATTAGTTTGATAGCAAAAACTCAACCATCAAAAGATTCAGAACCAAGAGGTTGGGGCCTTGCCTTGGGCCTTTGTTTAATTAGTTTTGCTCTATTGAAGATTTACCATGGGTCAATTGTTTAAATTTTTGGTTGGGTGAAAGTGAAACCGTGAAATTGGTTTAAAAGATACACATGGTTATAAGAATAAAGCATACATGACTATTATTACTTACGCTATGTTTAGTTCATCTTATCTAAGAGCTTTATGAAGCAGTGTTACTCATAGTAGACCATTACTCCGTATGAAATAATCCGTATTATTATTTTAGATTAGATTGCCAAGATCGGGAAAAATAAATTCAAATTAGATTGAAAAAAATAAATTCAACTTAGATTAGATAAAGTAAACATAGCCTAACTCACAATAAGTATCAATAGTGTTATTGCTAAAGATTTTTTGAACTAAAACGACATGAATTGAACTGTATTTAAAACGACCTGAGCTGAAATGAAGTATCAATAGTTCAATTCTTATCTTAATTTTCTTCTCTTATAAAATATTCAGTTCAGCTCCAATAAATTCAGTTCTGTTCAGCTCATTCCAGTCAATCAGTATAAGGCCCTTAAGATCAAGATCTTATATCACTATGTAGAACTCGTGTTTCGTAAACGACACAAAAATAATATAATAAGCAATTTTTTTTTTTTGTCCCAAGGAAAGATAGAATGGAACTAAAAAAGATAATGCCCCATCCCTCCAAACTAAGATAGAGTGGATTCCCCGCCACAACCTTAATTCTCCAAATCTCTTCATCATCTTCAAACTTGAACAAATTTTTGAATACCCAGAAAAAAATTAGGATTACCCATTTCAATTTTTGAAACAATAATTCAGAAAGATTTAAAATTGTTGTTCTTCAATGGAGAGCTTAATCATCCCCTGCAAATCCACCCCTCCTACTATACCAATCTTCTCTGATATTTCTCACAATCCCATTAAATCAACTCTTTCTCTTTCTAAAACCCATCAACCATTTCCCTCAAAAATCCCAGATTTTGCTCATTTGAATCATCTTCTCAAGATTGGTCATTTTAAGGAAGCTATAATTGTCCTGGATTCTATTTCAGAAAATGGGTTTAGGCTTAATTCTAATGCATTTTTACAGCTGTTAGATTGTTGTATTGAACTTAATTCAGCTGAATTAGGGCGTGAATTGCATTCTAGGGTACACTTAGTTCAGGATGTTTGCCCCTTTGTTGAGACTAAATTGGTTAGTATGTATGCTAAATGTGGGTGTTTGAATGATGCTCGTAAGGTGTTTGATGAAATGTCTGAGAGAAACTTGTTTAGTTGGTCAGCTATGATTGGGGCTTACTCTAGGGAGCAAAGATGGAGTGAGGTGGTTGGGTTGTTTGGTTTGATGATGAAAGAGGGTATTTTGCCTGATGGGTTTTTGTTTCCTAAGATTTTACAAGCTTGTGGGAAATGTGAGGATTTTGAGACTGGAAGATTGATACATTCGTTGGTGATTCGAAGTGGGATGAGTTCGTGTAAGCGGGTTATTAATGCATTGTTGGCTGTGTATGTAAAGTGTAGAAAAATGAGTTTGGCTAGGAGGTTTTTTGAGGAAATGGATGAGAGGGATATTGTTAGTTGGAACTCAATGATATCCGGATATTGTCGTACAGGGGAGAATGTTGAGGCGCATAGGTTACTGAATATGATGTTTGAAGAGGGGATTGAACCTAGCATGATAACGTGGAACATATTAGTTACTGGTTACAATCAATCAGGTAATTGTGATGCTGCATTGGAACTCATCAACAAGATGAGAGGTTTCGGAATGATCCCTGATGTTTTTACCTGGACCTCAATGATCTCAGGCCTTGCACAGAACAATAGGGTAGTTGAAGCATTAGAACTTTTCAGGGAGATGCTTTTGGTTGATGTTCATCCAAATGAGGTTACCATAGCTAGTGCAGTCTCTGCCTGTGCATCTGTGGAATTTCTTGAGAAGGGGAAAGAGCTTCATTCAGTTGCTGCTAAAATGGGTTTTTGTAGCAATGTTTTAGTTGGGAATTCACTTATAGACATGTATTCAAAATGTGGAGAATTTGAAGCAGCACGCAAGGTCTTTGATTTGATGTCTGAAAAAGATGTTTATACATGGAATTCAATGATAGGAGGCTATTGCCAAGGTGGTTATTGTGGCAAAGCCCATGAGCTGCTTATGAGGATGCAGGAATCAGATACATCACCCAACGTTGTGACTTGGAACATCATAATCTCAGGTTACATCCAAAATGGAGATGAAGACCAAGCCATGGAGATCTTTCAGATGATGGGGAAAGAAGGAATAGTAAAGCCTAATACATCATCATGGAACTCTCTTATTTCTGGTTATCTGCATATGGGACGCAAGGATGAGGCACTGATGATCTTCCGACAAATGCAATGTTTTGGTTATCGACCCAATCCAGTTACAATTTTGTCAATTTTACCTGCTTGTGGTAATCTAATAGCAGCAAACAAAGTGAAAGAAATCCATGCTTGTGTGCTGCGCGGAAATTTAGATTCCCATATTGCTATTTCAAATTCATTTATAGACGTTTATGGCAAGTCAGGCAACCTTGCTTACTCGAGCTCTGTATTTAACTGTATGTCGTCAAAGGATATCATCACTTGGAACTCATTTATCGCTGGTTATGTTTTACATGGCCGTTCAAATGATGCACTTGAAGCCTTTGATATGATGACAAGGGAAGGATATAAGCCTAATAGAGGTACTTTTATAAGTCTTATACTTGCATGCAGACGTGTAAAATTGGTTGAGAAAGGGAAGCAAGTTTTCAGGAGCATGACCAAAGATTACCAAATTGTGCCTGGTTCTGAACATTATGCAGCAATGGTAGATTTATTTGGCAGTTCAGGTAGGCTTAGAGAGGCAATTGAATTCATTAACTGCATGGAGACGGAACCTGATTCAGCTGTATGGGATGCATTGCTGACAGCAAGTCGATCCTGTGGTAACATTGCTTTGATAATCCATGCAGGTGAACATTTGCTTAAATTGAACCCTGGAAATGGTGTAATCCACCATTTGCTTTCACAGGCATATATGGCATCTGAAAGATCTGTCAACACTCTAGAACACAGGGCACTTGGAAATTTGGATTTGAAAAAACCTTGTGGGTGCAGCTTGCTTGAATGGAAAAATCAGGTGTATCAGTTTGTTAGTGGTGACCGTTGTACTTCAGGTTTGAGCGCTATTTCTTCTTGGCTAAAGAGTATTGAAGAGGATATTAAATTACCTGACTCTGAAAGTATGCACTATGTACATGAAGAAGATTTTGAAGAAGTTAGTGGGTTACACAGTGAAAAGCTTGCCCTTGGTTTTGCTCTTCTCAACACAGAATTTAAAGTAAAATGCATAAGGATTGTGAAGAACTACCGAATTTGTGAAGACTGCCATTGTACAGCTAAATATATTTCTTCAGCATATGGTTGTGAAATATTATTAAATGATACAAAGTGTTTGCATCATTTCAAAAAAGGGCGATGTTCCTGTGGGGATTATTGGTAGTGTAGATAACAATGACTGGCAACCAATTGTATTCACTGACAATCTGTAAATATGTAGTGAACCAGATGTCTTTTGGCTGGACAGGAATCTTAACAATGTGTAGTTTCTGAAGATAAGACATTTTTTTGCATCATATGGCACTTACATATAAATGATGAAATGATCCACATTATTAGTTTTCATATGTTTCTGACCTGTTATTTGCTTGGAGTGATATCTATTTACATCTCAATCAATTCAATCTTGTGCAAGTTTTGAATTGTCTTGACTCAGAAGTGCTCAGATTTTTGTCTCAGCACCCTGATTGTTGCTCTTTCTGTTGCCTGTAAAATGCCTCTTTTCCATAAATGTTTCAGGTTGCTTAATGCAAAGCCAAGGGCTTGAGGATGAATTCTCTTCCAGAAGCATACCCACCCATCATTGACATATGGTACAGAAAGATGTCAGTGGAATTTCCATTTGTTAAATTTGCTTGTCTTCTGCATCCTTAATGCACATGAAAGAAATGTGGCTCCGACTGCTTGTTTCCCTAAATCATGTTGGAGGGGCAAGGAGCAGGTTAGAACTAACTGCTTAAGTTGTGAATCTTTTTCTTCCCACTCTCTTACTTTGCAGTTTGAACTTTAAGATAATACATTGTACAAATTCAGTGAATTTGATGTGTCCAATATGTGTTGAAAAGTGAATTTGAAGGTTTAACTTATATTGTACCAGGTATTTGTTCTTCATAGTTATGCTAGTTACTTACTCTCAACAAATCTAAGTGGATTCATTCGTGTAACATTTGCTACATTATTTTTTGGATCGATTCAATTTTTGGTCTATGGTTTGCTTTGGGTGTATTACATTGTAATGTGAGGCAATTTTTGTTCTATACTTTTCAATCTCAGTTTTTTTTTTCTTCTTCTCCCATGATTCTTGCTTCTATGATCTTTGAATTAAATATCATTTAAACTTTAACCATGTTTTACACAATAGAGAGTTCCAATTTATATGTTACAACCTGGAATTTTTTTATCTTTGAGGATCCTATGTCTATTTAAATTCATTTTATATCGTTTGCCATCTTTAAGAAACAGTATCTGATTCTCTAGATTTGATTGATGATTTAAAAATTATTTGATATTTCCTATTTGTCAAAATTATGAAGCTAGAATGAGGCTTATAGTTGCATGAGAATTATCAAGACCATTCTTTTTGTGCAATTTAGTGTAAGGGGCTTTCGGATAAATGTCAACGTATAACCTTTTCTGTAAGAGGAATACTGACTGACCTTTTTCTTCTTCTGTGGCTTAGCAGGGAGAAGGATTGGAAGTTAGAGTGATAGATAGCTTTCAGCCTTTTTATAACAAGCTCAATTTTTTTGGCTTACTACTTGATCAATTTGATTGAACTAAAATTGACTGCTGGGCTACAAAATGAATCATGTGTGACACTGAGAGTTTGATACGATAATGTGTCTGATAGATCCTGAGCAAAGTGAAGAATGGCATTCCTTCTCAGTCCTGATCCACCTAGAGAGACTTAGTCGCCTACGAAGAATATTGCAATAAAGTCATGAACAAAAGCTGGCTTCACCACAGGTCACTTAATTGACCACATTTTTGTTGCATGAACAATTCTGTCACATTCTGAAGCCCAAGTAACAGCAATGCTGAATCCCCCTGTACCTGTTATATAGCAATGTTATTTCTCTGGTGGGATCATAGTTAGCTTACACTCCGGACTATTAAATTAGTCTCTCAATTATTATTTTTCTGTCAATAAGATTTATTGTTGATTTTACTGTATGTGTTTATTGTGCGCCATTGTCAATAAAAAATTAAGATAAAAATACGACCGTTCTAAGTGCAGAATGCTTCTCTAATCTAAAGCAATTCCTGAATTAGTTCCTTTTGAATCTGATGCTCTTACTTTCATCCCCCCTCTTTTAAAGTGGGTGATAGAATTAGCATCTTCTGAATTTTTCTGAATTATTTCTGGGAATTTGCCATATTGGAATAAGTTCTGTAGGTATTATAAATTCTTTTGTATGCAGCTCATAGTAGAAACACCAACAAATTGATAAGCTGGTTCATTGCTTTCTAGCAGTAGTTCAGCATTGAAAAATGGTAATTAGACTAACTACTGGCTTTAACTTCTTGGTGTAATTTGTTTGTCTTTCAGTATAAGATTTTAACCTTAATGGCTCATTTGAATTTGTCATGATGATTTTCAGGATAGAGAAAAAAAGCCAGTTGCTGTTGGGCCATGGGGTGGTCAAACTGGATCTAATTGGGATGATGGAGTATACACAACTGTGAGACGCATACTAATTACACATGGAGCTGGTATCGACTCCATTCACATTGAATATGATAAGCAAGGACATCCAGCATGGTCAGATAAGCATGGTGGAACTGGAGGCTATAAAACAGATGAGGTTTGTCACAACTATGTATTATTGAGTAATCACTGTATCATGAAGAGATTTTTTTTTTTTTTTTTTTTTTCCCCCTTGTTTGTTTTAAAATTCTTATATCTGATTGTTTAGAAGTTTGAAGGGGGAGGAACAGGAGGGGAAGGGAAATAAATACTGACTTGCATAAAACTGAAATATTTGCTTGAATATAGAGTTTAACGGACTATTTTCCATTCTACAGATAAAACTTGCATATCCAGAAGAGTTTTTGACTTCTGTCCATGGTTACTATGGGCCCTTATATCATGGTGGCCCTCTCTGTGTTCGATCACTGACCTTTGTCAGCAATGAAAAAACACATGGACCATTTGGTGTGGAGCTGGGAACATTCTTTTCCTGCCCAAAGGTTGGGGAAAAGATCATTGGTTTCTACGGTAGATGTGGTTGGTTCCTAGATGCCATTGGAGTGTATCTGAAGCCTTTTGATAAGAAGCCTGTACCTTATTCACAAAACTATGTTTCTAACAGGGCTGATAATTCCGGTTACTCAGTTATACATGGAAGTTTAGGGAAGGATTATGATATAGTGCTTGCTATAAAACAGAGGGAAAACTTCGGTAATGCTCCTGCTCCACCAAAAATAAGGGAATTGGACTCCAATACTTCACCATTAACATTCTCAAGACAAAGTTCACGTTCTGAGTCTTCTGACTCCTCTGATGTAGAGAGTAAAGATAAGGTGGGAAACATCTTTCAGGAACAATTATTCTGTTATATTCAGACATCATTCAATGCAGTTATCTATGAATAGTGAATTTATTTATTTATTTATTTTTTTTTTTTTTTTATTTTTTTTTTTTTGGTACAGGTGTTTGCCCCTACTCCCCTTGTTGATAAAAAGCTCGCAGGTCTTGTGACTCATGGACCCTGGGGTGGTAATGGAGGAACTGCATTTGATGATGGAACGTACACTGGCATCAGGCAGATTATCATATCTCGAAATGTTGGTATTGTCTATATGAAAGTGTTATATGAGCAGAAAGAGGAAGCTGTATGGGGAAGAAGAAATGGAGGGACTGGTGGATTCAAAAAAGACAAGGTAAAGTTTTTAACTGTGTTTTCAATTTGCAACTATGTCAATGTCTGGACTAATGGAATCAGATTCAATACATGTTGGTTTTTGGATCATAACTGACAAATCAAAATGACTTGTCAGCTTCTTTTCTTGTACTGACCATATGTTTTGTGTTGTATTGCATTGCACCTTGGCAGATAATCTTTGATTATCCTTATGAAATCTTGACACATATAACGGGATTTCATGGCCCTACTATGATCAGTTCTAGCATCATTAAATCACTCACATTCTATACCACGAAAGGAAAATATGGACCATATGGTGAAGAGCAAGGTGTGGCCTTTACCTCCAAATCGAAGGAAGGGATGATTGTGGGCTTTCATGGGCGAAAAGGTCTTTTCCTGGATGCCATTGGGGTTCATGTTAAAGAGGGAAAAGTAATACCACAAGTGCGCCCTCCTTTGCCTTTGAATGACAATAAACCTGCTATTAAACCTGCTATTAAACCTGCTACTAAACCTGCTATAGAAGGGAATCCCTTGTGGCCTAGCAAACCAATGGTTGCACGAGGAGCACTAACAGAAGAGGTATTACTCCTTGGTTCAACATTCTATCTCCTCTTTTGTGTACTTTGAGTTGCAAATCACAGGTTTGGAAACCTAGTAATTTTTTATTTATTCTAATTCATATGTTTTAGCCTGCTCACAAGATTGTAAAAGAACCAGCACCATGTGGACCTGGACCCTGGGGCGGTGATGGAGGGAAGCCTTGGGATGATGGAGTCTTCACTGGAATTAAACAGATTTTTCTGACAAAATCTGAAGTAATTTGCTCAATACAAATTGAATATGATCGAAATGGACAGTCAGTTTGGTCCATCAAACATGGCGTTAACACTGGCACCAAGACACATCGGGTATAATGCCTTTAATCCTTTTACAAGTTTCTTGAAATTTATTCTGAGTCATTTGATGTTAATTTTTTCTCATCATTGTCTTGCAGATCAAACTGGAGTATCCAAATGAAAGCCTTACCTGTATATCAGGTTACTATGGTCCAGTTACCAAGGATGATCATCCCAAAGTCATCAGATCGTTAACTTTCTATACTAGTCGAGGAAAGTACGGTCCATTTGGCGAGGAAACAGGAACGTTCTTCACATCAACAACTACTGAAGGAAAAGTGGTTGGCTTCCACGGAAGAAGTGGCTCATACTTGGATGCTATTGGTGTTCATATGCAGCACTGGTTAGGAAATTACAAGCAGGCAAAACCTTCTCTGTTCAACATGTTTGGCTGAATAAGTGAATAACTACGATTTGATGTCTTCTTCGATAATACAGTATACAGTACAAAGTAAATGTAAATCAAGGCAGATTGTTGCGAACCTTTGGTTTTCCTGGGAAATCGTTGAGAAGACAATTTTAGATTGAATCAAAGACGACTTTAGATTGAATCATTTGGATTCTAAGTGTACTATTTTGTTCAAGGATTGTTTAGTGTGATTCTTGATTTCTTGTTGGACTATGTTTTTGGAAGGAAATTCTTAATGAACTAACTTTGACCGAGTATAGGACTAGAATTGTGAAATATTACAGCTTGATTATGAATTGCATGTGTGTGAATATGCAAAAATCCAACTCTGTAATGCTAGTAGATGATGCAAGCAAGATCAGAGCCATGAATTAGTACATTTGATGTGGTCATGCATTTATGAATTGCTAGAGTTGTCATTTGTTAATCAGGCGTGATTTTGGCAAGATTAGATAGTTGTCGATTTAGCCGTAAACTACCAAAATGGTCAAAGTAAAATATGTGAATACCGTAAAAGCGCGAAATAGGCGCCCAAATAGCAACCGAGGGATGGAAGGAGTTTAAAAGTTGTACGGAAGAGTAGTATGAAGTTTATATACCTTCATGCCATAAAAAATTCTAGCAGGTGGGTGTTTTCTTTTACTATTTGAGTCAGTTACTCAAATTTGCGCCAAGCCCAATTAGCATGAAATTGACCCAAATAACCTATCCCCAAATCTGATCCATAGCCTAATTATATTGACCCAAGGGCTGAATTAGTTGGGTCCAATAAGCCATAGTCAGCATGGGTCTGAAATTTTATTTTTATTAATTAATTTGGTGTAAACTGTAAATAGAAAAGCAAAGGACAAAAAAAAAAAAAAAAAAAAAAAAAAAAAAAAAAAAAACTTAAGTAATATTTACAATTATCCTTAATATTTTAACTAATTAAGGGTTTGTTTGGCATCACTGTGATTTCTGTTTTTTGGTTTTTGGTTCCTTCTTTGTATCACTTCCTACTTTAGCTTGTACATTCCTTACTAAGCTAACTATAGAGAGTTACTCTTCTAATTTCATATCATATTATCAAAACAAACTAATTATACACGATGTTTTCATTTGTTTATGTATCATCACACTAGTACTATACCCCGTAGACCCATACTCATTATCTAAAGATACAAATGTATTATTACGAGTAATATTTAAGAATACTTGTATATAATCTTAAAAGACGGTTAAAAAATAGAGAAGTATTGCTTAAATCATAAATCGTACTATTCTTTTTGCTTCATATAAACTTTTAAGAAAATTAAAAACTTTATAGGAAGAAACAATTTAAAGTATATGAGATGGAGAGAAAGAAGGGAATCTAATCTCTAAAAACCAAAGTATACAAGCAAGGGTGTCAGAATAATGCAAAAATGATGCGGATTCTCCTACTCTCAACCTCATCCTATATTTATAGCATATGGACCAATCTTTATACTTTAGTAATCCCTCAAAACTAAGTAAAAAAAATCTATTTTAATACAAGTATTTTCTTAATTAATTCAGTATATTTTAAAAAAAAGGGAGAAATTGGATATTTTGTAAGATATTGCATGCTGTAAAGTTTAATATAAATTTTGTGAATTATTTTAAGGGGGAAAAAAGAAAGTTAATTAAACAAGAAACTAAGAGAATTAAACATAACTAATCCACTATTAGATGTTAATGTTGCCTTGTAAGCAAAAAAACTTGTATAAAGTAAAGACCTTTAACAATGTAAAGCCGTAGAAACTGGTACCCAATCGGAATCCAAATCTATCTTTCAACCCTTTTTTGTTTTTTAAAAAAGTTTATTATCTTGTACTACTCAAACACTCATTTGTAGTACTACATTAAAGTTGTAAGCTAATTAGTTAGGGGTTCTAAGAAGATGCTCTAATTAAAGTTTAGTACATTAATTATCACATGTACTACATATTAAAGTTTATAATGTTGGATTTCTTACCAACTAATTACACTTTTTATGTACCAACTTTTGTTGAAATTTGAGTTACTTGTGGTGTATTAGTGGAGTGGTGGGATGTGCCTAGCTAGTGTTAAGCTAAGTATCCCACAAAGGCACAAAGTAAGTACAAGCTCTCGCTCCAAAATGAAATACACAATACATATGAACAATCATCGACGGTTCTCATGTTAATAATTTAATTATATTTGCTTGATTGAAAAATAAAGGAATTAGCCGAATTACTGGCCTACTCATTACGGCGATGTTATGTCCTAAAATCAATTTGTAAGGGTCGGGAACACTTTAGTTATTAGACTATTAAGTTAAGGCTAGTAGTTGTCTTCTTGGTTTCATCTTGGTCTAGAATTAACGTAGGGCATCGGATCACATCATAACCTATACTCTTCTATCAACTTCCCCTCCTCTATTACAATTTCCTTAATCGTTATCAACTCATCCTATAACTTAGAATTAAAAAAAAATATCATATTATATCTTTGCAATGCATGTCAATATATTGAATTATTTTTAAACGTGATGAAAACCTTAGACACAAAGAAAGAATCAACGTGTTAAATTAATAGCAAACCTATTGTGCTCTATTTCCTATATAGTATCATTGTCATAGTAGAAAATTGAATATGACTCATATAGCATATAATAGTTGAATAATATGCACCATAATTCAAAGAAGAGTGGTCCTTCGATAATTTTTTCGTTTTCAACCTTATTAGGGAGATTAGGTGTGACGAATTTAGTTACTTTAGTTCATTTCATTTATGCATATTAACAAAGTAAGGAAGTACGTACATAATTTTTGTGGTTCATCACGACTCTTTTTAAAAGATGCTTAGCTTACGTGGGTGATGGTTTTCAATATGACGTACTTTTAAAAATGGTAAGCAAATGCATGTTACAAGTAGTTTGGCAGTAGTAATTATCATGTCAATTTACGAATGTGGATGTCTAATCACTTGGCTTTGTTGACAAATTTTAGGGAGATACCTAAAACATGATAAAGTCTCGACTATATTTAAAAATCTTTGTGTCTCTCTATACAACATTAGAAAAAAAAAATCATGTTATCTAAGAATCTAAATTATTACCGTAAAAAATGTGCTGATTAGTTAAATTTTGTAATGATGTTAGGTATATTAACCTCATAACAACAAGAGATATACATATAATTTTTGAGAGATGATCGATTGATTTGTTTTATTAACCTCTTAATTAGGGTTTGTTCTCTTACGTTGAAATTCAGTTTAGTTCAGTTCAGCTCAGTTCAGTTCAGTCCAGCTCCTAATTTCCTTCTCTTATAAAATATTCATTTCAGTTCAGCTCAGTTCAGTTCAGCTCAGCTCAGCTCAATTCAGTTTAGTTCATTTCAGCTCAGTTCAGTCAATGAGAACATGCCCTTAGTCTTCACACATTCAAGTGCTCAAAGTTAAACACATATTTCTATTTGTTTGTCTCATATTCCATGCATTTAATTTGGAGTCATCTAAATGGTCTCATTTTCTTATATAATACTGAAATATATCTTTATTATCATTTAGGAAAAATTGAGTTTATAAATTCCCAACTTTGGGTGATTTACTATAAAAAAAAATCTCAACTATCCATTATCCTTCAAAAATCCTAACTTTAATACCCATTTTCTTTTAAAGATCCCAACAGGTCACCAAACCTGTTACTTTAGGTTACAATCCACGTGTCAACACGGGATTGGTCAAAAAATAATTCAAAAAAAACTAAAAAAAATGGGTTTTTCTACCTGGTATCCTCAAATTATTGCGTTTTCTATGTTGTGCCCTTCTAAATTCAAACTTCTACACAGTGCCCACAAGTTTTGTGTATTATTTTATAAGCTGTTTTGTTAACCATAATTAACTTATGGTTAAGTTAATCACCCACCTTAGTTAATTACTACTTAAATTTAAATGACATAAAATACATAATTAAAAGCCCATTCTGATTAAACCTCTCACACTCATTGATGATGTTCACAAATATGACAGAAAGAATATTTAAATAATCTAGGCAAAGAAAACCAAAATGACAGAGAAAGAATTGGCACAAATTTGAATTTTTTCATTGATGATGTTCACACAAATCCACCTACAAAACAAACAAAGCTAATCATCCTTTAACTTACTACAATCAAAGCTAATTCATTCTTAATTATTAATTCACTTTTACATAAAAATAACCAGCAAAATAATGACAGATTGCTATTCACCCCCTTCTTGAAATTGTGATTCGTAGAAGACACCTTCAATTTAGCATGTTTTTGTATTTTGCAATTACATTTGAGTCGATTTGACATCGGAGAATGACGATATGGTGAATATTGGGGCTGAATTGGACGGTTTTACGGGAGAGGGATTTTTGGGTTTTAACGGGGAAGGTTGCGGATTAGAAATTGGTTGAGGTTGATTGCTAATTCGTTGTTGTAGAATTTGGATTTTAATTAGTGATGAGAAGATTGAGAAAGTTCAGAGTAAAAGAGTTCATTTTATCAATGTTTATTATGGAGAAGAAGGAGCTAACAATGGTGGAAGATCTTGAATTTGGGGGAAATAGAACCACATTATCTTATAAAGTTATAATTACATCTTACTGACCTTGTTTTTAATAAAATAAATGGAAAAAAATATTGCTAACCATAGTTAGTAGTTAATTTAAAGTGTTTAACAGTAACTTAATGAATGGTTAAAAGTGATAAAGTTAATTAAACTTGTGGGCACCGTGTAGAAGTTTGGATTTAGAAGGGCACAATATAGAATACACAATAATTGGGGGGTACCATGTAGAAAAACCCAAAAAAAATTAATTAAAAAAAAAAAAAAAAAAAACTAAAAAAACCAAAAAAAAAATTAAACACAGCAGCCCCCACCCATCCCGGAAAACAACCTACCCGCACCCCTCCCCCGCCGGATTATCGCCCCCCACCCCCGACAACCCCTCCCCGTCGCCGAAATCGACGACCAACCTTCTCCCACCCTCGAAACTCACCCCTTTTGCTCCTCCCACCCTTGCGAAACCCACCCACTAACCCCCAAACCCCCACCTTCGAAAACGCCCCCTTCCCCTTTCCTAACTGTGGGTCGATTTCAGGGGTAAGGGAAGGGAGGAGGGGCGATTTCGAGGGTGGGGGTTTTGGGAGGGGGTGGGAGGGTTTCGCGAGGGTGGGGGGGAGGGTTTTTCGCCGGATTCCGGTGGCAGGGAGGGATTATCGGGGGTGGGGGAAGGGTGGGCGCCGTTTTCCAGCGGCGGGGGAGGGGTTTTCGGGATGGGGGGCGATTGCCCGGCAAGGTGGGGTGGGGGTGAGGTGTTTTCCGGGATGGGGTGGGGGGCTGGGGGCTGTTTTTTTTTTTTTTTTTTTTTTATTTTTGAATAAATCAGATTTTTTTAAAAAAATTAATTTTATTTTTTGGACCACTAAAATTCTGACAAGTGGCAATTTTTTTTTAGAAAAAACGAGTTAACCTTCTCTTCAGGTAACCGGTCATCTGGGATCTTTAAAAAAAAATGGGTATCGAAGTTGGGATTTTTTTAGGGATAATACATAGTTGAGATTTTTTATAGTAAACCGCTCAAAATTGGGATTTCTAAACTCAATTTTTCCTATAATCCACTAACTTAAACTCGTAAAAGTGAAAAAACGAATACAATCAAGAACAAAGAGAATAAGGACTAAGGATTTGGAGATCAGATCTTGAATTCAATTGATGCATGATAATTAATGAACGAGGAGCCAAGACAGGAAGATGCTATATATGCTATTGCATGTACCATACATACAATAATATCCATGTAATATTCCTTCATAAAACCTAAAACAAAGTGTAGATAAAAGCTAAACCACACATAAAGCTTCATAGCTAACAAAAACTGACGAGAAAAGATGATAAAGCCTGTTGATCTCTCCCATACAAGTAACAATTTTGAGACATCCAATAGCATCTCTGTTATGACCCCATGATTGATACACTTCCAACTGTGGCCCAATTACTTAAGATCTTGTAAATCTTCATCTTCTTTCCTCTTTTGAACTTTCCAAGTGGTAAATTTTCCATTTTTAGTAATATTTTTCTTTAAAAGGTAGACAATTTTAGATGCATGGGAAATTATATATTCCTTTGAATTATTGCTACAAAGTTGGTCATGTGCATTTATGATCATTATCTATGTGTATGTGTATAGTTCATTATTGTTGCCAAAAATAAATAAATAAATAAATAAAAATAAATTGGCCCTCAAGAAAGCCTAGCTAACAACCATATGGGTCAACTTCTTTGGATGAGGGTGGAGATAAAAGAAAAAAAAAAACATAATGTCATGCTATATTCTCTTTTCCCTATCTTTTGTCATGTGGATAATGTTCAAGGGTGCAACAAAGAAGAGATTGCTTAGCTTACCCATGTCTAAATTATTCTTCTAGATAGCATGCATGCACCTAGCTAGATTGGGTTCCATACTATTGCTAAAGCTTGTACTATGTTGTCGATGTATGCATATTGTTTCTGCAGGAATCCGATGACCCAACTCTAAGATCCGAAACTCGAGTATATAACCCGTTCTGCTCCTATCGGCCAAACAAGAACCTACACACGGAGAAGAGATTAGCTAGCCCCGGGGTGAATCCGGGGATAACCACTCCAATGATTAAGTCAGTAATTGTTTATAGAAAGAAAAAAGAGAATTTAGAGAGAGAAAGTAGTGAGAGAGAGAGAGTGTGTAATAAATGCTACCTTATTTATGATGTAAAACCAGATTATTTATAGGTTGATTAAGTGACGGGTGGCAGTTTAATATGCAAAGTAATTTTCGCCACGTGTCAAGCGTGAGAACGACACGTGTCAGCTGCTTACATGCCAATATGTATACTTTATATATAAATACCGATATTAACAAGAATTGCTGATGAACCGGATTCGAATAGTATATCGGCCTAACAAACAATATCAGCATATCATACAATATCGACCTTAATGTAAATATCTCCCCATACAACTAGCCCCCCTAAGTGAGGATGTTTGATTATATGATCTAACGTTCTCACTCTGATGTAATATATCTGCGATTTGGCTTTTAACGTGATTAATACAGTGTATTCTTGCACTCTGTTGAGCATTTTAGTTTTTATGGTGTATATGAATATTTAGGATAACTTCTGGTATATTTTTGTGTATTTGATGAGTAAAAAGCATGGGCATGTAAATTATTACCGATAGTAGTGAAAAAACTTCGTTTTTTCTCCCCAGGTAACCTTGTGCGCCGTTAGCAAACTAGGTTGACTTTAATTATAATAGGGCTGGGAGCGAAAAAACTTCGTTTTTCCCCCCAAGTAATCTTGTTTGCCGTTAACAAACTAGGTTTACTTTATAATTGTAATAGGGCTGGGAGCGAAAAAAAAAACTCCGTTTTTCCCCCCAAGTAACCTTGTTTGCCGTTAGCAAACTAGGTTCACTTTAATTGTGAGTTTGGAAGTTTAATGTTCGTATACGAGTGACTTAAAATTTTAAGCGGGAAGATTGTATAAATATAGGACACGTGTTGATGATCTAACGAATTATTTTTTAAATTACCATTTTGTTTTAACCGTTAGATTTCTGACAATGTGTCGTATCAAACGTCACCTTTTCAACTTCCTTTTTAACCTCTTTTTCTCTTTTTTTTTTACTTTTCACATTTTCACATCCTTTTCATAAAAAATTAACCTCGTATGGGGAGATATTTACATTAAGGCCGATATTGTATGATAGGACGATATTGTTTGTTAGGCCGATATACTATTCGAATCCGGTTCATCAGCAATTCTTGTTAATATCGGCATTTATATATAAAGTATATATATCGGCATGTAAGCAGCTGACACGTGTCGTTCTCACGCTTGACACGTGGCGAAAATTACTTTGCATATTAAACTGCCACCCGTCACTTAATCAACCTATAAATAATCTGGTTTTACCTCATAAATAAGGTAGTATTTATTACACACTCTCTCTCTCTCACTAATTTCTCTCTCTAAATTATCTTTCTTCTTTCTATAAACAATTACTGACTTAATCATTGGAGTGGTTATCCTCGGATTCACCCCGGGGCTAGCTAATTTCTTCTCCGTGTGTAGGTTCTTGTTTGACTGATAGGAGCAGAGCGGGTTATATACTCGAGCTTCGGATCTTGGAGTTGGGTCATCGGATTCCTGCAGAAACACATATATCTTTCAATTCGCCGCACGTATATAGCATATAGTGGGATTTGATCTCATGTTCAAGTGTCATGGAGCCAATACAAGTTATACCTACACAGTGTCACGTATTTCTTATAAGATCTTTATTTTAAGATCTTTTAGTTCAACATACATAAGTAAGTAACTAGTAAATTTGTGAGTCCATATACATTGGCAATAACAAGAAGACTTGCAATATAGAGTTAAGGATCTAACTTAGCTTGTTTGTGTTAAAGGATCAGCTCAACCAAAAGTTTAAGCTGATGGCTGAGGTCCAAAAATATGGGTTATACTCTATCACGTCTTCTCACATGGAAGCCCTTTGGGCTTAAAATGTAGATACATCATGGGCCCTCATCTTCCACTTGAAAGTTGGGGGTGGATGAGATTCGAATCCGTGACCTTTGTGTCACACTGATTTTGATACATACTATGTTAAAGGACCAATTCAACCAAAAGATTAAACTTATTATATGGTTGTGACCCAAGAATATGTATGATAACAAAGAGTGGATGATATGATGCCCATATAAATTACCGTACAACAAGAGCAATTAAAGTGTAGGCCAGTAACTTTATGTAGATTTAGCTTGTGTTAATGTATTTCACACTTTAATAGCTCATTTTGCAAATAAGTTCAAATAAGATAAGTCAATTTTTAATCAATTATATAGGTACAACTTCTTTAATATTATGTAAATTTGTAGTAATATAATATCAAAATATTAACTAATAATATAATATAAAACTCTTTCTCATATATATGGATTAAGACACCCTAATTTGGGTATTTAACTACATCAAGTGTTCAAGATCAATAACAAACATTAAATGGTGCTAGTGCATGTCGTGTTGTTTAAATGGACTTAGATATGTTAAACCAATAGATAATTCATTAAAAATAACTATCACAAAAGTTCAATAATTATATATATACTCGTAGAAAATTTCAAAGTTGTTATTAAAACAAGCAAGATCAACCAAATTTGTAAGAGGGGCTCACGAGGTTGACTGATTTGTCAAATTTTAGTCTTACGAATTTGAAAGATGTTTCGGTTGAAAACAATGGGACCTTGCCGAAGGTCCACTAAAATGGAGAAGACTGGATTCGATCCAAGCTGTGTTGGGCCGAAGGTTTCCTGCACGGTGAACACACGTAAACTAGCCTCGGGGGTGTTTCCGAGGAAGGCCCCTCCGATGCTAAAGTCAGTACAATGTGTAAAAAGGAAGACACTATGCAAGAGAGTTTGTAGCTTGAGGCTTTTGTGGAGTATTTCTCAATGCAAGAATGAGCATATGAATTGCAATAATCGGTGTATGAGATAATGCCAGTGATAATGTGTCTGATAGTGTATGTTGTGTCTGATCATGTATGTGATTCTCCTTGAATGTGTTAATATGAGGGCTTTTATACCTCATCATATTTGGAGAGGTTGGGCTTTAGCCCAATTGGCTTACTTTGTGGGCTGACTTTTGACTTTTGAGCAATTGGAGAGTTGAACCTTGACCTTGGGCTTTTAATTGGATCATTTAGTGCTCAGGCCCAATTTTGACTAAATTGGACCCAAACAACTTGCCCCCCAGACCCGATTTGGAAGAATGACGGGTCGGGTTTGATTTAACTCAGAAAAGGAGGGAAGTAAATGATTTAATTGATCCAAAAATTTGAATTTGAATTTAAACCGTAATTAATGAGATAACAACGGTTGATGATTTGCGGAAGTTGGACGGATAATGGGCGGTTTAATCACAAGACATGTGTTTAATGGTTACTTAGTGGGTACTTAAGAGAAATTAAAGCACAGACTCTTCGTATCCCGTACCTGGAGATATAAACAGAGGCGCGTCATTCTCCTCACTGATTCACCAACATAAACCCAGAATTCTTCGAGAGAGAATCCAAGAACCCGCATCAAAACTTCGCAAATTCACCCGAGCATTGAGCTTAGAAACTGAGACTTGCCACTACGAACTCGTAAATCGGCAAATTTCGCTTCAGATTAAGGTAAATTCCTTTGATTTCAGTTTATTTTTCTTCGAATTCGAACTCCTTCCCCTCTTCTTTCGACTTTTCTCTTCGAAATAGTCCATGGCAAGAGGAGTTAGAGGTAGAGCCCGTGCTCCAAGAAGAGCAAGGCCGATTCCCGATCCTAGGAATAGGATTGGGACCTGGAATGGTCGAAGGCCGGAGTCTGACCCTGCTGATGGGATTAGGGCGACTCCCCTTTCCTCGGCTCCTCCTCAAAGAACGGATGAGCCGAGTGCTTCTGGACGGGACGATGAAATTCCCGCTGTCCTTTGGGATATCCTCCCTGGGTTTTCAGAGTGGGAGAATGCCGAAGTCGCTTCGGCCATGATAAAGAACCGCCCCTACTCATGGTGGGTAGAGAACGCCGATCAATATCGATTTGCCGAGCAAATTGAGTTGCATTACGGCATTTTTGAAGCTGATGGATATTGGTGCCGAATGCCCTCAGCATCCGATAGAATCCATCGTCCACCCCCGGGGTATGTGGGGGTGTACACGAGACAGCTTCAGTATGGGCTGAGGTTCCCTTTGGACGTTTTCGTCCGAGACTTGCTGATCCATTACAACATTTCCCTATGTCAGCTAACCCCCACCAGCATCCGAAGGGTGATGACATACTTATGGGTCTGCAAGTTCTTCAAATACGTGCCGAACCTGCACTGCTTCAGAAAGCTCCATCGGCTAGTGCCAAATATTCAGAGTGGGCACGGAAGCCATGGTTCTGGGTGGTATCGGATTGAGTCCCGGCCCCAATACTTGACCATGTGGCCAAATGACTCTTCAGACAAGGACTGGAGAGGTCAATGGATTTGGGTTAGGGCACCCATAGATCCGGGCCACCCTTGCGTCTTCAGCGCTCCCCGGTACTTAGCTGAGCCTGATCCCGAAATGGGAAGTTTAGGTCCCCCCGCAGATAACGGGGCGGATCCGAACTTGGATCAGCAACATATCTTCGGCAAGCTGCCGAACCCGGGGGGAAGTGGTCGAATGCAGCATATCCCGGAGACTTGGCTCCCCGATACGCATTACGTTTTCCAAGAGAACATGCTAGCAGCTGTTGGCCTCAGCCGAAAGTTTAAGGATGGTAAGCTTCTTCGGCTGGGGCCGAGGCTTTTTAACTACCTCTTTTTCTTCTCTCGCTTTGCTTTTTTATGCTGTGCCAACATATCTGAGCTAAACTTTTTCCCTTTCCTTTTTTCAGAGCGGGACGAGACCAACGTTGGTATTAACTACGCTCGTCTTGGTGTTAACCGAGAGCGAGTTGTAACTAAACGGGCCCCGTCTATCACTGAGCCGAGGCATAGGGAAGTTCATCTGGACTCTTCCCACTTCCAAATTGAGGCTGTTGCTCTGTATCAGAGGCAGAAGCCTTGGTGGAAGAAGAGAGACCCTTGGTTTCAGCTGCTGAACGAAGAAGCTGAAGCTGCCCGCACAGCCGAAGAGGTTGCACGGGTACTTGAGGCTTGTGAAGGAGGAGAAGGGTCCTCCAGAACTGCTGAAGCCGAAGCTGCAGCTAGAGCAGCTGAAGAAGACGAGGCTTTGCTGAAGACCTCGGTGAGCTTTCAGACAACTTTTTTCTTTTCTTCTTTTCTTTTTTTTTTTTTTTTTTTTTTTTTTTTTTTTTTTTTTTTACTCACACTCTTCTTCCCCCCTGTCTGTTACAGTCTGAAGAGAGTAACAGACACAGAGAAGGCAAAGCTCGTGTTCGTCCCGAAGATCAAATACAAGAGTCTTCAGATTCAGATATGGACGAGCAGCCCCTTCTGAAAAGGCGCCGAAGGATGGCCATCATCGGCCCTCATGATTTTCAGCAGAGGCCGATGACCATCGGCGTCGCAATAAGGGAACCTGAGGAAGGCAATGGATCGCCGAGGGTTCCCCAGCCAACACCCCAATCTCCTCAAAAGACCCCTCCGCCACCTCCTGAGATGGAGGTGGATCAGAGGACTCCCGAACCTAAGGGAGGGGTCCAAGAAGAAATCAAGGAGAGTGCTGCTGAGCACGGAAATAAAGATGCCGTGATGTCAAGTGCTGAAGGCTTCACGGCAGATATCGCAAGAGAGGTTGAGGCTTTCGTCCTCACCCCTGAAGAAGAGGAGGTCATAGTACTTGACTCCTCTGAGAAGGACGATGCTGAGACAACCAAAGCTAATCAAGCTCCATCGTCGTCCTTCCCTTCTTTCCAGACTCTGCATTCTGGAGAAATGGGTTTCTCGGCCCCCCGAATTCCAATCCCAGATCACATCTGGGACCTCATATGGGGTCAAAACCGAGAAGGAGCTGAAGCCTACTTCGGCAGTTTTGCTGGCATGTCCGAAGTAGACAGGGCAAGGATCTGGTCGCTGAAGGCCACTGCTGGGATGGGCGAATCCAGTAGATCAGTTCCTGACCCAGCCAGGTCTAACCAACTGCTGATGATGCAGGTAATTTTCCTTCATTTCCTCCGAAATTCAGCTCTATTTTTTTTTTATTACTTATTTTTTTTTTGTCTTCCTGTTTTCAGTTCGTGCACAATCAGACTCTCACTGTAGAGCTGATTGATACCCTACAAGATAGGGTAGACGCTGCTGTGCACGAAAGGAAGGTGGCTGAAGAGGAAGTTAAGCTTGCTAAGCTGAAGCAAGCAGCAGCTGAAGAGAAGCAGCAGGAGGTTGAGGAGTACGGTAAAAAAGCTGCCGAAGCTCTGAAAACCTTCTGCGATGCTATGGAGATGGAGGTTTTTCCCCCACTGATGGAAGGGGAAAAATTCCTCCAGGAGCATATGGGAGTGGACGTCTCCAAATTCAAGGCTGCTATTGAGAGCCGAATTCAAGAAGGAACTGCTGCACAAGCTGAAGTGCAGCAGCGTCTAGAGGCTCTTGAAGCCAGCCGAATGGCTGCTGAAGAGTTGCTCTTGGCCAAAGACGTCCAACTCTCAGAGGCTGCTGCTGCTGCTGAAGCTCAAAGAGCTAAATTCCAAGAGGCTGAGGATCAACTGCTGATCCAGAAAGTTGAAGTGGCCCAAGCTCAGACAAAGGCTTTCCAAATTCAGCAAGAGCTGAATGAGCTGAAGGGTTCCTCCTCCAAAGTCGCTGAACAGCTGAAGAAATCCAAGGAAGACTTGGAGGAGACCCAGAAGAAGCTGGCTGATGCTGAGGCTTCACTCAAGGTCCGTGTTTATACCCAAGAGGAATATGAGATGGGTTTCAGAAACGGATTCCGAGTATGCCGAAGAGTCTGCCTTCATGCTGAGCCGAAACTGGACTGGTCTAAATGTGCTGAGTGGGTCCAGAATCCCGAAGACCCTCACATGAAGTATGCAACTCCAGCTGAAGCTGAAATTCTTAAGGCTGAGGAAGCCGAAGAGGAAGCTGAAAGACTGGAGTTGGAAGCTGAGCAGAGGGAAAGGGAGGCTCGGCAAAGTGCAAAGCCCGCCTCTTCTGCTGCTGGGGCTGAGGCCACCATGGGACTCAACGCTGATCAGTCTGATCCCCCGGCTGAAGCATAGGAACTCGGGCAGTCGTCTTCAGAATCTTGCGGTTCATCATGTGCTTAACTTTAGACTTGCCGCTTTCTGAGTTTTTTGCCTTGTTTTTTGCTTCAGCTTGCCTTGTCGTACAGCAGTTTTATTTTTTTGCTTATGTACGTATTTCGGCAGCTGTTATTTTCCGCTTGTGGGCGGCTGCCGATACTGAATTATTGAACTTGTAGCTCAATTTTTCTTCTTCAGTTGCTTTATTTTTGAATGCTTTACTGTTTCTTTTCTTCAACTCTGCCGAACATAGCTGCACTGCGTGCTTCTTGCCCCCACAGAAATTGAAGTATGACTTTAGTTGAATAAGCAATTTCTGAACTTCTTCAAAATAGATATCCGAAACACAGGGCCAACTTAAGGCAATGCTTCTGGGATACAAGTCTTACTGAAGATTGACTGTCTGAAAGTTGGATATCCGAAACACAGGGCCAACTGAAGGCAATGCTTCTGGGATACAAGTCTTACTGAAGATTGTCTGAAAGTTGGATATCCGAAACACAGGGCCAACTGAAGGCAATGCTTGGGATATTAGCTTTCTGGGACTAACCTCTTTAGAACAAGTCTTACTGAAATTTGACTTCAGCTGAAAGACCAGCGTTCTTAAAGAAGACGCATATCCGAAACACAGGGCCAACTTAAGGCAATGTTTCGGATAAGGGCTCTCTGGGATACAAGGCTCAGTTAAGGCAATATCCCAGGATTGTCCATGGACTCATGTCTTTGGAGAACAGGTCTTACTGATGTTTGATTTCAGCTGAAAGACCAGTGTTCTTTAAAAAGACTGAGTTTTGTAAGCCATCTGAAACCCAGTTACCCGAAGGCGAAGGTTTCAGACGAGGCTGATTTAAAAAGGCTGTTATCCTTGATTTTCTGTCTATCTTTGAAAAATGGATACCCGAAACACAGGGCCAACTTAAGGCAATGTTTCGGATAATGGCTCTCTGGGATACAAGGCTCAGTTAAGGCAATATCCCAGAATTGTCCATGGACTCATGTCTTTGGAGAACAAGTCTTACTGAAGTTTGACTTCAGCTGAAAGACCAGTGTTCTTTAAAAAGACTGAGTTTTGTAAGCCATCTGAAACCCAGTTACCCGAAGGCGAAGGTTTCAGACGAGGCTGGTTTAAAAATTTTCAACTGTTGCTGTTATCCTTGATTTTCTGGCTATCTTTGAAAAATGGATACCCGAAACACAGGGCCAACTTAAGGCAATGTTTCGGATAATGGCTCTCTGGGATACAGGGCTCAGTTAAGGCAATATCCCAGAATTGTCCATGGACTCATGTCTTTGGAGAACAAGTCTTACTGAAGTTTGACTTCAGCTGAAAGACCGGTGTTCTTTAAAAAGACAGGTTTTGTCAGCAATCTGAAACCCAGTTACCCGAAGGCGAAGGCTTCAGACGAGGCTGAATAAAAAACCCTCAAAGAGTAGATAGAACAAAGAAAATTTTGAAAGGATAAACAGTTGTAAATTTTATATAAATGGCGGCTCCAAGGCCTGTCATTAGTTCAAAATGTACTTACAAAGATTGTTCTGCCCCGAAGGGTTTACACATGGTATTTTTTCAGTACATCAGCATTCCAGTGATTCTTCAACTCAGTTCCATCCAACTGCCGAAGTCGGTATGTCCCTGGCTGAAGCTCATCATAAATTTCATAAGGTCCCTCCCATGTAGCTGAGAGCTTCCCATGGATTCGGCCTTTCTGAACTGCAGCAGCATTCCGAAGGACAAGATCCCCAATTTTGAGAGGCCTTGCATGGACCCTTCGGTTATGGGAGATGAGGTCTGAACTTATCCCGGGCATATCAGCTGCCGAGAAAGCAAACACATCTCTGTTATCCCGAAGGAGCTGAATAAGTTCACAACGGGTGTCAGGATCAAGGTCCATCCCGATTGTTACACATTTCTCAGCATCTCCTTCGGCCAACTCTGCTGTTTCAGTCTGTTGGTCCATGTCCATTGCTGATGGACTGGACTCTTCAGAATCTGGTCTGCTGTCAATGTCAGCAGGTGTCCCAGTCTTTGTGTTCTTCGGCTGGCTCTCTGAGTCTTTCGGCTCAGATGAAGAGTCAACCTTTTCCCTTTCGGGACCTTTTTCTCTGGGCACTGATCCTTGGGGCGAAGCACTTAGGCCTTTCGGCTTTTTTGTGCTTGGCTCTCTTTCTTTTTCTTTCTCCTCCTCATCCTTGTCGTTATCTGGGCGACTACTGGATGGCTTGAGGTAGTTGCACCTTCGGGCGTCCTTCTGGTTGCCCTGTATCCTTTCGGGGAAGCCGGCGTTTGAGACGTAAATCATCAGCTGATGATAAGTTGAGACGACCCCTTGGATCTCGTGAATTATGGGTCTCCCCAAAATCACGTTGTACACTGAAGGAGCGTCGATGACCAAAAACTCAATCATGACGTTCCGGGCTGCCTCATCGCAACCGATGGTGACAGGAAGTGTCACCTTCCCATCTGGATAAGTTGAAGCCCCATTGAACCCGGATACCGGATAGGGTACCGGCGTAAGGTGCTTGGGCTTCAGCTTAATTTGGTTGTAGGCCTTTCGGAACAGAATGTTTGCTCCGCTGCCACCGTCAACAAGGACCTTACTGACGTCGTGGTTGGCCACCGTGGCGATGATCACCAACGGATCCTCGTGAGGGAACGTAATCCCCCGGCAGTCGGCGGCTGTGAACGTCATGTTCGACACCGGCGACTGGGGAGATTGAATGTCAGCGTTGTTCACCTGGTGAGTCAAAGCTCTAAGGTGACGCTTGTGCTCCCTCCGAGAGTATATTCCTCCCGAGATAACATTGATCGGAGGGAATTTCCCCTCCGGTTTTTTACTGTTTTTCCGAGGGAAATCAAGGTCCTGCCGAGGGTCCTTTGCTAACCTTTCGGATTCTTTTTTCTCGCGGTGATCCGCGATGTATTTTTTCAAGTATCCCTTCCGAACCATGTCTTCTATCTGGTCCTTCAGCTGGATACACTCCTCAGTGTTGTGGCCCGAAGACTCGTGGAACTCACACCACTGATTTTTATTTTTTCGCTGATACCACTCTGGGAGTGGTCTCGGCTTTCGGTAACTCTGCTCCTCCTTCGTCACACTGTAAATTTTGGCGCGTGGAAGAGAGAGCGGAGTGTAGGACTCGTATCTGCCTGTATATGAGGCAAACCTGTCCTTCTTTAGGTCGCTGGCCGAAGATGGCTCCGAGGCCTTTGATTTTCCCTTTGCCTTATGGCCTTGGCCTTCAGACAAGGGTATTTGCCTCTGTTTCCCTCCCCCGGATTGAGGTTGGGTTTTTGCTTTATTCCATTCTTCGGCTCGGATGAACTTATCCGAAGCACTAAGAGCTTCCTCCAAGGTCTGCGGGGTATGCATGACCATGAAGTCTAGGAATTTTCCTGGCTGAAGGCCATTCTGCATTGCAAAAACAGCTAGCCCCTGGTCCAGCTGAGAGACGCTTGATGACTCGTTACTGAAACGGGTCAGGTAGTCTCGGAGGCTTTCGGTTTCCCCCTGTTGCAGACCCATGAGCTCTGCGGTAGTCTTCTCTCGGCGGTTTGCCGTGGAAAACTTGCTCCTGAACTTGGAGGACAGATCATCCCAACCTGTTATGGAGCCTTGCCTTACTCCCTTGGAGATCCACGCTTGCGCGACCCCCTTGAGAGTGGTTGGGAAATATTTGCACCAAGTTGCCTCGGATCTGGGGCAAAGATGCATATGAGTCTCATATGAGGCCACGTGGTCCTTCGGATCCGTGGTCCCGTCATATGTGATATGCGACGGTATTTTAACCGTGGGTACGCGCTCTTCCAGTATCCATTGCTCGAATGGTGAACTAGCGGGAAGCATAATGGCCTTGCCCTTGTTCCTGGCCGAAGGGACCGCGCTCCGCCCTCTTAGAGAGGTAGGAGTGGTTTTCGTCCCTGGCTGGGAAGTCTGGGCCTCGGCTGCAGGGAACGTGAGGCGACTACGCACGCTCGGTTCCTGGCCGCCGAGTCGGTCAAGGACGCTTCTGCGAGCAGTCTCAGGTTCCCGGCGAGTAGATTCTGGCCGAGAAGCTGAGCTGCTGCTCTTATGCGCTGCTGGTCTTGAGGATGAGGATCCTTTAAATAATTGAGAGTTCTTCTTCCTCTGTTTTTCATTTTTCCAAGAATCCTCCTCCCACTCTTCCAGTTCCCGGAAGGAAGGAAGCTTCCCACCGTCATGGTCTAACTTCCTCCGCTGATGCCGGGTATGCGGAGGAGTTCGATCACGAGGCGGTGGCATATTCTGTGCCCTCATTGCCTCCATGAGTACTGCCAGCGCTCTTGCCACCTCTTCCGAACTGGGCCCCGTCAAAGGGGTCCCCGGCCGAGTGTGGGCATGAGGCCGTGCAGCCGATGGTTGGCTTCGGGACACCGAATATGTCCTATGATCAGACTGACCCCTGCTAGACCGAGAGTGGTCAGGCCTATATTGGGAGTCATGCATTATAGGAGATAGGGAATCCTCCTTGTGTGATCCTCCCCCCGAGCCGGCACCCTTGGGAGAGTTCCGGTCCGGCGAGGGCGATGGTGTAGGGGTTTTAGGCTTTTCGCCCGCTCCTTGACGGAGGCTTTTGCTCTTGCGGTTCTTAGCCATGGCTGCTAAGATAATTGCAAGATGATCTTGGTTAGGAATTTGGCTTAAAGATTTTTGAAAGTCTTCCCCACAGACGGCGCCAAATTGTTTCGGTTGAAAACAATGGGACCTTGCCGAAGGTCCACTAAAATGGAGAAGACTGGATTCGATCCAAGCTGTGTTGGGCCGAAGGTTTCCTGCACGGTGAACACACGTAAACTAGCCTCGGGGGTGTTTCCGAGGAAGGCCCCTCCGATGCTAAAGTCAGTACAATGTGTAAAAAGGAAGACACTATGCAAGAGAGTTTGTAGCTTGAGGCTTTTGTGGAGTATTTCTCAATGCAAGAATGAGCATATGAATTGCAATAATCGGTGTATGAGATAATGCCAGTGATAATGTGTCTGATAGTGTATGTTGTGTCTGATCATGTATGTGATTCTCCTTGAATGTGTTAATATGAGGGCTTTTATACCTCATCATATTTGGAGAGGTTGGGCTTTAGCCCAATTGGCTTACTTTGTGGGCTGACTTTTGACTTTTGAGCAATTGGAGAGTTGAACCTTGACCTTGGGCTTTTAATTGGATCATTTAGTGCTCAGGCCCAATTTTGACTAAATTGGACCCAAACAAAAGACTATTTCAAATGAACTGTTATTTTCATTTTCTGGGGAAAAGGTTTGGATAAGGTGTCACAATTTTCTTAGCTAAGTCCTAGCTAACAAGCATTATAGAAAATTGTTTATTATTGCTATTTGCTAATGTAAATCTCTAGAATACTGGTCAGTTTGCTCAATTATTGCAAGCTTATCGAAAACACTTGACTCGTCGTCTATTGTTGTGACATTCGGATATACATACGTTTCATTTATTTAATTTTTCGTACTTATATGAAATTCTATATTAATTTAGTAAATAAAATTATTTATATGAACTTGACAACTGTTATTGGTCATGAAATTTACCTGCACGAACACCAAGCCCTAATTAGACAAGATCATGCCAGACTAAAATAATTTAGACTGAAACTCCTTATTTCAAGTAATTAAAGAATATAAGAACAAAATCTTATTAATATATGTAAATGAAAAGGCTGAGTATCTCCCTTAGACATGATCAAAAGTAGTTCTGCCTAAAATTTTTCCTGATTTGAGCAAAAATTTTAGGCCCAAACGAGCCTAGATCGACCTATTTGTCTGATCGAAATGGACGAACTTATTTGCCTAGACCATGACCAAGTCTAATATCTGTAAGCTAACACATATAATATGCGTTTATGTCAACTCTCACCCAGTACCCTACCTCTCTAATGATAGTTACCAACCATACTTTCTAATATCTACTCTAGATCAGATATTTTAATTTACTCTAGATCGAGTTAATTAAACATGTATTATTATGCTAATAGTCAAACAAATAATAAGTGCCTTAATACTGAAATATCAATATGATTTCCCATGAAAGCCACCATGCAATGCAAAAACTGAACTTTGGTATCCTAAAAAAGCAAACACGTAAAATAAATAAGAGTACGTACAAATAAATAAAAAGACTTGGTAAATGTCCACTTAAAAAGTCAATAGCATATGTTGTGTTCACATTTGACTTCCATCATATGATATAAAACCGCGGTCAAGGCATAAAAATTATTGGGACCAAACTTTAAATTATTTTCCTTTTTAGTCACGCAAGAAATGTTACACGGCACACGTTTGATTTAATAATCAAATGGACTAGTAACAAATTATATGCATCGTTGGTAGTTTGGGACGGCATTAAACTAATTTTGTAGCCCCCACTAATAAGAGTGTTCTATTCACAAATTTACAATCAAATTACTAAATTTGGCCGCCTTGTAATCTAAAGCTAGATTTTTTTATGTCCAAACATTATCAATTTATAGTGTCTTCTACCTCGTGTAACTACTAATTATTAATTAATTTAATTATATATATATGCATCACATTGAAGCATCTTTGGAGTATCCACATTTTAATATATAATATAAAACTCTAGATTAGTTATAATCTTCCAACATCTATTTAGACTTTTAAGTCCTTGTGTTTTTGGGTGTATTCAAGTATATAATGCTACATAAAATGTCGATATATAATCATTTTTTTTGTTTGTTTATCATATGTCATCATACAATGTTGCATCAAAATGTAATAGCGGATTTTGTAACAATGGAGTCAAGATTTGAACATATCAACTCTATTAAATTTAAAAATATTTATAATTAAAATGTAGCCTAGCGGACCCATTAACTTGCTACCAAATGGTACAAGTAGGTTGTACATCTAATTTAAATTGGTTTAGTTAAGGATATCTTAATTCAATTCTATACAAAATCAGATTTGATATCTTCTTATAAATTCCTAGTTCCAATAATTCTAACAACTTAATAAGTTTCAATTTTCATATATAGTACAATACTATTAAAATTATCACAATACATCTCCAAACATCCTAAAACAATAATCCTATATAAATACAGGCATACGACTAGCACTGTCAAAAATCGAACCGAACTGGTGAAACCGAACTGTTTCAACCGATCCGAATGAGAACCGAACCGATTAAAAACCGATTTTATAAAACCGAAAACCGACCTGAACCGTATGTTAGTAAAACCGAAACTGAACCGATCCGAGTAAACGTTAAACCGTTTAAGAACCGAACCAAATCTAAACCGAACTGAAAGGAAACCGAACCGAAAATGAACCGAACCGTTTCTAACCCGAAACCGTTTGAACTGACATAAAAACCGTTTACACCGAACCATTTACAAACCGCAACCCGTTTGCACCGAACCGTTTATAAACCGAACCGTTTATGAACCGAACCACTTATAAATCGAACCGTTTACAAACCGCTTATAAATTAATTACATTTCTCGAATCCCGATAAAACGATATATACCTTCATAATATCAGCTATTATATATTTTTTTTTAACACACACATTAACTTATTAAGTTATTTAAAGTATAAAATGTGAATCGGTTAGCGTGTAAATGTCTAGCGTTGCGATTAATAAAAAAATCGAATACCGTATAATAATATAATGACGTCATATATTAGAGAGTTAGAAGTACTACGGATTTGTTATATGATTATATTTATATCAGTTTAGCTATGTCTGCAAGCAATACACTTGTAATCGTGTAAACTTATAAATGATAGAATTGACTAGTAGATTAGTACATAAATACAGATACTTAATTAGATATGACTACATGAGTGATTGACTAATATGACTATATGAGCAATTATCAATTAGCATAATTGCATAACAGATTAATTAACAGTGTACTAGACCATCCTACTCGGTAATATACTAATAGCATTTCAGTATTTGATCTATTAGACTCAAGTTAAAAGTTACTCTTTCTTATTAACTTGTTAGTCTAATTAAGAAATTAGTAATTATTAATTAATGACTTAAGCCTCAGGGGTGAACCAGTAAAGGATATACAAAAATATAATAATCTTATGATTCTCATCCCTTTATACTAATAAATATTTAACTATGAGAATATGAGATGGTTAGATGTTATGTATATGTATAATTGATTGAAAGAAGAATCAATATTACCTTCTTATTCATTAATGTTTTCTTTCATTATACAAATCAAACTACTTTGTAATATCTTCATATATAACTTTATACAAATATATAATGATAAACGAGTCTTGATTAACAGTCTTGTTGACTAATTAAGAACCGAACCCGTTAACGAACCGAACTAAAATAAAACTGAAACAAAAAAGAACCGAACCGTTTCTAACCCGAAACTGTTTGAACCGGGATAAAAACCGTTTACTCCGAACCGTTAACAAACCGCAACCCGTCTGCACCGAACCGTTTACTACCCGGACCGTTTACAACCCGAACTGAATTTAAACTGGGATAAAAACCGTTTACACCGAACCGTTAACAAACCGCAACCCGTCTGTACCGAACCGTTTACTACTCGAACCGTATACAACCCGAACCGAATTTAAACCGTGGTTCGAATAAACCGAAACAGAATCGAACCGATAATTATTTAAACCGAACTGAAACCGCCCGTAAGACTTTTGAACCAATTTCAAACCGACCCGATTTCAAACCGAACCGATTTCAAACCGAACCGAAACCGAACTGTCAAACCGTTTTCACATTAATACATACGACTGTTACTTCGGACCGAACAGTGACGACATATATTCATACCATCTAAGATTCGGTCCTCCCCCAACATTATACATGTAAATTGCATCCAAACACAAGTACATAACACTTCTAAGATCATTTCATTTCATGTTGGTAGACTTCTAACTTCTAAATTGTAAATCTAAATTCTAAAGTCTGTCATTTTAACACACCACTCTCCCTCGTGAACTCCTACTCTGCATGTGACCCCACTTTAGATCCTCCGTATCCAATCTCTGGACCCCACTCTCCTCTCTTCATTCTCTTTCCTTCCTTCCACGTGTCCTCCCTTCCTCCCCAACACGTGACTCCCCACGTGTCCCTCTTCTGTCCTATATATATTCACTACCAACACCCCCATTTTTAATCTTGCTCATTTCATTTTATAGACTTCTCTTCCTTTTTTTCTTAATAAAAAAAAAACAGAAAAACAAACAAACCTTCTGAAAAATCTGACCCATTATTATTTTCTCTCTCCTCATCTTCTTCGTTTCTCTCAATCCAATATCAGAATCTCTGCATGTTGTTTCGTTGCCTAAATCTTTAAAGTGTTACTTATTATCTTATTACGCCAACAGATTTTCTTTTCTTCCCCTTTATATATACCCCTCTTAAACACTTCTTTCTTAAATTAAACATCAAACAAAATTAAAGATTAGAGAGAATTTTTTTTTTAAAAATGGCAACAAGGTTGTTTTTGATTGCAATAGCAATATACAGATTGATAGTTACGGTGGGGCTAACAACGTTAGGCCCCACCGAACTACTCCACCTCAGCACGGACCGTGCTGAGGTGGAGTCGGCGTCCGTGGATTTTGGACGCCTTACTCGGACGGAACCCGTAGCCGTGTTCCGTCCGAGGTCCGACGTTGACGTGGCGGATCTCGTTAAGACCGCTACGTCAACGTCGGGGTTCACCGTGTCTGCCCGTGGACATGGACATTCCATAAACGGGCAGGCGCACACGGCGGACGGGGTGGTGGTAGAGATGGGAAGAAGGAGGGATGGCAGTAATGGGCCGAGTGGGCCCAAAGTGAATGTAAGAGAAGAGTATGTGGATGTGTGGGGAGGAGAGTTATGGGTGGATGTGCTAAGGTCTACATTAGAGTATGGACTCGCACCTAGATCTTGGACTGATTATTTGTATCTAACGGTTGGTGGTACTTTGTCTAATGCTGGAATTAGCGGTCAAGCTTTTAATTTTGGACCTCAAATTAGTAACGTCTTTGAGCTTGATGTTGTCACAGGTAATTTTTTTAATTATAATTAAAAATACAGTTATTCATTTTTTTAATGTTAATTTTAGTAATAATGATTAACTTTTGTTTCGTTTTTTTTTTCACGTTGTTTTCACACTTTATTCACTCTTTTTTTGCATGGAATTGTGCAAGAAATTTGACCCTTTTTTATTCTTTTTTTGTATAGGAAAAGGAGAGCTTAATACATGTTCTGAGAAAATAAATTCCGAATTGTTTCATGCCGTGTTAGGAGGTCTAGGCCAATTTGGTATCATCACTCGTGCTAGAATCGCCCTTGAACCTGCTCCACAACGGGTATATATTTCACTCATTTTCCGTTGTCTGTAACTTAATTCTCACGTTGATAGTGTAATTCAAGATAACATGACAGCTAAACTAATTATTTGGTGAATAAAGATTGATAATGGTAAAGTGTACAAAAAATTATTATCAAATTATAATAATGTTTTTATAAAGGTGGGGTGTTTAGCAAATGACAGTTGACATAATAAAAGTGGGACACCATTTGTTAGTTACTCAAAATGGAAGGGTTAATATTTTGCCGCTTAAACTAAGCCCAATGTCAAATTCTCCCTAAAAGTAAAACAAATAACACGACAGCACCGAAAGATAAAATAAATTTTACTATACTAATTCAATCAAACCTTGCAATTATTTTTGTATTTTCTTAATTAATTATTGCTTAATTACAGTAATAAGCACTACTTATTAATTAATTATATATAATATGAAAAAATATATATATATTAACCCTTTTTTCTATGATTTGTAGGTGAGGTGGATAAGAGTGTTATACTCCAATTTTACGGCATTTACAAAGGATCAAGAGTACCTAATATCGTTGCATGATAAACCAAGTAGTCAAAAATTTGATTATGTGGAAGGTTTTGTTATTGTTGATGAAGGTTTAATTAATAATTGGAGATCCTCATTTTTCTCACCGAAAAACCCCGTCAAGATTTCCTCCCTTGGTGCCTCTAACAATGGGGATGTCCTATATTGCTTGGAGATCACCAAGAACTATTTCGATTCTTCCGAATCTGTTGATCAGGTAAATTTTTTTCTATTACCTGATTAAATCTCGTCTGCATCATTTGTAGTGTTATCGAGCTAGACTTGTTTGCATTATTATCAAGAAATAAAAATATTATTGGTCGTCTAATATTGTTAGTTGATTGGTCATATGGTTAAAAACAAAATATTGGTCATTAATTAGTTAGTATTAATTGATTGATTTGATTGAATTTCTTATTATTGATGTGATTGAATATATTGAGTGTGCCGTTATATTATATAGACAACATGTGACACTAGTTTAACACACATATACTAACGTGCATGGCATGAAGAGACATTTTATCCATATAATGTTGGTCTTGCTAGTTGGCAATTGATGGCTAACTAATTGGGGACACTAATTAGGCAGCTGTTTAAGTATATAGTCTTATTTTTGGTCTTTATTCTTAATATGGTCAAATTTGACGCATAAATGTATTGTCGTTTTTAGAGTTACATATACACATTAAATATACTCGATCTCTACGTATCTCTTTAAAATATTTTAAAATTATGACATAATTATGAGTTGATATGTATGTGTCTCTCAATATATTTTTTACATTAATGGCATAATTATGAATTGATCTATACGTATCTCTTAAAAATATTTTTAAATTTATGACATAATTTATGAATCATATCGTTTGATGTTGAATAATTACTTTCAAATATCTTCTTGATTTATTTAGATAAAAATAGCATGTAAAAGTAATAATAATTTGGTGAATTATAAAGTCCATTAAGTTATAAAAAAAAAATGCAATCTAATCTAGCAATCAACTACCGTAAGAAGTATTCCTACCTAATGTATTATACTATTATACTCAATCCATATGAATTAATCAATCTAGTGACGTACACTCAACAAACTAAGGTAGCAAGTCTATAGAAGAAACATTATGGATGATTTGAAAAAATTACTAAGTCAAATTATCGTTACTTTTTCTTTCTTTATTTCACATGATCAAAAGTATAATTTCAACAAATATATGTTTATAATTTTCTCCTTTTAAAAACTTTATAGTCCTTCAATGGAGATCAGAAGTTAGGTTATCAAAAATATAAATTCATAAAATAAAGTAAAGATAAAGTGAAACTGTCTAAAATATATATATATATATATATATATATATATATATATATATATATATATATATATATATATATATATAAGATCTAAAAATATCACCATTTTTCACAAGATTCCTTTATTTAATTAATTTTATTTTTACTTAGCTTAGGTTACTTTCATCTTTCTTTGGCTGCATGCATATGAGAAGATACCACAGCCACACCAAGAAAGATTTAAAGTTTAATTGAACTCAATTTTTTGAGTTATAATAAATCTCTAAAGATTTCTTAAAATTGTGACAAGATCACTTTAATTCATCAAAAAAATTGTTTTTAATTTCATTCTCTTAGGAATCTTAATTCTCTTTTTAAGTTGAACTTTTTTTTTATGCTTGTAAATTATTCTCTTAACTTTCTCAATACAATGGACCGTCAGTGCTTCAGTACCTTAGCTTTTAAGCATTTTTAGTACATTGTTTCCTAACCTTTAAAATTTAATTTATTAGTAACTTATAAATATAATTGCTGTGGCTGGTCGGTAAAATCGTGTAACCCGTGACCGAGAAGGTTCCGGTGGCTCCTATACGTCACCGGAGTAGAATAAAAACAACTAGTACAATAACAAGCAAAGAAATAGGGCAGTTTTGAGTATAAGATTGAGAAGAAGGTTCTTTTACATTATTAATAAGTACGTAGTTTATAATTAGTTAATTAAACAATAATTAAATTGTTACTTAAATCGTCACAAAATCTAAGCAGTCCACCTGCCAGATTATTCCCAATCTAGTCAGTCAGTCAGTCAGTCATTGTTGGCATGTATTAATAAATCATTAAATTAGTTGGAAAGAATCAAACTTATCTTCACTAAAGCAACTGTTTGGTAGCAGCTTTTGTGTTCTTACTTATACTATATAATTAAATACCTTACATTTCGTATTATAATTATATTATGATGTTATGTATACATTCTTGTAATTATTGGTGACATTTGTTTATAATAATAAAGTATTGCATTTATCATACACAATAATTATTAATTAAGTTGCTAATTACGTGCTAATTTTAATTTTGAACAGGAAATTGATGCATTATTGAAAAATCTTGACTTCATACCAGCTTCAGTATTCACAACCGATCTACCCTACGTCGATTTCTTGGACCGGGTTCACAAAGCCGAGTTGAAACTCCGGTCCAAGGGTTTATGGGAGGTACCACACCCATGGTTAAACCTATTTGTCCCTAAGTCAAGGATTGATGAATTTGACAAAGGAGTTTTCAAGGGCATTTTGGGAAATAAAACTAGTGGACCTATTCTCATCTATCCCATGAACAAACACAAGTAAGCTCAATCTTTCCCTTGGTTACCTTCTCTATTTAAATTTGTGTACAATTCGTTTCTTCAATTATTATTGAAAGCTACTCTCCTCTTGAATAAAAATATTCAGCCTCTATTTCATATTATTTACAACGATTTGACATAGAGAAAAAATGTCTAATCGTTGCAAAATAATGTGTAACGAAGGTAGTATTTTATTCATCACTCTAACGAGGTATGATGATATTTTAAAACTTACTTCACATCATATACAATTAGTTGGTAAGTTGTTAACTCAAAACTTCGTCATAAAATTATTGTCCAATAGGTTTTTCATGTTACATGAAAGCATGCATGTGGATATAATTTGGCTGGAGAATTGACTCATAATGAAGTCATATTTTGATTTTGTTGATGTCAAATCAAAGATAGCATCATAGCAAATGGCTTACTATACATGATTCTTTCACGGTATATTTTTTGTGTATGCATGTGTGACATGTTGACATACTCCTAAGTATATATTTGTAAGGGAATCAATGTTGTCATTGTGACACTGATTGCTTACATATTTGCTTACATATTAATACGATTATATATTATCACTATTATGTCACTCTATATTTTGCTTCCCTCTTTCACACTTGAACTAAACTACTTGCCACTACTCCACTAGCAATACCAAAGCCAATAATCACCTAACACTTCGGCAACTAATAGGGAGTCGAAATATCTAAAATTATCTTCAATCCTTACTAAAGACCTTTTCTCTTCAGCTTAATTTCAATTTAGTTCACTTTTTAATTTCCTTCTCTCATAAACAATTCAGTTCAGCTCAATTCAGTTTAGTTCAGCTCAGTAAATCAGAATAGGCCATAAGCCAACACATATTGTTACTCTGTATTGGTTGTATTTGATCGATAAATATGTCTAGTGTTATTAGCTGTCTAACTTGCTAAGTAAATTGGAGTTATCAATCTTATATGGCTAAAAGCTAGCTTACCTTTTTTTTTCAATTAAATATAAACCTTTTAGTGTAATAGAGTTGATTCAATTAACTATTATAGTTTTGGATTTAATCTTAGTACAACATAAACTAATAATCTCCAGCTGTGTAATAATGGAGTTTTTGTCTTGTTTCTATTCAAATATAGGGAGATTGAAGCCAATGATTAACAACAAATAAAAGAAATTAATAATGATGCTTGAGATTGTTAATTAACAAGAAACCAAGAGGCCCCAAGAAATTAGTTAGTATATTAAACTTAAAATTAATTTAGATGAAACAAGAAGTGCCAGTTAGGATAAGAAAAGGGCTGCTCTTTTTGTTGATAGAAACCCAACAAGTAAGAAAGGGCAAACACTGTTTCTGCAAGTTGGGAGATTCTCTTGTCAGAAGATCTTCATATGACCCACTTAGGTTTCATGTCCTTTTTCTAAATAACATGTAATAATTCCAAAAACATTTGCCAATCTTTGTACCATTGAATTCCAACCACCCTTCAACCCTGGGTCCCTCTTCCCTTAATCCAAATTATACATAATGTAAATCAATGCAATAATAATAATAATACTCTAATTAACTATATGTTGTTTGTCATTTGTTTGATTTGAACAAGTTTGATTGATTTTCTCCTAGATCTTAACCATGTTTGTTGTTTGTGGTGTAGGTGGGATGAAAGGACTTCGGTCGTGACACCAAATGAAGAGGTGTTTTACCTGGTTGCCCTGCTTAGGTCGGCACTTGAAAATGGGGAAGAGACACAAACCCTAGAGTACTTGACCGATCAAAACCGAAGAATTTTGAAGTTTTGTGAGGAGGCAGAGATTGGTGTTAAGCAATACTTGCCTCACTACACCACACAACAAGAGTGGATTAACCATTTCGGTGACAAATGGGATCATTTTTACAAAATGAAGATGGAATACGATCCTAAGCGGATATTAGCAACCGGACAACGCATTTTCAAATCAATTCTTGACGTTAATGATGTTGCTTTGAGATGACTAAGCCACTATCAAATCATTATCCAACATTTAGTGAGATTAGTACCAACAATTAAGCATGACATAGCTAGGTTGCTGACTTGAATATATAGTTTTGTACATACAATTAATTAGGAATTAGTTGAATAGGGATTTAACAAAGTATTTAAGTAAAAATGGTACGATTCTCATCAATTTATGATATTTCTTTTTTTCAGGAAATATAAGATCGATTTCCCATAGAATGATTAGTAGTTAGTTAGTTAGATTGTAGGATGTTAAAAAAAAGTGTTGCATGAAATTGATTGATGTATGGACGAACCAAAAATATGATATTGCTATAATTAAATTGGTATGGGCATATATATGGCACCTTCTGAGTATTTGTTAAGGCATCCAGGTCCAGGCCACTGTCTTTTGTTTTTATGAAACTCAGTCGGTAGCAGGCTTTGCTAGTATCTTCATAAACTTAGAGGGGGGCCTCTTTCCATCACACAACGTAACTATAAGATTGGGATGTTTCATTCTATAAAGATTTGAGAGAGACATACTTTGGACTTGGTGATTCACAATAATGCGTATTTTTGTTGTTTCTGTTAAGACGGTGATTACTCATAAAACAGTCAAAATAAGAAACATTTGGAGTCATCGACAGTAGTCGGAGAGACTAGAGAGTAGTAAATACAATACAAGAAAAATGAAAATCGTTATTTTGGCATCCGAATGTTTTCGAAAATATCCTTGGCATCAACTAGGAACCAAAATACCTCAGGTATATATTAGAGGGTAATATAAAGAGAATGAACGTGTTTGGATCAAATTAAATCTATTAGATTGATAACTAAAATATTATAACAATATATATACTTGCAGTTTATACTACATTCATTATTAATTTGAGTGAAACATGGTACAAAATCATGTTCCACTGAGAGTGACATGCATTAAACTTGTTGGCAATTGATAACAATAATAATTTATGATTATTGTACTCTCTTATCAATTATTGTATGTGTGAGAGAACAATAAGAGAATCAATTCCATAAATAGTTTAAGGTAATAATTGAAAGTCAAATCTTCACTTTAATATATGCTATACTTGTAGGAGTAGTATATATGTAAGTCTTTGTTCTCATTGTGATATGATTTTTCATATTGGACTAAAGTTCGAATGTTGTTTAAATCCTTGTAATTCATTTATTATTTCAATACATACGAGTTTGAAATGAATCATCTATCTTAGGGGCTGTTCTCATTGACTGAACTGAACTGAGCTGAGCTGAGCTGAACTGAACTGAACTGAGCTGAGCTGAACTAAACTGAGCTGAACTGAACTGAATTTCAACGTAAGAGAACAGACCCTTAGTATTGTTTCATCCCATCAAACAATCCTCCCCCCCCCCCTCTTTCGAAATTTCGAATCCTCTGATGAGCCTTGTACATGTAGAAACTATTGTAACTATCGAAAACTTAATTACTACTCATAGTACATATAACTCACCCAATCCAACCAGCGATCTTAATTAATAGTCGAAAATCTAGTTTAATTAATAAATATTTGGTATTATATTTCTACTAACAGAAAACTTCATCATACACTTCCTAGGTGAAAAACATGTGATAATACAAAGATTTACAAAGTTGATAAAAATGAAAGCTGGACCACTGAAGTTTCATGAATGAAATAATTATGTTTTCATATGATATGATGCTTCCTTATCAAATTTTTTTGGCAAGATTAGATCTTCAGTGTTGCATAGCACTATCAATAAAATTAATAATTCCATGAAAAATAAAAATGTACATGTGATTGGTCTGGAACCATTTTGGTAGATGTCATAATCTAACTTAAAATAAGTCGTAAATATTCATCAATTCCATTGGTTTGGACCACGACAGCTTAATGGAATGAATTATGAATTAGCCATGCTTTTCATTTTGTGATAAAAATATTGGTCCCTTGCTCATTTTTCACCCTTCAATTTGACAATCATATATGCTTGATTGGCTACGTACCAAAGTCTTAGCCTAGCTACAAATGCTTTTATTTGTCTTTTAGCTTCGATTACGACTTCAGTATTCATTATGAGTTGTAAAGCAAAAACTCGTAAAATTAAAAACTCATGTAAAAATCATCTGTTATGAAGTAATCTTCTATACAATATGTAATTTGAGACAATAATGATATTTGTGTATATAGCCTTTTGAAGTTGTATTAATTTCGGATTATTGCATACAATTCGATAAAATTATTCCTAGCATATTCTAATTACTCAAATGCAAATACCTGAATTTGGGTCATCACCTGAATTTTTTTAGCTAAGGAAATAATTGTAGACAACTTGATAAAATTAATCCTAGCATATTCTTAATTATAGTATCTTATTAAAATAACTTTATAGCCCAATTATGTGTAGAATCCACTTACAATTGTACGTTAAAGTTACTAAGGCCAATAAAAACGTGAAATGTACTAATAATAGCTTATTAAACTAGTAGATGACGCAATGATTAATGATGGCAATTCTTGATCATTAATTATGCGCGCGGTGGCTTGTAGCTTAGATTTGAAGTAATTCGATTTTTACTTTATGATGATCTTATTCTGTTGCATGATTCAAACAACGAATCCTAATCTTGCTACCACTTAATTAAAAGCAAACAACATTTATTCATAATCTTCAATTCTTTAAAGTAGCATCAAAACATTATATGTACAATATATTATAATCATTTATGTAGTTATGTACTAATTCTATGTTATTATAAACTAATTGATAAATCGACTTCTCATGTCAAAACAATGTAGGTTATTTTATTTGTTAGTAGGATTACTGCCTTGTGAGTTGTGACCTTAGGGTCACACATTCACACGAGTCACACCTACTATTACGAGATCACTAGCTTAAAAACTGATCATTTAGGTTCGTTAAACAATGAAGAATTTGATCTAACAAAGAATTCGTACAAAAAAAAAAAAAAAATAACCTTTATATTTGATTAGTTGGCCAATTTCGTTTATACTAATTAATTGTAAACTACTGTATATAATTCGACCAACTATAATTATTTCCCACATTTTTTTTATATAATTTAAGTATAGTACGAGATTTGCTAAGCACTCCACAACAGAAAAGAATATATTTCGTTAATTAAAATATTAATGAAGATTACTAGTACAAAATAGTAGGGCCAAAAAGTCCAAATAATATGGTTGGAATGTAAGTTCTCGTCAGCTCTTAACTGGCTGCGGGGAAGAGAGAAAAAAAGTGTCTTGAAAATAAAATAAAATTGGGACCTGTTTATGTTGAAAAAAAGGTCTTACAATGAAGTCTAATTTCATTGGTTTCCAGGTGCACAAATGATTGATATTTCATGACAACTTTGAAGTTTTTAGTTAGGGCCGTGAAGTACGTAGTATGTAAGAAAGATTAACGAAAAAAATAAATACTATACGACCTTCGTTTCATATTATTTACAATAATTAGATATTTTTTCTTTTTAATTTATGTTAAATCAGAGAAAGTTTTACTGACGACTTCATAGAGATGTTTTGTAGGAGGAAAGTAAATTCAAGATATATCCTAACAATTAGCGAATTAATTAACGGACTACAAAGAGGTGAATTTAAAAAAGTGTGTGATTAGTGGGGTATTAGGCAGATGGTTCATTCCCATGAGATTGGATGTTTTGAATCGTAAAGCAAATAGGATGAGTGGGATGCCCAACATTATTTCAATCTTTCGAGAGACATATAATATGTATCAAAACCTTTTTGAGCATATTAGGTCGAGTTACAACTTGCATGGTTTGTAAAGGGCATTTTACTCCATATTTAAATTTTTATATGAGGTTAATATTTTGGTGATTGTGTGAAGTTTTAAGCTTCTCAATCTTCATTTTTCTCGAAAAAATTATCGACTTCAGTTAAATTTTTGGTTACAAGTAAAAAGTTGTGTTATGTATAATTTTTTAAAATTGAATCATTTTTCTCAATCTTCATTAACGGCTTCAATTAAAATTTTTGATTACTCGTAATAATTTAGAGCTGTCAAAAGTTGACCCAATCCGAAATACCAACTCAAACCCGATTATTAAACGACCCATTTGACCCGAAAAAATGGTGACCCAAACCTGATTTGAGCCGACCTGAAACCAACCCTTGACCCGAGTATGTGACACTCGAACCCGAACATGAACTATCCTGGAGATGACCCGACCCCAATGTAACCCGTAAATTATTGATCTGAACCGAACCCGACTTAAACCGAAATTGACTCAAACCCGTTTTAACCCGTCAAAACCCGAATCTAACACGACTTAGTACTAACCTGACCTGAATTCTACCCGACCCGAATTTAACCCTACCTGCTACAAACCCGGCCCAAAATCAACATGACTTGTTATTAACTGACCCAAATTCAACCCAACTTGTTATTGATTCGACCCGAATTTAACCCGACCCAAAAATTCAACCTAATCTGTTACCAACCCGACTCAAAATCAACACGACTTGTTATTGACCCGATCTAAATTCAACCCAAATTGTTCCTGACCCGATTTCAAATCACCTTTAATGCAATTTAGACCACCTTATTATTGTTGATCAAAACATTTTGTCTAGGGAGACCAAGTCGGTCCAGGCCAACAAAAGAAAGGAGCATCATTCTCAAATTTAAAAGTTAAATATAGTATATATTTGTTGTATGGTCAAAGAAGATAATTATCTTCGTAAATTATAGACTATATTTCCCTAGTATATTGTCATATATATTATAGACAAAGGAAATAATTAGCGTGATAAAAATGATAATTATCTATTTATAGTTAGTTGAACCCGAATATAACCTAACTTGGAAATGACCCGACCTGATTGTAACCTGCAAATTGTTGACTTGAACATAACTCGACATGAATCCGAAAATGATCTGATTTGGAAATGACCAAACCTGATTATAACCCGCAAAATATTGACTTAAACCCGAGAATGACTCGACTTAAAAATGACCCGACCTGATTATAACCCGCAAACTATTGACTTGAACCAAACCTGACTCAAACCCGAGAATGACCCGACCTGATTCTAACCCGCAAATAATTGACTTGAATAGAACCCGAGAATTTCCCTAACCCGTTTTAACCCGTGAATATCCGAATTAAACCAGACCTATTGTTCACCCGACTTGTTATTAACCTGACCCAGACCCGATAAGAAGCATGACTCAACTCAAGCATGACCCAACCCAAACCCGACCCGCATAGGTTATGAAATTAATCCAAATTAACCCAACCCGAGTTGATCCGACCCACTCTTACCCGACCCGTTTATCATAATTGATAGCTCTACCCAAAACCTTCAAATTTTCACAAAAAACGTGGATAATAGCCTTCAAGGAATTTTTGACTTTTTTTTTCACTCGAAAATAAAAATTGCCGAAATGTTTACCATGATCCCTAATATCCTCCGGGAGTCCAATTGGTTGGGTGGAACCATCCAATTTGTCTTTAAACGACCAATTTAATTACCGGTTTATAACTTGCACCGATTTCATTAACAAAAGCCTACCACAAACATTTATGACAACATATAATGATCATATATGGTTCCAAACGGCATTATATGACCACGAGATGTATCCCTTAAAATCTCAATGCTTTTCGACACCGGGCCCCGAAACATTCGAAATTTCTCAAAAACCGTGGATATTAGCCTTCAATTTTAGTATTTTTTGACTTTTTTTGCCCGGATATAAAAATTGCCGAAATGTTTACCATGGTCCCTAATACCCTCCGGAATTCTAATTGGGTGGGTCGAAACGTCCAATTTGCCTTTAAACGACCAATTTACCGGTTAACAACTTGCACTGATTTCATTAATTCAAGCCTACCACGAACATTTATGACAACAAATAAGGATCATATATGGTTCCAAACGGCATTATATGACCCTGAGATGTATTCCCTAGAATCTCAAGACTTTTTTATACCGGGCCCCGAAATCTCCAAAATTTCTCCAAAAGCATGGATATTACTCATATTAGCCTTTAATTTTGGAATTTTAAGACTTTGTTTGCCCGGATATAATAATTGTCAAAAAATTTAACACCCTCACTAATACCCTTCGAAAGTCCAATTGGGTGGGTGGAACCATCCAAATTACCTATAAACGACCTATTTACCGGTTCATAACTTGCACCGATTTCATTAACTCAAGCCTACCACGATTATTTATGACAACAAATAATGATCATACATGGTTCCAAACGACATTATATGACCCCGAGATGTATCCCCTATAATTTCAAGACTTTTCGATACCGGGTTCCGAATCCTCCAAAAATTTCTCAAAAGCATGGATATTAGCCTTCAACTTTGAAAATTTTGACTTTTTTTTTGCCCGGAAATAAAATTTGCTGAAATTTTTACCATGGTCCCTAATACCGTCCGGGAGTCCCATTGGGTGGGTGAAACCATCCAATTTGCCTATAAACGACCAATTTACCAGTTTACAGCTTGCACCGATTTCATTAGCTCAAGCCTACCACGAACATTTATGACAACAAATAATTATCATATATGGTTCCAAAAGACATTTTATGACCCCGAGATGTATCCCCTAGAATTTCAAGACTTTTCGACACCGGGTCCTGAAACCCCCAAAATTTCTCAAAAAGCATGGATATTAGTCTTCAATTTTGGAATTTTCTTACTTTTTTTCACCTGGAAATAAAAATTGCCGAAATGATTACCATGGTCCCTAATACCCTCCGGGAGTCCAACTGGGTTGGTGGAACAATCCAATTTGTCTTTAAACAACCAATTTACCGGTTTACAACATGCATGGTTTTCATTAATTCAAGCCTACTACGAACATTTATGACAACATATAATGATCATATATGGTTAAAAATGGCATTATATGACTCTGAGATGTATCCCCTAAAATATCAAGACTTTTCAACACCAGGCCCCGAAACCTCTAAAATTTCTCAAAAAGCGTGGATATTAGCCTTCAATTTTTAAAATTTTTTGACTTTTTTCGCCCGAAAATGAAAATTGCCGAAATGTTTACCATGGTCCCTAATACCATCCGGGAGTCCCATTGGGTGGGTGGAACTATCCAATTTGCCTTTAAACGACCAATTTACCGGTTTACAACTTGCACCGATTTCATTAACTCAAGCCTACCACGAACATTTATGACAACAAATAATGATCATATATGGTTCCAAATGGAATTTTATGACCCCGAAATGTATCCCCTAGAATTTCAAGACTTTTCGACACTGGGTCTCGAAACCTTAAAAATTTCTCAAAAAGCGTGTATATTAGTATTCAATTTTGGAATTTTTTGACTTTTTTCGCCCGGAAATAAAAATTGCCAAAATGTTTATCATGGTCCCTAATATCCTCCGGGATTCCAACTGGGTTGGTGGAACCATCCAATTGGCCTTTAAATGACCTATTTACCGGTTTATAACTTGCACCGATTTCATTAACTCAAGCTTATCACGAACATTTATGACAACATATAATGGTCATATATGGTTCCAAACGCCATTATATGACCCCGTGATATAATTCTAATATTTCAAGGCTTTTCGACACCTGGCCTCAAAATCTCCAAAATTTCTCAACAAAGCATGGATCTTAGCCTTTAATTTTTGAATTTTTTGACTTTTTGTTTCGCCCGAAAATAATAATTGCCGAAATGTATAGCATGGTCCCTAATATCCTCCGGGGGGGCAATTGGATAGGAAGAACCATCAAATTTGCCTTTAAACGGCCAATTTACCAGTTTACAACTTGCACCGATTTCATTAACTCAAACTTACCACGAACATTTATGACACCATATAATGATCATATATGGTTCCAAACGGCATTATAAGACCCCGAGTGTATTCCCTAAAATCCTAAGAATTTTAGACACTGTGTCCCGAAACCTCCAAAATTTCTCAAAAAGCTTGGATATAAGCCTTCAATTTTGGAATTTTTTAGCTTTTTTTCGCCCGAAAACAAAAATTGCCGAAATTTTTACCATGTTCCCTAATACCCTCTGGGAGTCCAATTGGGTGGGTGTATCCATCCAATTTGCCTTTAAACGACCAATTTACTAGTTTACAACTTGCATCGATTTCATTAACTAAAGCCTACCACGAACATTTATGACAACAAATAATGATCATATATGGTTCCAAACGGCATTTTATTATGACCCCAGGATGTATCCCGTAAAATTTCAAGATTTTTCGACACCGGGTCCCGAAACTTCCAAAATTTCACAAAAAGCGTGGAAATAAAAATTGCCTGGAAATAAAAATTGTCGAAATGTTTATCATGGTCCCTAATACTCTCTGGGAGTTCAACTAGGTTGGTGGAACCATCTAATTTTCCTTTAAACGGCCAATTTATCGGTTTACAATTTGCACGGATTTCATTAATTCAAGCCTACTACGAACATTTATGACAACATATAATGATCATATATGGTTCCAAATTGCATTATGTGACCCCGAGATGTATCCCCTAAAATATCAAGACTTTTCTACACCAGACCTCGAAACCTCCAAAATTTCTCAAAAAAGCGTGGATATTAGCTTTCAATTTTTAAATTTTTTTGACTTTTTTCGCCTGGAAATGAAAATTGCCGAAATGTTTACCATGGTCCCTAATACCCTCCGAGAGTCCAATGGGGTGGGTGGAACCATCCAATTTGTCTTTAAACGACCAATTTACTGGTTTAGAACTTGTACCGATTTCATTAATTCAAGTCTACCACGAACATTTATGACAACAAATAATGATCATATACGGTTCCAAACGGGATTTTATGACCCCGAGATGTATCCCATAGAAGTTCAAGTCATTTCGACACCGGGCTCCGAAACCTCCAAAATTTCTCAAAAACGTGGATATTAGCCTTCAATTTTGGAATTTTTTGATTTTTTTTCGCCCGGAAATAAAAATTTCCGAAATGTCTACCATGGTCCCTATATCCTTCGAGAACCCAATTGGGTGTGTGAAACCATCCAATTTGCTTTTAAACGGTCAATTTACCGGTTTACAAATTGCACCGATTTACCGGTTTACAACGGCCAATTTAATTAACTTGCACCAAACCCGAATTGAACCGAAATTGACCTAAACTCGTTTTAACCCGTCAAAACCCGAATTTAACCTGACTTGTTACTAACCTGATTTGAATTCAACACGACCCAAATTCAACCCAACCTGTTACAAATACGGCCCGAAATCAGACCGACTTGTTATGATTTGACCAAAATTCAACCCGACTTTTTATTGACCCGACCCGAATTTTACCAGACCTATTATTTACCCGACCCAAAAATTCAACCCGATCTGTTACTAACCCGACTCGATATTAACACGACTTGTTATTGACCCGACCTAAATTCAACCCAAATTGTTCCTGACCCGATTTCAAATCACCTTAAATGCAATTTTGACCACCTTATTATTGTTGATCAAAGCATTTTGTCTAGGGAGACCAAGTCGGTCTAGACCAGCAAAAGAAAGGAGCATTATCCTCAAATTTTAGAGTTAAATATCTATATATTTGTTGTATGGTCAAAGGAGATAATTATCTTCATAAATTATAGACTATAGTTCCCTAGTATATTTCCATATATATTATAGTCAAAGGAAATAATTAGCTTGATAAAAATGATAATTATCTATTTATAGTTAGTTGAACCCGAATATGACCTGACTTGGAAATGACCCGACCTGATTGTAACCTGCAAATTATTGGCTTGAACATAACCCGACTTGAATCCAAGAATGACCCGACTTGGAAATGACCCAACCTGATTATAACCCGCAAATTATTGACTTGAACCAAACTCGACTTGAACCCGAGAATGACCCAACTTGATTATAACCCGCAAATTATTGATTTGAACCGAACACGACTCAAACCCGAGAATGACTCGACCTGATTCTAACTCGTAAATTATTAACTTGAACCGAACCTGACTCGAACTCGAAAATTACCCTAACCCGTTTTAACCCATGAAAACCCGAATTAAACCCGACCCGAATGTAACCCGACCTGTTATTAACCCGATTTAAACCCGACCCAAACCCGATAAGAAGTATGACCCGACCTGACCCGACTGAAGCATGACCCAACCCAAACCCGACCTACATAGGTTATGGAATTAATCCGAATTGACCCGACCCACTCTTACCCGACCCAAACCCGACCTGTTTACCCGAATTGACAGCTTTAGTAGTTGTGTTACTTATATGTTTTACGAGAATTGATTCCTTTCTTTTTGACACTTAAAAGTAAATAAATTACTCATACAAGAGTACATCGAATTAGAAAAGCCTAACATTGATACTTGTATATACTATGACATATATTCAAAATTTTATGTCTGATTTGAGCTTGGATCACCTTTAGAATAGTATGCCGCTGAAAGGAGTTCCTCAATAATAGAACCTCCTCAATTATCTATTAATTATGTAATCAAAATAAAACTTTGGCATACAAAATTTACTGCTCAATAAGGGAAAACGACGTAGCTTCGATGAGGAAGGAAGGTAGGTGACTACGAAAGTCTTATTTCAAACACTAGGACTAAATTTCTCCAAAGGACAAGCCCTTTATCCAAACAAACACCAATACTATCACAACAATAAAATGCAAAGCCGTAAAGAAACAACGATAATACTAATAATAATGAGCTTGGTAAGATTCGATCCCTGGTCACACATTTAAAAGTGTGAAATTAAACAATTGTTCTAGCCACCCATCTCATATGCTTTGTATATAGATGTACTTGTATATAGATGTATGTAATAGTCATATAAGATAAGTTGAGAGTGAGGGAGAACTCAAGTGGTTGGAGCTTTCCTCCCGATTCCAGGTGATCCTGGAATCGATTCTCATCACCTGCCTTTGTGTCTCTCTAAACACCCAAAAAAATGGATAAGCACACATACACCAAATTCAACTCATCTTTAGTGTTGGACCATGCTAGGAGTATGATTGTATTAATATATAAGCATCCACCGGCCACCCCCACTCTATAACAACCTAGTTGAGTCAGGGCTTAACTTAGTTGGGACCTCAACTTTAGTAATTACTTGAAACTTTAGAGTTTGGGAATTTAGCCCATTCCTTCAGTATGGAAAGCGACTGACAAATGATTTGGCATATGAAAGTGTAAGATCTTTACTCTACAGCATTGGATTCATTTACTTAAGCTATAAGATCTTTTTTCATATGGTTCCATTATCATCCGCTTATGATGCTAATTTTTTGCTATTAGAGAACCCGAAAGGCTGTTCATGGCGAAATTGGTATATGAGAGATTATTACAGTTACCACAGGAGTATGAGCAAATTTCTTCAAAAGAGCTTATCCATGGCTTTAGAATACTGTTATTATTCATAAGAATCGTAACTTGTAATTTCCATGTTACGCAGTATATAATACACCCAGCCTATTGGGTGAGTATGAAGCTCACTATCATCCCCTGACATAGGAGGATCATTATGCTTCGTGTATCTTTTCAATTAAAAATAAACGAAAAGAAAACTCACTTTCTAACAAAACATTTTAGCATAGCTCCCTAACTGTTTTTTGTACAAAAGTTTCCACACAACTATAAATGTTAGGAGAGGAATCCAGGAAGTTTTAGCTTCCTCATTGTAAATGCTGGATCAAGAACAGCTGTTTACTAGGGTATTTGCTTGTTTTTTGACACAAAAAGCGAGTAACCTTACCTGTAACCATAACTTGTTCTGATACTCGGAACTCTTCCGTAATGAACCACCTCATATATGTAGACCCACATGCACCTAGAGGCTTGTATCAGGTTTTGCATTATAATACAGCATGCTGTGTCCTATGAATGTTCAAGAAAATTGTCTTCTAATTCTTCTGAAAACTGATCAATTATGATAAATTCCTGTGGCTTGCTCAGGATGCTAGCGTCTGCTGGTTTTGTAGACAGCATATGCCAGCAGAAGTGGTATTGAGAAAGAATAAACTGGGAAATGTAACAACGGGTTCATTTCGTAGGCTTTTACCAGCAGTTTGCAACTCTGTAGCACAGAAATAAGTTACGAAAATGAAAATGGATAATGATAAGTGGGAACAAAAGGTGCGAAAGCTCCCAGAACAAACACGCATAAAAGATTAGGAGAAGTTAAAACAGCTAAATGTGGTATATGAATATGATAATACAAGAAAAAGGCAATTTTACTAGAGACATTCATGAATGAAGATATGCCTAGACTATTATCGAGTAAATTTAAGGCAATTTTGTTAGAGACGTTCATGAATGAAAATATGCATTGGCTATTAATTTTTCTCCCTCTTTCTTTGTTTTCCTGAACAAAGGGGTCACCTAATTCAGTTTATTCAGCAGAGCTGAAGAAAGTCAGACTAGCAGGTCAGAATTGTCTAGAGGAAGGGTTTCAAAGCTCTATTCTCATAGACCAAACTTATTCACTAATTCTGAATATTAGTTCATATAAGTTTTGTAGCCAATAATTTTGAATTATTAAAAGTTTGGTACTAATCAGGGTTTACCCGAATTCAAATAACAGCTACAATATTTCCAAAGGATGCAGCTAAGGGAAGAAATTAGAGTATGAGGAAAGGGGTCAATACCAACTATAATACATACCATGTCATTAATACTGCAGAAAATACAACATAAACTAACTAATCAAATAGTGCATGTCAAGAAAATGCAAGAGTTTTCAGAAGAATAGTTGAAAAGTTACCTTGAAATGCTTGTAGAAGATCGGCAGACAAGCCACCATAGAAACTCTCCTGATCAAGCGTGTACCAATATAAAACTTGGAAGGTCTATGACTTTGAGTGTTACTGTGTCTAGATTTTGGGGTATCTTTACAATGATCATCTTCCTTCTTACCTGAAAGTGCTAAAAGGTGTATTCTATAAATTTCACTTTCCATAGCCAATCCCAAGGTTACTAGAATAGAAGGAAAAACTACAAATACCAAATGAGGAATGACAATCACCATTATATCCGGAAACCCAAGGTACTCCAATTTCTTACCCATCTCCGGATGCTTCACTACCCAGCCCCTGTAAGTCATATACCCCCTTTCACAACCATCAGTAAATAATTGCCCGGAAAACCAAGGACATAAAACAAGGTAGAACAAGTAACCTAGAAATCCAAGCCACACTGAGCGCAGCTTGTACAACTCTGTCAAGACCCATCCAACACCATTTTTAAAATTTTTGTCAGTACAGAAATTCTGTAATGTGTACCGTTTCTTGGAAAAAATTAGCAAAGCCTTAGGGAGAAGAAGAATAAATAAGGAGCACCCGACAGAAAGCCAGAGTATTGGGAAATACAAAGCAGCCCACTGGCAACCCATGACCATAAACTCCTTCCATGTCCAAGACAGAGAACTGGAAAGACCATTTATTGAGAATGGCCTCAACTCGGTTAAGGTTGATCTTCCTCTTACGTCAATTGCTTCTATCTGCAGCCAGTATCTTTCTGGAGATGGGTCCTGAAATGCTTTGAAATTCCAAGGTGCTGCATAAAGAGCTCCTCTTGAGGAGCTATCCTTGATCTCCGTCATTGATTCCTCCACAACCAGAATAAGCTTTCCAAGCTCAGAGTCATAAGCCCGAGCCACCACTGATATGATTGGAGATGATGAGAAGACCAAAGCTCTTATGGTCATGTAGTGTGAGGGGTCCAATGATTGATGTTCAAATTCACTTAATTGAGATGATGCCAATGTGAAGCGAGAGTCTAGGGGGAAAGTAGGTAAGATGATAGTTTTTTTAGTACCCGAATTCAAGTTGATGTCTACAAATGAAGCATGACCTCTATCAATAGCCAAAATACGCATAGCTCTATTTCTCCTCCAGTCACCCATTTCCCACTCCCAGAATTCCTGGACTTTGGATGATCCATTTGAAGAAATCTTGGAGGGCGTCTGTTGCATATTCAGCTGCATGAGATCATTACTTGGTTGGTGAAGCCGTTTCAAATTCTTGCCAAACCTCGTGTGGAGATGTCCACATAGGTAAGCAGATATTGAATGTTTGAGAAAAACATCTTTTAGGGTCCTCCCAGATTCTGAGGCTGCTGAAAATGAAAGAGGAAAATGTCCAAATGAGATTTTTACCACTGGATTCTTCGGATCAGCACCCCATTTTGATAGCTCAGAATCCAGCTCAGCTAGCAATTTATCAGTTGGATGCCCAAAAAGATTGGTTGGACCTCTGAGGCCAACTGCCATGGTGCTATCAATCCCAACAAATAGATGCCTTCTATCTTCTGTCTGCATGAGACAGCACGAATATTATTACACGAAGTTTTGTAGATTTAAAGCATTGTCAAAAGTACATCAAAGTGAAGCAGCCTTCAGATGTCAGTTTGTCATCAAAATTGGATGAACCACAAGATATTGTATTTTTGTCTTGATCATACTTTTTTTTCAGGATGCCCACCCGGTTCACACATCCGGATCCGACCCGGGTAGCACACATGGCTTATGGTGGGTGAGTCTTGATCATACTTTGATCACAGATTGTTTTCATATTTTCTTTTAATGATTCAACTATAATAATAGAGAAAAAAGATTAAAACCACATTCTTAAAATTATCTATGCCTAAAATAAATTCAACTTGTAATTAATAATTTCAGAAAAATATTGGCAAGAAGTTAACCTGAAGCGTGACACTGTTTACATGCCCAGTTCTCCCAGCTTCAGCATTTAGACTGTAGTTTGAAAAGAAATCAAAGGTGCCACCAACAGATGGCACACCAAAATTATCATGATTGCCTCTAAGGTCATAGAAGATGCTCTTGTCAAGTCCACTCTTCTTGACTACATCTGCCATCACATCCCGATATTCCACCCACTCTTGCTCATTTTGTTTCATGTTTAAGTGATCTTTGCTCTTCCCATCTAGTTGCGATAAAAACAAGTATTAGAAGCCTTATGGTCCTCCAACAAAATATTCTAGCTAACATAAGGTATAAAACAAAATTGCCCAACCCAACAAATTGAGCAAACAGCACACTAGATAAAGAAACAATTGCCTAAGATTCACTATAACGTAACAATTCCTTTATTTTCTATACCAGTTCACCAACCTCTCATATCGTAAATTGCCAATTAAAATGCGATACAACGCCCAAAACCACAACCAACCATATACCTTTCTGGTGAATGCCTCCATTCAACCAAAAAGCCGTAGTACATTATATCATCGGAAGTTCACCAAGCTACCATGTCGTAAGTTAACAAATAAAATGTGATACCACTTCAGTCCAAAACCACAATCTAACATATACCCTAAACTGATCAACATAGCTAGTGATTTTGAGTGCATCTAATCAACCTAAATTCCATGTCCATTATATCTACAGAGTTCACATTAAAATCTTCGAATTAAGAATGTAATGATCACACATAATTTCACCATAAACACAATGAATCATATCAACCACAACAGTTAACAATGTATGATCTCAACAATACTAACAATGTCAATGTCTCAGGAATCCATAATCATTTCATCTTTAATAACAAATCAAACAACTCTTCAACTAACCCTTCAATTACACCAACATACACTAGAATTCTAAGAATCAAAGCAAACCCAATTCTAAAATCCACCAAAACCCACTAAAAATCAAAGCAAAAACCACAAAAACAAAGCTCAATAACATCAATTTTTACCAAAAATGGAGAGTTAAAGACGGCGAAAAAACCTGTGAGATCGCCGGTGATAAGAACAAGAGAAGGGTTGATGACAGAAAGATAAGGGCCCACCAAATTCTTGAAATCCAGAGCTCTATCTGGGTGATGAACACTGAAATGAAGATCAGAGAGTTGAACCACCCAAATTACTGAATTTGGGCCTCCTTTAACTTGTATCAATCTGCTTGAACTTGAGTTTTCTTGCCCAGAAAAAACTACCGCCATTAATGAGAAGATGAGGAGGGTTTTAACGGTGATGTTCGCCATTGTTTTCTTCGTTGTCTTTCCTCCGACTAACATTTCCCGCCGGAGCTGTTGACTTCACGCCAACTCTGGGACGTTGGTCAGGTTTTTGTTTTTGGGTTCATCGTTTTAACAAGTTTGGGTAAACTCAATTAATACTCGTAGTTTAGTATAGAGTACTAATTAGAGGGGTCAACTCGAGTAATTTGGTCGGATATAATTGGATTGGTTTTGGTTTGGATTGAATCATATGAGTACGAGCCTCTTCTTAAACTGAACTAAACTGAACTAAACTGAACTGAAGTGAAATGAATATTTTATAAGAGAAGAAAATTAGGAGCTGAACTGAACAGAATTGAATTTCAACGTATGAGAACAGGCCCTAAGTTATGTGTCGATCTGATAATTTTGTAATTGGGTTAATGCATTTTTTACATCTTTGGTTTTTATCGATCATAAATCAATAGCTACCGTACTTTGCATGCAATATTCTCATGGGTAAGTTCTCACAAGTGCTAATTTTGCCTGATAAGGCGTAATTACGTAAATGAATAAAAGCAACTCCATTAGTTGTAGTTAGAGTTATACTCCATAATTTTCAAAATTCTTTAGCTATTAGCTTTGCATGCACTATTCTTATGGGTAAGTTCTCACAAGTGCTAATTTTGCCTGATAAGGTGTAATTACATAAATGAATAAAAGCAACTCCAATAGTTATAGTTAGAGTTATATTCTGTAATTTCCAAAAGTCTTTAGCTATTAGAATGACCATTGGAGCAAAAAAATACAAGTAACTAATTTGCTTGAGAAATACAAATACAAAAAAATACAAATTAGTAGCTTGAGAAAAAAGTTTCAAAATTTTAAGAGATTGTTAATTAATCTTGTAAAGGTATTTGAGAAAGTTAAGCTCATATAAATAGCTAATCATTGAGGCACAAATAGCTACAAAAACAACTAGCTTAAAATTTCATGTGGTATGACAAGCTCATTTGAGAATTAACTTACCATTGAAGATACTCTAAAGCCGATCCTTCATATATTTATTTGAACGAGCTCAAATACTTGCAAAGTGCAAAAGACATTGCAATTTCCAAATGACAAACTTACACAATAACACAAACAATTAGGAAAGTAAGTTTACTAAAATCACTAAACATGCAAACACAAGCCTCATTTGCGACTTTTGACTCCCACCACATTTACCGTGAAGGATATTGAGCAGCAGATTAAGTTGTTTTTCTAGGCTATTCTACTCTGACACATCAAGATACCGACCCGTTTATGGACATCAAGTTACTTTACAAATTAGGTTACGGTCTTGTGAGAAGACGTTCCTAATTTTCTTTGTATTTTACTTTTCGAAAAAAGCCTTTTATATATATATACACTAGATGTAAGCTCGTGCGATGTACGGTTTTTAAATATTTCATTTTATATATTTTTCTTTTGTAATTTCTTAATATTTTTTGTTTTTATTTTCTATTCTATTATTTTAACATTAATTTAAGGTAAAATATTTTGTTAAGTTTTAAATTATTCTTATTCAAATTTTACGCATATAGAACTTGAATATATAAATTGAAATAAATATTATCTCATTCATCGGATAGTTAGATAAAATCATTAAATCAAAATATATTTTTTATTTTCTAATTATTTGTTAAAATAATATAAACCCTAATGTAAAAGATAATATAAAAGATATTTTTTTTTTCATAATTTAAATCTTATATTAATATTTTTTTGTTTTCAATTCTCAAATTTCATTTGTTAATTTTTTACTGAAAATTAAAATTCTAAATTAATTATAAATCAAATTTTTCATTGGTCGAAATATTACTTTTGCTTATGTGGCGTGCGATGCACGAATTTTTATATACATTTTGTATGTAAATATTTTTTTGGTGATCTCTTAATTTTTTTTTCTTGCATTATAAGTTTTAAATTTTTTGTATGAAAGTATCATATCATTAGATATTTACATAAAACCATTAACATCAATAATTGGTCTTGTATGGACCCGGTCTACAATAAATTATTGTAGACCCAAAATTTAACACTTTCAAATAATATAATCACATTCTGGATGATATAATCACTTATTTAGATGATATAATTATCTTTTTGTGAGTCATATTTTGATCTCATATTAAACCATTTAATGAGATTATATAATTATCTTTAGGATGATAAAATTTAAAAATCATCTTTTGAATGATGTAAATTACTATTTGATACTTTTTATAATGATAAATTCACTTCTTGAGTGATACATTTACATAATAGTTTCAAGATGATATAATCACTTTTGTAATAATATAATCACATTTCGTATGATATAATCACATTCGTATGGTATACTAGAAGGTTGGGTCTACAATAAGTTATTGTAGATCGGGTCTATTCTAGTCTTAATATAACATCAAATGATAGTTTATATTTTTTAAATATCAATATAATTTTTAGTTTTTTAAATAATATAAATCATAATATCTAAAGATAATTTTTAGCTTTGTAACAAATATAAATGATAAAATTTAGTGTTCTTAAATAATTAAAATCCTAATAAATTACTATTCGTCGTTTTTACATACGTGGCAAAAATTTAAAATTTCATTCGTCACTTTTATTTAGGTGCCGAGTGATTTTTTTAATTCTAAAATAAAATAAAAATCTAATTTTTGATTGGTCAAAAATAAATCTTTTCTTATGTGGCGCTCCCAATGCTCTCCAAAAATACCTACTTTATTTATATATATATTAGATTAGATTGATAACATAACATAACACAATAATTAGAATATTGATAATTCATTACTTTTCTAAATAATATCATAAGATATACTTCCTCCGTTTTTTAGTATATGGAATGATATAGTAACAATATATTTTCCTAATATGATGGACAAAGATAACAGGTTGACTTTTTGTAATATTATATAATTTATTTTAACCAATGTACTCATATTAGTATTTGTTGAATTTGCTTCAATATATAACTAATTTAAAATTTTGTATATTTATGAAGATCATTCATTAGATATATGGATAAATTTTTTTGATATCATAAGATAATTTTTTTAATTTAACACTAAAGTTATCTTTTGTTGTTTTATTTATTTTACGTGATGCTTGAATTTAAAATTGCAAACCTTATTCACTAATTTTTCTTATGTGACAATTTAAATTTTTAATTCAAAAAAGAAATGAAAAATGTCGTTTTTTTTTATTAATCAAAATGAGTCTTTTGCCTATGCGTTTATTTAATATACTCGTTCTGTTTAAAATATCAGTCTCATTTATAATCGTTTAACTATTAAAAATTATGGGAAATCAATTATATGAGATTTACTTTTATTCGTCTTGAGTACATTATTAAAATTGAACTTTTATAATATTTGTTAGGGGGAAATTAAAGATACGTAATATTTGCCATAAAAAATTTGCATCCCGCCAAATGCTCCCGAAAAATGCCTACTTTATTTATATATATTAGATTAGATTAGATTTATGAATAATAAATTTTTTATATATTATATTTTGTACTTATTAGTAATAATTAAGAGAATAATTATTAAAAATCTATCTATCTATAACTTATACTAAAAAGGAATAATCAATGACACTTGTTGAGTTGTTATTACCTTGTGTCTGTCAAAAAAATAAAAAATACCTTGTGAAATTTTTTCATATATATATATATATATTTTCCAATTTTACAATCATATTCCATATATATCCAAATAAAATATTTATAAATATCTTTAAATGTCAAATATATTTATCACGAGATTTTAACCTAGTTCTACTGGTTTATACTCAAATAAAATATTTATAAATATCTTTAATATACTTTATTATTGTCAAATTTATTTATCACAAGATTTTAACCTAGTTACCACGAGATTTTAACCTAGTTCTACTGGTTTATACTCTTTACTCTTTAGAGGAATATGTCTCTTAACGAAAGACTGGTTTATCCTTAACTTTAGTAAATTCTCTCAATCATCTTCAATCTTCCGACCCCATTAAAAAATCCCACAATTACTTTCTGCCACTCTCTCTCTCTCTCTCTTTCTTTCTTTCTCTCTCTCAAACCATGACAGTTCCTCCACTCAATCACGCAAGGTTCTTTTTTTTCTCTCTTTAATTTCTACCTTCATTCCTTAATTTACCGCAATTTAGATCTTACACTCGAAAACATAACGCGTATCGTGCTCCCGAAATCAGTACAGTTTAAAACTGTTCATCGTGTTCTCGAGTGTATAATAATATAATAATAATTGCTAATTTACATGCTTATATGTTTAAATTTTCAGGCTTTAAGCAAGATCGCCCAAAATCGACTCCAAAAATAACTGGTTGAGTGGCAGCTTAATCCTCCTGCTGGCTTCAAACATAAGGTCACCGATAATCTTCAAAGGTATAATTTTTTCTGGGTTTTTTGTTTTTTTTTTCATGATTAAAAAAGTTTTGATTTTTATATGGTATTTGTTTTTATTTTTATTTTTTAAAAAGATGGGTGATCGAAGTTTCTGGAGCACCTGGAACTTTGTATGCAAACGAGACTTATCAGCTTCAAGTTGATTTTCCTGAGCATTATCCTATGGAAGCACCCCAGGTGATTATTTAATAGTATTTATTTTTCTAATTCAATTGAACCCCTGAATTTTTTTTGTTGATTTTTGATTACTTTATGTTAAATTATTATTATTAGTATAGTTTTATTATAATTGCACAATTTTTAGGTTAGAATTTGGTTTAATTTGTTGTTTTTTTGGGGTGTAGGTTATATTTGTACCTCCTGCTCCTCTGCATCCTCACATTTACAGCAATGGGCATATTTGTTTAGGTACTTCTTTCTTTGTATTAGATGAACTTTTTTTCCCTTAGACGCTTACTTGTTCTCTATATGTGTTAATACAATACAATTTTATGTATTAAGTTGTAGCGTAGTTTAAATTATACTATCAATCTGACGACTACTTTCAGATGGAGAGAGTATGTGGAATTTTAGTACAAATATGTTGTATCTTGTATGTTTGTATGATTGTATTGTATTAACGAAGTCAATTGAATTGAATGATATCTTAGAATAAGATCAAATGTTTCAATGACAAATGACTATTGACATTGCTCATACATGTTATATATTGTGATTTTGTTTTTTTGAAGTGATTTGGGGCGAAAGATTCTGTAAATGCATTGACAATTTGACATGTCTTGAAAAGTTATAAGTATATGATTTGTAAGGATTAAAGTGTTCAACTAACTTGCAATCAACCCACAATAGCAATGAACAAACAAGCATAACAATCAAGAACAACTTTGAAGGAATTAAAGCAAGTAAAAGGAAGACAATGTTACCGTGGGAAAACCCGAGAACCGGGAGAAAAAACCCACCCTTGCACTATGGAGTAATATTGATGATGAATGAACTTAAGAATTACAAGCATGAATTGTATAGAATTCAAATGCTCCTCACAAACCCTCTCAAAACCTCTCTATGTGTTTAAATGTTTGTGAATACTCAACAAAGAGGCTTAGAAAAGGTATATATAGTCTAGGTAGAAAATACAATCCAACGGCTAAGATTAAAGCAAATCACACAAGCCGAAAATGAAGCGACGAAATAGGGAGCAGGGAGGTTCGGCCGAACCTACCCAGAGTTCGGTCGAACCTAGGGTGGTTCGGTCGAACCTCCTTGGGTTTGGTCACTCCTCCTCTAGAAATGAAAACTGGTGCACCTACTGACTTAAAACCGGGTTCGACCGAACTTTTCACAAGTTTGGTCGAACCTTAACAATAAGGCAGCTTTTATGCAATCTCCTTATGTCTCCATGTATTTATCTATCTCCACACTAATCCTAACAATCTCCCACTTGGAGATAGGATCAAACATGCACCATAGACTACCACATACACACTCCTTCCTCAAGAACACTTAATACATTCATCAAAACAATTTCACCATAGCACAACACTCCTTCAAATTAATGATGGAGTCCAATTGAGGTCCTACACAACCTCAATTTGTCACTAGAAACAGCTTTAGTGAGCATATCCGCCGGATTCTTTGAACCGGCAATCTTCCTCAAACACATCGTGCCATCCTTCACCAAACTCCTAGTATAGTGATAACGCCTCTTGATGTGTTTAGTGCGATAATGAAACATAGGATTCTTAGCCAATTGAACCGCACTTTGGCTATCACTATACAACGCACAAACATCTTGTTTCATGCCCATTTCTTCAAAGGAAACCCTTCAAACATTCCATCTCCTTTCCCGCTTCCGACATAGCCACATACTCGGCTTCCGTCGTAGAAATAGAGACACACTTTTGGAGCTTGCTCATCCAACTAATGGCCGTACCACCAATAGTATACACATACCCCGAAGTGCTTTTGCTTGAATCATAACATCCTCCAAAATCGGCATCAACAAAACCTTCCAAAACAACTCCATTTCTCCTAAAGCAAAGAGCCATACTTGAAGTACCCAACAAATACCTCAATAGCCACTTCACGGCTTCCCAATGTCTCTCACCCGGATTTGACATGAACCTACTCACAACTCCCACTGCGTGAGCAATGTCGGGCCTCGTGCAAATCATAGCATACATCATGCTACCAACGACCGAAGCATAAGGAACAATGACCATTTTGTCCTTCTCTTCCCTTGTCTTTGGGTAATCCTCCTTAGTCAACTTGAGCTCACTTGAAAGAGGTGAGCTTCGAGGCTTTGCATCAATCATGTTAAATCTTTTAAGCACCTTCTTGACATACTCCTCTTGAGATAACTTCAACACACCCGTTGAGCTATCCCTAGAAATTCTCATGCCAAGTATTTGCTTGGCCTCACCCAAGTCTTTCATCTCAAATCTTCTTGACAACTTCTTTTTCAAGTCATTGACAATTTCCATACTAGTTCCCGCAATCAACATATCATCAACATACAAAAGCAAGTAGATATAGCCATTGTCATACCTTTGAAAGTAGCAACAATGGTCACCTTCCGCTCTCACGAAACCATTGCCTAGCATGAAATTGTCAAACTTCTTGTACCATTGTCTAGGAACTTGTTTCAACCCATATAGACTCCGTTTAAGCTTGCACACCAAGTTCTCTTGACCCGGAACTTGAAACCCTTCCGGTTGCTTCATGTAGATTTCCTCCTCCAAATCACCGTGTAAAAACGCGGTTTTTACATCCATTTGCTCAAGAAATAAGTCCTCCGAAACCACTATAGCCAACAAGATTCTTATAGTGGTTAGCTTCACAACCGGAGCAAAGATCTCATGATAATCAATGCCCTCCTTTTGTGAAAAACCTTTCACCACAAGTCTTGCCTTGTACCGAATTGTACCATCCGGTTCTTCTTTCTTTCGAAAGATCCACTTGCACAAAAGTGCTCTCTTGCCCTTAGGCAACTCAACCAGCACCCAAGTGTTGTTTTTCTCCAATGAAGACATCTCATCTTCCATTGCTTGCTCCCACTTCAACGAGTCACCCATGCCCATTGCCTCTTTATAACATTCCGGCTCACCGGAATCCGTCAACAACAAATAATGCAAGGATGGAGAATATCGGTGTGGTGGCTTGATTGTTCTTGATGATCTCCTCACCGTTGGTGGTGTAGATGGCTCTCCATGAACCACAACGGGCTCACCCATAACTACTCGCTCATCCGTTTCCAAGTGATCATCATCATCCGAATCACTTGAATCCGAATCCACCGGAACATGAGCACCATGTTGAGGAGATGCTTGTTGAATTTGCACCTCAACTTCTACCTGTTCAACTTCCTTATCACTTCTAACCTTACCATCTAGCTCAACAAATTCCCGCTCATCTTCAATTGATTCTTTCTCAACGGATTTCCCACCAAAGTTGTCTTTGTACAAAGAGCTCTCATCAAAAGTGATGTCACAATGCCTAACAATCTTTCGATTCTTAGGATCCCACAATCTATAACCATATTTCTCACATCCATACCCGATGAAGTAACATTTGATGGCTTTTGGGTCTAGCTTGTCTCTCTTTTCGGATTGCAAATAGGCCACACAACCAAAGGTCTTCAAGTGAGTGTAGGACACCTCCTTACCACTCCACTCCTCCTCCGGTATCTTGAATTCCAAAGGTACCGAAGGTCCACGGTTTATCAAGTAAGCCACGGTACTAACGGCATCCGCCCAAAAACACTTTGGGAGGCCCGCAAACAACCTCATACACCTTGCCCTCTCCTGTAAAGTCCTATTCATCCGCTCCGCTACCCCGTTTTGGCGAGGTTTACCGGGAATGGTCCTCTCCAAAACAATTCCATGCTCCTTACAAATGTTTTTGTAAGCTTCCAACTCATACTCTCCTCCATTGTCGGACTTGATTGCCTTAATCTTCTTGCCCGAAACATTTTCAACCTCCGCCTTCCAAGTCTTGATCTTCTCATTCACTTCCGACTTGTGCTTCATGAAATATACCCATACTTTCCGGGTTGAATCATCAATGAAAGTGACAAAATAGTGAGAACCACCAAGGGACTTGATGGGGTATGGGCCCCAAACATCCGTGTGCACAAGTTCTAGCTTCTCCTTCTTCAAGGACCGTTTGGTTTTTGTGAAAGACACCTTTTGTTTCCCAAAAACACATGTCTCACAAAATTTCATGTCGATTGATTTCAACCCCGACAACTTACCCTTTGAAGCTAGCAATTTCATCCCTTTCTCACTCATGTGACCAAGCCGAGTATGCCAAAGCTTAGTCTCATCATTTGCGGTTGTAGCAATCATGCTTTACACCCTAAGGTAGTGTACAATGTGCCGGTCTTCGTGCCCCGAGCCACCACCATAGCTCCCTTTGACACCTTCCAAGTACCTTCACCAAACATGGTTCTAAAACCGCTTGAGTCTAGTTGACCAGCGAAATCAAATTTTTCCTTAGCTTAGGTATGTACCTAACATCTTCAAGCTTCCATGAGCTCCCACTTGAAGTCTTGATCATAACATCTCCCTTCCCCACAATATCCAAAGGTTCATCATCCGCAAGGTACACCTTTCCAAACTTGTCACTCTTGAAGTTTTGGAAAATCTCCTTACATGGAGAAGAATGAAATGAAGCTTCCGAATCAAGGATCCAAGACTCAATGGGACTATCAACACTCAAGATCAATGCATCACCGATTTCATCGCTTGATGCCAAGCTAACCGATGAACTAGCATCATCGTGGTTCTTGTGGTTTGAACCACCCTTCTTCTTGGGATTAGGACATTCCCTCTTAGTATGCCCTTTCACACCACAACCCCAACACACAATGTTCACCTTCCCTTTCGACTTACTCCTCCCTCTAGACTTCGATCTTCCTCTTTGAGCACCTCTTTGTTGTCTTCCACGTCCCCTACCTTCACTAGAATAAGCACCACCCGATGACTCACCCGAGTTCTTCCTTCTCAAGCTCTCACTCAAGATTAAGTCCCTCACATCATCACACTTCAACTTCGACTTTCCGGAAGAGTTGCTAATGGCGGCTACAACGGTATCCCAACTTCTAGGCAACGATGACAACAAGATCAAGGCCCTCACTTCATCATCAAACTTAATCTCAACCGAAGCTAGTTGAGAGATTATTGAATTGAATTCATTTATATGTTCGGGGGCGGAACCACTATCATTCATCTCAATTTCAAACAAACGACGCATCAAGAACACCTTGTTCATAGCCGATGGCTTCTTATACATATTGGACAATGCTTTGATCACACCAACCGTCGTTGTCACATCTTTGACATTATAAGCAACACTCTTAGCCAATGTCAATCTAATCACTCAAAGGGCTTGTCTATCAATACTTTCCACTCCTCTTCCTTCATACCCGATGGTTTACTAGTAAGGGGCAAATATAGGTTCTTTTGATACAAATAGTCCTCTATTTGCATCTTCCAAAACCCAAAATCCTTCCCATCAAACTTCTCAATTCTCAACTTGCCTTCTTCCATTGCAAATCAAACACACAAAGTCCACAATAGGTTTTCAACAACAAAGAATGCAACTTGACACCCAAGACTCAAACTTTGAACACCTAAAGTTCCAAACTTTGAAACTCAATCACAATTTCAAGTTTAACACAAACCCTAAATCATCAAAACACCAAAGATTCAACCTTGGCTCTGGTACCAATTGTAAGGATTAAAGTGTTCAACTAACTTGCAATCAACCCACAATAGCAATGAACAAACAAGCATAACAATCAAGAACAACTTTGAAGGAATTAAAGCAAGTAAAAGGAAGACAATGTTACCGTGGGAAAACCCGAGAACCAGGAGAAAAAACCCACCCTTGCACTATGGAGTAATATTGATGATGAATGAACTCAAGAATTACAAGCATGAATTGTATAGAATTCAAATGCTCCTCACAAACCCTCTCTATGTGTTTAAATGTTTGTGAATACTCAACAAAGAGGCTTAGAAAAGGTATATATAGTCTAGGTAGAAAATACAATCCAACGGCTAAGATTAAAGCAAATCACACAAGCCGAAAACGAAGCGACGAAATAGGGAGCAGGGAGGTTCGGCCGAACCTACCCAGAGTTCGGTCGAACCTAGGGTGGTTCGGTCGAACCTCCTTGGGTTTGGTCACTCCTCCTCTAGAAATGAAAACTGGTGCACCTACTGACTTAAAACCGGGTTCGACCGAACTTTTCACAAGTTTGGTCGAACCTTAACAATAAGGCAGCTTCTATGCAATCTCCTTATGTCTCCATGTATTTATCTATCTCCACACTAATCCTAACATGATTATGTAGATGAAGAGGGAGATGGGGTGATTTTAGACAATTTTGCAACTTGCAGATAGTGGTGAATGGTGATGAGTTGAGTGTGCACTTGTTGGATTTGATTGAGATTTATGCTTAATTTTTTTAAGTGGATAGGTTTATGAATTATGAAAGTGATTAATGAAAAGAATAACCTCCAATTTCCATATTTTTTGGAGGATGTAGTAGCAGATTGCTTATTATAACTGTTATGAGATATTTGGATGTGATGAATGGATAACAAAGCATATAATGCTAATACTAATACTAATGCTCCTTGTTCTTGTGAATCTATAATTGTTGAATGAAGCATGACTTCTGAGCGCCTATCTTTTGTTTATTTTCTACTGGTTTTTGCTGCCTAATAAATTAGTAACAAGTCTAATGTTGATTCGGTGTAATAAGCCTACATGAGTGCATGGCCTCTTATTAACCTATTGAATTTTCCTTTATCATCATTCATCAGTTAGATTAGTACAAGTACTGAAGTACATATATTTCTGCCAATTATTTGAAGTTCCTATCTGATGCTAGATTATGAGCATAACAGGCCTGTTTTCTCCTGAAGACTTAAATTTAGCTTTATCATCCTCTTCACTCCATTGAAAAATTTGCGCCCCTTTTGTTCTGATGAATAATTATTCAACAAATTGAGTGCTAAGTCTTAGTTTTTATAATGTTTTTGTGTTGATCACAAAATTTTTACTCCATTTTGTTTACAAGATATATCAAGTGCATACGTAACCTTACACTTTTTAGCTTCACCTGGGGAAACCGGGACTAGAACAGTCATATGTTTATTCACTCTGTGGCTTGAGCTACATCTTACATGGATATTTTATTCAATAATTTTATAAAACAAAGGGTTTTTGAATAGAGGATCTTGTTTCTACAAGCCAACACACCTGCAATATCATTTGAAATATGTAAATATGAAACAGCTGGCCCAGTTCATGAGATGGTTTGGAACACTTAGGCACTCAATGCACCTCTTTTATCAGTTAGTAGAATGAATATATTATTTCCATTATGGTTCTAAACTCCATATGAAATAGTTTTTCTACATCTTAGGGTTATATGGCTGCATTCATCTTTGACCTTTCAAACCCTGCTAGTAGCAAAATCCACAATGTCTGTCATCTTTATGATGTAATAATGTATGATCTTATTCTTGTAGCTTGATTGATGCATAGACTATTGTGCCTTTCTGTAAAGTTGGTGAAGCTCGTATTTCATTTTTCCCAGACTCAATCTCTATTTCTTATAAGCTGATAAAGAAGATATAAGTCATATAACCTCTAATGTGCATTGAGATTATCGTTTTTTTTTACAACCAAGATTGTCATTCTTGTGTATAGACTTTGGCAAATTACATTTCATGCCAAAATATTAGAATATCATAATAGCTATATTTTACATGGGTCTTTTGTTCATTATATATTATAAAATGAAGAATCTTTTAATAGATGATTAATTTTCTACAAGCCAACTACCAGCAATATCATTTGAAAACATAAAAAGTTCCAGGTAGCTCAGTTCGTGAGATGGTTTGGAACATTTAGCCGATATATGTACTGAATTCCCCTCTTTCATCAGTCACTAATAATTTTTGTTATTTCCCTTATTGGTCTACGCTCCACCTGAAAGTCATCCTTCATTTTAGATTTGATCTCCCAAACCCCGCTGCACAAAAATTTCCCATTGGCTGTTGTCATTGTTGCTGAAATAAAGTGTAATCTCACTTATGTAGCTCGATAGATTCATTGACTAATGTGTCTTTCTATAAAGTCAGTGATGCCCATGTTTTAAAATTTTCAGCCTCAGTTTCTTTATACGGTCATACGGATAGACTGATGAAGAAGACACCTGCCACTCTTATGTGATTGAGATTGAAATTCTTGTGGACAGACTTTTAATAATTGTATCTTTATGCTTAGGTATCATAAGATTGTAATATCATAATAGCTTTACGACCTCATTATGCGTTGATGTTATTGTGCCTTAAATATTTTTTTCTTTTTTGTATTTTACTCATTTTTGGTTTTGTTTACCAATGGATGGTCATGAATCTCATGATATTGATATTGGAAATCTATTTCACAAGTCATTCAAACATTATGTAGGCCATTTTGTGGTGCAAGCTCACAGTCCTTGTTTCTTCCACAAACCGTTGTTGATATTAATCTCCCCTGATTTAGGCTCTCTTGTGTATTTTGGATGGGACCGTTAAGATGATTTGTGTTAAAACTGACCTTGCCAACACATACTTTCTTGTATTGTCTATGATTGCAGATAATTTATACGACTCTTGGTCCCCAGCAATGACAGTCAGCTCAATTTGTATCAGTATTCTTTCAATGCTGTCAAGCTCTACCTCAAAGGTTTGTTGAGTTACTATCCCTGGCCACACCCTCGACTCACAGCAGTTGCCATTTGAGCTTTTGCTTACTCATATTCTTAAGATAACTGAAACAGTTTTGTTACTTTTTGCAGCAACGCCCTGCAGACAATGACCGTTATGTGAAGAAATGTAGGAACGGTAGATCTCCTAAGGAAACGAGGTGGTGTTTTCATGACGATAAAGTGTAATATATGAATAGTATTTGTCAGACCTATTGAAAAACTGTTATATAGAATTGACTTCTAGGATGAATACAGCCTCCTATCTCCAGGAGATGTCGAAGTGGATGCAGGAGTAAAAATGATTTATGTTAACCCTCTTGTTTAGCTCGGGGGATGATATGGATGACCTCTAAAATGCGGAAACATCAGATGTAAAGCAATGACTTCTAATTTAAAAGTATGAGAAAGTTAGCAGGTTTTTTAAATGTTGCTATGCCACTGTAAGGAATCTGAGCAAGCTAAACCCAGGAAGTGTTTAGTGCAGATTAGAGTGCAGTGTGCAGGCCACTGAGATATACAAAGTGTGCTTTAAGCATTCTTTTTAAGGCTTAAAGAAAAGTAAAGATGACCAATTCATGTCAAATTTGTGTGTTATTGTGTCAATAGTTTATGGTTTTAACAATGTTTTGACACAATAGACAGTTTGACACTACAAGACACCGAGCAATGACAGCCCGCTACCGAGAGCAACTATACCTAGGGCAAAAATATACTTTAACGCAAAAGCTTAGCCAGTAATTACAATTAACAATAAAGTATATCAAACAAAAATTATAATTACCAACTGAAATTATTTTGATAAAACGATGACATTTAAAGCAAATTCACAAAAGTCCAGAAAACAGATAATATGTAATTTCAGATTGGATATCCAATTAATAATTACAATATTTAAATCAACCATAACTATAACCGATAAACAATTTGTGTCAATGCTTCATTGTCTTCAACCTCTCAAATATCAAAATTTTACTACTCCGTAGTATGGTCTCTCCTTGGTAGTGGGCAAACATTACTCACTAGTCACCTATTTGACCTACATGATTAGAAGAAAGATCTTAGCAATAAAGTGATGAAGCACAATTCTATACTTCATTTGTTTTGACCAAAAAGATCTAATTAGATTCATTTAAATAAAATTTTAAACTAAATTTTATCAATTTGAGTGAGTTGACTATGAATGTGTTTTTTTTTTGGTCATTTAGTTAGTATAAATTGATACAAGTATTCTATCTCCTCCTGGTGTGACTAGGGTTCAATCCTCACCCCTACGGCCCTGGCCCTCCCGTGATAGGAGAAACTCTTATGATACAAGACCCTCGTTAAGTCTTTTGTTCTTCCAAATGAAGCCCCTCATAAAGAATTTTGTAAATTTTTTTACGTATACTCAACCTGTGTCAGGAGGCTAACAATTTATAGAAGGGAGGGTGTGGGGGAAGGGGGACTAAGTCATCAACTTGCTGGTTGGTTACTTTCCCTTTATCTAACATCTTGTAACAAAGGAAAAATAACAAACTATTTGATGACTTGATGTGAATGGATAAAACCAAGGTATTCATGAAATTTCAAGAAACAAAAAACTTAGATCAACATGTCTATCAACAAATTGTCTTATTAGCCAAACATGTATTAGCAACAAAAATTCTTAATTACCAAGTTAAGCTTGCTCTAGTGGAAAAGATTGAACCTTCCAACCTTGAGGTTGGGGGTTCAATCCCCATTAGAGGCACTTTGAGGGTGGAGATCCCTTATCCTTCTCCCTTACTCTAAAAGTGTCTGACCCGAGGTTCGGTCATTATTTTAACCTAAATAATCCAGTCAAAACTTTAACCAAAACGTGAAAGTTGTAGTTTTGCATGTGATAGATTTGTATTGCTTCTCTTGCTTCCGAAATACTCCGTATCTAGCCCAATTTCTTGAGTTAGATTGATCGACTTGACCTGTGAGATGTTCTGACCCGACAAATAAAATAGTAGTAAAAATAATACCCCCTACAGGCTACTGCCTGCTCTACTGATCTTTGGGTTTTGCAGTAGAGCCTGTGCCCTGTAGTAACTCCAGTGAGTGCGAAAATGGTGGCAGTGGCGCGCTTTCTACCATGGACGGCGATTTCTGATACTCCGGCGATAGTTTGAAGGTGGCGCACTCACTTCTCCCACTCTCTCTCCTCTTCAATCTCCTCCTTGCGTTTCCCCAAATACGCCGTCGTTTCGTTCTGCTCCAACTCTCTTATCGCTTCCTCTGACTCTGATACACCCGATATCTCCCTCCCACAATCTCCTAAACAGGTCATCTCTCTCTCCGTTGACCATTTTCCTCAAATGGGTCAACTTCAATTGTGCCATTTTTTATTGGGTCAAGTTTTAAATTTGCTATATACTAGGGTTTGTCAATGTCCCCTAATTTTGTTAATTGATTTTGTACCCCTTTTAATTTTAATTATTGGTATGCTAAGTGTGTATATGTTATTTGATTCTGAACATAATTTAGTGGAAATGGTGCTTACAAATTCGAATTCTATAATCCTTCAAAATTTTGATTGTATTGAGAATTGATGACAGGGGACTTTGAAGCCGGGGTTGTATTTAGTAGGGACTCCCATTGGTAATCTTGAAGATATCACATTACGGTATTTGCCTCCCATTTCGAAATTTTCGAGTTGTTTATTCATTTCTTGTAATGTTGATGCTATGTCTTTCAATGCAAATGTATATCAATCAACATAATATGTACTTCATTTACAGTAACTGTGATGTGATGTGTTTATTTTGTTGTAAACTATCCTCGCAGTTTGGTCACGTTAAAGTTAGTTTTCGATACATTACTTCAAGCTTTGTCCTTTAAAGGTAATTTATGTGGATTGTGGAATGTTAAAGATTTTAGTGTTTGTGTGTTGTGTTGATGATGTTCAAGCTGTTGGTTTGTGTTTGATTGATGGACACTAGGACTAGCAAATTGATTTTGTTGATATTTAATGAGCGTGCGGGTTTCTTGACTTACATTATTCTTGCTGTATTGAACTTTTTCCCTTCTCAATTTGATCTTAAATTTCAGTGCATTGCGGGTGCTGAAATCAGCTGACGTGATACTTTCTGAGGACACTAGACATTCCGGAAAGTTGCTTCATTATTATGGAATCAAAACACCCCTTGTATGTATGATGATGGAATTATTTTTTTGTTCCCTAGATTCAGCTAGTTTGTATATTGATTGGAGCTTGTTTTGTTTCTAGATGAGCTATCACAAGTTTAACGAGTTTCAGAGAGGGCAAACTGTTTTGAAACGTTTACAAGAGGGTGAAATTGTCGCTCTGATTAGTGATGCTGGGATGCCTGGTATTAGTGATCCTGGAACAGAATTGGTCAGTTGATGCGTTGTTTAATCTTCATTAATAAATTTATCCCTATTTTTTTTTTTCTTAATACTAGCTATAATGATATCAAGGCATCAAGCCATTGACCTGATCACATCTGGGGAAGGGTGGGATTGTGACGAATTTCACCCTTGATTCAAATTACAATTTTTAAACCATCTTTTATAAGTGTTTTATACTGTGAATGTCCTATAAAAGTATTTTGCATTCCGTTCATGATATTATCATCATGGCTAGAATTTCGTCTAATCAACTATAGTTCTTAATGTCTTATCACAATTTCCCTCTGTTAACACAAGTTGCCTGTTACCAGTTTAATATCAAGATTCTGCTTAACTTAAGGTTTGGTCAGTACCCATAGATGGAATTGTGGATAATGTTATGAAGTATCATAAATTATTAATACGTGACAATAATTTATGTCCACAGGTAAAGCTGTGTGTTGAAGAAAAAATCATTGTGGTTCCCATCCCCGGTGCTTCAGTTGTAGTTTCTGCTCTCTCTGCCTCGGGTTTGCCAACTGATGACTTCACCTTTGGTAATTTGCAAACTATCAGGTGTACATATCTGTAATTTTTCCTCAACGTAGTTGGGTGGCATCTTATTCCTCCATTCCTTTTGTTGATCTAGTTGGATTTCTTCCTAAGCATGCTGGGTCAAGAAGAGAGAGGCTCTTGCTCTCTGCCAATCAGAGTGCAACACAGATTTTCTTTGTTCCCCCACACAAGCTACACCAGTTTCTTGAAGAAACTTCTTCAGTTTTTGGGGACTCAAGGTAAATGTTTACTCAATACAAATCAGATGATAAATACTATTCAATAAAATAGGCAAATGCTTAAGTGTACTCTATTGTCTCTATGTAGTCAAGATTGTAAATTGGAGTAAAAATTGTTTCTCAATACATTTGTTAGAGATTTATATTGTGCTTGTAAAGGACATGTTGGTTTTCTTAGGATTACTGTCCTCATCAGGGGCTTGTCCTTATCTTCGTTCAGTCCTTTGGATGGTACTCATAATAAGGGCAAGCATCCCTATACTTAATTACTTATACCGTGAACTCTTGTTTAATTATTTAGCTGATAGCTTCTGTTTAGTAATCAAAGTAACTTGATTTGGGTTATGTCAAATTGTTTCCCTTGGCATATCAGCTTCATTGGAAACAATCAGTTTTTGGGTGGAGTGATTATGAAAAGGGGATAGGAGGGAAAAAGGCAGAAGTTTGAGATAGGAGTAGTAAATAATTGCAACTACTTAGACACTTTTTTTGTCTTTTGTTTTGTGTGATTGGTTGTGATCATATACTTTTTAATGTTGCAGGAGATGTGTCATAGCTCGAGAAATGACCAAAATTCATGAAGAGGTATGATTTTAGTGAGTGTTTGATTGCTTGATGTATGGATTTTGGTTAGATAGTGAATTGTTAGTGATTCACTGATTTGAATTAGTGAAATGTTTTTCCCATAATTTTAAGGATCTGATTATATTAGCATTTGTCTGATACTCTGAGTTTTGAACTTTTGACTTCTATATTAATTTCTAGATTGGATTTTGGCCTTTTGTCACTGAGTTCTAACTTCCATGAGCCTTGCAGTTTTGGCGTGGTACCTTGCAGGATGCTAAGGAGGCATTTGTATCTCGGAAACCGAAGGGAGAAATGACACTTCTAATAGAGGGAAAGGCCGACTGCATTGATGAAGCTCCACCAGATTCTCAGATTGAGGATGAACTCAAGGAGCTCATAAGTAATGGGCATAGTCTGTCGATGGTAATAGATGTTCATTCCTTCTACTTCCTCCGTTTTTTTTAGTTGCATCACTTTAGTTTTCACTGACTCCTAGGCAATATTTGGAGTAGAAAGAGATAGAGAGAAAAAATAAGTAGGGTTCAAGTCATAAGAGAGAGAAAGAGAATATATTAGTTAAAAAGGCAAGTGATGCAACTAATTTGAAACTTCCTTTTTAGGAAAGTAATGCAACTAAAAAAAACGGAGGAAGTATCTCTTTTCTATAGGGTGTACTTCCTTTTGAAGTGATTGATAAGTTTTAGTGAAGTATGGAGTATGATTTACGAAGTCCTTTGATCTAGGGAGTATGATCTTTGTAAATAAAAAGGGAGCATTGAAAGACAGAGGTAAATTGTTCTGCTCATGGAAGATATTTCTGGAAAAGAAATATGCATCTATTGGATGTTTAGTTCCTCTGAAATGTTTAATGACTATTGTTGTAATTTACTTCTTGGTTTGTCCTTCAGTAATCTTTGCAACCCTCTTGAATGTTTCTATCGTTTATCTTTCTCAGGGGATTTTTTTTTTTTTTTTTTTTTGTACTGCTGGTCTTTCTGTCTTTTTATCATACAATAAATTAGTTTTTAATATGCAAAAATGGAAAATTCAATCTGAATAATCCTATTTATTTATTTATTTATTTATTTATTTATAATTGTGCTTTCTGTAATAAAAATTCTGAACTTCTCTTCAGGTAATTTAACGTCATTTTTTGGAATTTGGTTCATGTTGTTTCACTTTTGCGTGTGGGATGGGGGCAATTCCTATGGGCTGTGGGTTTTGAACTTGTCAGATGTTGAAAGGGTTTGGATGTTATTTTTCAGGAAGCGTTTTTTCAGCGCACAGATAATGTGTGCTTATCATATCGGCTTACATTTCTGTCTGAAAGGAAGGATGCTTACCTTTTAAAATGCCTTGTACTCAGCTGTGGTCTTCAAATACCTGTTGAATGTTAAAATAATATTTTCTGTTTCAATGAAGAAAATCAATCACTTTTAAAATCTAGTAAGGCAGAAGCATATATATCAAGATTGCCCACCCTGTATTGTTTCCACCTGCCGTTATTTTTTGTCAAGTGTACATCTTAGATCAACATTGGATTTCTGCTTGTTGGATTGTTTATTGTATAAAATATAAAGTTGCTGCATTTTATATTATGATGGTATGTGTTTGTTTAATTGATTCAAATGTTCAAACTTTTTTGTGTATTAGGCCATTGATGTGTGATTGATGCAGGCTGTAAAGTTGGTTGCTGAAGGAACATCGAGGAAAAGGAAGGAAGTTTATGCACTTGCGTTAAGGAAATTCGGGAAGCAACTTGTAGGAGAGGAATGAAATGGAGGCAAGATATGGTATTCTCTAAATTTTATATTTAGGCTGTATCCTCCATTTTTTCTATTTGCGTTTTATATTGTTGAGTTAGTTTTACGCTTTTACTACAGGAAAAGCAGAAACCAGTTTTTTTAAATGATTTGTTAATGAGAATCTTCCGGCCTCAGAGCTAGAGAAAGAGGTATGTGTTAAGTTCCCTCATTATACATTTGTTTTATATCATAGATTATTGCATAAAAAAAAAGTGGGATCTTTTGAAGTGAATAAGGGTGACTGAACAGAATTTCAGAAAGTTAATTTAAGACCTTAGTAGACAAGTCCTTGGAATCAAGGGTCATCATTCATCAATCTTAGTTTTGTGAATCTCTGAAGGGAGTGATGAAACTTAATCTACTTACTTTTCTGTAGCCCAATCACTTCCCAATAGTTATCAGAAAAGGCAAAAATAAACCCTCCAAATATTGGTGCCTTATCTAGTTATCCTATCCATATTTTACGTTGCCTGCCTCTTATCTACTTGGCCACCCTGTCTACCCATGCTCCCAGAGTCCCAGCCACCCATATATGAGGAATTGGGTCTCATTAATGCCTTTAATCCTACCACCTCTTTAGAGAACATGTGTTATCTCTTGGCTGATATCTTTAGCTTCAGTAAAAGCATAGAGCTAGTATTCTCCTTTGTCGCCTACTTAACTTTTATCCTCTATATGGAGTTCCTTTGTTAATTTTATGTTTAATAATTCCCTCAGTACTAGTTTAGTTTGTTTACTTATCATGAAGCATAGGCTTAGTATAGAGGTGTTTGATTATCAAATGTTATTTTGATAAAAAAAAAAAAAAAAAAAAGGTGGAAATGATGGGATATAGTGGGGTAATATCTTACTGGATGAGAGAGTGTGGGTCCCTTACTATATTATCAATGGGGTAGAGAGTGGTAAAAGGCAATAGTGGCCATTGTCAATTTTTGATGGATTTATACTAAAGTGGGATGGGCGAAAAAGAAAAGTGAACAATCTAATTTGGGATGAAAGGATTATCTTCTTTTTTTTTTATTTGCTATATGCCGCAACTTGGAACTCATTGCTAGGTCTAGGTGATTAATTACTTACATTATTTACAATTTCAGGTTGCTAATATAGTGGGGAACAAATGAACTGTTGTAATCCTTGTTTGAAAGATTAATAATTCGTTAGCATAAAGCATTAAAGCCTTAAGTTATCAGGGTACAACACCAGGAGCAAGTGGTATGCTTAAAATATTTGCCCTTCCTTAGAAGTTGTGTGCTTGTATTGCTACTCCATGCATTCTGTCTTAATGCTCAGGCAACTGGCATTTGTCTCCAATATTATTTACTCGTGAGTTTCTCAACCCTGTCAGAGACTCAGAGTGGGTTATTTGTCCAGATGTTTGACTTGGCTATATCATGAAAACCATGATCAACTTTGCTCCATAGGAAATCATTTGTTGAGCATGCACATTGTTGTGAACCAGGTGCTTGAGGTCAAATGGAAAGCCCCAAAATACAGTGTCAATGCTCTTTTATCACATTTTCTGTTAGTAATATAGGCCAAGTATAACAGTGATGCTCCTGGTTCTGAACCAAGTGTACCTGTAAGTCTGAAAACAAGGTTCATGGAAGATATCATTACTTGATCTGATTGATGAAAGCATATATGCTGTAGATGCTAAAACAAAAGAGCAAAATTTGGTTTTTTATGAGACACAGGATAAAGCTTTGGCTGAAGTATATAATTTAAGTAGATAGCCCTACATTTTGATGTAAATATTTCTTAATAAACTTTTTGCTACTTGGTCATGTCAATTATGCTCTTTCATTCCTTGTTAGCATTTTGCTACTTGGTGATATACAACAAAGGGTCCATTTTGTCATTAAGTACAACTGACTAATCATGGGTTTGCTGAGCCTTGTAAGCTTAATCTTATATGAGTAATTCAATTTGTTTGGTGGCTCATTTAATTTGCTGACCGGTTGCTTTTTAGGTCTTAAATATTATACTTCCCTATTGCACCACAAGACTTGTACACTATTCACATAATGTTCTTTGACCATCTTTTGTGATTTATCCGTAAGGAAAACATTTAATCATGTGGGTGTAGTTAGATTCGTTTCGAAATCTACTTTTCAAATATCACTTTTTATAATTTTACAAAGTATAATCAAAGATATTAATAGCAAAAGCAATGCATGTGCGGCGTGAAATCACTCATGGAGCAATTAAAAAAAAAAAAAAAAAATTCTTATTGGTTTGCAGGTTGGGAATTTTTGGTAAAACTCAAGGGGAACAGAATGATTATATTATTTTTGGGGGGGCATTTAAGGTTATTGGCAAACTGAATATAAGAACAAAAGTGGTTTACTTTGGACTGAGGGTGTCTTTTTTCTTTTCTTTCTACTCAGGTTGGCCTAAACTATATGGCTCCATGAGTCTTGAATAGTTATTTCCTTTGTTTCTATGCTGGCAACTTTTTTTCTCAAAACATCCTGTTTGGATATGATCTTGTCACTCGTTGTCACCTTATTCTTTGTTTTGGTTGCATTCTTCTATTCTGATAGTTGCTCCTGCACTACTTTAATTATATGAGCTGATATTTTTGGCGTGATAAGCTGTTGAGTAGCTAGAAGTTGAGGATACCTGCATTTAATGTTAGTAATTGAACGTAAGTTTGTAGCCTGCAGGTATTTTTTGCGCTACATAACTGCAGAAGGATTCGTCGAAATTCCTTTTCAAGGGCGCAAATCAGTACAAATCAGCTCCTTGAACTTGGTTGTTGAACTGAGATACTATCATTTGTGGAAAAGTTCGTCATGTGCTGTGAAGATTTTGTTGCTGATGCAATAAAAAACGCGGTTGGTGGGAAGATTATAAGGTAATTCCCTCTTGCAGATATCATTCTTATAGTGGCGCATGGGAAAACAGAATTGTCCCGTCACCTTTCCTTCACATGTAAGTGATCCAAAAATCCAGCATCGAGTTTTAGACGTTCTACTATATGCTTCACTGTGTTATTACTGAAGATTACGACTCCTTTAATTAGTCTTTCGAGTTAGTATCAGTAGCATTAATACAACACTGGGACCATGATTTAGGACATGAAAAATTGAAGACTATCTCTAAGGTATTTTATATACATACTTGGCATATTTTTTATGGCTTGATGATTTCAATAATCTGATATTTTGAAGGGCAGTTAAGCAATTAGAGCCATTTATTGCAGTTTTTCGGGTTGCATTTGTGTAGTGGGCCCTTAGTTTGAATAATTGATGAGAATTGAGAAGAGAAGTCAAGCAATTGGAGCCATTTTGTACGACTAATGTTCCTAAATTAGGTTTTGTTTCCACAATCTTGGAATGTTATATCTTGAGTTACAATTCTGTTGGAGTTCATTTAAAGTTCAAATTTATGTCTATGTTTTGTTATTTTCTTGGCTTTTCACTAAAATGATGTAACAATGAGATTCCGAGCTTATCTGATCGAATATCAAAACCTCTCTATCTTTGCCCTCCTCTTGCGTTTTAAGTGTTCAACTCGATCTCATGTGGTGATTCAGTGAACCTTGCTTCTTGCTATCATGCCAGACTTTGTTCATGGGTGTTGTTTTGCGAGTAATTAATACATAGCACACTTATTTGTTTTTAAACTCTATGCAAAGTTTGTAAAAATATTTGATGTTACTCTTGCTGATTTATAGTTATGGAAATTTTACTTGCAATCTCCATTGCATACTATATTGAAAGGAATTTTGAGAAGTTTATAGAAAAACTTGCCCTTTTACTTTAGCTTTATTTTTAAAATCATAGTTGTATCTAAATGCACAAATTCAGTCTCGTATACATCAATGTCCTTTGTGGCTTTAGGCGATTCTAAAATTTTACTTAGTACCTTAAATAATATAAACTCTCCTGTAACAAAGGAAATTTCCATTAGAATTTTCGATTTCACTCTTTAAAAAAACCAATGAAGAAGCTATCATTATGTGAAGAAACTATACAATTTAGTCACAAGTCATAACACAATAAGTAGGCATCAAGACTAAATAGATTATAAAACAATAGTTTGGTGTAAAATCAACAATTAATTTGGTCGAATATAGTTTGTATTAACATTTCCAAACAAGATAATGTTTATGAAATTGCAGTCTTTGGCGTGATTGATCTATGATTACACCACAAACCGAGGGAGCAGGAGCAGCATGGAACACACGAATACGCTCAAATTCAAAGTTTTTGTTTTTATTTGTAACCTTATTATATGAAATTATTATGTAATTTACTTTATTTTAATTGGTAAACAAATCCATTATGATTGGAAGAGAAGATTTGTCAAATAGGTAGAAGCTAAGGTTGGGTACAAATTTATGATTACGTGTCAATTTTTGTTTGTTGCCATCTAACCACCACATTTATTTATAATTTTATTTTTATAAAATTTTAATATTTCTTTCTTTTATTGTCCTTATTAGAAGTAATGTCCAAACAAAGTGTCTTGTTATACATTTTTTTATGTCACATGTTTTGAGCTAAAAAGTATATAAACCATTCAAAAATGCCTTGATTTTTGGTTGATTTTTATGGTTCCTTCTAGGAGGCTAATTCATTACATCACCATCTAGAGGTGTATGGTACTAAACTACTACTAATGTTGTTGCCACATTATTATAGTATAGTGTATAATATGAGCTAACAATTTATTTTAGGTTGAAAGAAAATTAAAGTTGGATTAAATAACTTTTAGTCTTCTTTATTTTCTATGATGGAGTGTTTGAAATGATCATGTATGTTGACCACCAAACGATGTGAATGTACATAAGAATTTGGTATAGTTTAATTAAAAATTTGGTATAGTTTAATAGTGTGTTAGGAAAGCAATAATGGTGGAAGGGAAGATAGCAATTAAACTTTTATGAATCTATTATTTTTTCCGCCTTATTCTTTTCTCTTTAAATTGTGTTGTCCAAAACGCCTATTGTTTGTTCGGATTTAAATTGTTGCCCAAATCTCATAAAATTGAATCGGAATAAGTGCCATACGAATTACTACCACATAGCCTTAAATGGGATTTAGGCCTTTCTTGACCTATATGAGGAAGAATAGCACAATTGTTATATTAGAAAATTCAATCCAAATCATGCAAGGTCAAGCCATACTAGATTGGTGTAATTAAATCCAAACATCTTGAAGGGGATGTTTTAATCATGCTTAAAGTCCATAATTTTAATGTGGAACCAAATCTTCAAGGATACAACACTTCACAAAAGTCCTAGGGAGAACGATTTTGACACTTTGTTGTTGTTGTTGTTTTTTTATTTTAGAATTGTAATAACAATTTTCCTTAAAATACTCTTAAATGCATTTAAAATATGAGTTCTTTTCTTAGATTGTACTCCTAGTTTAGACACTATATTACTAGTCAAATCAAATTCATGAATATATAATTGTTGGGATGGGAAATTAAGACAAATTTATGGAGGAGAATTCCTAGTTTATCTATAAGGATAAGATGACATGTATTTGACAAACTCTTTACCTTCCAGTTATTAGGATTGTATTGAGAAATTGATTCATCCACTCATTTCGCTACTTTAGATGTGTAATTTGTTATTTATTATAATTTTTTTTTTCTACCGACTATTTAATCAAAATCAGTGAATGAAACAACTAGAGATATCAAACTTATAAGCTATTCTCATAATTTAATATTTTATGTCTCACAAATAATACCCCTTTATTGCGAGTAATATGTAACAGAGGGAGTATACTTATCATGATATATGAGTACAAATAAGTTAACTCGAATATTTAGATTATGTTATGACAATGAATATTGAATGAAGAGCACAACATCCATTGACAACTGAGTTATATGCTAAAGGATATCCTCTATAAAGGGAAGACACTTTTTTCCCTTTTAACTTGGTCAAAAGTTGATAGAAACATTATTGTTGTTTGTATATATAATGTGCATACAATGCTGTTCTAAACTACTCAAATCGTCACATTATGTCATACTAATTTATTTCTTATTCTAAGTGTAAGAAGAAACTTAAAGCTCCACAATTTTTAAAACAAGATTAAAGACTCTCCTAGCATGGATGTCTACTATGAAATGATGCCTTAATTAAGAATTTTGATACGTAGTCAATCTTTTTTTAGTAGTTATATTTGAAGAGTAGCCTAGAATATAATTCTAGATATTACCATCTTGAGGTGACATGCTTTGTTGCTAAGTGTAAGCATGTCGGGATGGTTATATTACATTATGTTAAGAGTGACTTATTTTATCGAGAAATTACTTATTATACATTCCGTAGTCAAAATTGTGAATAATATTTATAGATAATTTATTACGCATCTCATCATCAAGATCAGTCGCACTCGATCAATACCTACAAGAAGGAGAGCAATCATAGAGCGATGCATGCTAACATGCCAAGATGGAACTATCAAGGCATGAATACAAGTGTACAACATCCCTTTTGCTTTACTAAAGGAGAAACAAATAGTTTCATATTACAGTTATTACGGAGTTTAATAATAAAGTTTGTTTAGTAACTAGTTAATTAATTCCATAACATTAAAATAAACCACCATCATTTATTACATTCTGAACATTCTGCCAGAAATTTAGCACAAATGTACATCTGTACATAAAAACTTATATTTATATTTGGTTTTATGACCAAATTTTAGTATAAAACTTATGACAATTTTGTCAGTCATCTATCCTTGTTACAAATTCTCCAAGGTATATACTACAAAAACAACAAACAATGCAAAAAATAATACTATTAACATGTGGAAATATCCCATTTGAAAGCGAAACATCATATAGCAACTAAACATGCAAATTATGAGCATGAAAGCAACTTTACCTTAGATTATGTTATATCTAATTATTATTATCCTATGTTGTGGACTTTTAGTAACACTATTAGAATTGGTAATTTTTCATTATAATATATATAGTGGTGCTTTGTACTTTAGGAATAATAGGATTTAGGTTTTTTTCTTAGTCATTTAAACTCTTTTGTAAAAGGTAAGCAATTTTGTGGTATTTAAAAATAAATTAAATTAAATTAAAAGATAAATTTATATGTGTATTTTATTTGCATCTAATTCAAAATCATTGTCCTTTGTATGAGTGTATTATTATTATTACATTAAATTTGCAATCTATGGAATTTATAGACGTCGGCTAATGATAGGGTACATAGTATCATCACTAAGATTTACTTGTAGCTAAGAAAAAATGATTGTGCAAATTTATTTGTTGTCTTTCTTGGTTAGCCACCTAGAGTCATTTAATTTTGGGATTAATTAAGGAGTATAATTGATGAGACTTTGATAGTTATTATTACTTTTTGATTAGGAATCATATCTCTTCTTTTATATCTATTACAAATAATTGTGTTGGCTCTTATATACTACGTATTACGGAGTATACCGGTGATTTTGTCTCAATAAATTAGCTTTTGCTATTGTCATAATACCTTTTTGTGCTGTATTTTCTATAAGTATGTATTACGGAGTACAAAATGTCAAGATAAGTTACTAAAATAGCTCAATTAAACTTAGAAAAATTGTACAAAGTAAGTGTTAAAATTGTGTTAGACGAGTATGTGAAACAATCATATAACTAATATATAAAGCTAAACTTTTAGTCAGGTCACGAGGCAGCGACACTTGGCGTTCTAACTTTTCGCCAAGTGTCGTGCCACGTTGGATAGATTTAAATAGACTTTATAAGATAGAATTTTAGGATAAAATTGTTGGTTTAGAGTTTTATTTTCGATAAAATACCAATACTTCAGACGTACAAATTGAATTATAATTTTATTCAAAAAAAATTATTAGATTATAATTCTATAAAATTATCATATAATTTTTTTTTGTGTATCATAATATTTTTTGGAACAAATGAAGTAGTTCAAAGCGTAAATCATTCATTTATAATATGTACTAATCGAATTAAAATAACATATATACTTCACAATCTAATAAAATTTTATTACTATATAGACCTGTTAGGTCTGGTTATGAGTTAACTCGAACTATAACTTTATCTTAAAATTCAATAAACAACCCGTGCATCGCAAGTTACAAAACTAGTATAATATAAATTTATGGATTAAACAAGGTCGTTATACAAGTGTAGTTTCTCATGACGCTATTTTTTAAAGAATTTCATTTTTAAAAATTAGCCATGCAAGCAACTTCTAATTGACAACAAGATCGTTATAAAGAGTATGCATGCATTACGTACATCAAGCCCTTTATTTGAACAAAATAGCTCAACTTGTACTTCACTAAATGTTGTTGACCTAATTACATCAAGCAACTCCAGACATTCGATCCACTCACCTCATGTCGGGATTTTTTTTCCTCTTTTCTAGGATTGGTGTAAGGAATTAGTTACTTAAGGAAAGTTTACTTAATAATTAGGTTTACCTCATTTTATCATCTCTTTTCAATGTAGTTATTGACACTTAAATTCTAATCATTAACAATTCTTTTAGTGGATGTCATTTAAGTTTGTTAAAGTTGTAGCAAATCAAAGATTGGGATGATCGTGTTCCATCTATATTATTATTAATTTGTGACTTTTTCGTTATATATTTTTATTTTAGGAAAAAAAAATAAACATTTCTTTCTAATTGCGTAATTGCGTTACATTATTGAGAATTCTCTTGTTCATACTATATATATCAAATTTATCAAGCTCTTGGGAATTTTGGAGTTTGCTACTCCATATATAACTAATGATTTATCATCCAAAAACACTTTATTTATTTATTTTTGAAACAAAAAAAAACACTTTATTGATTTATTTATTTATTTATTATTATCTATACATTCATTAACATAAATTAAGACCATTTTTTATTGACAAATTTTCTCTAATATTTTTTTTTGACGGGACAAATTTTCTCTAATATTAGCTTCCTATATTCATTGACATATGTAAGAGATGCGTGCATAGATCTAATTTTCATTTGTGTATCGTGTAAAAAGTGAGATCTTGCTAGATTAACCTCAATGTGTAATATCAAACTATTAACTTTCCATAATAATAACAATGAACTAGGAAGTACATCATATTTAATTAAATTCTACATATGTGGCTTAAATAAGAATGTAGTTAGCATACATATATATTCAATTGAATACTTGTATATCAAAAAAGCACCTAATTATACATGATAAACACAACTTACAAAGTTTAGTAATTAGGAGGTTAAACAATTGAATTACAATCTAAGTTAACACCTCTTGGTCATGAACCAATGAGTACTATAATTGGTCAACTGCAACAGATGATTTCTCAAGTACAACCGACTATCTTCACAAATGATGGAAAGCACAACTTTAACAATCCAAATTCATGCACAAGCATTAACCAACCCTTTTTTCTTACTTTTTTAAATTTTATTTTATTTATTTTTTATTTTATTTTTAATGGAACCAACCTTTTTGTTGTAAACTATTTTTGGAATTCCACCAACTTTTATCTAACCCATTCCTTTTTTTTTACCCCCACCTAGCTAGGCCCATTAAAAGTATACCTTGATTATCTTCTTTTTCTCTAGAATTCACTCATTATTTGAAAAAACTTTTCTTTCTCTTTTCATCTCAGTTTGGAGTTTCATTATTGGTTTTACTTGCCAATCAACATGCCTTTTCTTATTCACACTAACGGATACGATTTATTTTAGGCGCTACTCAAATACTACTAAATTTTTTATAAAAAATAATTAGGTATTGAACTCGTATTAATTTTTTTTAAAAGCATTTATTTCTCTTTTATGGCTTCCTATACACCAAAATGCATACGCAATTTTTAATATAATTTTAATACTCGTACTATTATATTATTACTTAGCTACTACTCCAATCTAAAAATTGTTCAAAAACCCAAAAATATAAAACATCTTCTGTCAGCATTTATTTGGTTCAACAAGGCAATTGAATTCAATAATTGAGGGGGCGAATAATTTTTGTGGATACCAAATTACCAACCAAGCCGGAAATATGAATTGAATAATGAATACACCCAACAAACAAGCAAAATAAATTCCTCATAATATTAAAAATTGAAATTTTATACTTGTATTTATTTAATAAAATATGTATTCATATTTTATAAAATTAATTTTTGGAGGCGTATATACTTAGGAATCGCTTTGTATACGTTAAAACGTGTGATGTTGTCACTGTCACCTACTCACTCCTACGAATAGTATGCAGCTATCTCTAAAGCTAACCCTTCCAATTATTTTATTCCCCCTTATCACAATTGTCCATTTGTATTTTTTTTTAAAAAATAAAATCTAGAAAATAATTTCTGGTTTTTTTTTAAAATTTTTATTGTTTTTATATTTTATGAAATGGGTTATTTGTATTTTTGTTTTTTATGAAATGGGTTATTTTTATTTTCTAAAAAAGATTAAAACTTTATTGATTTTTTTTCAAGGGACAAAAATGACCATGACCACAGAAAACAGAGCTTCTTCTTCAATTTAATCCTCAAAAAAAAAAAAAAAATCCTCTGCAACTAGAGAGAGAAAGTGTAGAGAGAGAAAGTGGGTATGCTTTTGAATGAGGTTTAAGACAGTGTTTAGGTCTACCAACTGGTAGTTAGCTCTTCCTTAAACCCCAAATATTGTAGATTTTTAGAGAGAGAAAGTAGAGAGAGAAAAAAAACAGAGGAGGTTACCAACAACTATTAGCAGCAACAGCAACAACAACTACTCTCAATCCCTTCAAAGTTTACATCTTTTTGGTGCTAAATTTCTTACTCTCACACGTGCCAATGGTGAGAATAGGATTGATTGTGAGAGATTATTAATTAAAGATTAAATTTTTACCAATTCATTTCCTTTTGTTTATTAATCAAGAAATAGAAGGTTGTACTTAACTCCCTTCTCTCTCTACTTTCTTTTCTCTCTCTCTATCTTAGCCACTCATTATTTTATTTGGGTAGGAAAAATTCAATCTTTTTTTTTTAATTTAATTATTATTTGTATTAAATATTTTTATTAATTTTATAATATATAGTTTGTTGGTTGTAGTAAGTATATTATTCTAATTGGGTGTGTCATTGTTTTTTTGATTGAAAAGGGTTTCAAGGGTGGGTTGGTTTATTGTTTGCAAAATCTCTTGGGATCAGTTTGTCTTTAGTGTATAAGGTTTTTATGCTTTTTTGCAATTTTAAGCTTCTTTGTTCCCTTATTAAGGCACAAACTCTTTGGGGTTCTTTAAGGTATACCTCAATTATAATTTCCTAGCTTTTGAGTGTAATTATATATTTTTTTCACTTATAAATTTAATGCTTTTTTATTTTATTTAACCATGGTTTTGATGATGCACTTTGATTGATAATAGTTCATGTTGCTGAATTTCTATTCTGGGTTTGACTAGTTTTAGCTTAGTGATGAAGAACTATCAAGAACACTAATTTCAGCTGATTGTAATTTAGAGTGTTATATTTCAGTTATTAGTCTATTTTTACATTTTCAGAATAGGGTTTCTGTAAATTTTTATTAATTTCTGTTTAAGTTTAAATTTTGATTCTTTATCTTGAAATTATTATTGTAAGTATGTTGATCATATCTTAGATGATTCTAGAATATGTATGATATTATTCCTTTTTGCTGATTAATAATTATTGGGTTACAAAGATTTTGATGATGATGATGATGAGTAAAAACATAAAAGGTGAATTGCTTTGTCAGATTGGACTTATTTATTTAGTGATTTTGATCTTATCATAGGTGGTTGTTACTGGTCCATGAACTTTGATCATATGACATATGAGGATTTCTGCTGATGTTCTACTGTTGGAATTGTGCTTGTGTATTGCAACTTTTTGAGTAAAAGTGATAGGAATCCTTCCCAAAAATGGCCACTTATTACCCCAGTTCTAGTGCTCAGCTTGATGTCCTGTCAGCGCCGTATGTCCGGGACCAAAAGTTTGCATCATACTCTGAGTCACCTCTTCTCCATGGGAACATGATGATGTATCTTACATCTTCTTCACCCGGTTCGTTCTCTGAGATTTCGCCTGGTTCTTCAATGAATCCACAAAATGGTGTTGAGATGCCTGCCATGAATGGGAGAAATGAGATGATGTTTATCCCACCTACCGGGGATTCGATGTGTATGCAGCCCATGAGCGGGACACTTAACTCAGGAGGAGGTGAAAACGTCGGTAATTCTATGCCAGGGGAACTTCAATTGACATCTAGGAGTCAGATAAATATGGTAGATGGTGAGCAGAATTTGCAAGGACTATCGCTTAGCCTTAGCACACAGATGTCAACCGCGGTTTCAACATCTCAGTTTCAGCAGTATCAGTATTCCAATCCAGGACTCTCCTCTGTCCTAAGCCCTCACCTTCCCTTTTCGGCTGAGAATAATGTTAGGCCAATGGCCTGTAAGGTTGATGAGGCTTCCCCAAACAAGGATATGAGAAATTCTGACTTTTTTCCTTATGAATTGCAAGGAGATGGACATAATAATATTAGGTTTGGGGCTCTGAACAATCCTCAATATTCAATGAACGCGAAAGCAATGAATTGTAATCAATATCAGTATGAGCAGGCTGGAATGGCTAACACACTTGTGAAGTCTAAGTACCTTAAGGCTGCACAACAGTTGCTGGATGAAGTAGTTAATGTCAGGGAAGCTCTTAAGCGATCTGATTCTGGTAAAGAACAAAACACAAGCAAGGTAGATGAAAGTTCCAAGGAGTCTAAAGGCGGATCACAAGCCGCCTCAGAAGCTAATGAGTCTGGATCCACGGTGGAGCTATCTCCTGCTGAGAGACAAGAATTGCAGAACAAGTTGGATAAGCTTCATTCCATGTTGGATGAGGTATGATATCATTGTATTGCTTTATTTTACTGTCAATAAGATTCTGAATTGTCTATTCCTGTGTGTTCTTGGTTGGTAATATGTCAATGCATTGTCCTGATTTCTAAATTGCATATTATGGATTACTATACCTTGTTCTTGATCATAAGTGGTATATCTTGAACAATCCTTGAGAAAATTATGATGTTTTGGAGACATTGACAGAGCTGTAGACGAAAGTGTTGGTGATCAGGTGAAGAGGAGGTATCGAATTAGTTGGGGAAATTAGCTGATTGAAAGATTAGAGGCTGCCTTACGTTATAATCTGTTGCTTGAGGTTCTTCCATATAGCTGATGCTGATTGATGTGTTGTTTGGTTGTTGAAAGTAATCATGAGTATAAATTTCGATTCTCTTAGCTCTGCTGTAGCAAAGCTATTAGGTAGAACCATGGAAACAGCTATTTGGAAGTGTCGGTATCTAATGAAAGCCATTTTGGGAAATGAGATACATGTGGCTTAAGGCTTGATGGGGAATGAAACAGAGGAGTTGATAAGCTGTTACACAAGTATAGTCTTTTTTTTTTTTTTTTTTTTTTTTTTTTAAATGTAGTGTGTATGCAGTGTGGTGGGTGATCTACTTTGTGGTGTGCTTTGCTTGGAGTTTGATAGCGGGCAAGAAGTAGCCAAAATCTTGTATTTTGAGGAAATAGTTGATTTTCATTTGATCAATGATTATGTGGTATGAGATGATAATGAAGTTAAATAGATTGTCACATGCTTTAAAAGCACTGAATAAATTTCCAACTTCTGCTGTCATTCTTAGTGAAAGTGTCCCTTTGATGCATGTCAATAAAGCTTTCAGCTTCGCGTTTAGAACTGTTGGGTCTCCGGGTTGGGAATTCAGATAGGTTTGCTTGCATTTACATTTGCATTACTTTTGAAGCTGACATAGTGTAGTAAGCTGTTCGCGATTGTTCTGCTTGTCAATGACTGATAGTAGCACTTGGAAGGATGGTGCAATGTTATGTAATCTACTTTGGGAATCATTTTTATGTGTCCTTATAAGTAATTGAATGGTAAATGAGCTGAATCGAATTATAATATATATCATGTGTGCCTCTGATTGCAGGTAGACAGAAGATACAAACAATATTGTCAACAGATGCAACTCCTGGTGTCATCTTTTGATGTGGTAGCCGGGGTTGGGGCAGCCAAGCCTTACACAGCACTGGCCCTTAAAACAATTTCTCGCCATTTCCGATGCCTGCGTGATGCCATAACTAACCAAATTCAAGCAACCCGAAAAAGCCTTGGAGAGCAAGACAATGGTCTTGGAGTAATTCCTCGTCTTCGCTATGTGGATCAACAACTCAGGCAACAGAGAGCCCTTCAACAATTTGGTATGATGCGCCATGCATGGAGGCCTCAGAGGGGACTTCCTGAAAGTGCTGTGACAATTCTTCGTGCTTGGCTTTTTGAGCACTTCCTCCATCCGTATGTTCACTTCCTCTTTACACTTTTACGAGTTCTGTTAATGAAAGGTGAATTCAAGCTCATGTTTTAAATCTATGTTTAACAGATATCCAAAGGATTCGGAGAAGATTATGCTGGCTAGACAGACAGGATTGACTAGAAGTCAGGTAATTCCAATGAAAGCTAATAGAATTATCGTTTTTATTGTTTTGAAAATCTCTCTTTAGAAGGTTGTACAACAGAGAAATTGGATTCGAAGATCCATTCCCGCCTCTTTCTCTTCCCCATCCCATCACCCCCTCCCCCATCCCCATCCCCAAACTACCTAAAGATGCCTATTCACTCTCAGATGTATCATTAGTCTGAAGTATGTACGAAGTATATTTTTGGCGAAAATTGAAATCTTCGCCTGTCCATACCCATGGTGGAGGCTTGGAGCGTCAAGTATCCACATGGGTACTTAAGGTGATATGATGAGTCCATATAAATAAAATACTTTATAGTTGTCTTATACCCGCTGAAAGCTGAAAGTTGGTTAACTGGTTTTTTTATTTTTGAAAACTAACTCCTTGATTCGAATGTGATAAACTTGAATTGGAATGGAGAAATCTTTACCTTTTTTTTTAACAGGGCTTATTAGTTGTTTTTTCTAAGTAAAGTAGGTTTCATATTAATGTAGGAGTCTAAATGCAAACTGTGAGGAAAAATCTTATTACTGCACAACTTAAACTGATATTTTGTTGCTGTTGATCTTGTAGGTTGCAAATTGGTTTATCAATGCACGTGTACGTCTTTGGAAGCCAATGGTTGAGGAAATGTACAAAGAAGAATTCGGAGAAGCAGAATTATTGAATTCAAAATCTTCACCAGAAAACACGCCGAAATTAGCAAGGGAGAAGTCTTGGGGATCTGAAGACAGAAGAGAGGAAATGCAAGAAAGCTCAACATCAATAGTCCACGATGCTCATGATTCGAAGATCAATGTCAACCAAGGTATTGGTGCTAATAATGACAATCACGGGTTTTACAGTAATAATGGGATTCTTTCCTCTCCGGACCCTAATGGTGGAGGGCATGGGCATCCACATCTCATGGCCAATCCTGCTGCTTACCAAATGTCCGAGTTAGGCAACTTTAATGTAGACAACCAAGTATCCCTAGCCTTAGGCTTGCGACATCGTGAAGGCGATGTCACATTCCGGGGTAACACAAATACAGATGCTACTATGGGAGTCTCCACCTCGGACTATAATCCATACCTTGAGCAAGTAAACCAGCAACACAGGTTTGGTAACCCATCACACATCCTAAATGATTTTGTAGCCTAAATAAAGAAAAAAAAAGTCCAAAAAAAAAAAACAAACCTTTCTATGCATACTTCTCTACAATCTCTATATGAATAAACTGGGGTTAGACCATATACTAAACCTTAGCAATAGCAATACTGCATTTTATTCTTCCTCTCCTGCTGTTCTTACAACGCCGACTGCGCAATTGTGAAATTCAAGCAGGCCTGCAGAGTGGGAAAAACAGCAAGGAGTTGTGTAAATTTCATTTGAATATATTGTTGTAGATTTCCCAGATGTAATATGTAATATAGATACTGGGTTGGAGAAAATAGCATATATTTGTACAAGATAGGGATTATTCATGTAATTTTTGTGTGACATTTTGGTCCAAACAAACAGAACATTAAAAGTATAAAAAAAAAATATAAAAAAATTAGAGTATATAAATATAGTTACTCTGAATTTTTTTATTCTTGTATAATTAATTGATTAAATACATTGATTAAGAAAATAAATTTTGAAATTTTTAGATACTGCAGTATCTGTAACATAAATTATAGCAGTAATGCTGTTAAAGCAGTATCTGCTTAGGGATTCAGTTTCACCAGAATTTTACAGCAGCAGCCCAAATTTTCAGAAAGTTTCATAGGGGTAAAAAATCTGTCAAACAAACATATTTTTTTAACCCAGATTTTACTTTTACCAATACAATGCAAAATTATCATCAGATTTGAGTAAGAATGTTTTTGATTCAGAAATTCAGATATGTAAGAATAAATAAATTTTGGATTTTTTTTATGATGAAACATTGTTTATAATTTTATGCAAAGAATCTACCCTTCTTTAATCAGGGAATTGTGGGACCCTTTATTTCATGAAAACCAAAAAAAATAAAAAAGAATTTGTGTGTATTAAGAGAGTGACAACTGGATTAGAGGAATATGAACAAAAATGGTAATGATTACAAAAACAAGTTCCTAGCAGAGTACCAGACTCCCCTACCATCTTACCTAGAAACAAATCTAGAATCTATGCCATCTTCCCTATTGTAACCAACCAATCTCTCTCTTTCTTCACCTTAAGATTCTTACTCTATTATTATTGTGTTTTTATGATTTGTTTTTTTTTTATTTTCTGGTATGATTAGCAAAATAATAATTGTTCTTTTGGGGTGTTTATCTTTGGATTTCAAGAGCCTAATGTACTTTAGTAAGTTTTTGTAATTGCATATAATTAGCATGTACTAAAGACTATTGCAATGCCGAAAGGCGAAGAAAAAAAAAAGATGTTGCTATTTATAGTCGTTTGGATTATGTAAGACATTATTAAACTTTATAGTATAACACTTAATGATGGGGAGAGTTTTTTTTAATCTTTTTTTGGTAAAGGTTACGTCGTATTTCATCACTATGTTACATGAATACTTCAAATGTATTTTTATTTCACACTCGTAATTCAGTGAAGTTACTTACCGGAGTATACAATCTTTAATCAAATATATTAAGGAAGAGAGACTATTCCTTCACAATAGATAAATGGTTATCATAATGACACAATATACTTTTTACAAAATACACATAATTACCAAAACTCTGATTTATTACCATCTTCATGAATGCATCAATTGCATGTGTTATCCAAGCTAAACCAAAATTAAAGTAGTAGGATATTCTAAGAGGAGGGTACAGACTCACATAAGCAGACAATCTAAAAGGCTATTAATTTTGAGTGTGTTAAAAGATAGCCTACTTTTTTTTTCTCTCTTTCCCTGTTTCATAGAATAAAGATGGTACTACTACTAAAATTCAATGTAATTGAAATGAAAAACTCCAAAAAACTGAAGAAAAAAAAAAAAAAAAACAATCTTTTTCATGCACTATTATTTGGGCTAGAGAGAGAAACACAGAAAAAAAAAAAAAAGAGAGAGAGAGAGAGAGAGAAAACAGAGTTTTTGCTTTTGAGTCTCCCAAAGAAATGAAATTGCAGGGGCTGTGAATAATGAATATGCAGCAGCAGAAGCAGGATCCCTTGTTTTTTTGTAGTCAGTAAAAAAAAAAAGATTAATTATATTAAAATTAAAATTAGGGACTTTTCTTTTATCTGTCATTGTCAATTTTCTTTATTTTTCCACTTGGTCTAGTTTTTTTAGCTTTGCTTTTTTAGAGAACTTGTACAGGTCTATTTTCTTAGCTTTTTTTTAAAAAACTTTTTATTATATATAAAAATTAAAAATTTAATCCCTTGTATAAAAAGCTTCTTTCTTTGTTATGGTTTGTAAGAGTGTTTATCCAAGGAGAGAGAAAAAGATTGTGTCTTTTGCTGTTAAGAACCCTAAAGGTATGTTCTTGCATAACAATCATACTAATACTAATGAAGTTTGATTTAATTCTAGATTTTGTTTTACCATTTTAAAGGTGTTACATAAAAAATTCAGGGTTTTAGTTAAAACTGACAGGAAATTCCTTGTTTTGTGAACAACATTCATTGAAACTTATTAATGCCCTTTGTTTCAGAAATTCATCTGTTTTCTGATAGCTATTGAAGTATTTATTGTAAAAATTGATTAGTTGTTGCACTTTTTATATGAGTATTTATTAATGGGGGTTTAGATTTTGGTACTTGTACTTTTCTTTTTATAATTATTTGTTGCATACTGTATTATTGTTGATGTTTCTTACTTGACTGTTCACTATTCCAACTGTCTGCTGCTTACTATTGCAGGTTTTAGTACAGTTTCTTCTCTGATGATATCTTTAGGGTCTTACCCATTAGATCATCTTTTGTTACAACTTATTATCATTCATCCAACTATTTTCATGTCATTTTCATTCTAGTTTTTAATTTTTTGGATGAAAATCAAAATTAGCTTTTTCTTAAACCCTTATTTATTACAGTTTAATCTATTCCCAAAATTCTCAAAAATCCCAAAAAAAGGAGAATTTTTATTTGAGACCCCACAAAACAAAAGTGGGCAAAGTTAGATTCCCACTTATGATCAGCTTCTCTTCTTCCTTCCAATTTTTGCTCTTCAGATTTGGTTCTTTCCTTGTAGAATCTTTCATGAAGCTGACATTTTGATGTTTTTAGCAATTCTCTTGTATGAAAACTGTATATCACTTTAAATAAAATTGCTAAAAAAACTCACTTTTTTTTTTTGTGGGGAGTTAAAAATATGGTTTCACAAGAAACACAAACAAACCCTACTTCATCAAGTAGTTTACACCACTTTTTAATCTCAAACCCAATTTCTTCTCAACCCCTTTTTGATAAATATGATCAGAACCCACATTTTGATGATTCTTATAATTCTGATATTATAAGGGTCAATTCAAGTAACCCATTTTCAGATCATCAATCTCTTGGTAATACCCATTTTCCAACGATTCAATCTCTCGAAGAAAGAATGTCAAGGTCAATTAATCTTGTTCATGATCATTCATCAGTAGTTGTACACCCTGATGATCATTCTGATATGGGTCATACTAGGCATCTCATGGACCTTCTTGGAGCTTCAAATGAGGCCAACCAGGGCCCGAATAGGCTTTCGCTTTCGCTCGGTTCTCAAGTGCTTCATAGTCCTCAATACAGGCAAAGAACCTTTACTTCAGAGCTTATGCAACAGGCTTACAGTAATTTAGTTAGTTCTTCTGGTGATCAAGAAAATTGTAACCCAGGGGACTATTCTTTCATGGGAAATTCCTCTTTTACTACATATTCTGTCAGTAATTCGATGTATCTGAAGCCTGCACAATCAATACTCGAAGAGGTAATCGATCTCGGGAGCAAAGACATCGAATTAAACAATGTAAAGAGGTTGTTTATGTGTAGCAGAGGACTCTGTTCTGAATTAAGAGCTGAATTGATGAGTAATGGGTTTTTATCAGCTGATAAACATGACCTCCAAATCAATTTTTCCAAGCTTATTACTTTACTAGAACAGGTTGGTAGTTCTGACAGTTTCTGAAGCATAATACAGTATGTTATAATGCTGTATTTTACTGAATTTTGCCAAATATATGTGTTACAGATATTATAATATGCTGAATTTTGATTGATTTTGTAATGTTCTAGGTTGAAGTGAGATATGATGAGTATTTTCAAAGGATGGAAGATTTGATTTCATCATTTGAGATGATTGCAGGAGACGGCGCTGCGAAATGTTACACTGCATTAGCCTTTCAGGCAATGTCTAGGCATTTTTGTAGCCTAAGAGATGCCATAGTAACCCAAATTAAGATTATTAGGAAAAAAATTTCACCTGATTTACCAAAGATTGGAAGTGGGTTGTCCCATTTAAGTTTACTAGATCGAGATGGTCGGAATAGCAATAGCAGGATGTCTCTCCAACAGATTGGGCTCATACAAGGAACTCATCGACAAGCATGGCGGCCTATTCGAGGACTTCCTGAGACCTCGGTGGCCATTTTACGTGCTTGGCTGTTCGAGCATTTCCTTCATCCGTAAGTCCATTACTAGTCTACTTTGTCTTTCATGTGATATGTAACATGTATTGTTAGATTTCGGGAAAACTCCTCAAATTGAATCATGTATGATGATGTTACTTAGGAAACTGTTTGTTTCTGCAGATACCCAAATGACTCAGAGAAGCTAACATTGGCATCACAAACTGGCCTTACAAAGAATCAAGTAAAAGAATTCGTTTTTCGATTTGTCAAATTCGAGTATGTAACTAATACCTTTATGAGTTTATGCTGATGGGTTTATGTTGTGTTATGTAGGTTTCGAATTGGTTTATTAATGCAAGAGTAAGATTGTGGAAGCCAATGATTGAAGAAATGTACAAAGAAGAATTTGGGGATTCTTCAGTAGATTCTTCAGGGGAAGGTCAGATTGATAAAACAGAAGATCAATGAGATGATGATTTGTTATAAATGAACTTGAAATTGGTTAGTTTTATGCCAAGTAAAATCTTCATTTTGTAAATGTATGTAGTACATTATTAGATGCATTAGTTTAGCTGAAATTAGAGCATATTGATCTTCTTCATGTGATTCGATCGATTTTTGTACTAATCTTCTAGTTTTGTAGTTAATCTTAAGAGTGAATGAAGCTTGTAGTCCTGAATTCATTTCATGCAAACTTTCTTATGAATTCATCTAAAGCAAAATGCTCTTCTTCGAAATACTATCTAGATATCAACCATGAAGCAGGGGCGGAACTATGTTGACCAATACGGGTTTAAGTGAACCCGACCATAAGACCATTCGATAGTTAGACGGTTTGGATAATAGTTAGCCGTTAATTGCACGCCCAAGTCAAAAGGGTTTGATGATTGATGAACCTTTAAAACAAGGTAGGGTCAGTATGGGTCCTTAAAGTAGGAAGACTATGGGCATGTGAGCTGTGGAAATGGGTCTACATATTGCACTTGACCTACGGCTGCAGGCACCAACAAGATTTGGGGTGATATGGATAGATAATATATGGACATCCTACGAATTGATGCTTCAAATAATTGTGGAAGTTGGTCCTCGTTAATTATTACATCAAAAAGACTCTCAACGTGTATGATTATTATAGCACCAAAGTTTGCTACTTCTTCCGTCCAATTAAGATTATCTCTCATTTCTTTTTCGGTGTCTTATCGAGTATGTCTCATACCATAAATAGCAAATAACCATCATTTTACTCTTGCGTGCACTCTATCTTATTAACTTCAACCTATCAAAATTTGGGGAATTGAGGGTGTTTATTAAGAACTATGCATCTCAAATCCATAGCCTTTTAGGGCCTATTCTCTTCAGCTTAATTTCAATTTAGCTCTAATTAGTTCAGTTTAGTTCAGTTTCTAATTTTCCTCTCTCATAATATTTAGTTCAATTCAGTTCAGTTCAGCTCCAATCAGTTCAATTTAGCTCAACTCAGTTCAGGAAATCAGAAAAGGCCTTTAAATCATATTAAGTGTTGGAGACTACAACTTAGGCTCTTTATTAGATTAGAAGATCAATGAGATGATGTTTTGTTTTATTGGGCTTGAAATGGCCATGCATGGTTTTATGCAGAAGCAAAAGCTACTAGTGTATTCTATCATGTTATTCATGAAGGATATGTTGGCATAAGATATTTTTGAGAAGATTGTATTACAAAAATTGTATTTGAAACAAATTACTTAACAGACCGAGACCAACTCTATCATATGGAGACAAACGAAAAACTACTATTTATACTGGGTAGATTTATCAACTTTAAAAGTTAAAAACTAAGTTAAATTAAGGATTTTTTGTAACTTACCACCCTAAAACTTAACATTTGTTGAAATAACCACTCATTTTTGTTGAAATTAAAAATAACCACCCATATTTTACAAAACTGTAGGTTTTACCACCCCCTACCTATACTCCGGCTAGTTTTCCGAGCATGTGCCCCACAATTTCATTATGAAGAACCCTAATTTTCAATTCAAGTAAAATTGAATGAATCAAACAATGATTACATCATTAAATTCCTAATAAAACACATTACAAACAAAAAATATCGTATAACTTGAATTCTACTTCATTAAAACATTGCAAAATAACTAAAAAAATAAAAATAAAAATTAAGTGCGATCTTCAATTACCTTGCTGTACAAATTGGTGTAAAAAAAAAATTTAAGTGCATTCTTCAAAGGATTCGCTTGTCAATTTGCAAAACTTGGAGTAAAAATTGGTAGAATTTGTGGAAAAAATGATGAATTTTAAGTTTGGGAGTAGTTTGTGAAACAAGGGAGGAAATAAATCGAGAAACAACTTTTATAAAAATAAAAAAAACAGCCGTTATGTGGGGCCCATACTCGAAAAACTGGTCGGAGTATAGGTCGGGTGGTAAAATCTACATTTTTTGTAAAATATGGGTGGTTATTTCAATACATGGTGCATTTTGGGGTGGTAATTTACAAAAAATCCTTAAATTAATAAAGGTCACAAATATTTCAATTTACAAATGAGTTAAACTATTTCGACCTAAAAGCTAAAACCCTAGACAAATTTTGCTTATGTTGATAGGTTGATGAAAATCACTTTGCAATTTATGCTATTTCATCCCAATTTCCTTATCAAATACTCAAATTCATTAATATTTATCTCATACTATATATCCCCTCAATATTAATTGTTTTCCTATAATTGATTTTACTTGAATACTCATAGATTTTAGTCAAGTGAAATTTATGACAAAGAAAATTGGTGGGATCATCTTGTGAGAGTAAAAGTTTTTAATTCTCCATTAAAATTTATGATATGAGACAATCTTTTAAGAACGATCTAAAAAAAAATAGAGAAAAACTTTTAGTGACATAACAATACATAAGTACTACGTATTCCATATAAATATATAATACATCCGTATTTGTTTTTGTTCTTAAAAAATTAGGGTAAAATAGGGAAAAAGCAAATAAAATAAAGATTAATACATAAATCATTTGCTAATTTTATTTCAACCGACCCAAGAGACCAAGACCAAACTCACCAAGTATGAATATCTAAAACACACACAAAAAAAGGTTGCATTATCCATTGCAAAATATAATCAGTAAGAGATGAGTTCAAGCAGCTTCTGTTGGATAATTAGCACCAAAACTTCATCATCATCTTCATCTTCTTTTCAAAATTCTCAATCCCATTATTTGTGCCCACTTCAATTTCAATCCTTCCCATTTCAAAAATCTACTTTAAATTCAAGAAATTACTTAGAATCCCATCAACATAAGAACCCCAAGAATTTAATTTGTGTGAATTCCCTCCAAATTAATCATGGTGTGGATCAGATTCTCTCTCCTGTTACCCCAGATGAACAAGAAACTGGAGAAATTGAGGAGGTAATTAGTGATTTTGAGGATGATTTTGAAGACCCAGTTCCATTTTCTGTTAATGGAGAGAGTAAGAGGGAACAAGAAGAGGCAGAGGAGGAAGAACGTCGCTTTAAGCTCAGAAATGGAAAGGAGGTCATTCCCTTTTCTTATTCTGTTGTTTATTATACTTTTGATTTGATATTTAATTGAATGTTTAAGTTATGAATTTGATGAGTTATTTTTGTCCCTTTAGTTCTTTACATGTTTTTATTTTGAATTGGTTTTTGGAATTAGGGGTGTGGAGTGCTTATTTTTGCAGTGTAACATGTATATAAGGTCTTGGGGTGAAACCCAAGCCCTATTATTGAATCTCGTTTACATTATTGTCCTTTGTAGTTTGTAACGTAACGTAATGGCCATGGACTATTGAACCATAGCTAATGTAAGAATTATGAGTGTTAATATTACCAATTTTATGTAAGTACTAATAGTATGCAACAATGCATCAAGGGTACCATCTGTATGTAGAATTTCTATGGTGATGCATGGCAGAGAACTAGGGATGGGTGTTTAAGGTTTGTTAGTGAGAGGTGGGAGGGGGTTTGGTTATTAGTTTGATGATCAAATTTAGGGTTCATCATAATTCATAATCACCTTTAATAGAACCTCCTAACAAATTAGTAGAAAGCAACTCATAAGAGGAATCGGGGTGATGATGTATTACTCCCTCTGTTTTTAAATACTTGCTCCATTTCTATTTTTTGCACTATTCATTTGTCCTACTTTGGCTAATGTTTGTGATTTATACATAAGGAAAAATATAGTCTTGTGGGTACTTGTTGGAATCATCTCAATGAATAGATTATTAATTTTCAATTGTTAGAATTTATACTTATTGGTAATTAAAGATATAAGTGATCAAAGATTAGCATCGGCATGCGTGTCCAATAGAAATGGAACAAGTATTTAAAACGGAGGGAGAATGATATTATATGCATATATAGCTTTCTGTTGAGGTTGAGCATAGGATCACTTTTTTCTGATGCTTTAGGTGGTTCTGGTTGGTATGTTAACCATGCAGAAAAGAATACCCAACTTGTTGCTAAGCATTTTTTAGTTTGTGTTATACTGTTATTGATTGATTCTTGTCTTATTTATGTGATTGCTTGAGGTTCTTGGGAGAATAAGTTAAGTGGCCTAATATTGTAATGTCAGGTTCTTGCTGAAAAAGCTTATCTTGTGGGTGTGGAGCAAAAAGGTGTTAAAGTGGAATCTTTTGGAATAGAAGAATCTCTGAAAGAGTTGGCTCAGCTAGCTGACACAGCAGGTCTTCAGGTTGTTGGTTCTACTTATCAAAAGTGAGTACATCTTGGGTTTGTCGATTGCATAATGTGGTTACGGCCTAGTTTGGGCACCTTCTTAGGACTGAATAATTAGGTCATTGGAGATTCATATTGTCTGTGCATTCCCTAAACCTTCCAGTCGACATGTTTGTATCTCTGTGTGTGACTGTCAAAGTTAGGGCAGGGTTGGAGGATTGTATAGGGAGTATTGCATCAAATGACAATATAATCATCTGTATTGAAGTTCAAAGCATTGTGGTGAGTTTATTTTGTAGCCGTGGTAACTCCTTGTAAGTGAAAACACTTCTAATTTGAGCCATACTTAGGTTACTAATCCCGATTTGAATGACATATAAGTTTTCATGTACTCATGTGTTCAACTTTTATTTAGTTCACATACATCTTCTATCAAATACATATTTTCTTTACTGTTATTTTGTGAGAACTGCTGGCCTGCAGGTTAAATAACATCAATACCTGCTGTATGAATTAGGCTTGCTGCTCCAAATCCAAGAACATATATTGGCTCAGGCAAGGTTTCTGAGATCAAGAGTGCAATTCATGCATTTGATGTTGAAACAGTGATATTTGATGATGAGCTTTCACCAGGGTAAGAATGAATTTTTTTTATTTAAGGAATTGACAATTGGTGTACGTGTGTTGTCTAGCTATCGACATCTATTCATATAAGTTTACAGTTGATTGTGAGATACATCATATGCATATGAACTTGTAAATTTGCCATTGAAGGTCTCTAAGGAACATGAGGGTACTTATAAATGGTAATAACTAGCAAAAGTATTCTGTCAGAATACTCTTACCTCGTTACTGCATCGATCTCCTAATCTCTGTATATAAGGTTGGATTACTAAGCTACAATGGATGGCACATTTCTAACTTATCTTTACCAATTGTCGGAGTTTATTGAGAGTTGGATTCTTATTGACTTAATTTCTTTCTATTTAAAAAAACATTTGTAATTGTAATATCATGGTGAGAATAAACGTTGTTGGTATTGTGGTCTTTGTAGTTACAGTCTTACAGAGGTACTTGGTCCTGAATGTGAACCTATTGCAGGCAATTGCGTAATTTGGAGAAAGTATTTGGAAAAGATGTTAGAGTCTGTGATAGGACTGCACTTATTCTGGATATTTTCAACCAGAGGGCAGCGACTCATGAAGCTGCTTTACAGGTATATATTTTACTATTCTTAAGTATGAAAAGAAATTATATGGGAATCTGTGCTGATGAGGAAAACTTCAATGCTTCACTCTAAGGTTGCACTGGCTCAAATGGAATATCAATTACCACGGCTGACAAGAATGTGGAGTCATTTAGAACGTCAAGCAGGAGGGAGGGTGAAAGGTATGGGTGAGAAACAAATTGAAGTGGACAAGCGTATTCTACGAGATCAAGTAAGTGGGATTTTAATGACCACTTCTGAAGAGTTTATCTTTTAATGGTTGTGTGAGAGGAACTTCTAGTCTGGCCTTTTGAGTCACTTTTGCCCTTTTGCTTCAAGTAATTAATTTGCAATTCATTTAGTGCAAATAAAAACTGAAAAGATGGCAGTGAATTTTGCGTGTAATTTGGTGTAAATGTTCCACCTAAATGTTCAAGACTTAAAGGTACATTTATTCCCATGACCACCTAGAAGGCTAGAACAACCAATTTCATTCTCCATAGTACCTCCTTTATATAGTAAATTACATGATTATACGATTATAAGTGTATTACTCTTTCTTTCATCTAGCTTTGGATCAGTGGACAAAAATTCCGTTGATGTTTATAACAAGAAAAGGCTTAATAAATTGTCAATGCTTCTTGTTCTTGTTCTTTTTATTCATTTTTTTCACTTCTATCATCTGTTTTGTCTGGATGCTGAGTTGCTAACCATATACTTTAATTTTCTTTCTGGTGATCATTTCCTGGTAGATTGGTGTTCTGAAAAAAGAGCTGGAATCTGTTAGGCGCCATCAAAAGCTGTATCGCAATCGTCGTGTTTCAGTGCCTATTCCAGTTGTATCTTTAGTAAGTTGATGCTTACCTTGAAACAATTGTATTAGTATTTAATTCTGAATATCTCTGTTCAGTGATAATGATGAAACTTGCATTTATTGAAAAACTAAGGTAGGATATACAAATGCTGGAAAGAGTACGTTGTTAAATCAATTGACTGGTGCAAACGTGCTTGCCGAGGATCGATTGTTTGCTACACTTGATCCAACAACCAGAAGGGTGCAGGTGAGTGTGTTAGATCTAGGGATTTTCCCTTCCCATTTATCTTCTTCTTTTATCTGAGCAAAAAATGTCAATTAGAAGTTTGCACGTTTACTAATTATCTAAATTCAGCATATTGTAGTTTGGTTAGTTTACTTCATGTCACTACCAAAGTTGCAATGAACATCAAGTCCTCATTTTTTTTCAGTTGTTTGAAGATGGAAAACTCTAGCTAAATAGTTTTCTTGAGATAATTATTTCAGAAAAAGTGCATTGTTTAGAGCTTATTGCGGTTTTTAGTGAATGAAAGTGAAATCTTATCTTATGTTGACTTTCTGTGATGTAATATCCTTTTCTTGTTTTTAGATGAAGAATGGGAAGGAGTTTCTCTTAACTGATACTGTCGGATTCATTCAAAAGCTACCAACTACGCTGGTAAATCCTCTTCCAGCAGTGTGATGTATTTGAACTTTGGTTAGTTTGATTAAATTCTCTAAGCTGTTTGTTGCAGGTTGCTGCCTTCAGAGCCACATTGGAGGAAATATCTGAATCATCACTTCTAGTGCATGTGGTGGACATTAGGTATTAACTATTAATTGACACTCAGGTTTGGATTTAATTCGTCTTTCCCTCATCATCTCATTCGGATGCTTCTGATTTCAGTCACCCTTTAGCCGAGCAACAAATTGATGCTGTGGATAAAGTTCTGTCAGAATTGGATGTGTCACTAATTCCGATGTTAATTATTTGGAACAAGGTATTGATTGAGATAAGCACTTTAGAATCCGAAAATATGCTGCAAATTTCTCTTCTCAAGTCCATATATCCTTAGGAGAGATGCAGCGATCTAAATTATTGTTATAGAACATTCTTAATGAAAGGCTGTCAGTAACATACTAGCCTCCTAATATATTCATATGAACCAATACAGTTTGAACTTTCCATTTCATAATTACTAGCTTGAAGTTTTATTTCTAAGAAGGTGAATGTAATCTTAGGCTCTATTTGCAGTATAACTTAATTTACTGCTCATGTCAGGTTGATAAGGTGAGTGATCCAGAGAAAATTAAGGCAGAAGCAAAGAGACGAGGCAATGTTGTCTGTTTATCTGCTTTGAATGGTGATGGACTTGATGAATTTTGCAACGCCATTCAGGAAAAGCTGAAGGTAGCTTCTATATCTATACTGTGTAATGCCAATGCATGCTATCATACCTTCTAATTCTGATTCCAAAATATATGTACTAAGTTCTATTCACAACTTCAATGCTTTGCTTTAACCAGATCGTATTTCTGTGACAGGATTCTATGGTGTGGGTTGAAGCACTGGTTCCTTTTGACAAAGGAGAACTTCTCAGTAGCATACATCAAATTGGAATGGTAGAAAGAACTGTGAGTTAATCTCTCCTTTGCCTCTAACCGGGATTGGTTAGTTGGTGTTCTTTTTTTTTTTTTTTTTTTTTTTTTTCTTTTTTTTTTGGTGTGTGTGTGTGCGCGCGCGCATTTCAGATAGAAATTTCCTAAACCAGTTGCAAGATTTACATCCCAACTTACCTAAATAATACTATGTATATTAACTGGTGGTTGCTGTAAAATTTGGCTATTTGAAATAACACTATGAATTGAACTGGACATTCCTTGTTACACATATTGTCCTGCAATCTTGAGCAGAGTTGTTGAAATTGACACGTTTATTAATACATGATTCGAATCACCCTCACCCATTCTAACCTGTACCTCATAACACATTGTCTATGGTTTGATTTGAATCTAAAATTAACCCAACCCGAAAAATAATTTGTAATTTCATAATAAGCTATGACCATAGTCCTGAACCAACCCAAGTTTGAACCAAATGATGCATTGCTTGAATGTTTGTGGAACCAAGTTTGATCCAAATGACTTGTTTGCCACCCATGCTTGAATGTTTGAGTCTGTATGAACTGCTTAATCATCCATTTTAAACTTTTTTTTCCTGGGAAGTTACCATATATGCTGCTCAACAACCGTGTCTCCTGTCGATGCATGTATATAACTGAATCATTTCCTTCTCTTATTTTACCAACTGTTAACATCAGATTCAAAGTAAACAAATGCTGTTCAAGAGTCACAATCTCTTATACATGCCCTCTACTTTCAGGATTATACAGAGAATGGAACATTGGTCAAAGCACATGTACCACTTCGCTTAGCAAGACTCCTTACACCGATGAGACAATTGGTTGCATCACTTTAGATTCAGCAAATACACGGCCTGCCAGATTGTACACAATGATTTCAGGAATATTTTGTTAAACAGAAGCTGTGAATACTGTGATGCTACATTTCGACACTTTAGATCAAGACTCAAGAGCTTGTGTATCTTACTATCTGTACATAGTTCATCTGTAGTGTACATAATACCATACAATCACGCTTCTAATCAATACTAAGCCAACTGTTAGTAACTAATCCCTCTCAAAACTGTCGCTGGCTCGTGCACAAATCTCTCACATTATTATTACTGAATCATACCTTTTTAACCAACTTTGGTCCCCCCTTAGACTTTGTTGCTCTATTATTGTTTGTATTATTAAGTGGTTCTTGTATGTTTTGCTGCATGATATCACTTGGTAACTCTGGAGAATCAAAGATTGTTGTTGAATAACGCGCACTAGAAGTTTACTTGTGAAGCAAATTTCAACGATCAGTTACTTGTGAAAGCTTTTGTGGGATTTTGCTATGCTATTTAGATAATCTAGCCATGTGAGATGACATACATGGGGTTGAAAACTTGAAAGTTGTTAACACTTGACTGAGAAGTGATACCCTGTACATGTGTAAATTGTCCGCGAGGGCACAAAAGTAAATTCGTACTCCATATGACTTAATTGAATTTCTGGCGTATACTACATATTATTTCTTGATCCTCTCATAAATATTTTTTTTGGATCCGCCACTACTTCATTAGTCCATATCGTGCCCATTATGATGTATACAATTTCTTATACTTGACTTTTTCTAACCAATTGTTTTGCTCCCTTGATTAAAGGCTATGCATGCATTATATGATTAGCTTGTTTCGTGTAAAGTTGCTGCTTTATCATGCACGTATAGTAGCAATTGACTTTCCAACTCTTAACATTCAACAAGTTTCATCCTTTTAGTTTGGCTCAAAAGAGGAAGAATGACGAGTTTTCCTTTCAAATCTCTTGTAAAGATTGAGCATGATGCATGAGTAATGCTAATAACTAATAAGCTTCTCAACCTAATACACACCACAACTCGGTTGGCTTCTCTATAACATTGCATGAAGAAAACCTCCCAATCTGGTAAATTGATCAACTTCACTCAATGATTAATTTATGCGAACACACTCCTCGATATAGCTACTTGCTAGTATTGAATATGGACTATATGGTAATACAAATCTCTTCATTTCCTAAAAACAACCCAAATTAAATGCAACCGTCTTGGATTGAGTTAAAAATACTTCCATATGTTGACAATATTGTGAAGCTATATGGAATTATATCCCGTATCTTCATATTTAACCATTAACCCAAGACCTTAGTGATCGAACTTGATGAATTATGATTCTATATGGTTGTCTTTGGCTAAACTAAGATCAAAGTTCAAAAGTAGTAGCCTCATAATCAGTTCACTAATCACATCACTAGAGCAGGTGAAAGTAGTCCACTAATTATGCAATAATCAAGCAATCATTATCTTATCCTAACATTCCAGCTACTACTTTATAAATTTATAGCCTAGAATATTGAGCTAACCCAATAATAGGCTACTTTTTACTTAATTTGTGTTGTCATTTATTTTAAAGAAGATTATGTTGCCTTAACTCTAAAGCAATTTATTCTGTTACATTTTTTTTTTCATAGGTATTCTGTTACATGCAACTCCCTAATTATTATTGCTGCAATGAAAACAAACTATTTGCACTTTTAAAAACGCGGAAATGACTTTACAAATAAAATAAAAATAATAAAGTCAAAAGCTTTTTTAGGGTCTTTTGTTCTTATAATTTGCTTCTTACTACTTGAAGGGCTCATATAATTATCTTATGTGCATAACCCTCATCACATAATGACATAATTTGTAGTTTTATAATCGACATAGAAAATATGAATCAATCATCGCCTTACTACACTGAAAACAATTTGACCCTATCAAATTTATCAACACGTGTACAATAAAAAGATGTCCGAAAAAATTATCACCTCTCGGTTGAAAATATGAATCTTTCATGTCACAAACTGAACTAAATTAAAAAAAAATCTCATGTAATATAAAGGATAAAAACATATTGAATGCAATTATTTTGAAGGATATTCTTGTAATTCATGTTATTAAGGGGCTTGAAACCAAACTAATCCCTAACAAAGAAATTACATACTACTATACTAGTAATCTAGGCAAGTTAAACTAAATTAATTAAGCAAAGAGAAAAGGTTAGGAAATTGGAATCAAAGATACTAACTTTAGTGTATAATTTATATAATGTCGTAATACTTCCAAAAATGTTTCCTAGAGCAGGTAAAACTAGAGCACTAACATTAGTACCCTAAATGGAGCAGAGGAACCACTTTGATATAGTCATATAAACAAAGTCATGTATCAAATTAGGAAATCTTGAGTTTAGTGGTTAGTTGTTTCTTCATAAATTTCACCACATTTTTAGTCTATAAATATCAACCAACTTTGTACCCTTAGAATCAACAATTCCAAACTCAAAAATCTTAGTAGAGTTTGATCAACACTTATGGCTACAAAAATGCACCTAGTGTTTTTGGCTTTCCTTTCATTGATACCGCCTTTTATGGTTGCTCAAGCAGACCCGGGTTATAGCTATGGGTACGGCTTTGGATGGGGTAGTGGTGGTGGGAACGACTATAGCTCGTTGTCTCCGTACTTCTATGACTTCTCTTGCCCTCAAGCTAACAACATTATTGCTTCGGTCTTAGAGAATGCTGTTGCACAAGACCCTCGGATGGCTGCTTCTTTGCTTAGGCTTCATTTTCATGACTGCTTTGTTCAGGTTTTTACATTTTTTTTTGTTGGTTAATAAGTTATTTTTTGTAGTGTATGATCGATGTAAGTAATATGGTTGTGAACTTGTTTACTACAGGGGTGTGATGCTTCTATACTGCTAGATGATAGCGCGACATTTGTAAGTGAGAAAAAGGCTAAACCAAATCTTAATTCCTTGAGAGGTTTTACTGTCATTGATGAAATTAAAGCCAGGTTAGAAGAAGCATGCCCTGAAACTGTCTCTTGTGCTGATATCTTGGCCTTGGTAGCTCGCGCCGCCAGTGTCTTGGTAAGCCCCTTCCTTGTAAAATTAACAGTACAAACAATATGCCTTAGAACAAGCTAAATGTACCTTTTAAGTTCATATGGTATGTTATATTTCATGAACTTATAAAAAAATAATCGACTTTGGATCAACAGAGTGGAGGACCTAATTGGGAAGTCCCATTAGGAAGAAGGGACTCAAAAGCAGCAAATATGCTACTTGCAAATGCAACAATTCCTCCTCCTATTCTTACAGCCCAAAAGCTTATTGCATCATTTCAACAACAAGGCCTAGATGAAGTTGATCTTGTCGCGCTCTCAGGTAAGAGCTTCACATCTACAAATAATCATACTCCCTCTGTCCACAGATAATCTTCACAGTTACTTAAAATTTGGTCTCCTCTTAAATTCACTAGGAGCACATACTATTGGGGTGGCGAGGTGTACAAGTTTTAAGCAAAGGTTGTATAGCCAAAATGGTAACAATCAACAACCAGATTTGAGCCTCGAAAAGGCTTACTTAAATGAATTGAAGTCAGTTTGTCCTTCATCAGGGGGTGACAACAACATAACTCCATTGGATTATGCATCTCCAAAGACCTTTGATAACACTTACTATAAACTCATCTTGGGAGGCAGGGGACTTTTGTTTACAGATCAACAACTTTATTCAGGAAATTACGCGAATTTAGCTCAATTGGTCAAGTCTTATGCTGAAGATGAAGGGTTGTTCTTTGATCAATTTGCTAAGTCCATGGTTAAGATGGGAAAGATTAGCCCTCTCTTAGGGTCTAATGGTGAAGTTAGGAAGTATTGTCGTCGCCCTAATTAATTCATTTAAGTACTTTACCTCTTTAAGTAGGATGATTATTGGGTTTAATTTGTGATTTATTGGGTTCTTGTCAAGTTGTGAATCCGTACTAAGGTTTGATTATTCATGTTCGATTTAATTTTAAAAATTGTTGTTAATTTGTAAGGTTGATGTTAGTTGCAATCCTTGTAATAATGAAATTCTTATGCAAAATAGTAAGGGTTGATTTAAGGGAGATATGCATTGTACTGTGTTATAAGATTTATGCAATTGATCAATTATAACTTCTTCAATTCTTCTCTCTAGTATAATAGCTTTAATTTATAAATACAAAATATTATGTTATACTTATAATTACTTTATTACTCGTAATTTAATATCACGGTTACTTTAATAAATTAAATTAATTGTCTCTTTGTTTTATAATGAAAAATCACCTTCTTCTAATATTTATACAGGTTTTATAGAAACATTGACTTACTATTAATCAAGTACTAATGACCCCGTTTTAAGGGTAACGAGGAATAATTCTATCTGTTTAGGGATTGCTTCCTTACAAAAATGGGTAGATAAAGAAAAACGTCCTTTTAGCATAAACAAGATAATGCTTTAATAGCGGATATATGAAGTCTAATTAACACGTGCAATTAAAACATAAAACCTCCATTAAATGTCTTTAGTTATTTACAACTCCGTAATTTACTAGTATCAAGATACACACGCAAGGAGTGGGTCGGAAGTATACCATATTAATAATATTCACTTTTTAATTTTATTATTAAGATATTTGAATTTCACTCTAGCTATTACTCGTACGTTATTCGGCATGTATGTATTAGCAATTTGAATATTTGACTAACTACTCCTGTACCAATAAATCATCTTAATTTATTCCATATACTTTGTTTTATAATGTACTATACTTTATGTACATTGGCATTGCTCATTCCTTAATCCTTGCAGCTAAAAATAATGGTCGTCACATATTAATAATAGTCACACTCACATTTATATATCAGACAATTTCTTATGGTGATTCATGTGAGTCAATTTTAAATCATTTGAAACTCAAGCCTTATTGTTTGCGGAGTAATGTTTATTGTTTCGGGGTTTTCTGATGTCTTGCGGGAGAGTTACAATTCCGAGACTGGAACCGGACGCCTGTACCTGCAAAATAACGGAGACTCCTGGGAGCTCCGCCTCCAACGGTCAAGTTAGTACTTGATTAAGGAGTAATAAGTGCGGAAATTAAAGGGGGGAGATCTGGTTCCTCTAGGGGAGGAGTGATCAATGTGTTTAGACTTCTCTAGGTGAGAGTCATTAATTGCTCAATCCCCTTTAATGAGGATTAATTAAGTATTTATAGTCTTGAGAAGCGTGCCACTCTCTAGGTTTAGGGTAAACCTAGGGCTGACCGGGCTCTAAACAGGATTGGGCCTTGTTGGCCGGTTTTCCCATTTGGCATGGGTGGACACGTGGCGTGTCTCAATTGGTCCGTAGAGGACGTATCTGTGATTGACACGTGGCAGGCTCCTATTGGCCTACGTGAAGGACACGTGGCGGAACCTGGTTGGTCCACTTGTCAGACGGTGATTGGTGGATAAAAATCCCCTAATCATTTGCCCCTCACAGGTGGCACGTGACTGGTCACGTGTCACCTGTGACAGGTGCCGCACGGTGACAGGCGACGGCCTGCTACAGGTGTCACCTTGCAAATGGCCGAGAGATTTTCCCGCCCAAATTTTGAATTTGGAAGCGACCCTTCGCCTTCTCACTTTGCCTATATAAGGAAGTGCTGACTTCGGTCATTTTCACATTTGAGAACATTGCGAGAACATTCGGACCCCTGAACTTGCTCTGACATTTCGGACCTTTTCTGCCTACCGCCTGTTCTGACAAGCCGACTGCACAGGATTTTCAGAACTTCATTAACCGTCACTCGTTCAGGTAACTGTCAGTTCTCTTACTCTTAATTTTTCTTTTTATTTTTTGAAATGGCACCACGGAAGCACACGACACGACCTAAGTTAGTGATCAGCCGGTCACCGGGGACGGCTGAATCTAGGACTAGGAGTGCCGCCTGCCCTTTTCTGGACCCATCTTTGCCCTGTATACAAAGTCCGACTGTATCTGTGTCTATGCAGAACGTGATGGCCAGAACAAAAAAGACTGCTATGATCTCAAACTCGGACGGCTCCTCCCAAAGGATGCTCATTAGTGAAACATCTGACCAGGCGCCAGATGTAGAAGTGAAACGAGGCGGCTGCCAAGCCGACAGTTCTGAGGGAGGGGTCAAGGTGGTCCCTTCCCATTTCACCGTTGATATGTCTAATTTTCCTCCTGCTCCTTCTAAGGGAGAGGAGGCGGGCCCCTCTGGGAGAGGGGAGGAGTCGTCCTCTTCGGACTCGTCAGAGGACGAGTCCGAGTCCAGCTCTTCTGGCCACGCTTCTCCAGGCTCAGAAGAAAGAAACAGCCGCCTACAAGAGGCGAGGCTTTCTCATGCAGTTGAGAAGGGGGGCAATTGGGCGGAGCCGTCCGCCTCTTACAGAGAGGAAAACACCCCCTACTACTGCACGGTACCCCGGGGCCGGATCGCAGCCATGCAAGACAAAGTGGAGAGCTTTATAGCTAACCACAGAATGGGCCCCGACTTTCTAGTGTTTGTGCCGGATCCAGAAGACACTGTCGTCTGGCCGGCTGGTACCAGCTATGATGACGACTGCTTTGGCTGCTATGTGGCGGCCATCAAAGCTGGACTGCGCTTCCCATTACATCCGGCTGTTCAGCGGATTTTAGATGGGTATGATTTGGGGTTATGGCAGTTAGCCCCCAACTCTTGGGTAAACGTACTCGGCTATGTGGCCGGGTGCGAAATGTACGGGGTGGAGCCAAGCTTTGAGGCTTTCGCCCACATGAACTATCTCAGCCGGACCCCTAAGTCGGGAGGTACCGGCTGGTATCAATTAACAAGCCATAGGGGCTACCTCATGACGAGAGGTAAGGCGAACAAATGGAAGGATTGGCGGAACACCTTCCTTATCATCGAGGGTTCAGACACGGAGATGAACAAACGCTTTAACAAGTGGAATAGGGATCCGCCTCTTCTCGCAGGCGGCCGCAGCATGCCGCCTGTTCCCCCAAAGGCTAAAAAAGAGATCCTAGACAAAGGACTCTTCAAAGTAGAGACTAGGGTGAACTCTACTTCAGGGGTACGAGAGCAAGTACCCCTAAACTGCGTCCCGAGCTTCAAGTGGCTCTATGACGAGTACTTTTTGGCCGCCTGTGGCCTCAGCAGTCGGTGCTCTAGAGGTAGCCGGCCTGACAAATACTCTGTTTTTTCACGCCTTGTTTACTTGGGATTTTTACTAACTTTGCTGTTTATTATTTGCAGCTGACGCCATGAGTAAAATAACAGCATCCAAGACTGCGGCGGCCATGTTGCGGGCCTCTCTCATGCAACAGTCTTGTACCGACTCCCCCAACAAGGGGGCACCCTTGGTAGGCTTCGAAACTTCCTCTTTTAGGAGTTGTCTTATGCATATACTAACTGCCATGTTGTTTTTTTTTTTTTTCAGTCGGGCACTCCAAGAGCTTCTTCCTCGCAACAGCCGGACCCCAAGGCCCGGAGGACGACTGTTGCAAGCTCTCCTGGGTCTTCCAGGAAAACAGTGGCGGCTGAGAAGCAGCCGGCCACTTCTTCTAAGACTCCGGCGGGGCCGCCTAGAAGTATGGACAATTACTTGTAAAAACTTTTACACTTGCTTCCTTCTTGATTAGGTCTAACTTGCTTTTTTACGCTTGATGCAGCCGGCCCTCAGGGGCCTGACTTGGTAGAGGTAGCCAAGTCCATGATCAAAGTAGTTCCTCCATCTGAAAGGGAGGCGGTCAGGGGTGTCGGCACCCTTGACCTTGATGGGATTGCAGGGGTCCTTGCTGAGGTATACTTTTTGAGTATTTGAATTCCAGGACGCCTGTTATCTTTTTTGTTTGGAAACTGACGCCTGTTTTTTTTTTTTTTTTTTTTTTTTTTTTTTGTACTTAGGCCCTGCTTCGAGTTAACGGCCTTCGCAAGCCGCTTGATCGGAAGAACAAAGAGGTAAAGGCTGCAAAAGCTATGGCCGCCTCTGACTGTGATAAGGCAATGTTTCAAATTGCCCAAAATGAAGTACTGACCATTGATATTCTTTATTATCAGGCGCAGGCTACCGCCGCTGTTCGGGCTCAGTTAGAGGCGGCCCAGAAGAAGAATGACGAGCTGGAGGCGACCATCACAAATCTTAAGGCCGAGCTGAAACCTCTTCGCCTAAAAATGTACTCTTACGAAGCCATGGAGAAATCCTTGGCAAGCGTAAAAGAACGCCTGGTGAGCCAAGAGAAGAGTCTTACCCAAGAGCTCTCGGAAAAGGCCGAGCAAGAGAAGAAAGAGCTCGTCCGGGAGATGATGGAAGACTCCGCTCAAATCCAGCGCATGACCTGGGGCCGCCTGTTCCCCAATGCCGACTTTGCCTCTTGGGAAAGAACGTACCGCCAGTGTTCGGAAACATATAATCAAGAGATCCTGGCGGCTGCTGAAGAAGAGGCGTTGGGAGAAGCGTTGGAGGAGGAGGAGCCGGTTGTGGCGCTTGTGCCACTTGGGGGTGAGGCATCAAAAAAGGATGCAGCTGAAGCCGAGTCCAGCAAGAAGAGTGCTGACCAGGCGGCAGCTGCTAATACTGAACTGCCCCCTTCTTAAGCTTAATGTATTCTTTCCACGGCCTGCGTGCCGTTTGTTTTGTATTTACCCGGCCAGGGGGCCGGGGCTTTGAATATTTTGCTGGTCTTTAATGACCGGCTTATTTTTAATGAATTTTTGTTTTGCTTCAAATTTGTCTAAGTATTCCATATCTAATATCCAACTGTTTACTAGACCGGCTTATTTTACATGGCCGAACGTTGCAGACAGGTACGGATAGTTAGTACGCCGCCTATGCCCCTGGACGACTGGTTGTCTGTTTCCAGGGTAGACGATCAGTCGGCCATTTATCCAATCGGTATTCGAACTATTTTGTCTGGATCCTTTTTAGGCAGGCGGACCTGTCATTTGTAAATTTAACCAAGTAGGAAAGTGGTCTGACCAAGTAAATAGAGTATTACCTAGTCGCCAAGGAATTGAGAAGTAGAGATAACAAGCGGCGGGTACCGGTTGTTTCCCTTTATTGCCAATGTTGTTGGCTTTTAACTCATAATTTGTTAACCTAGCAAGAGTAGTGGTTGAGAGCCCCTGTTTGTTAGAAACAGGCGGACGACTCATACCTTTTAGGCTCCATACTAAGTTTGAGTGACTATCAAGTTAACATAGGAGTTACTTAGTCTTCGTCACAATCTAGATTGAGTAGTAAAGGTACCAGGCGGCGGAGGCCGTCTGAACCTTTTGATTTGCCAATGTTTGTTGGCTATTAACTCAAGAGGTTACCTAGTAGGAATAGGGGTTTGAGTGCCCCTGTTTGCCAAAAAAAAGGCGGTCTACTCAAACCTTTTAGGTTCCATACCAAGTTTGAGGGAGTGACTATGAGTTAACGTTGGAGTTACTCAGTCGCCGTCACTTTTGTTTGAGAAGTAGAGGTACCAGGCGGCGTAGGCCGGCTAGACCCCTTGATTCGCCAATGTTTGTTGGCTATTAACTCAATAGGTACCCCCTGCATTTATCCCAAGTAATACAGGCGGTCATCTGACTCAGATGTCAACTGCTACCACTGGTTTGGTTAGTGATAGAGTTATCCTTGTCTCAAAAACGGCTACGTGGTTGCCCTTGGGGACAGTCGTATAGGTGCCGTGTAATTAGTTTATAGAACAATGTTCCACCCAAAAGGGAGCTGCTCTCTGCGACGAATTTCATCCGGAGGGATGCCGTCGGACGCCTGCTATGATGTTGGGACAGGTCGTATTAGTTTTGTAGATTTGATCAGTTGGCTTGGCGCCTGGTCTGATCATTCGGCCTGTGGCCTTGGTAAGTTCTTGGTGAACGTAGGTGCTAAGTAAAAGAAGGGTAGCCGCCTGTTAGGCACAGGGTCGGCCAGGCCCTAATCTTTTTAGCTAAGTATTAGGGGGGTGGCTATGTGCTTGGAACCAGTCGGCCATCTTCTTATGGAGAGTAGCCGACTATATGCCCAGGCGACATGCCCCTATTGTGAGTGAAATACTCAATGGAGAGTAGCCGACTGTAAAGGTACAGACGGCATGCCCCTCTGAAGATAGAGTGTAAAACTCAATGGAGAGTAGCCGACTGTAAAGGTACAGACGACATGCCCCTCGTAATACAAAATTGAATAGTAAGTGCAAACTTTATTAAGTAGCTCTTTACTTTACATCATTCAAAAGAAATATTTTTTAAGATTATCTACATTCCAAGTTCGAGGCAACGGTTGTCCGTCTGGTGTTTCCAGACGGTAGGTACCGTCCCTGACTTCCTCATAGATTCGGTAGGGTCCTTCCCAGTTGGGAGTTAGTTTGCCAGACTCATTAGCCCTACCAACTGCTTCCATTTTTCTAAGTACAAAGTCCCCTACTTTGAGTGGACGCCTGTGTACTTTTTTGTTGTATGATCTAGTCATTCTCAGGCGATAGATCTCATGGCGCAAGACAGCATTGCCCCTCTTTTCAGGAAGTGAGTCTAATGCCAGGCGCATGGCTTCCCAGTTTGCCTCTTCGTCATATAGCATTACTCGAAGAGTCGGCTCGTAGTGTTCTATTGGAAGAACAGCTTTCGCACCGTAAGTTAGGAGGAATGGAGTTTCTCCAGTCGCCCCTTTTTCAGTCGTCCTAATGGCCCAGAGAACATGTGGTAGTTCATCCGCCCATAGGCCGCCTGCTCGTTCAATCTTTTTCTTGAGACCGTCTGAGATGATTTTATTAAAGGCTTCCACCTGGCCGTTTGCTTGTGGACGGCCGACAGATGCAAAGTAGTTTGCAATTCCTTGGTCACCCAACCAGCTTTTGAGAACAGGCGTCTCAAATTGGGGACCATTATCAAAAACCATAGACATGGGAACCCCGAACCGAGTGATGACATTTTTCCAAATGAATGAAATTACATCTTTCGTCTTGATTCCCTTTACAGCCTCCGCCTCTACCCATTTAGTGAAGTAGTCGACGGCAACAAGTATGTACCTCCTTCCGCCTGTAGCAGGCGTATATGGACCCAGAATGTCCATGCCCCACTTAGCAAACGGTAGTGGGCTGTGAATGGTAGTGAGGTCAGTAGCCGGACGGTGAATTAGTTTGCCAAACTTTTGGCACTTGTCACATTTTTTCACCATCTCCATTGCATCTGCTTCCAAAGTAGGCCAAAAGTAGCCCTGCCGCCTTGCCCTTTGAGCAAGCATCCTACCACCTATATGAGAAGCACAGTAACCAGAGTGAAGATCATCTAGTATCTCTCGTCCCTTTTCTGGAGTAACACACTTTAAGAAGGGTTGAAGGTACCCCCTCTTGTGAAGTTCTCCCTTTATCATTTCAAAACAGGAGGCTCGTTTTTTCAGTGCTGTCGCCTGTTAAGGATCATCCGGCTGTGTACCGTTTGTCAGATATGCCCTGATTGAATCCATCCAGGTTGAGCTTCTGTCTAGGATTCCAATAGGGTCTTCCTCGATGCTTCTCTTCCCCATTACATCCCAAAAAACAGTTCGAGGAGTATCAGAGGAGGCGGATGATGCTAATTTTGACAGTGCATCCGCCTGGTTGTTTTCTGATCTCGGCACTTGGATCAGATGGAAATCCTCAAGGGAGCCGACTGCTTGTCGGACCGCCTGTAAATACTTGATCATGGCCGGATGGGTTGCTTCGTATTCGCCATTGTACTGACTCACTATCAATTGTGAATCGGAACAGGCGTCTATTTTTCTTGCCCCTGCCGCCTTGCACATGCGGATCCCGGCTAGTAAAGCTTCATATTCTGCCTCATTGTTTGAAGCCTGAAAACTGAAGCGTAGAGCATACTCGAACCTGTCGCCCTCTGGCGACTGACATATGACGCCTGCTCCACAACCATTTGAAGTAGAGCTTCCGTCCACATATACCTTCCATACTTGGTCTGGAACTTGAGAGTCAGGAGGACGAGTCATCTCTACAATAAAGTCAGCAAAGGCTTGCCCCTTCACTGCTTTTCTAGGTTTGAAAGTAACTTCGAGGCTCTGTATTTCTATGGCCCATTTGATCATTCGGCCTGACGACTCCATGATGGTCAGCGGCCGCTTGATAGGTTGGTCTGTATACACGACAACTGTATGTGCCAAAAAGTAGGGCTTCAATTTTTTAACAGCCATGAAGAGTGCAAGACCAAATTTCTCCACTAAGGGATACCTCAACTCGGCATTTTTCAGTACGTGACTGACAAAGTAGACCGGGAGCTGACAGCCGTCCCTTTCAGCAAGGAGAACAGCGCTTAACGCATGATCAGAGACGGCCAGGTACATGTAGAGAACCTCTTTGGGCAAAGGGCTGACCAGCCTCGGCAAGGAATGCAAGTGAACTTTTAATTTCTGGAAGGCGGCCTCAGCATCCGGCCCCCATTCAAACCTTGCCTTTTTCTTAATTGCCTGGAAAAAGTATAGGCATTTGTCGCCTGATCGGCTTAGAAATCTTCCCAAGGCCGCCAGACAACCTGTTAACTTCTGAACCTCTCGGATGGTACGAGGCGACTGCATGTCAATGACCGCCTGCACCTTCTCAGGGTTCGCCTCTATTCCTCTCTGATTGATAAGGAATCCGAGAAATTTCCCAGACTCAACTCCAAAGACACATTTCTTGGGATTGAGCATGACATGGTGCCGCCTGAGTGTGGCGAAAGTTTCTCGGAGGTCCGACAGATGATCTTTCTGAAGTTTAGTCTTGACAATCATATCATCAATATATTCCTCGACGTTTCTCCCAATCTGATCAAAGAACACTGTGTTTATCATTCGTTGGAAGGTAGCTGGGGCATTCTTAAGACCAAACGGCATGACCGTGTAACAGTATAACTCCTGATCAGTGACGAAGGCCGTCTTCTCCTGATTTTTCTTCCATAAGGGAATTTGATGGAAACCAGAATAGGCGTCCATGAAACTCATCAAGGCATGGACGGCTGTTGAGTCGACCAGGTTATCAATTTTAGGCAGAGGGTAACTGTCTTTGGGGCACGCCTTGTTTAAGTCTGTGTAGTCTACACACATTCGCCAGGTGCCATTCGGCTTTTTAAAAATCACCACATTTGCAACCCAGTCTGGGAAGTAACATTGCCGAATGAACCCTGCATCAAGTAATTTTTTAACTTCGGCGGCTGCCGCCTGACTTCTTTCTTCGCCATGGTTCCGCTTCTTTTGCCGTACCGACTTCTTTTTCGGATCCACAGCGAGTTTATGTACCGCCAGATCAGGACTAATGCCTGGCATTTCATGGACTTCAAATGCAAAGATTTCCTTGTATTCTTTCAATAGGTTGTGAAAGTCGTCACCAAGGTTTCTCAGAGCAGTCGTCCCAACTTTGACTGTTCGGTCAGGACGTGAGTCGTCTAAGATCAGGTCCTCATGCTCACCAGCCGGCTGAGGGCGGAACTCATCCGGCCGCTCCTCTGCCAATGATTGCTATTTTCTTGCTTTTCTTAAGGACTCTGTCTGGGACGCCTTTCTCTTTTTGCCGCATGCTTCTTGAACAGGCGCACTCTCCTTGACATTGTCAAGGTCTGTTTTTTCTCCACTTGACCCAGTGGCCATAACAGTGGGCTTGACATCCGAGAGATAGCACTCTCGGGCCATCCTCTGATTTCCCCTTAGGGAGCCGGCTGTTCCATTATCCCTCTCAAACTTGAGCAACATAAGAGACGGGATTATAACAGCCTTGGAATTATTCAGGGTTGGTCGACCCAGAATCATGTTGTAGGCCGAGAGTTCCTCTACTACTAGGAACCGGACTACCATGTGTCGTCCTTCCCCTTTTTCGCCCAGGAGAATGGGTAAATCTACTCGTCCCAGTGGGTGGACGACTCCTCCACCAAACCCTACTAATGGGTGGGAGGCCGGATGTATGCAGTCAGTCTGATATTTCAGTTTCGACAGACATTTGCTGCTGATGAGATCTGAGGAGCTCCCGGTATCTATGAGGATTCGGCCAACTCTCTGGTTGGCCACTTTACATTCAATAACGAGAGGGTCGTCATGCGGCCCCCTTACCCCTCCTAGATCCTCTTCAGTGATGACAATCTCAGGAAATGTATATTTGGACGGCCGTTCTTGGTGAACGGAATTTACATCTAACCGCCTTATATTATCTTTGTTGCCCCTAATAGTGGGGCCGCCTCCTGAGAAGCCGCCTGCAATGGTGTAGACGACTGCATCATCTGTATCAGAGCTGTCGGCCTGCTGATTCTTTTTGGCCGACTGCTTTTTTGAGGAAGTGTTCCCCGTAGATTTCTTGACATAAGTGTCAAGATCACCTTGCTCAGCCAGGCGGTCTAGGTACCGCATGAGACTGATGCAGTCATTGGTGTGATGACCAACGTCATCATGATAAGCACAGATTTTATCTTGGTTCCGATTGTTTGCAGAACCCTTCATGGGGACCGGCTTCTCAATTGAGATCCGTCCCTTGATTTCTTTTAGGATAAGCTGGTTATCCTTGTTAAACGCATACTTTGGGGAGTATGGTTTGAATTCTTTTTTCTTTTTCTGGGCCGGCTGTTTAGAGGAATCAGCCGCCCAGACCTCTTTTCTTTTCTCATCTTTGTTTGACGACTGTTTCTGTCGTCCTTCTCTTTTGTCGAACCTTTTCCCGTCCGACTGTTTTATCGTACACAGATCAGTCGCCTGTATATAGGCTTCTGCTTCAATCAAGGCCTCTTGAAGAGTCGCCACCCTTTTTCGAACCAAATCAAATTTGAAGGTAGACCCGTCTTTGAGACCTCTAAAAAAGTCGGTATAAGCTACCTCATCCGGTAACCCTTGAATCTGTATTCTCATCAGGTTAAACCGCCTGATGTAAGAACGAAGCCCCTCCTTCTCGCCCTGCTGAATTGTTCCCAAATCAAGGGTCGTTTTCTTCGCAGGGATGTTCATGGCGAAGTTGGAGGCAAATAAGTAAGCAAGCGTCCTGAAGCTATTTACACAACCAGTCGGCAGGTTGCCGAACCATTGCTGTGCGATTCCTTTGAGAGTCGCTGGGAAACACTTGCACCAAGTGGGATCATCCAACCCTTGAAGGTACATCAGGTTGGTGAATGCCATCAGATGGTCTTCTGGGTTAGTAGTGCCGTCATAGGCGCCTACTAGTACATTTTTCACTTTGGCCGGCTGAGCGGCTTCAGTAATTTCCTTGGAGAAGGCCGACGGCTGTTCACCAAGTCTAAGCAACCGTAGCTGCCAGTCCATAGGTTGGACGTTTTTTGCTGTAGGTCCACCAAATGGAGGTGGCTGCATAAAATACTGTTGTTGCGGCACAAATGGTAAGTTTGGTACCGCCTGGGCACTATGAAAGCCGGACTGACGGGAGGTGCCGCCTGACTGACTCTCATGGTACGACTGAGTATGCCTCATCGAGGCATTTCGCAAACTGTCTTGAAAATTTGAAGTAGAAGCCGACTCTGACAATCGGTCACTCTTCTTCTGCTCTAGCAGTAGCCGAGCATCTGTGAATGTTTGCTTTGACCCGTCCGCCTGAATATGACGAACCGGTTTCCTATTTCCTGTAGGATAACGGAATTTTGTGAAATCAAGGGCAGGTGGCTCCCGCTTCCGAGATTTAGGATGAGGAGTCGCCTCTCGCCCTTGAACTGGCTTCCTCTTCAGTGAAGTGGAGGGTTTCTTGGCCGACTTCTCCTTGACTGAAGCAGGCGGCTTCTTGTTGATCAACTCTTGAATCTCTCCCTTGAAGTCCCTCATGAAGGTCATGAGTTCGTTCCTTGTGATGGGAGCAGACCCATCAGTCGGCTGTTGCCGAACAGGCGGTGCGCCTGCTGGCTCGCTTCCTGTTTGAAGATGCTCCCGTTCCATCCTTTCGGTATGACGGGTACGTCGGGCCCTTAGGGTCCCGTCTGGAGCTGTATGAGTTTCAACTTCAAATTCACTTTCGGTGTCATGGTCCGACTGAACTTGAGGGTCGTCTACGGGACGCCTCTCTTCAGGAGTCGGTACAGACTTGGATGCCATCTCTGAAGTACTCTCCCCACAGACGACGCCAAATGTTTCGGGGTTTTCTGATGTCCTGCGGGAGAGTTACAATTCCGAGACTGGAACCGGACGCCTGTACCTGCAAAATAACGGAGACTCCTGGGAGCTCCGCCTCCAACGGTCAAGTTAGTACTTGATTAAGGAGTAATAAGTGCGGAAATTAAAGGGGGGAGATCTGGTTCCTCTAGGGGAGGAGTGATCAATGTGTTTAGACTTCTCTAGGTGAGAGTCATTAATTGCTCAATCCCCTTTAATGAGGATTAATTAAGTATTTATAGTCTTGAGAAGCGTGCCACTCTCTAGGTTTAGGGTAAACCTAGGGCTGACCGGGCCTCTAAACAGGATTGGGCCTTGTTGGCCGGTTTTCCCATTTGGCATGGGTGGACACGTGGCGTGTCTCAATTGGTCCGTAGAGGACGTATCTGTGATTGACACGTGGCAGGCTCCTATTGGCCTACGTGAAGGACACGTGGCGGAACCTGGTTGGTCCACTTGTCAGACGGTGATTGGTGGATAAAAATCCCCTAATCATTTATAACCAGCTTTCTATAAACATGTGTCCGTAAAATGATCCAACTAGCTATTACAAAAGTTATAGAAAATTAAGACAATGCATGTAAATATTATGGAGTACTTTTGTCGGTCAAATTAGGTGATTATTTTCAATAATGAAAAAAGAATGACCAAAATTCTCACCAAAATTCCCTATTCTAAAAATATTCGGCGCCGATAACTTATAATTGCATGCAAATAGTAACGTAAATACGTATTGTATAAATAAATTGGTCAACTTCTATGATTTTTTTTTTTTTATTTTGAAAAAAATTTGAATGAATTATATTCTTTAAATGTGAAAAGCAAAAAATTAGCCGTGTAAAGGTACATGGCGTCCCCCAATCATTGTGTTACTTGAACTTGAATTGTCATGTTACTCTCTCACTATATATATACAAAAATCATATTCCCAAATCTTATATTATGAACTTCATTTTATTGTTTCCTAATTATATCTTTCACAATAATTACGATCAAATAAACCACCAAATAATTCAAACAAAAATGGCAACTCAAAGTTATAATTTTCCTAAGATCATCTTCTTTGTTGTTACATTTTCATGCTTCTTCATCTACAATTCTAATGCTCGTCACTTGTCGGAGGAGAAGTTAACGTGGAAACGACTAATAACCGTGGATCAGTCCGGCGAAGGCGATTACGAAACAATTCAAGGCGCGATTGATGCAGTTCCTTCTAACAACATAGATACCACACTTATCCTAGTCAAACCGGGAACGTACAAGGAAAAAGTTACCGTACCCGAAAACAAGCCTTTTATAATGCTTAGCGGAAGAGAGGCCGAAAATACAATAATCACATGGGACGATAGTGGTAATATATACACGTCTCCTACTCTCTCCGTCTTTGCTTCTGATTTTATGGCTCGATATCTCACTATTCAGGTTTTTTTTTCATTTGAAATTAATAGTCACATATACTATTTATGATTTGAAATTAATATTTGACTTTGATAATTTCTTATAGAATACATATGGACCGGGGGAAAAAGCAGTTGCCTTAAGGGTTTCGAGCAAAAGGGCAGAGTTTTCGGCATGTAAATTTATTTCTTACCAAGATACGCTTTTGGATGAAGAAGGAAGCCATTTTTATAGTAACTGCTATATTGAAGGAGGAACCGATTTTATTTGTGGGAATGCAGCCTCTCTTTTTCAAGTATGTAACATTATATTCTCTATTCAAGAATACAACTTTAATTTCTTGTTGATTTATCTTTGTTGTTATACGAAGATTAATTAAAAATTTTGTTGGATTGTTGTAGAAATGTCGAATACATTCTGTATCGGACATAGGTGGAGCAATAACTGCACAACGAAGGATGACACCGGAAGAAGAAACGGGGTTTTATTTTGTGGAATGTAGAATTACGGGTATAAAAGGGTGCACATTGGGAAGACCATGGGGACCTTACTCTAGAGTTGTTTACGTAAACAGTTACATGTCTAATGTGGTAAACCCTAATGGATGGGATGATTGGGGCAAACCCTTAACACATAGGTGCGTATTATTGATAATCAATTACTCCGTATGTTACAAAATATATGACACTCGTATATATAAGTTTATTATGTTATTAATGTTAATATGATTGTTTGTTTATTGGAACAGTTCGGTGTACTATGGTGAATACAAATGTTACGGTCCAGGAGCCAATAGATCAAACAGAGTCGAGTGGTCGCAAGACCTGAGTAATGAAGAAGCCACTGCCCTTATTACCAAGACTATGATTAGTGCCAAATCACGAATCAAACACTGATGTGTTGATAATTTTTATTATTTCATTGTACATGTATTATTAGGGTTTTTTTTTTTTTTTTTTTTTTTTTTTTTGCGGATTGTACATATATCTATGTTGATCAAATATACTGTATATAATTTCATCTAATTGATTACTTACTTTTTATGTTCTCCTCAAATATGTCATTTTTTTTCGAAACATATTGATGAATTGCTATTTTTAACAACTACATAAGTGAATAGGTAATGACATATAGTAGAGGTAGTACGCAATTAATTTGTACTTCGTATTATGTTTTTTGGATGGTAATGAAATAAGCCTAAATAAAACCCAAACGCGGACAACACCTAATTGAAATCCAATCTCTTGGATGAGAGAAGGAAAGGAGTGGAACACTAAATTTGGTTAATTAGGAGCAAAATCGTCATTAGCTATTACAGATACTCGTATTAATTTTTACCTTTTACTTTTTTTTGGCGGCAAATAGCAACAATTTAAAATCAATCCTTCAATCAACTCGGCATCAATTGATTTTAGACAAATACATCCCCATTAATTCCTCAAAATAAATACAGAAATTAAATTATTAAAATTAAACAAAATATCACAATGTATAATATAAAGTAGTAAAGTACAAGTACAAATTCATGACCGAAAATATAATAAACAAGGTTATCTTTCATCCACCACATTAGTCTATAATAGTATATATAATTCTAATTCTATGTAATGTGACCGAAATCTATATTATTTTATGGTTCGTTACATTAGTGAAATTATGATTTCCTAATTTCCTCGTATATTCTTATATAACCTCATGTCGTATAGAGTTTACTTTCACAGCTTGGCCCAACTCACATTAGTGAAATTATGTTTTCCTCATACATTGTTTATTTTCTTTCCCTAGTTAACTACTTCGTAATACGTAATACGAGTATAGAAAACTCCATCTATACATTATACATAGATCGATAGTACATTTCCTTTCTCTAGTTAACTAATACAAAGTGTGGAAAAAAAAAAAAAAAAGAAAAAACTAAACTTGCTTAGTAGAGTTGGTTGAGAGCTCACCGATTTAGCCCCACCAACTACGGTCTATTCTGTTCACCTTATTTTCACTTATTTCAGGTTTAATAAGTTCAGATAAGGGTTAATAAGTTCAGATAAGTTCAGGGTTAATAAGTTCTAAATTAATGTTCTCCTCACCTTATTTCCACTTATTATATTTATATAGAGTTATTACTAATCAAGATTGCTTTTCACTTTTTTTTTTGTAAAATTTTATGTGTTTTATTATCATGATTTCATATAAGAATAAAGTAACATTTGCATAAAAAAATAAAATTAAAGTATCGTTATACTCATAAGTTATGGTAAGACTAGATAAATTTTGCTTATAGAAAAGTTAAGCAAATCAACAAGTTTATTATTTTTGTGAAAAAAACAAAGGGAAATTAATGAGAATGAAAGTCAGATCAACAACAAAACCAAAGGAGAATTTTTACTATTTCTAAACTATAAAATAGTAGTGTTGTTATCAAATAATGTCTTATAAGTGTTATTAAGGTTTAATAAGGTCAAATAAGTGAAAATAAGTGTTAATAAGGTGTAATAAGTTCACATAAGTTCAGATAAGGGTTGATAAGTTCACATAAGTTCAGATAAGTAAAAATCAGGTGAATAGAACACACCCTACATTTGCTTGGGAGTAGGGTAGGGCGATTCTCTTTGAAGTGGATGATTGAAGGAGAGGGTGAGAGATCTCCAAGGCACCCCCAAATTGTCTCTGATGGTGATAACCAATTGACTACATATATGTATATATATCATAATATACTTTTCATGTGACTATTATACTATATGTTCATTAAACAACGGAAATTTTGATAATTACCACCATCTATTGTTGTCAAAAATGAAAATACCACATCAAGTTTTTTTTTTTTAATTTTTGTTTTATTCTTACCACCTATTTTTTTCCAAAAGTTTTAAAATTTCTACCACTTTGACACATGACGTTATCATAGGACCCACACTTTTGTTTTCCCTCTATTTCCCATATTCTTCTTCTCCGATCCCTTCTTTCAATTTCATCTCTCAAATTTGATTACAATTACGCAAATTTCGCAAATTAGGTTATAATTTCTACAATCTAACCTACAACGAAATGAATTGATTAGTTTAATTAGGGTTTTTGTAATCAATTTGGGGGTTTTGCTAAATTTGACTAATTAGGGTAATCAATTTGGGGGTTTTGCTAAATTCGACAAATTAGGGTTTATGAAGTTAAAATTAAATGAATAGCTGGACAATTAAACAAGTAATTAACACAAATAAACATATTAATATTCTTTCGATTCAATGTTTAATCAAGTATGAAGTACGGAGTAATAGATACAATTAAACTGTACTGCAAGAACAATAATATAATAAAGGCATGTAAATGGAATGGGGGAAGTAGATAAAATGAGCTAATTAATGGATCGAGCTAGAACACCCTTGTTAGTTGCTACGGTGTACTTTTTCATGTATAAATACCTTACTCCGATCCATTCTATTTTTATTATTAAATAATAAATAAATAATGGTTTCAAAAAATAAATAAATAATTGTTTCAATAAATAAATAAATAAATAAATAAATAAAAGCAGAACACCAAAGTTCACACCATAGTGTTGTTACAAAGCAATGAGCTAGCTTACATACATTGAATGAAGGATTTATTTGCTTCATCAACACAAAATACACATACGCTGATACACAGTAGCTAATTTTTTATTGTCCTCATTATTTAATTATCTTATCATCATACAATCACACAGATGTCATCCAAAATTGTTGAAACTGTCGATTATGAATTGACACGGATAAGACTATAAGCAATAACTAGGAGAATTTCACCTTACAACCAAGACTATAAGCACACGAACAAAGAAATAAAAGTAAAATTATAGCTAGTTATTAACGCGTGATTTTGTCATAATATATTAAGATAATTACATTAGAAAACATTATTGTTGGAACAACAAGTGTGTAGTGTGTGAATTTTGTGAAAAAACTCAAAGTCCCACATTGGTGGGAAATGAGAGTTTTACTCTCTTTATAATATAGAGAGTGGGCTAAAGGGGTGTGGCCCTTGGGCTACCCACATTTTGTGGAGAGGGAGGACCTATATGGTAAACCATCTATCACACACACGCGCGCCGAATCGGGTCGGGTCGGGTTTATTAAATAAACTTATTTTTTGGACAAGGCTAATTGCGTGATTAGTTCCTTGATTTTTGCTAAACGTTTTTGACTGATTACATTTGGCCGTTTTTTCAAAACTGATTAATGGAAGGCGTGTTGATTTCCTGTTTTTGATACACAAAAAAAATACAGAAAGCAATCTTCTTCTCCTCTCTATTTTTCCTCACAAAAACAAAACCCTCGAGCAGTTTCTTTTCTTTTTGGGTGTTTAGTTGCCCGGTGGTTTTGTGCAGTTCCACCGGTATAATTACAATAGAGAAAGGCTGTTTTATCCTGGGGAACATCCGGTTTAGTACGAACTGCTTGCACCTTTTCAGGGCAGTACCGTGAATGTTCTAAAGAAAGCGACATAGTCCGCGACTCAGTCTATTTTTCGGTAACTTTGTTCTTACTGTTTTTGTTCCCGCAGTTCCGTTTATAACAATTATGAATGCTTATATTTAATCTTAGCTAGCATATTATAATTACTAGTTGGTATACAATGTTGACTAACCTTATCTTCTCCCAAACCCAATTTCAAAGGGGAAAGAATCATGAACATTTCGACAACGCGCCGAAAACTTAAAACTACATGCAATAATAACGTAATTATGTAATTACAATGGTCATCTTTTATGGAATGTTTTAAATGTAAATTGCAAGATATCAGCCTTTACATCCGCCAATCATTGTCTTAATTTCTTAATCACGTCATGTTGCTCTCTATATATACACTAATCACTAATCAAATCACCAAATCATATTACAATTATTTCCAAATCATATCTTTAGATCACAAAAACACAAAACACAAACACCCAATTAATAATAATAATAATGGCAACTCAAAGCTCTTATTTTCCTACAATTATCTTATTTGTCTTTGCATTATTTTGCTTCATTAGCAACTCTAATGCTCGAATATTATCCGAGAAATTAACTTGGAAACGATTACTAACCGTCGATCAATCAGGCAACAAAGGCAAGTTCAAAACAATACAAGATGCAATTGATGCGGTTCCTTCTAACAATGTAGACGTTACACTTATCCTAGTTATGCCCGGTACGTACAAGGAAAAAGTTACCGTGCCCGAAGATAAGCCCTTTATTATACTTAGCGGAAGAGATGTTTCGAATACTACTATTACATGGGATGATAGTGGTGATATATACACCTCTCCTACTCTCTCCGTCTTTGCTTCTGATTTTATGGCTCGATACCTTACCATCGAGGTATGTACAAATATTTTTTGTTAGAAACATGTGTCATATATTAATAGTCACGTGTATTATTTATTATTTAGGTACAGTATATGACATTATGTTGATTATTTCTTGCAGAATACATATGGGCCGGGGGCAAAAGCAGTTGCCTTGAGGGTTTCAAGTGAAAGGGCAGAGTTCTATGCATGTAGAATAACTTCGTATCAAGATACACTTTTGGATGAGGGAGGGAGTCATTTCTATAGCAATTGCTATATCGAAGGAGGGACTGATTTTATTTGTGGCAATGCAGCTTCTTTATTCCAAGTATGTAACATTATACTATAAAATTGCGTCCATATGATATTTGAAGATAGATAATTTATCTTTATTGTTGTACCACGACTAATTTAAACTAACTTTGAATTGTTGTAGAAATGTCATATACATTCCATTTCACAAGAAGATGGGGCAATAACAGCACAACGAAGGTCAAAACCTGAAGAAGACACGGGATTTTATTTTGTGGATTGTCGAGTTACTGGCATAAAAAGTTGCACATTAGGAAGGCCATGGGGACCTTATTCTAGAGTTGTTTTCGTAAACAGTTACATGTCCAATGAGGTTAATTCTCAAGGATGGGATGATTGGGGAAAACCCTCCACACATAGGTGCGTATTATTGTTTTGTTAGTATCAACTATATATCAAGACTATATATCAACTATATGTCGATTATCAATTACACCTTATGTTATATAATATACAATACATTATACAGTATGAAAATATAGTGGTCGATTAAAATATATGAATTCATTATATTAATGTGCTTTTTTGTCGATTTAAACAGCTCGGTATACTATGGTGAAAGCAAATGTTATGGACCAGGAGCCAACAGATCGAAAAGAGTTGAGTGGTCACAAAGCCTCACAAATCAAGAAGCTGATACAATTTTGTCTAGGACCATGATTAGGGCTAAATTGAAGATCAAAGCATAATCATTCAAAGACTAATCAAATTTAAGTTGTAGAATTATTGCTACTTGATCATTTATTGTACATATGATTCTTTATTTGTTCTTTATTCTTTTTCCAGATTGTACATAGTGTAAATGATAAATCTATGTTATTGAATTGATTATTTTTAGTTAATATATCAATTAATGAAGTGCATTATTCTAAAAGGAACTCTGCAAATAAAGCTCAATTAAGTTATTTTAATTAATTAGTAGCACTTCTCTTTGTTCAAGAACAATAATTATTGTATTTAAAGGATGCATACTCATTAGTTCAAGTCCAATCTAAAGGTATATCCTTAACAGTGATTACATCTCACATATATTATATTGATAATTAATTACAAGGGTTTTTTTGGGGGGTCCAAATGAGTCGTAACTCGTAAGGGCATACAAAATTACAAATAGAGATAAGAATGTTTTCGAAATGCAACCTGTCGAGGCTGTCATATGCATACATGCCCGGCCCTTTAATTTGGATTAATTCAAGGGGCAAGTCAAAGCAAGATAAATACCATGCAAATTTTGTTACTTTATGTAAGTATTTTTCTTCTTTGTGTTTACTCAAGCTACATCTAATAAGCAAATCCACAGCACTGGGCCTTGAGTGTAATATATGTGTACTTAACAATAGAAAAAATTGTGAGTTATCACATGTCATAGCGATTGAAAAATATGAGTTATCATTCTTTCGTAGGCAGTCTAAGGGTGTATTCAATTCACCTGATTTTCACTTATCTGAACTTTTTAGACCTTATTAAAACCTATTTTAGTTGTAATTTGTACTTAGTTAACTATTATCAGAACTTATCAAACCTGAATTAAACCTATTTGAACTTAACTGAACTTATTATACCTGAAATAAATGAAAATAAGTTGAACAGAACAGACCCTAATATTATTCTAACTTAGCTCATTTTTACTTATTTACTTTTAAGTTTTAACCATGAGCCACTAAAGGTTATGGAACAGATGAGATTAAATATCAAAAATTTTCCACATCCTTAATACTCTATAAATGAAGATTGTACAAAACATTATTATATTATTTCATTTGACATAGTAGGGCTCAAAAAAAGGGACTGATTACAAGTTTTCGTCGAAGGGCGGACTCGTATGATTTGTTGTTATTTTCACTTTCTTCAGACTTAAGGTTTCATAGATAAGGCATTTTTGAGCTTGAGTGTTTTTTTTTTTTTAAATCAATTGGAAAAAATATCTCATATCTTTGACATTATCCTAAAATTTTACCAATTACTTAAATTGACATCAAACACAATAAATATCCTTAATACGTAGTATATTACTCCGTAAAATAAAAGTGGCGCAATTGCAATGTTGCAAATCACGCAGCACACCATACCAAAATTTTATAACAATATGAAAAACAACCGAGAGATGATGCACGAACCCATTGCTAATTTTCAACGGCATATATAAAAGGGTCAAAATATCACATTTGAAGAACAATGCACTGAATGTCTTAACTATTTGGCAACATTACGCTACAAATTAAACTAAGTACAAAGTATATTAATAGACCAAAATCTTGACAATTTCCATCCAAAAGACGTCAGATTATTGTTAAAGTGACCAAAAAGCCATCAAAAATCCACCAAATTCCTCTTCTTTGGCATTATCACTTAAATATTACAAGATTGAGTAATGGATTATTGTTGTTTTATCCAATTATTTATGGAATTATGAACAACAAAGTCTAGTAATTGCTTAAAACCTAATTTAGAACATCTCATTAATGTGGATGAATCAATGTTTTTTTTTCCCTTTAATATGAGATATATGTATTTCTTGCCCTTTCAAGAAGTCATACTTCCCACCAGCCCATTCCTTGCATGCATGTATATCAATGTGTAATATTACCTAATTTGACAGATTGTTTTGTTGAATGTAGCTCAAGATTCAAATTGAAGTCAACCCTTTTTTTTTATAATATCGTAAATTAAGTCAAATTGAATTACTCCCTTAATAACCTAGTTTTATAATTCTCCCTTCACATTAACATATATATACTAACATATATCATATTTTAAATTGATAAATAACGAATTGACATATTATATTATTATTCGAAATTTTACAAATTAGACAACAATTAATATAGAATAGCTTATGGATGAAGGGCGTGTTCGGCAAAATATAGCTGTGAAGGTAGCTGTGGAGGTAGCTGTTAGCTGTCAACAAGCTGTTAGCTGTGAAGATAAATAATTTAGATATGAGTGTTCGGTAAAGTAATGGTTGACTAGTTGTTACATATAAAAATCAATATTTTATTTTTAAAACTATAAATTAAATTTTCAACAGCTACTTGAAAAACTACCTCTAATTTCAAAAGCTAATGTTTCTAACTTTTCACAAAAGCTACCTCCACCACTAAAAGCTACCCTAACCACTACTTTGCCAAACACTCACATTTTTTTGTTGAGTAGTGGTTTGACATTTGTTGAGTAGTGGTTTTGACTTGGTCAAACCACTAAAAGCTGCCTAAAAGCTACTCAAAAGCTAACGCCGAACACGCCCGAAGTATATGACATTCACTAATAATTAAGCTCAAAGTTTTGTTATAATCAATATTCCATATGATGTAACAATATATTCTCTTAAAATTTCTTATAAATATATTCGAAATAACAATAGTTGCATGGCTTGCACCACATCAACAATGGAGGTGATATCATTATTGGTTGCTCCACTTCAATTAATCATACAACAATTACACTAAATGTATATATGACTACATATATCTATCGGTCCAATTCTTTTTTAAAATAAGCCATCACAAATTAAGTGAAATAAGTACACAAAAACCTCAAATATAAGTTATACTCTATAATAATAAAGGAAAAATAAAACATTTATTAAATAAAAAATAAATAAATAAATAAATAAAAGAAAAACAGTTATTGCAAAATAACCAAATAAATCTGGTATTTGATAAAACGTGGGTAACGTGTGTACTAATCACGCTGACGACTCCTCTATTATCAGCAACTGTTGCCTCCTTAAACTCATTTTCAATTTTCATCTTCATTATGTTTACCCGCCGAAAACTTGTGTTTAAATGTTCTTTTTGCCAACTTTTTCCCCTTAACAACCGCAACAAAACGGCATATCTTGTAATTTAATCTTTATAAAAACCTTATATTATAATTTTTATAACTAACAATCACCTTCTACTTATACACTACCCATCTCAATTCCTTTGTTCATCACTTCTTTCTAAGTTCAAATTTGTTACATATTCCATATAATCCATCATATAATATATAATCTTCTAGGCGTAACGTTTATTGTAACGCTTTTATTTTATTTTATTTGTACGTAGTACCATGGAAGTTCGTGGGTGTTTGTTGATTATCTTGTTTGTGATCGGGTTTTGTTTGGAAATGGCGATAACTTGTAATGCTCAAGGGAAATGGAGTAAAATTATCACCGTCGATCAATCGGGGAAGAAGGGTAGCTACGTGAAGATACAAGATGCAATAGACGCGGTCCCGTCTAACAATGTACAACATATTTTTATTAGGGTTGAGCCTGGAATTTACAAGGAGAAGATTGTTGTACCCGAAGATAAACCCTTTATAACACTAAGTGGTAGAAATGCAAATACTACGGTTATCACTTGGAATGATGGTGGAGATATATTTAAATCTCCTACTTTTAGTGTCTTTGCTAGTGATTTTACGTGTCGTTATCTCATTATTCAGGTAATTAATTATAATATGGGTTCGGATTTTGAGTTCATCTGTAGTAACTGGGATTTAGTTTATATGCGTATTTAACTATCACATTACTAGTTTGGTAATTATTATATTGATTTTGTGCAGAATACATATGGTACGACGAAGAAAGCAGTAGCATTGAGGGTAACAAGTGAAAAGGCGGTGTTTTTCGCATGTAAATTTACATCATACCAAGATACACTTCTAGATGAGAGTGGGAGACATTTCTATTACAATTGTTTCATTGAAGGAGGCACTGACTTCATCTTTGGAAATGCAGCTTCCCTTTTCAAGGTATCTATACATAATTACTCACTAAATTCACTTATTAACAAACATAAATAATAAAAATTGTATCTTGATTTTTTTTGGTAAATCCAAATTAATAAGTATATGTAAAATGTGCAGCAATGTCATTTGCATTCAATCTCACAAGAAAATGGGGCAATAACAGCCCAAAGAAGATCATCATCAGAAGAAAAAACAGGATTTTATTTTGTGGGATGCAAAATTACGGGTGTAAAAAGTTGTACATTAGGTAGACCTTGGGGTCCTTATGCTAGAGTGGTTTTCTCACAAACTTACATGTCTAATGCGGTTCTACCTCAAGGATGGGATGATTGGGGCAAACCATCTACCCACAGGTATTATTACATTTTTTTTTCTTCTAGCGGATGTCAATTTTCACGTGTTTTTTCAATGGTATGCGAGATTCTCAGACAATTTCCTTTCTCATGAGAATTTCGTGAATTTAATATCTTGAAATGGAATAATCCGTAGTGAACAAGTTTTTAAAACTAACTATATACAAGTATATGTCAATCAGTCAATTAAATTGGTTAACACTCACTATATAATCAATAGAACTTTCTAGTTTTTGGCATTAATGTGTTATTATACATAATTGTATCACTTTTTTAAAAAATCATTATTATTAGGAAATTTTAGAAAATAACACCACAAAAAACACAAATTTTGATTATAACACCACAAAATTTAAAATTTTGTTTGTAACACCACCAAAAAACCAAAAAATTTGATTTCACCACCACTTTCTAACACCATCCAAAAAACCGTTAGTGAGCCCCACAAAGTACACGTGTCAGATATATATTGGATTAAAAAAAAGAAAAATAAAAAAAAAATGAAAAACCCTAAAATCCAAACCCAACCACCGTACTCACCATCGACGTCGGTTTCTCCTGCCCACCGCCGCTACTGGTTCGCCCAGTTGACCACCCTCGACCCCCGACCACCTGAACGACGCACCTCCCTAACCCTTAAACGCCGTACCCAGCTTGGCCTCACCCCCAACTCCGATTTAATTCAAAATCTGGAAACGGGTTAGGGTTCAGGTGAGGGTGGTTTTCGACGACGATTTTGGGTAAGAGAGAGGATAATCGGCAACGATGATGGTGTGGGAGAGGATTTCGGCGACGTGGGTGGTTTTCGGGTTGTGTGGGAGTTGATTTCGTCGAAGCCGGTGGTTTTTGGGTTGGTGCGGGTGAGAATTTCGGCGACGTGGGTGTTTTTTTGTGGTGTTATTTTCTAAAATTTCCTTATTATTATGCCTAAAAAACTAATCATTATGTTAGGGGAACTCCATAAAAAGGGTCCCATTTAAAAATGTGATTACTAGTCAATGTATTGGATGTCTTTCCTTTTTCATTGGTTAATTAAAAATTATAATAAGACATAAATTATAGTGGAAAATAATTGGTTAATTTGGTTGTTGATGTAGGACGGCATTCTACGGTGAATACAAATGCTATGGACCAGGGGCTAGAAGAACAAGACGAGTTGTGTGGTCACTTAGTCTTTCTAATCATCAAGCCTCACCTTATTTGACTATGAGTTTGATGGATGGAAAAACTTGGGTTAGGGCCTAATTTTAACCTTTTTATTCAAATTTATTTAGGCAATGTAAAATTTGGAAAATTACCAACATTATTTGATAGTGGTTTTTTATTTTTAGTCACCTCTTTTTTGTATTTGTACTTGTTTCTTAGTTGTATTATTGTTGTACATTATGAATTAATGATTATATGTAGAATTATTCGATCTAGAATAAAACCTTGCTTACTTATTTACAACTACAAGTACTTATATATATACTAGGGTATCCTATGCACGCGAAAGTGTTAGCTCTTGCATATAAGTTGTATCAGTACGTAGTTACACCTTTGGTTTGGGTGGTAGATCCGGTAGTTATAATACGTACTATTTGGTTTATGTGTCTATATAGTGGTTTTGTAGAAATATAAAAAAGCCACCAAAATCTTAAATGATAATTATTTTTTAAAACCCTCAAAAGTTTGACAGTGTTATTTCAAAATTATTATTAAATAATATTTAATTGATTAACATCCCTTCATATCTTAAGCTAGTTTAGAACTCTTAATTGATTTGCATGATTCAATAATACTTAACATATTTTTCTTCAAACGAAATTTTTGTGAGCTTGGTCATACGGAGTAATAATATGTGAAATGTTCGTTATAGCTAAAAACTTAATAATGTAAGTTCAATGTTCTACGACCATCTAATATCTATATGTATATCTATATCTAATACTAAAGCAATAACCACTTAGTTATATTTTTCCTCTTAAATTCTCTTCATATTTAATACATTTTTTTTTCTATCATCGATTTCCTTCGATTTTAGGATTTTAAAGTTATTTATACCTCTTGATAACATCTGCTCAAATATCATTATTTAATATGAATGTCATTTAAATTCCACGTTGTTTATGTGCGTGCCATCAAATCTAATATATATATATATATATATATATATATAAAGTATGCATTTTTCGGAAGCATTGGACGCGTCACAATTAAAAAAATATTATTTCGACCAATCAAAAGTTAGAAATCTATTTTATTTTTGAATTAAATAAAATCAATTTTACACAAAGGAAAAAGATTGAATTTATCTTTTTTGTATTATAATTGATGAATTGGATATAAAAAAAAGTATGTTAGCAAACAAATAGGTAAAAATAAAATATTATCTTATAAATTGATGGTTAATTAAAATATTATTTTGACCAATAAAAATTAGTAATTAAGATAAATATGTTATATTATAAGTTTAATGATAAAGCTCATACTGAATTAAAATATATCACAATTTTCATTCTATTTAAATTTCTAATACCATACCATTATAAATAGATGTATCATATGAAACCAACAAACTTTCACATCAATACAACACCACGTCACGCAAACGTATTAGCAATTTTCTATCTATCAATCTTAAGTTATTAATGGTCGGGTAATTCATGGTTTAACTCATATTTAACATTCATATTTATATTTATTTTTTTGTGAGGGAAACATTCATATTTATATTGTTACTTACATCATGTTTAATTTGTAATGTTCAATGATTAATTGCTTATATTTTATTTGATATTTTTTCCTATAGGGTTAACTTAATTAGAGAATTAAATTCCAGCAAAAATGATTGGAGAATCAAAGTACGAATTTCTCGCTTATTTGACGTACTAAACTTCCAACAACAAGATAGTTTAATCAGTTTAGATATATAATTAACGAAAATGGAAAACATTCTCATGATGAATCTGATTATAATAATGAAGACAAAGATTCTGCCAATAACCCATTGAAGAAAGTGAAGGTATATATCTAATTCTTTCAAAAATTTGTTGCTAGATATTTCACTTTTTATATAAAATCCTATTGAATTTGATTACTAACATATCTAATATATATTGCAGATTTAATTTTACGGAGAAGATTTCTTATACAAAGATCAAACAGACAAACAAGCTTCATGGAGTGAAAAGATATTTAAACTTCAAATTAGTATTTATTAGATAGTCATTGAAAATTTTAGACTTATCTCAATATATTATTCATTAGGATTTTTTTTTTTTTTTTTTTTTGTATGGTTTAATATTTTAGACTTTACAATTATTAAACAAATAATTTATTCGTTTCTTCTAATGACCTTTTTGCTCTGATCGTTACATCACCCGCCACATCATACTTATGCAAACAATATAGCAGTACAATAATATTGGTACTTTATTTGTGCTATATCAAGCTAAATTTCCCTAACCTTAATCAAGGAGGTGGTATATCCGTATATGCATGATTAGCCAAGGCAAAGAGCCAATGAGCATTATTAATTTTATATTACCATCAAAGATTACCTTTCAAAGTTGTCAACAACTATTTTTATTTTGCATTATCACATTGTACACATCACCTTTTTTCTAAGAGTATAAGTGTCATTTAAAGCCAAATTTTTAGATTATGTGTGCTTATTTGTTTAAAGTTTTAAAAACAAATTTTGTAGAAAAAAACTTAATCCTACGTTGTTGACTGAATGATGAACCAACAAGCATGATCTAATATGTATTATAGAGAAACAAGGAATTATGAATGAATTATAAAGAAATAATTATTATGTGTTTTAACATTAGGAAGCCTTAACTATCATTAGAAGCATCTTTCATCATTTTTATTAGCTGCATCTTTCGTCATTTTTTAGCTCTTAAATTTCATGTGTGCTATAGTAACAACTGCCAAGTGCAAATTGTAAGATTATGACTTTTATTTCTTTATTTGTGAAGGGATTACAACTTTCACGATAAGTCAACAATGATGCATATACTTAGCACCAAAGCAGATGATGCAAATTCTTTTATGTCTATCAACTGCAATTATGTCTATCAACTATAAAGAAATAAATCAACTTTTTTTAATAATCTTATTTAATTATATTTCATTTTGAGATTTCATATTGTGATAGCATAGGAACTTACAAGTTTATTATCTGACATCGTTATTTATCTATTGTTTTAATCAATATGAAACAAAAAGTATGAAAATTTTTATCCCTCTGAAAAATTGTGTTTTCCATATTATATCTGTCCAAATAACGATTATCTTTTTACCATTAAAATAATAAACAAACAAAAACGTACTTTCACATCGATATTTATGATCAGCACTTTTCTTCCTAAAAAAGATAATGATTAGTTGCTGGTGTTATCTATCAAAACTATAATAGATTATGTTTCGGGTGAAAACAATGGGACCTTGCCGAAGGTCCGCTGAAACGGAGAAGACTGGATTCGGTCCGAGTTATGCTGGGCCGAAGGTTTCCTGCACAGTAAACACACGTAAACTAGCCTCGGGGGTGTTGCCGAGGAAGGCCCCTCCGATGCTAAAGTCAGTATAATGTGTAGAAAGAGAACACTATGCAAGAGAGTTAGTTGCTTGAGGCTTTGCTTGAATATATGAGAATATATGAGAATGTATGGGAATCTATGAATAAATGAATGTATGAATATTGATGGCTTTTATACCTCTTCATACATGGAGAGGTTGGGCCTTAGCCCAATGGGCTTGCTTTGAGGGCTGACCTTTGACTTTAGCACAATTGGAGAGTTGAACCTTGACCTTGGGCTTTTAATTGGATCATTTAATGCCTAGGCCCAATTGGACTAAATTGGACCCAAACAACTTGCCCCCCAGACCCGATTTGGAAGGATGACGGGTCGGGTTTGATTTAATTCAGAAAAGGAGGGAAGTAAATGATTTAATTAATCCAAAAATTTGAATTTAAACCGTAATTAATGAGATAACAACGGTTAAGGCGGATGATGGTGGAAGTTGGACGGATAATGGGCAGTTTAATCGCAAGGTCGTGTGTTTAACGGTTACTTAGTGGGGTATTTAAGAGAAATTGAAACGCGGACTCCCCGTATCCCATTCCTGGAGATATAAACAGAGGCGCGTCATCTCTCCTCACTTATTCACCAACACAAACCCAGAATTCTCGAGAGAAACCAAGAACCCGCATCAAAACTTCGCAAATTCCCCGAGCATTAAGCTTAGAAACTGAGACTTGCCACTACGAACTCGTAAATCGACAACTTTCGCTTCAGATTAAGGTAAATTCCTTTGATTTCAGTTTATTTTTCTTCGAATTCGAACTCCTTCCCCTTTTTTTTCGACTTTTTTCTTCGAAATAATCAATGGCAAGAGGAGTTAGAGGTAGAGCCCGTGCTCCAAGAAGAGCAAGGCCAATTCCCGATCCTAGGAACAGGATTGGGACCCGGAATGGACAAAGGCCAGAGTCTGACCCTGCTGAAGGGATTAGGGCGACTCTAATTTCCTCGGCTCCTCCTCAGAGAACGGAGGGGCCGAGCGCTTCTGGACGGGACGATGAAGTTCCCGCTGTCCTTTGGGATATCCTCCCCGGGTTTTCAGAGTGGGAGAATGCCGAAGTAGCTTCGGCCATGATAAAGAACCGCCCCTACTCATGGTGGGTGGAGAATGCCGAACAATATCGGTTTGCCGAGCAAATTGAGTTGCATTACGGCATTTTTGAAGCTGATGGGTATTGGTGCCGAATGCCCGCGGCATCCGATAGAATCCATCGTCCACCCCCGGGGTATGTGGGGTGTACACAAGACAGCTTCAGTACGGGCTGAGGTTCCCTTTGGACGTATTCGTCCGAGACTTGCTGATCCATTACAATATCTCCCTATGTCAGTTAACTCCCACCAGCATCCGAAGGGTGATGACATACTTATGGGTCTGCAAGTTCTTCAAGTATGTGCCGAACCTGCACTGCTTCAAAAAGCTTCATCGGCTAGTGCCAAATATTCAAAGTGGGCACGGAAGCCATGGTTCTGGGTGGTACCGGATTGAGTCCCGGCCCCAGTACCTAACCATGTGGCCGAACGACTCTTCAGACAAGGACTGGAGAGGTCAATGGATTTGGGTTAGGGCACCCACAGATCCGGGCCACCCTTGCGTCTTCAGCGCTCCCTGGTACCTTGCTGAGCCTGATCCCGACATGGGAAGTCTAGGTCCCCCCCCCCCCCCCCGCAGATAACGGGCCGGATCCGAACCTTGATCAACAACATATCTTCGGCAAGCTGCCGAACCGGGGGGGCAGCGGCTGAATGCAGCATATCCCGGAGACTTGGCTCCCCGATACGCATTATGTTTTCCAAGAGAACATGCTAGCAGCTGTTGGCCTCAGCCGAAAGTTTAAGGATGATAAGCTTCTTCGGCTGGGGCCGAGGCTTTTTAATTATCTCTTTTTCTTCTCTCACTTCGCTTTTTTATGCTGTGCCAACCTATCTGAACTGACCTTTCCCCTTTTCTTTTTCAGAGCGGGACGAGACCAACGTTGGCATTAACTACGCTCGTCTTGGTGTCAACCGAGAACGAGTTGTAACTGATCGGGCCCCGTCTATCACTGAACCGAGGCACAGGGAAGTTCATCTAGACTCTTCCCACTTCCAAATTGAGGCTGTTGCTCTGTATCAGAGGCAGAAGCCTTGGTGGAAGAAGAGAGACCCCTGGTTTCAGCTGCTGAACGAAGAAGCTGAAGCTGCCCGTACAGCCGAAGAGGTTGCACGGGTTCTCGAAGCTTGCGAAGGAGGAGAAGGGTCCTCCAGAGCTGCTGAAGAAGAAGCTGCAGCTAGGGCAGCTGAAGAAGACGAGGCTTTGCTGAAGACCTCGGTGAGCTTTCAGACTTAACTTTGTCTTTCTTCTTTTTTTTTTTTTTTTTTTTTTTTGTTCTCACATTCTTCCTCCCCCCTGTTTGTTACAGTCTGAAGAGAGTAACAGACACAGAGAAGGGAAAGCCCCTGTTCGTCCCGAAGACCAAATACAAGAAGAGTCTTCAGACTCAGACATGGACGAGCAGCCTCTTCAGAAAAGGCGCCGAAGAATGGCCATCATCGGCCCTCATGACTTTCAGCGGAGGCCGATGACCATCGGCGTTGAAATAAGGGAACCCGAGGAAGGCAATGGATCGCCGAGGGTTCCCCGGCCACCACCCCAATCACTTCAAAAGACCCCTCCGCCACCTCCTGAGATGGAGGTGGATCAGAGAACTCCCGAATCTAAGGGAGGGGTCCAAGAAGCAATTCAGGAGAGTGCTGCTGAGCACGAAAATAAGGATGCCGTGATGCCCAGTGCTGAGGGTTTCACGGCAGACATTGCAAGAGAGGTTGAGGCTTTCGTCCTCACCCCTGAAGAAGAAGAGGTCATAGTAATTGACTCTTCTGAGAAGGATGATGCTGAGCCATCCAAAGCTAAAGAAGCTCCATCGTCATCCTTTCCTTCTTTCTAGACTCTGCAATCTGGAGAAATGGGTTTCTCGGCCCCCCGAATTCCAATCCCAGATCACATCTGGGACCTCATATGGGGTCAGAACCGTGAAGGTGCTGCAGCCTACTTCGGCGATTTTGCTGGCATGTCCGAAGTAGATAGGGCAAGAATCTGGTCGCTGAAGGCCACTGCTGGGATGGGCGAATCCAGCAGATCAGTTCCTGACCCAGCCAGGTCTAACCAACTGCTGATGATGCAGGTGATTTTCCTTGCCTTTATTTCCTCTAAAATTCAGCTCTATTTTTATTTACCTTTATTATTATTTTTTTAATTTTGTGCTCCTGTTTTCAGTTCGTGCACAATCAGACTCTCACTGTAGAGCTGATAGATACCCTACAAGATAGGGTAGATGCTGCCGAGCACGACAAGAAGGTAGCTGAGGAGGAATTAAAGCTTGCTAAGCTGAAGCAAGCAGCAGCTGAAGAGAAGCAGCAGAAGGGTGAGGAGTACGAGAAAAAAGCTGCTGAAGCCCTCAAAACCTTATGCGACGCTATGGAGAAGGAAGTTTTTCCCCCACTGATGGAAGGGGAAAAATTCCTCCAGGAGCACATGGGAGTGGACGTCTCCAAATTCAAGGCTGCCGTTGAGAGCCGTATTCAGGAAGGAGCTGCTGCACAAGCTGAAGTGCAGCAACGACTAGAAGCTCTTGAAGCCAGCCGAATGGCTGCTGAAGAGCTGCTCCAGGCCAGGGATGTCCAACTCTCAGAGGCTGCTGCTGCTGCTGAAGCTCAGAGAGCTAAACTCCATGAGGATGAGGATCAACTGATGGCCAAAAAAGTTGAAGTGGCCCAGGCTCAGACAAAGGCTTCCCAAGTTCAGCAGGAGCTGAATGAGCTGAAAGGTTCCTCCTCCAAGCTCGCCGATGAGCTGAATAAATCCAAGGAAGACTTGGAGGAGACCCAGAAGAAGCTGGCTGATGCTGAGGCTCTACTCAAAGTCCGTGTCTATACCCAGGAAGAATATGAAATGGGTTTCAGAAACGGGTTCAGAGTATGCCGAAGAGTCTGCCTTCATGATGAGCCGAAGCTGGACTGGTCCAAATGTGCTGAATGGGTCCAGAATCCCGAAGACCCTCATATGAAGTATGCAACTCCAGTCGAAGCTGAAATTCTTAAGGCTGAGGAAGCCGAAGAGGAAGCTGAGAGAATGGAGTTGGAGGCTGAACAGAGGGAAAGGGAGGCTCGGCAGAGTGCAAAGCTTGCTTCTTCTGCTGCTGGGCTGAGGCCACCATGGGGCTCAACAACGTTGATCAGTCTGATCCTCGGGCTGAAGCATAGGAACTCGGGCAGTCGTCTTCAGAATCTTGCGGTTCATCATGCGCTTAACTTTAGACTTGCCGCTTTCTGAATTTTTTGCCTTGTTTTTTGCTTCAGCTTGCCTTGTCGTACAACAGTTTATTTTTTTGCTTATGTACGTATTTCGGCAGCTGTTATTTTCCGCTTGTGGGCGGCTGCCGATACAGTTTAATTGAACTTGTAGCTCAATTTCTGAGCATAAATTATTAATTTGATGCTCTTTTCTTCAGCTGCTTTGTTTTTGAATGCTTTACTGTTTCTTTCATTCTGCCGAACATAAACTTGCACTGATAGTGCTTCTTGCCCCCCTAGAAATTGAAGTATGGCTGCAGCTGAATAAACAATTTCTTCACTTCTTTAAAATGGGTATCCGAAACACAGGGCCAACTGAAGGCAGTGCTTCTGGAATACAAGTCTTACTGAAGATTGACTTCAGCTGAAAATTGGATATCCGAAACACAGGGCCAACTGAAGGCAATGCTTCGGATATTAGCTTTCTGGGATACAAGGCTCAGTTAAAGCAATATCCCAGAATTGTCCATGGACTCATGACTTTGGAGAACAAATCTTACTGAAGTTGGACTTCAGCTGAAAGACCTGTGTTCTTTAAAAAGATGCATATCCGAAACACAGGGCCAACTGAAGGCAATGTTTCGGATAATGGCTTTCTGGGATACAAGGCTCAGTTAAGGCAATATCCCAGAATTGTCCATGGACTCATGTCTTTGGAGAACAAGTCTTACTGAAGTTGGAATTCAGCTGAAAGACCAATGTTCTTTAAAAAGACGAGTTTTGTCAGCAATCTGAAACCCAGTTACCCGAAGGCGAAGGTTTCAGACGAGGCTGATTAAACAATTTTCAACTGTTGCTGTTATCCTTGATTTTCTGTCTATCTTTGAAAAATGGATACCCGAAACACAGGGCCAACTTAAGGCAATGTTTCGGATAATGGCTCTCTGGGATACAAGGCTCAGTTAAGGCAATATCCCAGAATTGTCCATGGACTCATGTCTTTGGAGAACAAGTCTTACTGAAGTTTGACTTCAGCTGAAAGACCAGTGTTCTTTAAAAAGACGAGTTTTGTCAGCAATCTGAAACCCAGTTACCCGAAGGCGAAGGTTTCAGACGAGGCTGAATAAAAAACCCTTAAAGAGTAGATAGAACGAAGAAAATTTTGAAAGGATAAAAAGTTGTAAACATTTATATAAATGGCGGCTCCAAGGCCTTTCACTAATTCAAAATGTACTTACAAAGATTGTTCTGCCCCGAAGGGTTTACACATGATATTTTTTCAGTACATCAGCGTTCCAGTGATTTTTCAACTCAGTTCCATCCAACTGCCGAAGTCGGTATGTCCCTGGCTGAAGCTCATCATAGATTTCATAAGGTCCTTCCCATGCAGCTGAGAGTTTCCCATGGATTCGGCCTTTCTGAACTGCAGCAGCATTCCGGAGGACAAGGTCTCCAATTTTGAGAGGCCTTGCATGGACCCTTCGGTTATAAAATTTGCTGATTCTCTGCTTATAGGCGGCCATTCTGTCTCGGGCTGAGTCTCTTACTTCGTCGAGGAAATCGAGAGATTCCCTCATCAGTCGCTCATTCTCAGCCGAGAAGTGGTGCACTCGAAGGCTCTCAGAGCCAATTTCCACTGGAAGGACGGCTTCGGCACCATACACCAGTTCAAAAGGTGAGTGGCCCGTTGCCTCTTTTTCAGTTGTCCGAAGGGACCAAAGGGTCCCAGGGAGCTCCTCCAGCCACTTGGACTTTTGATCTTCCACCCTCTTCTTGAGGGCATTTAAGATCTGTTTATTTGCAGCTTCGGCTTGTCCGTTACTTTGCGGGTGGCATACCGCTGAATATGCCAGTTTGATGCCGAACTGATCTGTATACCGCTTCAGCGGTAAGTTATCAAATTGCCTCCCATGATCGAAGACAAATACTCTCGGGATGCCAAAGCGAGTGATGATATTCTGCCAGATAAATTTTCTGACAGTTTGCTCTGTAATGTTCGAGGCTGCTTCGGCCTCGATCCATTTACTGAAGTAGTCAACTCCAACTATCAGCCATTTTTTCTGGTACACAACCTCTGGAAATGGTCCTAGTATATCCAGTCCCCATTGGGCAAACGGGAGTGGATTAAGGATCGGCTGAAGATCCCTTGCTGGCTGATGGATAACTGGAGCGTATTTTTGACATTTTTCGCATTTCCGGACCAGCTCCTTAGCATCTGCGATCATGGTGGGCCAGTAATATCCAGCCCTCAATGCCTTGTGGGCTAAGGTTCTTCCCCCAATGTGGTTCCCACAGATGCCGAGGTGAATCTCCCGTAGGATATAATCTGCATCTGTTGGTCCCACGCATTTCAGCAATGGGGCTGAGAAGGACTTTTTCAGAAGTTCCCCCCTGAAGACAATGAACCTAGAGCTGGTTCTCTTCATCTTGGAGGCCAAAGCTTTATCTTCGGGAGTTTCTCCCGGAAGCTTGAAAGCTAGGATGGGGTCCATCCAACTAGGCTCTGGGTCAGCGCAGCACACTTCAGGTGCTTCGTCGACACTTCTCTCTCGACGCACTTCTACATATACAGATCTGTTCAGCTCGGTAAGAGATGAACTAGCAAGTTTGGAGAGTGCATCGGCTTGAGTATTCTGACCCCTTGGGATCAGCTGAACCTCAAAATTTTTCAGCTCTGCAATGACTGATTTGATCTTGGCAAGATAAGCTATCATGGAGGGCTCTTTGGCCTCGTAGCTGCCACTGATCTGATATGCAACTAGCTGAGAGTCTGTTTTTAGGCAGACATGATCGGCTTCCAGGGAGATGCACAATTCTAGGCCGGCGATTGCTGCCTCATACTCGGCTTCATTGTTCGAGGCCTTAAAAGAAAACTTTAGTGCATACTCAAAGGATTTGCCTTCGGGAGAAGTTATCACTACTCCTGCCCCTGAACCGTTTTCGGTGGAAGATCCATCCGTAAACACGGTCCAGACTTTCTTTTCACTGTCTAGCGCTTCTTGGTATGAGCATTCGGCCAAGAAATCCGCTAGAGCTTGAGCCTTAATGGCAGCCCTCGGACGGTAGCTGATGCTGAATTCGGTAAGCTCAAAAGCCCACTTGGCTAGCCTACCAGATTTTTCAACCTTGCCGAGAACTTTTTCCAACGGCTGATCAGTTAAGACCACTATCTGATGGCAATCAAAATAGGGCCTCAGCTTCCGAGCAGCTACTACTACCGCGAAAGCGACTTTCTCGAGTAGAGGATAGCGAGTCTCGGCATCCGTCAGTGTATGACTGACGAAGTAGATCGGTTGCTGACTTTTACTTTCTTCCTTCAGCAATACTGCGCTGATGGTGGCTGGGCTAACGGCCACATATAGGTACAAAGTTTCTCCTTCAGCTGGGCTAGCCAGCGTTGGGAGTTGAGCCAGATGCTCCCGAAGCTGTTTAAAGGCGTCTTTTTGCTCTTCCTCCCAAACGAGCTCTTTTGTTTTCGGGAGTTTCAGGGCTTTGAAGAAAGGTAACCCCTTATCCGAAGCTCTGGAAATGAACCTCGAGAGGGCTGCCATTCTTCCGGTGAGCCGCTGAACATCCCGCTTCGTTTTCGGCTCAGGAAGGTCGAGCGCCGCTTTGACTTTAGAGGGATTGGCATCAATCCCCCTTTTGCTGACTATGAACCCAAGGAATTTCCCTGACTTCACGCCGAAGACACACTTCTTCGGATTCAGCTTCATTTGATGCTTTCTCAAGGTGGCGAAAGTTTCAGCCAGGTCCTTTACATGGTCCTCTGGTTTTTTTCTTTTGACGATCGAATCGTCAACATAGACTTCCATGTTTCGGCCCTTTTTATCGGCAAAAACTTGATCCACCAGCCTTTGATAGGTTGCCCCCGCATTTTTCAATCCGAAGGGCATCATTTTGTAATTGTACACCCCAGCGTTCGTGACGAATGCTGTCTTTGCTCGATCGTCAGGGTGCATAAAGATCTGATGATACCCCGAGAATGCGTCCATGAAACTAAGCAAGGCATGGCCACTTGTCGAATCGACTAGCTGATCGATCCTCGGCAAGGGATAGAAATCCTTTGGACAAGCCTTATTTAGGTCCGTGAAGTCAACGCACATCCTCCAGGTACCATTGGGCTTCTGAACCATCACCACATTTGCCAGCCATTCTGGATATTGGCAAGGTTCGATGAATCCTGCCTCCAACAATTTTTTGACCTCGGCTGCGATGTCTCGGTTCTTATTGGCGGAGTAATTCCGCTTCTTTTGCTTAACTGGTCGACACGTCGGGTCAACATTAAGCTTATGGGAGATGAGGTCTGAACTTATCCCGGGCATATCAGCTGCCGAGAAAGCAAACACATCTCTGTTGTCCCGAAGGAGCTGAATAAGTTCACAACGGGTGTTCGGATCAAGGTCCATCCCGATTGTTACACATTTCTCAACGTCTCCTTCGGTCAACTCAACTGTTTCAGTCTGTTGGTCCATGGCCATTGCTGATGGACTGGACTCTTCATAATCTGGCCTGCTGCCAATGTCGGCAGGTGTCCCAGTCTTTTTGTTCTTCGGCTGGCTCTCTGAGTCTTGCGGCTCAGCTGAAGAGCTAGCCTTTTCCCTTTCGGGCCCTTTACCTCTGGGTACAGATCCTTGGGCCGAAGCACTTAGGCCTTTCGGCTTTTTTGTGCTCGGCTCTCTTTCTTTTTCTTTCTCCTCCTCATCCTTGTCATCTGGGCGACTATTGGATGGTTTGAGGTAGTTGCACCTTCGGGCGTCCTTTTGGTTTCCCTGTATCCTTTCGGGGAAGCCGGCGTCTGAGACGTAAATCATCAGCTGATGATAAGTTGAGACGACCCCTTGGATCTCATGAATTATGGGTCTCCCCAAAATCACGTTGTACACTGAAGGAGCGTCGATGACCAAAAATTCAATCATGACGTTCCTGGCTGCCTCATCGCAACCGATGGTGACAGGAAGTGTCACCTTCCCATCTGGATAAGTTGAAGCCCCATTGAACCCGGATACCGGGTAGGGTACCGGCGTAAGGTGCTTGGGCTTCAGCTTGATTTGATTGTAGGCCTTTCGGAACAGAATGTTTGCTCCACTGCCACCGTCAACAAGGACCTTACTGACGTCGTGGTTGGCCACCGTGGCGATGATCACCAACGGATCCTCGTGAGGGAACGTAATCCCCCGGCAGTCGGCGGCTGTGAACGTCATGTTCGGCACCGGCGACTGGGGAGATTGAATGTCAGCGTTGTTCACCTGGTGAGTCAAAGCTCTAAGGTGTCGCTTGTGCTCCCTCCGAGAGTATATTCCTCCTAAGATAACATTGATCGGAGGGAATTTCCCCTCCGGCTTTTTACTGTTTTTCCGGGGGAAGTCGAGGTCTTGCCGAGAGTCCTTTGCTGACTTCTCGGATTCTTTTTTCTCGCGGTGATCCGCGATGTATTTTTTCAAGTATCCCTTCCGGACCATGTCCTCTATCTGGTCCTTCAGTTGGATACACTCCTCAGTGTTGTGTCCCGAAGACTCGTGGAACTCGCACCACTGATTTTTATTTTTTCGCTGATACCACTCTGGGAGTGGTCTCGGCTTTCGGTAACTCTGCTCCTCCTTCGTCACGCTGTAAATTTTGGCGCGTGGAAGAGAGAGCGGAGTGTAGGACTCGTATCTGCCTGTGTATGAGGCAAATCTTTCCTTCTTTGGGTCGCTGGCCAAAGATTACTCCGAGGCCTTTGACTTTCCCTTTGCCTTATGGCCTTGGCCTTCAGACAAGGGTATTTGTCTTTGTTTCCCTCCCCCAAATTGAGGTTGGGTTTTCGCTTTGTTCCATTCTTCGGCTCGGATGAACTTGTCCGAGGCATTCAGAGCTTCCTCCAAGGTCTGCGGGGTATGCATGACCATGAAGTCTAGGAACTTTCCGGGCTGAAGGCCATTCTGCATTGCAAAAACGGCTAGCCCCTGGTCCAGCTGGGAGACGCTAGATGATTCGTTACTGAAACGGGTCAGATAGTCTCGGAGGCTTTCGGTTTCCCCCTGCTGTAGACTCATGAGCTCTGCAGTAGTCTTCTCTCGGCGGTTTGCCGTGGAAAACTTGCTCCTGAACTTGGAGGACAGATCATCCCACCCTGTTATGGAGCCTTGCCTTACTCCCTTGGAGATCCACGCTTGCGCGACCCCCTTGAGAGTGGTAGGGAAATATTTGCACCAAGTCGCCTCGGATCTGGGGCAAAGATGCATATGAGTCTCATACGAGGCCACGTGATCCTTCGGATCCGAGGTCCCGTCATATGTGATGTGCGACGGTATTTTAACCGTGGGTACGCGCTCTTCCAGTATCCATTGCTCGAATGGTGAACTGGCGGGTAGCATAACGGCCTTGCCCTTGTTCCTGGCCGAAGGGACCGCGCTCCGCCCTCTTAGAGAGGTAGGAGTGGTTTTCGTCCCTGGCTGGGAAGTCTGGGCCTCGGCTGCAGGGAACGAGAGGCTACTGCGCATGCTCGGTTCCTTGCTGCCGAGTCGGTCAAGGACGCTTCGGCGAACAGTCTCAGGTTCTCGGTGAGTAGATTCTGGCCGAGAAGCTGAGCTGCTGCTCTTATGCGCTTCTGGTCTTGAGGATGAGGATCCTTTTAAAAATTGAGGGTTTTTTTTCCTCTCTTTTTCATTTTTCCAGGAATCCTCTTCCCACTCTTCCAGTTCCCGGAAGGAAGGAAGCTTCCCACCATCATGGTCTAACTTCCTCCGCTGATGCCGGGTATGCGGAGGAGTTCGATCACGAGGTGGTGGCATATTTTGTGCCCTCATCGCCTCCATGAGCACTGCCAGCGCTCTTGCCACCTCTTCCGAGCTGGGCCCCGTCAAAGGGGTCCTCGGCCGAGTATGGGAATGAGGGCGCGCAGCCGATGGTTGGCTTTGGGGCACTGAATGTGTCCTATGATCGGACTCACCCCTGCTAGACCGAGAGTGACTCGGCCTATAATGAGAGTCATGAATTACGGGAGAAAGGGAATCCTCCTTGTATGATCCTCCCCCCGAGCTGGCACCCTTGGGAGAGTTCCGGTCCGGCGAGGGTGATGGTGTAGGGGTTTTAGGCTTTTCGCCCGCTCCTTGACGGAGGCTTTTGCTCTTGCGGTTCTTAGCCATTGCTACTAAGATAATTGCAAGATGATCTTGGTTAGAAATTTGGCTTAAAGATTTTTGAAAGTCCTCCCCACAGACGGCGCCAAATTGTTTCGGGTGAAAACAATGGGACCTTGCCGAAGGTCCGCTGAAACGGAGAAGACTGGATTCGGTCCGAGTTATGCTGGGCCGAAGGTTTCCTGCACAGTAAACACACGTAAACTAGGCTCGGGGGTGTTGCCGAGGAAGGCCCCTCCGATGCTAAAGTCAGTACAATGTGTAGAAAGAGAACACTATGCAAGAGAGTTAGTTGCTTGAGGCTTTGCTTGAATATATGAGAATATATGAGAATGTATGGGAATCTATGAATAAATGAATGTATGAATATTGATGGCTTTTATACCTCTTCATACATGGAGAGGTTGGGCCTTAGCCCACTGGGCTTGCTTTGAGGGCTGACCTTTGACTTTAGCACAATTGGAGAGTTGAACCTTGACCTTGGGCTTTTAATTGGATCATTTAATGCCTAGGCCCAATTGGACTAAATTGGACCCAAACAGATTATATCTATCATCTATGGAGCAAAATAAGATATTTTTGTAAAAATTATTATTATCTTAGTAATTTTAATACATTATAATTTTTTCATATTATAAAGTTTGAAAAAAATGGTGTTTTATAATAATATGTAATTAATAATAAAATAACATTAAACACACACAAAACACAAACCTTTTAAATAAAACAAATGTACAATAAAATATTATACATTTGTTATAATTAAAGTGACACTAACATGTGCAAAAGTTACCTTAAAATGAATAAAAGTTATTCTGACATAATTAAGAGTTAGTTATACTTCATTGTTGATAAAAGTTACACAAAAATTTGTAAAAGTGACACTAAATTTGGCAAAAAGTGACCCCGATGTATAGTAAATAATTGTACACCGGCTGTATACAAAAGTTGTTGAAACATAACCCGTGCATCGCACGGGCTTCACACCTAGTAATATACAATTAAAAAGCTAATAAACCTTAACAATATTTGTAATAATTAAAGGAAAACAAAATTGTAAATAAGAAGAGCAACCACGAAGGAGTAAAAATAAATCATCTCGTGGTAATAAACAAAGTCTTCGTACATACAATTTTTTTTCCTTTTTAAATAACAATAATAACATATGAAGTACAAAACATTATAATTTTTTTTATTTAAAAAAAGGCATTACAAGTTTTTGTTAAAAAAAACTTTGTATTAATTGATGATATGTTTAATGAAAAAAAAAACCCAATCAAATATATTAATGAGGGTAAAAAAAGTAAATATACATTTTTGTACACAATTTTGTACATATTTTTGAGGGTATAATTGTAGCACACTATTCCTAAGAGTTATTTTCTACTTTTTATAAGGTAGGGAATCTAGTTAGCCATTTTTTATTTATTTATTTAATTGCAATACAAGCAATATTTGACTAGACAACCTAGTCCGTCCACCATGCATTATCGTATTCATCCACAACTTATGACATTATATATGTGTAATTTAAGAGCTATGATAAGCTTGAAATAACTCGGGTGTTGAATTGAAAAAAAAAAAATCATGCATTACGTGGGATCCACCACCGATTGATAAACTACAAAAATTTGGCCTTTTAGCAAAAGGTGAAATCCGTTGCTAATTGCTAAAAATCTGTCGTTGGACATAGCTAGCTACGGATATATCGACGGAATCACTCTATTGGTAAAAACCTTGTCGCTAAATGAATTTAGAGACGGAAAAAAATACGTCGCTGGACTTAGCAACGGAAAAAAAAAAAATCTGACATAGCTAGCTACGGATTATCGACGGAATCACTCTGTTGGTAAAAACTTTTCCTTGAATCTCCAATCGCAATATTGCTGTTAGTAGAAGTCACCCGTGACCTCAATGTCAAATAGTAAAACTCGTACAACTATACCAAATATTATTTGTTTACTTTTACGCACATAATTGATGATAAATGAAAGAAATATTAGAGACGGAATTTAAAATCCGTCTCTAATGTAGAAACGGATTTTCAAATCAGTCTCTAATTTAGAGACGGATTTAAAAATCTGTTTCTAGTTTAGAGACGGATTGAAAATCCGTTTCTAATTTAGAGATGAATTTAACTTGCATAATTCGTATCTAATGTATGTAATATTTTAAATAATTAGTTTCAAAAATTATCTAGAGACGGAATCAAAATCCTTCGCTCATATTAGCAACGGAAAAAAAAAAAAATCCGTCTCTAACTTAGCAACGGAAAAAAAATCCGTTGCTAACATAGCAACGGAAAAAAAATCCATCTCTAATTTAGCAACGGGAAATAAATCCGTTGCTAGATTCAGCAATGGAAAATAAATCCGTTGCTAATTTAGCAACGGAAAATAAATCCGTTGCTAATTTAACAACGGAAAAAAAATCCGTTTCTAATTTAGAGACGGATTTTCAATTCCGTTGCTAATTCCGTCTCTAAATGGATTTTTTTGATTCCGTCTCTAATTTAGAAAATGGATAAAATTCCATCGCTAGAATTCCTTTCTATATGGACATTTTTTTGGTAGTGATAATTCATCATTATATATATATCGAAAACCTCTCAGAGATCACTTTAAGAGTGAGGGGAAAGGGTATGGGAATCCCCGCTCTCAAAGTGTCTCTAGTAGGGTTTTTATCCACAATCTCTTGGTTATGAGACACAAACTTGACCACTAGACTAAGCTATGCTTGGTGATAATTCATCATTATATACGTACTGTATAAAAGATACAAACTTTGTTATGATTATATACGAAGTACATTATAAGGTACTAACAGAATACTTGGTAAGGTACAAGATACAACATTATTGTAGCGGCCAAATCGATATATGCATGACACACAACATACAAGATACAAGTCATACAACCGTATATGTGATGATGTGAAATGCTGAATATATGTCTTGGTGTACAAGTATTATATACACGTCATTTATACAAGGAATCAAATTTGGATTTTTAAGATTATCAAATATAAACACATCTATATTTCATCCAAAACTTAGTTGGATAATCGAGAGAAACTATAAAATCCAAAAATTAGAGTCAACTTCCAATAAATTCCATAGTTTTTGACAGCTTATACGCCATATGTAATATGAATCTAGATTGAAGCGGTTTAACACTTAAATCCATAGTTTTTTAGATAAACATTATCATATGTACTACAATAAAGTCCATAGTTTATGCAAACTTTAACTTTCTATTTTTAATAAATTAATTATCTAGTACATTCCTAAAAATATCTTGTCCATTCCTAAAAATATCTTGTCCATTTTTAATTAAAGTTGATAAAGATAGCTCGGGAAACATTACCTTAAAAATCAAAGGATGTATCATTTAAATAACAATGTAGATAAGAATCATATATTATGGTGGGCTCCACCTCATCACTAACTTTGAATCTATCTTACTTTAAAATCCAAAAAACTTGTTACAAATAAATAAATAGAGTGCATTAACAACAAAAAATAAAATTAAGAGTGAAGAAACAAAATCAAAAACAAAAGTTGAAGCACAAAAAATATCAAGTCATGGGTTCCTTAATGTCTGGATGGGATTCCCCGGTTCAAGATCAAAAATATGGTATGTAATTCTTGGGTCTCATGAAGTATATAATTGTAACATGTAAATTTAATGTAACACAATTCAGAAATCGTTTTATAAAATGTTGTTCCCGTGTGTACGGATTATTAGAATGCTTCATATCTACTGTTAAAAGTTATGGAGAAGCATTTAAAATAAGTTGTGTTCGTTAAGCCTATCACGTGTGACAATCCTTGTTTATGTGGTATCGTTCAATGTAAATCATCTTGACTAACTAAATTTTTTTGGTGATGATTAGTAAAATTGATGAGAAACAAGTCACTAACGAAAGAGGGCATTGAAGATTATTGGAAACTCAGGAAGAAAACAGAGGAAGAACATCTTAAAGCTGTTTCTCCTAGAGTTCAGGTATGAATAATGATTTATCTTTGATATAATTAATAAGTTTCTTAATTAGTTGTTAATCTTGTTAATTATTTCATTGATTTTTGAGATTTTAATTACCCATTTGCAGGATATAATTAATGAAGAATCTGCTCCAAATGAGCTTTAAAAGATCGACTTCGTTGCCAATGATTGATAGAAAGAGTAGTAAAATCATTGTAGGCAAGGAATCTGATGCCGATCTTGAACATCTTAATGGCTGGTAAGTTTATTTTGTTATTTTTAGAGGTGGTAAAAAAATTTGGACCGGGTCTTTAAACCCGCAAAAAAATATAGCGGGTTTTTCAAGGTGTTATTTGGATTTTGGACTAAAATGTGTTTTTAGGCTTGTCAAAGCCCGTTTTATTTTCGAGCCGGGCTGAATGTGATCACCTCTAAGTTATATGCACGGTCTAATGTATTTTGTAAAAATGGATATAAATAATCACGTTAGTAGTGCAATTTAAACTGCAATTGTACGTGTGCAGGTGGACAAGAAGCAATTGGGCATTCCTTAACGAGCCGCCGGTAATAGAAGGAGAAGTTTCCCAAGTACAAGTATGCCGCACAGTATCATGTTGCTAGGTTAGGATCAACTAATCCAGATACAAGAATCAGTAGCATGTGATTATACTTTTAAGTACGAGGTTTTTGATACAAGTGCTGTTTATGTTGTAAAAGTCCTTTGTATGATAATCCAAGTTGTTGGAGAGTCTATTAGATCCTAATCAATGTACTAGGCCTAAGGGTGTTATGAAAATGTTGTCATCACACTATAGTTATGAATTTATGATACATGACTATATGTGTATGATTAGTGGTCGGTGTGTAACAAAGATGTATTTTTGTTTAGAGTAATTTAAGCGTCTATTATGTGTCTGTAAATGTCTAATATATACTTTTACTGCGTATTAATTAGTTCTATTAATATACAAGTACGAGTATGCCTTATTACCTTTTTTTTTTTCTACAATTGATAGTTTGATACATGTGATGTGGTCCATTAATTACTTGCCAAACGAGGAAGTTGGTATGTGCCATTTTGGTAATTTCACCTATTACGAGAAAAAAAAAATGCTAGTTGACTCTGAGCAATGCTATGCTTGATTAATCTAAGCATTATCATGACAAAGACAACGTATGAAAACAAATGTTGGGTTGGGGACCATAATCTTGTTTATTATGGAGTATTCCGTTATGTTTAATACTATTATCATGAAATTAAAATTGTACATTGCATTGAAATGTGAGATTTGTTGGTTTAGAAATTTGATTATCCATCTTAATTAATCAATTTACAAGATAGGAATGAACAAAATTTCGTAAAATCATCCATAGTAAAAAATATTTTATATCTACGCTTAGGATCTTATTAGATCAAATAATGATTTATATAATTTTGAAATGTACTAAAATGAATCTGTTCTGATGTATAATTTGTCTAAATTAGCAAAGAAAGAAAGATAATCTTGACTATTCAAAAAACTGAGGTGCATAAAAAATTAAAAATGCTTCATTTGAAGTGTTGTTAATTAAAAGTTATCAATGACAAATCACCTTTGAAATTTTAAATAATAGTTATCCTATGAATATTTATTAATAGTATATTAAAAATTTCAACCTTTTGGTCTTCAAAAAACCTTCACCTAAATCAATGGCTTCCACAATGATAGGAATTTTGGAATGTGTCAAAATGCCTTCATGAAGAGTATTATCTCATTTTCCCTTTCTCATGGTGATTATGTGCCTTTTTTCTCCTATCCTTTTCTTTAGGTTATGACTCATCAATTCAAGTTTGATAGTGTTGATGCCACAATCTTGCTTGTTAATTGATTTTTTTAAGGCAAAGCTAATGAGCGCCCTCGGGGCGTTAGATAAGAGAACTAAAGTGCAAATATTAGAGTAAAATTAACATTAATTACACTGAACGACGCGTGATTTTGTCATGAATTCCTAACTTAATACCATTTCAACCAATATAATTTATCCTTATTGTTTTGGGTGTTTTGGTCCCTCGGGAGAGTTACAACATGAAGATTGATCCGCAGTGAGCTGTACTTGCAAAATAAACGGAGACACCGGTTGGGTGGTGCTCCGCTCCGACGCACAAGTTAGTAACCTGAAAGTCTGAAACGTAATAGAGAGAACGGATATTTAGGTGGGTATCTGCTCGGATTCCAAGCTCAGGTCTTTCTCTGATGTAAGAGAATAAGGTGTAATAAATGATTCAATTGTGTCCCCAAAATGGGGAAATATCTCCCTATTTATAGGGTCATTGGAAAATGTGCCCCTACCTAGGTCACTTGACCTAGATTCTGGTGGGCTGCGCCGTTTTACAGCGCTCCTAGGAGT